>NW_026712114.1:50358844-51558844 GCF_030504385.1 Musca domestica | reverse complement strand
AAGCGCTTCGCCGGGAATGATCCAAAATAGCGCCAAGAAACCTTCGGGCAGCGTGTGGCGATTTCATTGGCCGTTTGAAGGCCATAATTCATGCCAAAAGTACTCATTTCAAACAAATCTAAGCTTATTCTAAAAATTTCCGAAATTGTTTGCTTTCATTCAATATAAATTAAAAAAATGTAAAAATTGTGGCGTTTGACTTTGTTGCGGTTTTTTATCTCGCCCTGTATATGTGACAGCTTGGATATGAGGATCAATGCAACGAACAGAAGAGAGATTTTTGTGCATTTACGATTTCGCCCGGATTAATAATATTCGTGATATTTGTGGAAACGTATTTTTTAAATAAAAATTATGGTATATTTTACCCGCTTAGCATTGAAAGACTAAATAAAATAGTAGGCTTCCGACCAGCCTTAAACTCTAGCCCCATGCTAAATTCCACGTCGATTGGTCTGTAATTGCGGCCTGTAGAGCAACTGGAAAATCAGGAAATTTTTCTGTTTTTGGTCTTTTTCAACCCCTAAATATAGGCTACTGCTCTGGCCCTGTAGCGTGATTACGAGCTGTAGCGACCTGTAGCGTGATTACAGATTCACATGGAGGACGGACAGGCAGACGGATGGACATACATAGCTAGATCGATCCAGCTTGGCGATATAGAAAGATTTACATATAGTTTCCTAGTTGGCCCCAACACATAGTGTTGCATTGTATAACATTTTTCAAAAAAAAAAAATATTCCTTAATTTTGTTTGTTATTTTTTCCTCTGTTTCGAATTGACGCCTGAAAGTAACATAAAATGTCGTTTAATAGGTCTTGATCATATTTTTTGTATATTTTTTATCTCAATTAAATTTCAAAGTTCTACCATATATTATGGTCTTTGACGTTATTCTTCTTAAATGATTTTTTGTTGGAGATTTTTCTACAAACTCACAAAACACTAAAATGAGTTTTTAATATAATAGAATTCCTGGCGTTTAGATAAGATTATAAATCTTGACGTCTTCTAGTAGCTATAATAGAATTTTTTGACAAGGGGAGCTTTTAACCAACTTAAAAAAAATATTCTTCGTCTCGCAGTGTTATGATTTGTAAAAAAAAAATATGTAATTGTATGTATATATTAAGAATGTATTTTTGAATTATACCCCTTTAAGAGTATATGGCACATACATGTGCACTTTCGTCTACCAAATCTATTAGAGAAAATTGTCTTCGATTAAAATCCCTTATCCTTGAAAAATAAAAATCGTCGAAAAAAAACATCACATCCCATCTGTCCCAATCTTCTCTAAAATTTCTTTCATTTTCGACTCAATCAAAAGGCAATTTAGCTAAGAGAGCTTGACAAAGACAGTCACGGACTGACATCATCAGCAGTCATCAGGCGGCGGCAGTGGCAGCAGCAAAGTTTGTTTATTCTTCGCTGCCATTCTTCGTCATTCAACACATTTAACTGACTAAGTGAATGAATGAACGAATGAAAGAACGAACCGTTGTAAAAAAGTCTTGAAACGAAATATTTGGCGAAAAAATCTTGATTTACGAATCTGCAGATAGTATCAGCTGTTTCAACTTCAACCCTGGAACATCTTTCAGAGGAATTGCAACGAAATCGTTTTCTGACTGGCATCTGGTTGTTAGCATTTCACTCTCTGCGAGATTTCTAGTCCCTCTCCACCCACAGGGATCTCAAAGTTAAGCAAACATTTGCACATATCCATTCCCAGCAACGACAATTGCCACCAAATCAAAATTGTTGCAGCGATTGCTGAAGTAACAGTAGCAACAACACCAACAGCACCAACACAAACAGCAACATCAGCGTAAAAACTGCAGCAGGCGACATCAACTGCAGAAAACACTTGAAATAATAAATCAATGATTTCATTCGAAAAGATTTAGGAAGGAAAAAAATTGTTTAACGTCGATGATGATGACGATTTTCAACAAGTATCACACACACACAAATAATCGTTTTCAGTTTCATTTTTATTTTGAAAGATTTTCACGATTTAATATGTACAGAGTGTGTCTTAATTTTCTTCGGATCACGTTTAGGAGACAAATTTGTTAATACTTCAATTACTTGATAATAAATATTGAAATAGGCAATGAAGCTTTGATGCTACAAATGACATTTTGTCAGATCTAAATTTTGAGATCTAATATATTTTATTATTTTGTGAAGCAATAGTGAAACAGCTTATGCTTCTTGATAACAATTTAATGTATCCAGGCTAGGTAATGTCGACTTTGGCTACCAAGAAATGACAACAATATGTCTTCTGTATTAGAAATAAGTAAAACACACTAAAAAGTAACTTTCGGTTTTGCCGAAAAATGTATACCCCAGCCATTGTTCGATTTTTATTATATTTATTTAGACTGCGTTATGATTATTCAGAGTTTTGACCCTTTATAGGGTGAGATAAAAAACTGCAACCAAGTCAAACGATATAATTTTTATATTTTTTTTAAATTTTGGCCCGAACTATGGCTTTCAAACGGCCAATGAAACCGTCTCACGCTGCCCGAATGTTGCTCTGCGGTATTTTGGCCCATTCCCGGCGAAGCGCTTGCTTGGGGTGATCGACACTTTGGTATTTTAGTGTCATCCTTGCTTTCCAAAATACTCCAGACACAATAGTCCAACGGATTGGTATCCGGAGATTTTGGTGGCCATTGTGCACTGGAAATAAAGCGAGGAACCTCACCTTTTTGGAATGTAAAAGATCTGCGGCCAAAATGGCGAAGAAGCGCTTGCTTGAGGTGATCGACACTTTGGTATTTTAGTGCCATCCTTGCTTTCCAAAATACTCCAGACACAATAGTCCAACCGATTGGTATCCGGAGATTTTGGTGGCCATAGTGCGCTGGAAATAAAGCGAGGAACCTCACCTTTTTGGAATGTCCAAGGTCTGTGGCCAAGACTTTAATACACCCTCTAGAATATTTTCGCGATAATATTCGGCATTTATTTAGATGCCACGGTCGATTAATATGAGCGGATAGCAACCATCGGCTGTTATAGCAGCCCCCACCATTACCATGGCCGGCACATGAGTTCTGGTGGCCAACCGAACGTGCATATTTTCAGCTGACCTCTTTGGCAAGCCTGCTGCCAAAATGTTTGCGTGCCCAAGGCTTTAATATACCCTCCAGAATACTTTCGCGATAATATTCGGCATTTATTCAGATGCCACGGTCGAGTAATATGAGCGGAGAGCAACCATCGGCTGTTATGGCGGCCCACACCATCACCATGACCGACGCTTGAGTTCTGGTGGACAAACGCATTTTCACATTTTGTTTTTTTACCAACTGCTGGACAACGAATGTTTTCTCATCGGAGAAAACCAAATTCGGCAGTTCACCACTTTCGACCAAGCAAAGCAACTCTTTAGCTCTTTTAAGTTTATTTTCTTTCTGTGTCGGTGTAAGTTCTTGCACTTTTTGGAATTTCAATGGATTTACCCCGAGCTCATTTTTCAATATTTGCCGAATGGAATATTGCGATATGTTCAGCTCACGAATCATATTTCAGCCACTGCGGCGCGGGTATCGATCAAGTCGCTTCTTTATTTTTCGAACCATTTCTGCTGATGTTGCTGTTTTTTCCGTCCACTTCCTTGACGTCGGGCTACGCTACCACTATCACTGTAACGAGCGATGGTACGAGACACAAAAGATTTGTTCACATTTAAATGCTGACCTCTAACGATAGCCACTTGTGGTTTTCCAGCCAAATATAAAAAAATCACACTATCACGCTTGAATTCCATCCGAATAACTTTTTTTCTCGGAAAATTCTTGCTTTTGTAAGCTTGTAAACAATATAATGAGCTGTCACTGGAATAATTTTAACAGCTGTCGGACGAGTGGTTAGAAATGACAGCAATCGGAAGTTGGTTGCAGTTTTTTCTGGAACATATTCGGCAATTTTCAAAAAAAAAAATTAAATAAAATCACTTAAAAAATTCTGTTAAAATCTTAAAAATACCGAATGTCATAAACCTAATGGTTATGACATGGAATACTCAAATGCGAAACTTGAAAAAATTGGTGAATAATGTAGGAAAAATCCTCAAAATAATACCAAAACGTGGACTTGCACAGACAATTTTCTGCCGTAGGCTGTAGTATCCATTACGAACTTCTAACACCAAATTTGAAACCATTCCGGTGAATAATGTCACTAAAATCATAAAAATACGGAATATCGGGAGGTACCGTTATATGAGGGCTAAATGAAGACGTTGACCTGCACAGGCTGAAGTATCCATTACGAACTTCAAATACCAAATTTGAAGCAATTCCGGTGAAAAATGTCGCTAAAATCGTCAATATACCGAATATAGGGATGTACAATTGTATGAAGGCTATACGATGACGTGGACCTGCACAGATAATTTTCTGTCATAGGTTGTAGTATGTATTACGAACATCAAATACCAAAATTGAAACAATTCCAGTGAAAATTTTCGTTTAAATCATCAAAATACCGAATATCGGTATAGTGCCGCTATATGGGGCTATACGAAGACATGGACCTGCACAGACAATTTTCTGACTTAGGCTGTAGTATCCATTACGAACATCAAATGCCAAAATTGAAACAATTCCGGTGAATAATGTCGCTAAAATCATACCGAACATCGAGTATAAAACAATAACATATGTTTCATTTATCATCATACTCAATTTACGATAACAATTAATACCACTGTACCATTTATATGAAAGAAATCGTCTAAATCAAATGACCAAGAAAAGAAGAAGATGATAATCATGGAAAAGTACATTCATTCATTCAAAGACTAAAGAAAACTAAAATGTTGTAGCAAGTAAATGTTTTATTTCTCAAAAACAAAACGAAAACATCGTTACCAAAAAACAGGAAAAACAGAGAAAACTATTGAAATGCGAAATAGTGCAATGTAATGTTCTCAAAAGATTTGTTTTTGCAGGATGATGAAATGAAAAGGGTCAAATTTGTAATTCTACCGAATCTAGAAATATTTTCTCTACTTGAATGCACCACAAGTAAGTAATTCTTTGTCGAGATGACGGCAATGATGATGAAAGTGTTTTGCATTCGTTTATTTTCTTTTATTTTTTTTTTCCAAAAACATTTTCATAAACTTTTAAGTGTTTCGAAGAAAAAGGAATACAACAAATTGCTATAGAGCAAAGTGTATGTGTGTAAGTTCTCAAAATGTTGTTATTCTTTAAAATTTTCTAAAGTGTATAGTATGAAAATAAGATTAACCCATAAAGAATATAAATGGTCTGTTTACATAGAAACGTCTTTATGTTGAGAGATCTCGGCTATTTGGAATTATAACTATTACAATGAAATGCAATTCTGTATCAGATGTAAAATATTTGTAAACAATTTTATAGTATTTTTGTGCAACATGGAAAAATTCCATTGTCATTGGATGAATCGAACCACAAAGAGTTGGAGGTCATTGGGAATTGTGTGAGGTAACATTTCATAAGACGGGAAAACAAAAAATGGGTCGACCATGTGATACCCTACAACACTACAATATGTTGGAGGCCCCCTTATGTCCAACTCCTTTTGGAAGATTTTATTTTTGAAATGATGTCAAGAAGCTCTGCCCTGGAATATATGTCCTATATTTACGCACTCCGTTGTTAGGTATTCAAAACAATTTCGCATGAGGTGGTTCATTTTCCAATGGCCATCCAAAATGCTACTAACCTCTCCGTAACGCTCTCCTATGCAAAATTCTGTTGATTTTCAATTTTAACTGCAAAGTCAGGAAGAGTTTATTTTATTTATTTATTTATTTTTTTAGTCCATTTGAACCCCAAACGTACATCTTCAAAACCAATGGGCTTTAATTCGGTCGTATGTAATACCCTCAACACATAGTGTTGCGGGGTGTAGAAAAACTGTTCAATATCCCCCCAAAATCACCCCAAAATATTTTGCGATCATTTCCAAAAACAATAGGCTTCTATGCTGATGCTAACCCCACCTCCATTTTCAATTTGGTGAAGATCGGGCCAAAATTCCGACCTGTAGCATGATTACAAATTAACATGGACAGACGGGCAGACGGACGGACGAACATACAGGGTGAGATAACAAAACTGCAACCAACTTCAGACTGCTGTCATTTCAAATTATTCCAGTGACAGCTCTTTATATTGCTCAGCTCAGCTCTTGAGCTGAACATACGCAATATTCCATTCCGCAAATATTGAAAAATGAGCTCGGGGTAAATCCAATGAAATTCCAAAAAGTGCAAAACTTACACCTCAACAGAAACAAAATAGACACAAAATAGCCGATGTCCGCTCTCCGCTCGTTTTAATCGACAGTGGCACCAAAATAAATGCCGAATATTATCGCGAAAATATTGTGGAGGGTGTATTAAAGCCATGGGCACGCAAACAATTTGGCCGCAGACCTTGGACATTCCAACAGGACTCAGCAGCATCGCACTCAGCACGCCCCACCCAAGAATGGTTACAAAATGAGGTTCCTCGCTTCATTTGCAGCGCACAATGGCCACCAAAATCTCCGGATACCAATCCGTTGGACTATTGTGTCTGGAGTATTTTGGAAAGCAAGGTTGGTACTAAAAAATACCAAAGTGTCGATCACCTCAAGCAAGCGCTTCGCCGAGATAGTGCCAAAATACCACAGATCAACATTCGGGCAGCGTGTGACGGTTTCATTGGCCATTTGTAGACCATAATTCGTACCAAAGGTGACCAATTTGAACAAATCCAAACTTATACTAAAAGTTGATGCTTTTTCCGGTATTTTTTGATTTCATTCAATAAAATGTAAAAAATGTAAAAATTATGGGGTTTGACTTTGTTGCAGTTTTTTTTATTACACCCTGCATATATTGTACCTATTTTGCTAGGAGTGACCTATTAATGTATTTGTGATTTGGCCGGGATTAAAAATGTTCGCGGTTCGATGACATCGAAATTGGTGGGCTCCTGTCCAGCTCTAAACTCTAACAAAATGCGAAATTGTGGCCTGTAGAGCAAAAGCAAAATCATTAATTTTTCTGATTTTGGTCTAGTTCAACCCCTAAATATTTTGCGATAATCTCCAAAAACAATAGGCTTCTATTCTGACGCTAACCCCACCTCCATTTACATTTTCGTGGGGATCGGGCCATATCTGCGACTTGATTACAAATTAACATAGACAGACGGACGGACGGTCATACATAGCTAGATCGACTCTGCTTGGCGAGATAGGAAGATTCTTATGCAGTTTTCTATGTCGGCCCAATCAAACTTGTAATATCCCCAACACATAGTGTTGTAGGGTATAAAAATAAAAAAATAAAAATAAAAAGGTTTCGATGCTGGTATAAAATATAATCATTACAGAATTTTCTTATAAAAAATATTTATATTTTCTGTAGATCTACTATAATATTTAATTATAATAATTTATACATTTTTCGATAAAAAATATGTGGATTTCTTTCATAGAAAATCTGTAGATTTCTCTCATAGAAATCTATAGATTTTCTCATACAAAATCATAGTAAAGATTTTCTTATACAAAATTTAAAGATTTTCTCCAAGTAAATTAGTCCCAACAAATGTTTTGTACTATTTCATATCCCTACACTGATCTAAAACTAAAAAAATATTTCTAGGTCAATTGTGTTGTATATTTCATGAAAACGAAAGAATTATAGAATATGAATTTGAGTTTTTGAATACTTATCACATTTAATACTGTAAAATAGTAGAAACAAACTCATGTCGAGGAATAAAAATGAAATAAATTAAATAATCTTCTTCTCTTTCGGATTAAGCAGCAAATGCATCATAAAGCAGTAATTTCTCCGGCATTAGTGCAGAATATTATGTTTATGAATTCGATGTTGAAAGTTTAACTACACCCCTTCCCAATCCCCCAAACATCCCGCGGAAGGCATCCATCCATTGCAGTTGTTTGTTTCGTAGGAAAGCAACATCATTTATTATGAATTATTAAGTTTATGATGAAAGAATTATTATATTTTTTTTTTCTCCGAAATAGTTGAAAACTTTGGAAAAACATTTCATCATCAACATGACTCTTTTCATTATGGCTAATTTTGTATATTCTGAACAAATACATATGTACATTAAATTTGAGCAGAAGTAAAGGATTTCATTGGAGTAAAATGTTAATAGGGATAGCTATTAAAACGATATTGCTTAGAAATATTTATTTTGAAAATATTAAAACTAATCAGAATATAAGATAATTGCAATTTTAATTTTGTTTAAATGAAAAATGTTATGTGTATATTATATAGGCAAATCTCAATATTGTGCAACTCAAAAAATAATTACTAGAAAATCTCAGTAGATTGTAAATGTAGAGCTAAAAGGTTTACTTTGTATAGTAACCTAAACAGGGGAAAGCAAACTCCACCTTCCGACGTATGTTTGAAAATTTTCGAATTAAGATTCCTTGAATCCTTGCATTTTAGGTCTTTTTTTCAGAAAAAGTTTTAAACTCTTCTTTAAATCTATTGGATAATTTGATCAGGAGCCCCGAAATCTCTAAAATCAGGGGGTTATTACAAGGTGAGATAAAAACACTGCAACAAAGGCAAACGCCATAATTTTTACACTTTTTTTAGATTTTACTGAATGAAAGCAAAAAAATTTCGGAAATAGCTTCAAATTTTAGAATAAGTTTAGATTAGACTTTTGACACGAAATATGGCATTCGAACGGCCAATGAAACCGTCACACGCTGCCCGAATTTTGCTCTGCGGTATTTTGGTCCATTCCCGGCGAAGCGCTTGCATGAGATGATCGACATTTTGGTATTTTTTAGTGCCAACCTTGCTTTTCAAAATACTCCAGACACAGTAGTCCAACGGATTGGTATCCGGAGATTTTGGTGGCCATTGTGCGCTGGAAATGAAGCGAGGAACCTCATTTTGTAACCATTCTTGTGCTGAGTGCAAGCCTTTTTGGTCTGCAGCCAAAAAGTTTGCATGCCCAAGGCTTTAATACAATCTCCAGAATATTTTCGCGATAATATTCGGCATTTATTCTGATGCCAAGGTCGATTAATACGAGCGAAGGGCTACCATCGGTTTGTCGGGCAAATTGGGCGATTTGTTCACATTTAAATGCTAGAGTGTTCTAACGATAGCCACTTATGGTTTTCCAGCCAAATATAAAGAAATCAAACTATCACGCTTCCATCACGAATAACTTTTTTTCTGAAAAATTCTCACCAGAATGCTTCTGTACGCTTGTAAACAATATAATGAGCTGTCAGTGGAATAATTTTAACAGCTGTCGGACGATTGGCTTAGAAATGACAGCAGTCTGAAATTGGTTTCAGTTTTTTTATCTCACCATGTATACCCTATGTAGCCATAAGGCAGAGAGAATGATAAATGTCCCATGTAAATAGGACCAACATGAGTTCTCGTTTTCTCAAAGAAGGACTTCTAATGGAATAACAGTAAATCGACGAATAATAGTAAATCTAATAGAAAACCTGTCAGTTTTCTTGTTGAAGACTCGCCGTCCTTATAATAGAAGACCAGCAGGCCTTCTCGAAGGAGCAAAGTTGATCTTCAGAAGACATTTTCTCATAGAAGATGAAACTTCTGAAAGGTAGCAGTAGATCCTCTTCTAAATGTCCAGTGCCTAGAAGGCATTTTAGAAGGAGGCGTTTGGAATATGCAAAAAAAAGTACCAGTAAAGACCAATGGTCCTCTTAAAAAAAGAAAAATAAGTCTTCTTACAAAAAACCAAAAGGTCTTGTCACGAAATACCAATAAATCCGCTCACAGAATGCCAAAAGGTAAATCATACATCATGCAATTTTCTCACAGAATGCTAACATGTCGGAGGAACAATGGGGTCTCTCTCCAATATTCATTTCAGAAAAGGCTATTTGGATAAAACCATAGATGCACAAAATGTAACTGGCGATTGTATGAGTGAGAGAAACTAAAAAGCACGTAAAATATAACTTCCTTCTTGCTTTCTGAGAGAAACTAAGAAGCACGTAAAATACACCTTGCTTCTGGACCTTTTTTTAACAAGAAACGTACTTTATGTTAGCAAAATTGTTAAAATTATTAAATTTAATTCCAATATATTCATATTTATCCTACGCGCATGACCCACCCATTTCTACATTCGTTGAAGTCTCATTAACGACTGAGATCAACGAAAACGTGCTGTTTGGTACATTTATGGATAAAACGATGGATCTTCTGACAATGAGTAGTAGAAGGCCAATAAGTCTTTAGGAGAACACTAATAGGACTTCACAGAGATAACTACAGACCACAAAGCTAATAGGGATCTTCTAGAAAATCAGGGGATAATTGGTTCTGTGTGAGAGTCCATTGGGAAGAATATCAATTTGTAGTCGGAATGTGAATTCTCACACTAGACTAATGGGTGATTTCATGTAAAACAAATTAATTTTCTCCACAAGTCCAAAGGACTTGCACACAGTACCACTAGGGTCGTGGATCTTGACACAGAAGGGTCTTCTCACAGGACCTCAATGATTACCTTTAAAAAGAATTACCAATAGACCCTCTCACACAAGACCAACAAAATGACATCACCAAATATAAATCAATGTGTTTCGAATACCCGAATTTCATTAATTCCTAAGATCTCATATGCAAACATAATCAGAAGTAAACGTGACATCAACTTGCGTATCGTTGTGCTATAACCAAAACGTGCGAACGCCCATAAAAAATGTTACCGCATCCTCAAAGAAGAGAAGTACGTGAACATTGACCACATCGGAGGTTCTGAGACCAACAGCAGACGACAGCAACACTTAAAATAAATACAAATAAATGAATTAAAAATGGATAAATATGCGAATAAAAAAAAAAATAATAACACTCTATTAAAGTGACAATAATTGCGGATCAAAGATAGGTACGCATGAATTGAATGTAAGCTATCAAGAGAGCTTGAAGACGTAACAAACAATATTGTGAGAGCATCGTCACTTAATGGTCTCCCTCCCTATGGCATTGCCAGACTAAAACAATTCGCTTAATGCCAAATTTCCAGCCTACAACAGAGAGTACCAACTGTGACTTAAGCCGGTCTCAGGTGAGTTAAAATATTGTTTTTGCTTCGTTGTTATTGTTGGCCAAAAACAAAAAAAAAAATACAAAACAAAAAAACTTAAATTTAATATCAACAACATTTTAATGTTGGCGATCATAACGAAAACGAACGTCGCGTTGTAAACAACCCAAACCACCAACCAAGCGAGCATCCATTCAATTTCGTCGACATACGGCAGACAAACCGCAGAGTGAGCGTCGTACAAACGTTGTATCGTCGTAGTAAACTAAAAAAATGGAACGGTCAGATAAAAAGAAGGTGGTGATCTAAAATAGAAAAAATAAAATAAAACCAAAAATTCAAAAACGTCTCAGCAAAACGGCAAACAAAAAGCAAAAAAAAAAAAATAATAAAACAAATAAACAAAATTGTCAAGGGTGACCACAGCTGTTATTATCAGCTCTAACCGTGAAAGAAAGTAAATAATATATTATTTTTGAATAAATAATTATTTTAATGAGAAATCTCCTAATGGAATAATGATTTGAAAAAACGTAAAATGTGTGCCTAGTTTAAGAATCAAAATTAAAATATTTGGCGAATTGAATAAAATAAGTGCAATTGAAAATTTTTAAAATTTACAAGGCAAAAATAGGCTAATATAAATATTTCAAGGTGTTGTCAATTTAAAAATATAAACAAAAAATACAAGCAAAATTACAATAATTCCTCGCATGTTTTTGTGATATTGAAATTAAAAAACGAAGGTAAGATCTCTTTTGAACTTCGTGTGAATAATTTTATACAAAAAGTTTTAAAACCAGTACACCCGTAGTAAAGCGGTGCCTCCTGATTTTCCATCAATTTCCATCACATTTAAAGGATTTTAATTTTTGTGCGAGATCAATGGAAAGCACGATAAGAAAAAAGAAAATACGGGGTGAGATGAAAAAAACTGCAACCAACTTCAGACTGCTGTCATTTCTAAGCCACCCGTCCGACAGCTGTTTAGATTATTCCAGTAATATCTCATTATATTGTTTACAAGCGTACAAAATCATTTTGTGAAAATTTTCCAGAAAAAAAATTATTCGTGATGGAATTCAAGGGTGATAGTGTGATTTCTTTATATTTGGCTGGAAAACCACAAGTGGCTATCGTTAAAGAACTCCACCATTTAAATGTGAATAAATATTTTGTGTCTCGTACCACCGCTCGTTGCCATGATACTGGTAGCGTAGCCCGACGACATGGAAGTGGACGGAAGAAAACAGCAACATCAGCAGAAATCAGTAAAGAAGCGACTTGATCGAAACCCGCGTCGCAGTGGCCGAAAAATGACCCGTGAGCTGAACATATCGCAATATTCCATTCGGCAAATATTGAAAAATAAGCTCGGGGTAAAGCCATTGAAATTCCACCGCAACAGAAAGAAAATAGACTCAAAAGAGCTAAAGAGTTGCTTCGCTTGGCCGAAAGTAGTTAACAGCCGAATTTGGTTTTCTCCGATACAAAATGATCGTGTTTACTTGCCAAAGAGGTCAGCGGAAAATGTGCACCTTCTGTTGGCCACCAGAACTCAAGCGCCGGCCTTGGTGATGGTGTGGGCCGCCATAACAGCCGATGGTCGCTCTCCGCTCGTATTAATCGACCATGGAATCAGAATAAATGCCGAATATAATCGCGAAAATATTCTGGAAGGTGTGTTAAAGCCTGAGGCACGCAAACATTTTGGCCGCAGACTTTGGACATTCCAACAGGACTCAACACCATCGCACTCAGCACGTACCAACCATGAATGGTTACAAAATGAGTTTCCTCGCATCATTTCCAGCCCACAATGACCACCAAAATCTCCGGATACCAATCCGTTGGCACTAAAAAATACCAAAGTGTCGATCACCATAAGCAAACGCTTCGTCAGGAATAAGCCAAAATACCGCAGAGCAACATTCGGGCAGCGTGTGACGGTTTCATTTGGCCATAATAAAAAATTATGCCATTTGACTTTGTTGCAGTTTTTTATCTCGCCCTGTAGAACCGCGTGATATCGACCATGAGATGCTCCACAACATTGCGTTCGACCAAGAAAAAACAAGATTGTTTTTTAATCCCTATATCGAAATCGGTACATTTTGATCTACATGAAGGTACAGACCTCATATAAGCCTGGGTCATAATTCCTAACCGAATAAACTGTAATTTGACTTTTATTCTTTGTTACCTCCTGATATCCTTGTGCAACAAAATGGAGCCCAATATCTAAGGTTGAAAATGTTCCTTTGCCAATGAAAGTCCGTGGTGGGCATTTAAAGAACATTTCGGCAAAGGTCTAATTTTCGAGTAATTATGGGATTAACTTTTTGTTTTTGGTTGTTTTTTTATTTTGCCCCGAAATACATGAGGAATAAGGCTTATGTATCTGTTTAATGTTTTCAAATCCAATTTTTAAACAATATGTCTTCAATCAAAACTAATAAGGGCTATTTTTTGTGAAAACTTCATCTTTCGAATGTTAATCTTGTACGTCTTGATTAAACGTATCAAAAGATGAATTTGTTTCGAAATCTGAATATTCTATAAAAATCTAGTCGACATCCCCTATTTTCAGGCAGTCCTGTCGTCGGACCAAATGTAATGATAGACAATTGATTGAGATTTCTAATGTCAAATACAATATAAACATACAAGGTGGAGCAAGGGTAAACTTCCAATGTTTTTTTGGCAGTAACTGAAAAAAAATTTGATTCTTCTTGTGGTTTCTTTTTATTTGGTCCCTTAGGCCGCTGCCACAGCTTACTGTCATTCGAGCCCTTTTTATGGTATTTTCCATCACTTTGGCCAAAACTTCCGGCAATAGGTCCTATTGTTCTTGGCGGATATTGTATTTAGGAGCTGAAAGAGTCTGAGGCTTGTTAACATAAACCGGCGAATTCAAAAAGCCCAACATTATGAAGTCTGGAGCGGTCAAGTCAGCTTTCTGGCTAGTGCAAATCGCCAAAACGGGAGATTAGGCGCCCGGGAAATACATGCTTCAGCATATCGATTGTGGCACGTGCAATGTGTGCCGTTGCGCCGTTCTGTTGGAACCACATGTTTTCCAATCCCATCTCACCAAGTTGCGGCAAAAAGGAAGTTGTAGCGCTCACCATTCACAGTAACCGCTTGAACCGCGACGTCTTCGAAGAAAAAAGGTACGATGACTCCTCTAGCGAAAACAGCACACCATACAGTGACTTTGAGCGGATGTAATGGCTCTTTGTGTGTTACACGCGAATTTTCAGTGCCCCAGAATCGTAAATTTTGTTATTTACGTAACCGCTATGATGGAAATGGGCCTAATCATTCATAATTATTTTTGATGAAAAATCATTTAATTTTTGATGATGATTAAGGATGGTTTGAGAGTATGTTAGACGCAATTGGCGACCAGCAGCTAACAGCTGATGCACCATCAGGACTTTGTACGGAAACATCTTCGAATTTTGTAGCAAAATTCGCTGTAAATACCGTCGACTGAAACCTATTTGCGTGGCACGTCGTCTGGTCGATGTCGACGGCGCTTCCATGACATATTCGGCTACAGCAGCAATATTATCTGCAAAACGTATACTCCGGGGTCTGCCTTGCCTGGCAGCATCTTTCGTTGTGCCAGTCTATTCGAGGCGAGCGGCTTAACGTCGCAGTGTTTCAAAAGTAGGCGTTGGGAGGCCAAAGTCAAGGACCGATTATTGTTAAAATAAATTGTCACCAATATTCCTTGTTTACCAACATGTATTTTGCATGTGTTTACTACAAAAATGTCAGAAAAGAACTTAAATTAGGGACCAATCGTAAAATTTATAGCATTTTCTGATAGGAGTATTACTTTTGCGCCACTTTGTATTTTCAGAACAAAAGATGCTGCCAGGCGTGACAGATCCCGGAGTGTCCTTCTCAGTCGATGAGGACGGACATACATATCTAGATCGACTCAGTTCAGCGAGATAGGAAGATCCATACGAGTATATAGTTTCCTATGTCGGGAACCAATATTTCGATGTTTTATATAATTTTGCCCCAGTCAAACTTATAATACCCCCAAAACATAGTGTTGTTGTAGGGTATAAAAACGTTGTCCTTTTGTTGGGAAGGTACTAGAAAGAGTGGTCCAACACAGTCGTTTTTTTTTTTTGCCTGCTCTAAGTCTTATCTAAGTAATACGATGTATCAAGTTTGACATATATTGGGTATTCCATTTTTTTTTTTTCAACAATTTAAGGGCCATGTGATTTTTTGAACTTTAATGAATTCAAATGCTCCCACCGAGAGTTACCAAGAGTTGTCGTCGGTCTAACTTATATAGAAGGCCAAACGGACTAACGAACACGACACAAATGGCTCTTATTATCCTGAAAATAACTTCTTCCTGAAAAAACGAATTCCAAAAAAGCAGATATTTTTTTCATATTTCTACTCAAATCTTTCATATTCATATATTGGTCACTAAACGTTTGATTTAACAATATAAGGCTTTCACGCGATTTTTGTGATTTGCGAATTATTTATATATAATATCATAAACGAATAAAATGTGTGTAACTTTCGTCTGATAAACGAACGTTCTTCACGATAACTTGACCGATAATTTTCTTAAATTTTAAGGTCAACCGAAAATTATTTTTGCCAAGATACTTGATACAATAATAACAAAAAGTAATGTCATATAACATTCGGTAAAATAGCATTATTTTTACAACTCCATACATATTTGTCAACGTGTTTCAAGTTTAAACATTTACATGGCCCTTTGTCAAACAGTACTAAGTAATATTTTGAATTTTATTTCGAATGTGAAATTTACTTTTCGCTGTGAAAATTACAACATATGATAACAATAAATTCAACTGTGTCTTAAATGCCCCAATTTATTGTCCCCATTCAGCGGTGCTGTAAAATTCCATTTAATTTAAATAAAAAACGTATAGAAATTTAATTAAATATGCAATTCATTACTTGTCACTGTAAGCTGACAAAAAAAAATACCCCAAAAACGTAACAAAAATTGAATGTAAAATCAAAATATAGACAAAAGCAAACAATTATATGTAACACCAGTTTCCAGTTCACATTCTAAATTGCATTTTATACCCTTGTGGCGCAGGGTATTTTGAGTCTTTTATAAATTTATTTGAGATTGTAGCACTTCAAAATATCGATCTTCCTGTTTGTCTCTCCATTTGTCAATGTTGGAAAGTAATTACTCTACGGGTATGGCCATATTCTTACGAAATTTTGCATGGATTCAGGGCTATGGCCAGAATAGTTTACAAACTAGCTGCAATGGATCAAACATAGAATTTTTCCTAATTTTGCAGTTGCACTATAGGTTACAATGGTAGACCAATCGACATGAAATTTTGCATGGAATAAGAATTGAGGACAGAACAGAAGCCTAACATTTTGGTTCACCATCGTCGAATGAAATTTTGTGTAAAAAATACCGAACTATTTAATCAACTGCGAACGTATGCGGGAATCTAAATTTTCAAATAAAGTTTACATTTCCAGGCCGTAAATATATGGCAATTGTTATGGAATTTCCCCGTGGCTCTGAAACCAAAAACCAAAATTAATCGTATGTGGTACTATATGACATTATTTCAAGAATAAATCAGTAAAGAAAGACTTAAAGTCGGGCGGGCCTGACTATGTGATACCCCACACCACTTTACATATTTGGTAGGGCTTCATATAATAAATACAAGTTTTTTTTTATGGGGTTTTATGAGAATTAAATCATGCCAACTATTATTATAATTACGATTTGAAATCCAAGAGAATATATGAGAGGAATATCCTCCTGTGAATTGACTTCAAGGAAGTAGACGGAAGAAAACAGCAACATCAGCAGAAATGGTTCGAAGTGTAAAGGAGCGACTTGATTGAAACCCGCGTCGCAGTGGCCGAAAAATGGCCCGTGAGCTGAACATATCGCAATATTCCATTCGGCTAATATTGAAAAATGAGCTCGGGGTAAACCCACTGAAATTCCAAAAAGTGCAAGAACTTACTTGCAACAGAAAAGAGCCAAATAGTTGATTCGCATGGCCGAAAGTGGTGAACTGCCAAATTTGGTTTTCTCCGATACAAAATGATCGTGTTTACTTGCCAAAGAGGTCAGCTGAAATGTGCACCTTCGGTTGGCCACCAGAACTCAAGCGCACGCCATAGTTATTGTATAACAGCCGATGGTCGCTCTCCGCTCGTATTAATCGACCGTGGCATCAGAATAAATATCGAATATTATTGCGAAAATATTCTGCAGGATGTATTAACGCCTTGGGCATGCAAACATTTTGGCCGCAAACCTTGGACATTCCAACAGGACTCAGCACCATCGCACTCAGCACGCGCCACCCAAGAATAGTTACAAAATGAGGTTCCTCGCTTCATTTCCAGCGCACAATGGCCACCAAAATCTCCGGATACAAATCCGTTGGACTATTGTGTCTGGAGTATTTTGGTAAGCAAGGTTGGCACTAAGAAATGCCAAAGTGTCGATCACATCGAGCAAGCGCTTCGCCGGGAATGGGCCAAAATATTGCAGAGCAACATTCGCATCCATCCATTCAATAAAATTTGAAAAAAAAAAATTTTAACATTAAGGCGATTGTCTTTGTTGCAGTTTTTTTATCGCACCCTGTATATATCATTTAAAAAAAATTAAAAAAGTAGAAAAATCGTATTCTGTAAAAGTAGTATATTTTAAAACCACCACAAAAATTGATTAGCATTGTTTTTGTTTTAATTTATTTATAAATTTTCCGACATTTAAAATTTATAAAAAAAAAATCATTTTTTTTTTTTTTTTTGCATTAAACGGAATATGACATTTAATATTTGCGTAATTAAACTTGATCAATTATCGTTAAAAAAAATTGCAAAAAAAATTACTCTTTGTAAATTTATTTTTAAAATAACAGGTCATTGACTTGAGAATTTGATTTGCGCTTAAAGTCCCCTCAAAAAAAAAAACTCCGAATCAAAAACAAAACAGTTCAAATGTTACTTTAAGCACTAATATTAAATTATCTTATAATTCTGTGTCAAAATCTCGATTTTCAAAAAAAAAAATCCTAACGACTTTTGCATGCGTATCAGACGGTTTTTGATATTTAAATTTAATTGAATGGCACCTTTCGTTTTTTAATTCCCTTTTTTTTTCAATTTATGTAATATGATTAATAATTTAAAGCAATGAATGATTTTACGTCAGTTATACAAGGTGGTGCAAAAGTAATCCTCCTATCAAAAAATACTATACATTTTACGATTGGCCGCTAATGACATTTTTGTAATAAACACAAGTGACATACACCTTAAAAAGCAGTTTTACGCTGCACTGCTCCAAGACGCGGAATATTGGTGACTATTTATTTGACCAATAATTGGTCGGTGCCTTTGCCACAACGTGAATTTCGTTGTAGATTTCCTGGCCTTCCAACGCCTACTGGTGAAACACTGCGACGTTTAGCCGCTCGTGTCGAAGAGACTGGCACAAGAAAAAATGCTACAATGCGTGTCAGACCCCCGAGTATCCGTTCTGCAAGGAATATTGCTGCTGAAGCCGAAGATGTCATGGGAGCGCCGTCGACATCGACCAGCCGCCATTCCATGCAAATGGGCATCAGTCGACGGTCTTTACGGCGAATTTTGGTACAAGATTTGAAGATGTTTCAGTACATAGTCCAGATAATACATCAGATGTTAGCTGCTGATCGCTAACATACTTGATGTCTTGAGCCATCCTTAATCACCACCAAAAAGATGACTTTTCATCAAAAATAATCAAGAGTGATGAGGCCCATTTCCATCTTAGCGGGTACGTAAATAAGCAAAATGTACGCTCCTGGGGCACTGAAAATCTGCGTGTAACCCACGAAGAGCCATTACACCCGCCAAAAATCACTGTATGGTATTGTGCTGTTTTCGCTGGAAAAGTCATCGGATCTTTTTTCTTCGAAGACTTCACGGGCCAAACGGTTACTGTGAATGGTGAGCGCTACAATGCAATGATCAACGACCGCAACTCGAGGAGTTGGGATTGAAAAACAAGTGGTTCCAACAGGACGATGCTACGGCACACACTGCACGTGCCACAATCGATATGCTGAAGAATGCATTTCCCGGGCGCCTAATCTTCCAGAAAAGCGGACGGACGCCTTTCTGTCTGGTCCGATTTGGTACATCGTAATATTTTTGACCAACTTAGATCGAGTTCGGAGATGGGCAAAATCGGTCGACTCCTTCTGGTACCTCCCACACAAAAAGTCGAATTTTTCAAAAAAAAAAAATATATTTTCTGCACAGAAAGAGAAACGATAATCCGATTTTGCTCCAACTTTGCAAATCCTAATATTTGCGTCGTTGCTACGTCAGGTGCGAAAATGTACAATATCGGTCCACTCTATCAAGTGCTTCCCACACAAAGGGCCAAATTTTGAATATAGACAACTCTTAGAAAATGTGATGTAACATTCCGATTGTCTTCAAATTTAACACATGAAATATATCGGTCCACTCATTCTGGTACCTCCCGCACAAAAATTTAAATATTCATTAAATTCATTAAACGAGAAATAAACATCCGATTCCACTTAGACTTGGCACATCTGAATATTTCTATCATCACAGGATCTCTTATAAAGGCGGCAGAGATCGGACCATTTTTTGGTACCTCCCCCCACAAAAGATCAATATTTTGAATAAGCAAAACTTTTATAAAATCCGAAAAAAAGCATCAGGTTCTCTTTATGTTTCACACATTCCATTATTTCTGCTAATACAAGATCTTTTGTGAAGATGGGATATATCGGTCCTCTCCTCGAACGCAAAATTTGCATCTGATTCTATTCAGACTTGGCACATCTTAATATTTCCATCAACTCAAGATCTGTGGTAAAGATGGTAGAGATCAGACCATTTCTTCTGATACCTCCCACACATAGGGTTCAAGATTTTGAGAAACCAAACGCTCATAGTAAGCTAAATAGGCATTCAAGTCTGTTCAAATTTGACACATACAAACATTTTTCTAACACAAGATCTGTTGTGAAAATGATATATACCTTCTGGTACCTCAGCCACAAAGGGTCACAATTTTCAATACTTTTATTTGTCATAACTTACGAAACAAGTCAGCGATTCTTTACAATTTGCTATTCTAACATAGGATGAATATGTTCGATTTTTTGACCATACCAATTTGTTATTATCTGCATTAGATGAAGTTTGAAAATGGAATAATTCGGTATACTATATCTGGTAGCTCACGCAAATGTTAACATTTTTTTAACACAAGATCTGTTGTGAAAATGATATATACCTTCTGGTACCTCAGCCACAAAGGGTCACAATTTTCAATACTTTTATTTGTCATAACTTACGAAACAAGTCAGCGATTCTTTACAATTTGCTACTCTAACATAGGATGAATATGTTCGATTTTTTGACCATACCAATTTGTTATTATCTGCATTAGATGAAGTTTGAAAATGGAATAATTCGGTATACTATATCTGGTAGCTCACGCAAATGTTAACATTTTCTAAAAATTGTCTTATATGTAAAGTAAAGGAAGTTACAAATATAGACCTCACCTGGTACGTCGCAATATTTATATCGTATTTATTTAGGTCCGATACTAAACGGACAATATTGGCCCATTCCTTCAGAACTCACTCCATAGAGGTTCAAGAGTTTGAATAATCATAATCATGAGTAACGGCGGCAAAGAGTCAGCATGTCTGGCTACTAAACCTACCCAGCAATAATGTGGTAGGCATATGTGTCACTTTCATCATTGCTAGTAATTACAACTTCATACAACCTGCTCCAGTATCAGTATCTCCAAAATAATGACAAAATTCTTCTGTTCTGTTTTACTATAGTTTTGAGCAAAAATGCATAAGCCCTTTAAATTTTGTAATAATTGTTGGAAATTTCCTTTAAAAAGAAACACATTCTGCAATATTCGTATGAAGAAACACACGGACATAAATGTTATTGATTAATATCTGGATTTGATTTATTATCCCTTTCACTTTTATTTGTTTTTCTTTTCAATCACATCCTTCACTTTTAAACCCTTTCGATTTAGAACAGCATTACAACACCAGAAAAAAGTGAAAATCATCAATTGCACAATTATGCATCTACTAAGTATCTTCCTGCATTCACACACACACACATCGCATACATACATCGTATTTGTGTGTGTGTGTCAGTATCAATTGTTAACAGCCGATGACTTTTGGATGAATTTGAACAATTTTCACAAGTCATTAGACTTGCATTGTGCTAATGGATGGCTCAACGGATGGATAGGTGAATATGAATCTACGTTTCTTTGATTATTTTCATTCAAATGGATTTAATTCGAAAAAAATGATTTGCAAAAAATGCAAGTAAATCCTAACAAATAACATTATTGCAAAAAACTGAACAAATTATGCCAGCAAAAAATTAAGGGGGGGAAATCCAACAAACTGAATGCTGTGATTGTGTTGTATAGTTTTTTGCTGTTGCCAGTAACTAAATGAAAAATGATTTTAATTTTTTTATTTTTTTTTTGAATTTAGGAAAAAGGTACCAACTAAATGACTGTTGCAACTACTATATGTACACTTGCACACATACACACATGTCCACTAATTCCGACAATTCTTTGCTTAGCTGTAATGTTATTTGAATGACGGTGTTGAAAACTTCTTTTTTATCTCTGTGTCAGTTTTAGTTAACATCTTAAGGGCCCTTGTAGCTTGATTGGTGTTTGCTCATTTATTTCATTTGAAATAGATTTTGCAACAATGTCTTAAAGTTGCTGGCTCTTGATGTAAAGGTGCCGAAGTTGGAGTTCATGCCACATCCAATAGTAGATGTAGATTAATTCATGTGGTCTTGCTTGCACTTGCAGTTGGACCTTTGATTCAAGAGTGCAAACGATGTAAATCTCATGTTGGTTATTTATGATCGGCAATCTATAATTTTCTTTAATAAAGATTTCAACAATCACAAAATGGATCATGCATGTATGAGTTGGGAGTGAAAATTATGGGAAATATCAATATCATAAGATAAAAAAAAATAATTTTTTAACAGAAGAATATTGTATTTTTTAATTTGTTAAACTTTTTAGATTTCAAAATTCCTATGGAAATCGCAAAAGAATAGACACGATTATAGGATATGCCAAACTCTTTCAAAAACCTTGGCAATCATTTAGAGGTTCCCCTAGAATTCGGGTTGAAAGTGAAACTCGTTCGAATTCGAAAACTCCTGATTTTGTGTATTAATTTATTGGATTTTGGTGGCATTTTAGCCAAAATGTACTTATTAAACACATTATTTGTTAATCAGATTTTTAGCGAGCACCGTGCACCGTGACTGAAGATCGCCACTTCAACCCCTCCATCAACCTATCAAAATCACTGAATAACCAGTAAAGAAAGTCCTAAAGTCGGGCGGGGCCGATTTTATGATACCCTACACCACTTTGCTAATTTAGTAGACCTCCGCATAACAATTAAAAGTTTTTATGGGAGAATTCAATTATACACGCTATGATTATAATTATAATTTAAAATTCAAAGGACTAAATATGCCGAAGCATTTGTATCTTTTAAATTCGGACTTGTGTTGCCCATTTGGTGCGAAATTAATTTGAAATCGGATAAAAATATATATGAGAACTATATCCAAATCTGAACCGATCTCGAAAAAATTTGGCAAAGATATTTCTGAGCTGTATTTGATATATTTCCCTGAATATCGTTGGTACGGAGTGCATATTACGGCTGTGGATAACAAGTACAATAAATCGGATGAACAATATATATGGGAGCTATAACTATATCTGAACCGATCTTCACCAAATTTGGCATACTACCTTCTAGACTAAATTCGGTCACCCAAGAATGGTCCAAAATCTCCGGATGCCAATCCGTTGGAATATTGTGTCTAGAGTATTTTGGAAAGCAAGGTTGGCACTAAAAAGTGTCGATCACCTCAAGCAAGCGCTTCGCCGGGAATGGGCCAATATACCGCAGAGAGACCTTTTCATTGACTGTTTGAAGGCCATAATTCGTGCTTAAGGTGGTCAATTCGAATAAATCTAAACTTATTCTTTAATTTGATGCCATTTCCGACATTTTTTGCATTCATTCAATAAAATTAAAAAAAAAAAATGTAAAAATTATGGCATTTGACTTTATTGTAGTTTTTTTATCTCACCCTGTATAGTATCATTAAATACTTTTCGTACAATTGTAGTACACATATCCGAAACCACCTTCATATGTCCTGGCTAAACATGAATAACGACCCTAATACCAAATTTCAGATTTCAAGCACTTTAGTGAACTTGTAGCAAACATTCCCAAAAACAATTATTTATCATAAACTACATCAACGGGGTTCACCCTAAACCAAACTGTTCCAAATTTAGTACTACTTAGTACAGTTCGCACACTTAGTACATAATTCCGAAACCACCTTAATTTGTCAAATTTACTTCCCCACCTTGATTCTCATAACAAATTTCAATTTGTTGGCTTTATCCGTTCACATAATTCCACAAATGGAACCATTTTAGAAGTATAGTACCATTTTAAACTTTTCATCTATCCCTTTTTTTACATTGTAACAATTTTTAGTACATTAGAGTACTTTTTTGTACCCTTTTTCTACCAATTTAAAACAAAACAGAATAATCACACGCCCACGCATCAAGACTGGCCATCAATTTTCAAAATTTCAGCCTGAGCCTTTTTGTTTGGTCGTTAATTTTAGGTCAGTCAGTCAGTCATCTATCATACTACTATATATAACATATAACATTTAAAAAACATTAAGTTCGACTGGGCCAAACTTTTAATACCCTACCACTTTAGGATTAAAGGAAACATTATGACACACAAATACAAATTTTTAGAGAAATCTGCGAAAAAATGTGACAAAAATCATCAAAATATCGAATATCGGGAGGTACCGCTATATGGGGCTATACAAAAACGTGAACCTATACATACAATGTTTCGTCAACGGAGCTAGAACCCATTTGGACACACAAATACCAATTTTTAGACAAATCCGCGAAGAAAAATCAAAAATCATCAAAATATCTGGAGGTACAGTTTCGTTATATGGGAGCTATACAAAAACTTGGACCTATACATAGAATGTTTCGCCACCGCAGCCAATAAATACCAATCCACTATGACCAATAAATACCAATTTTTAGACAAATCCATGAAAAAATGTGACAAAAACCATAAAAATAACGAATATCGGGAGGTTCCATTTTATGGGGCCTATACCAAGACGGACAGACAGATAGACGGACATGGTTAAATCGACTTAGAATTTTATGCTGATTATGAATATATATACTGTATGGGGTCTACGACGAATATTTAGGAATGTTACAAACGGACTGACAAAGTTAATATACCCTCCTTTCCAAGGTGGAGGGTATAAAAATGATGTTATCAATTAGTCGATTGTATTGCAATTTTTTAAGCTAACTATCGGAAATATCGAATCCGGCGAATCTCGATATTTTGCTGCATCGGTTGACGATTCCTACATCTCATGGACATTCCTTTTCGCCCAAGTGATAATGTATTTCGTATAAAAAACTCTGGCCGGAAAATGTTTTAAAAATTCCACCACGGCATTCAAGTTTTGTCAAATATGTTGGCATTTGAAAACATTGAGTTTATCCTACTCCTTATCAACAATTTTCAATACATTTCTCAAACCGATCTCGTACATTGTTTCTTAATGTGTCGATGAATGAAAACCGCGACAGTCCAAGATGCAATTCGATTATTGGGTTAGTAAACATTATAATGAGCAGCAGATATAAAAAAAGAAACGCCAAGATATACATCATTATTAAGACACCACCTGCATTAACTCAGCACCTTCAGAAATGTTTGAATATTCATACAAACAACTATTTAAAAAAACACACACACACACCAAAACCAATGTACAAACATAGTGACACAAAAACATGAAATTCATGTTGAAATAACCCTTTGTGTTTTATGATCTAGAAAATTTGTAACAAAATTTGTTTGGTTGGTCAAGCGATGCTTAGGTGAAAAGTAATGGGAGTGAAACTAATTTATATAAAGAAGTTAAAAAAAAAAAAACAGAAATAGATGCATAAGGCCGGCGGAAGTCATTTGCAGACAATTGAAATAATTTCTTAAAGAATTGGTTGTGTGTGTGTGTGTGTCTGAGTGGCAAGTTTGGGTGGCTGCTTTCGTGTTTCTTTTCATTTTTGTGATGTAATAGACGAATTTACTATTATATAAAGGTAATATATACTATAATATAATGACCTACATCAGATATTTTTCCATAAGCAGCAATTTTTACTTTTATAGCAATGGGGGACACCGCACTTTTTTAAAAGTTTGACAAATTAAACGGTACTGGTTTCCGGTGATGTAATGATTTCACTGCTTCTTTAAGATGAGTACTAAAAGGGTACGAAAAGTACTAAAAATTTAATAATTTGTATTGGATAAACGTAATGACCTAGAATTCTGAAATTTGAAATGAGGTAAATTTCAAATTTTAAATTTTAATATGTGGAATTGTACTAATCGTACTAAATTTGAAACAGTTTGTTTTAGGGAGGACAGATGAAACTAGAATTTTGAAATTGTGATAAAAAGGTGGTTCTGGAAATGGGTAATGCCAAGAAATGGGTATTACAAGTGCACGAAAAGTACTAAATAGTACTACAATTTGGTATTAGGTGAACAAATAATTTTTGAAATCTGAAATTTGGAGTAAGCTTGACATATGAAGGTGTTTTCGGAAATGTGAACTACAATTGTACGAAAAGTACTGAATCGTACTGCATTTGGTATTGGGTGAAGCGATAGAGATACAATTCTGAAATTTGATATTTAAATTACTGGTGGTATCTGTGTTTGAGATATGGAGATTGTGTACTATAATTGTACGGAAAGTACTAAATAGTACTAAATTTGGTATTGGGTGAAGTGATGGAGCGGAAATCCTGAAATTTGGTATAGATGTTGGGGTCTGTGGTGAAGATGATATTGTTAATGTGAACTATAATTGTTCGAAAATGCTATGTGGTACTAACTTAGATATTGGGTGAAGGGATAGAACTGGGAACCCGAAATTTGATATGGATGTCATCGTTGTTGTCAGTAGTTGAGAGAAGGAACTGTTATTGGAAATATTACCATAATTGTACTAAATCAATTTGGTAATGGGAGGAAATTACAGTGCTAAAATTCGGAAAATTCTGGGTGTCACTGTTGATTTCTGAGGTTGAGATATGGACATTGTTTTGAAAATGTGTACTTAAACTGTACGTAAATAACTAAATCCTACTGAATTTGGTATTAAGTGAAGGGATAGAGCTGAAATCCGGATATTAGCTATGGATGTCACTGTTGATATCTGTAGTTGAGACAAGGAGATGATTTTGAAATTGCGTACTATAATTGTACTAAATGGTACAAAATTTGGTAATGGGGGAAATTACAAAGCTGAAATCTTGAAATTCGATATGGGTGTCACTGTTTGTATCTGAGGTTGAGATATAAAGATTGTTTGGAAAACGCGTACTTTAACTTTACGAAATGAACTAAATCCTACTAAATTTGGTATTCGGTGAAGGGATAGAGCTGAAATCCGGACATTAGCTATGGATGTCACTGTTGATATCTGTAGTTGAGAGAAGGAGCTGATTTTGAAAATGCGTACTATAATTGTACTAAATGGTACAAAATTTGGTAATGGGGGAAATTACAGAGCTGAAATCTTGAAATTTGATATGGGTGTCACTGTTTGTATCTGAGATTGAGATATAAAAATTGTTTGGAAAATGCGTACTTTAACTTTACGAAATGAACTAAATTCTACTAAATTTTGTATTCGGTGAAGGGATTGAGCTGAAATTATAAAATTTGATATTGAGAGAAGAAGGTGGTTTTTGAAATCGGTCAATGAACGTATGAAAAGTGCAAAATGTGCCGTTGGGTGTTGGTAAAGAGATGGAATTTTAAAATTTGGTATCGATGTCTCTGTTAGTGTATAGGGTGGAGAGAGGGACTTAGGGGACATAGAATATAACTGAAAAGGACTTAGAATATTACTGAAATTTGATATGAAGACCACAGTTGTTATATAGTTTCGAGAGGAGGAGGTGGTTTGGGGGGTGAGTATTATGGTTGTTCGAAATGTATTGTTGAGTGAGTGGATAGATCTTGAATCCAAAAATTTGATATTAGGGTTACTGCTGGTTTCTAGCATTTAGAAAAGACGTTAAAATAGTTTTGGTCCGAAAAATTGGATATGGAAGACTTTTTGTTTGTCCAAGAAATAATAAAAAAATTGTGCATTTTGAGTACTAAAAAAATTAACTGTTGGAACGAATCTAAAATTTTAAGGTGGACTTTTCACATACGAAGTAGCAGTCACTTGCTAGTTTTATCATAAAATTATAATGAAATGACTTCCTAAAATTGGTATCACAATTTTTGAAATAGTCATGTATAAATTTGACACCTTCAACAAATTTCAAAAATGTTTCTAAAATACATTTTCCCAAATTAATTCTAGCAATAACCTTAATTATTTTAATTAAAAACCAATTAGACTACACCCCCCCCCCCCTCCCACACACACCAAGCAATTGTTGTACGCAAATTTTTAATGACAAATGCCAAGTGATTTGAATGCATCATAAAGTCGTAATGACACCTTTCGTGGTGACTGAATCACGTAACAAATTGTAAATAATAATATCAACAAACCTAACTATTGCATAATATTAAAAAAACAACACCAACAATTATATTCCTTCCTATGTCAACAAGTTGTTTCTTTTGTACTTTATAAAATATTTTCCAAAACAAAAATAATACTACGAAAACGTCATCAAGTTGTAGAAACCATCAATTAGTGGAACAAAATAGTGGGAAAATAATAATTGTGAGAAAAAAGAAAAATTAAAATAACAGGTGTTTCATTTTCAGAAAGGGAAAATTGCAATGGATGTTATGTTTGTTGGCTAGGTCAAGGTATAACGGATTTATATTACGTTTATAACACTGTGAAACAATTGTTTTTTTTTTTCAAAATTTTTGGAAACACAGTATATTATGAATTTTTAAAAGTCAATTGTATCGAGAGGGCAAGTTAAATATCCAAATATCAAATTTCAGAATTTTATCTCTATCCCTTCACCTAGCACCAAATATAGTACCATTTTGTACTTTTCGTACAATTATTATATACATTTCCAAAATAAACTCCAAGGCTTAATACAATATTTCAAGGTTTATACCAAATGGTACCATTTTAGAAGTTTTGTAACATTTTAGAACATTAAAGTTCGAACTTCCAAAAACCTTCCAATTTCCATCAGTGATTTTCATTCCAAATTTCAGAATTATACCTCATTCAAATACAAGTCATTAATTTTTTATCAAAATTTTAATACTTTTTGTGTCCTTTAGTACGAATTTCCAAAATACCAGCTTTATGACACTCCTACGCACAAAGACTCTCTAACCTCGATTCTCATACCAAAGTTTTTAGCTCTATCTGTTCACATTATACCAAATGGGACCATTTTAGAATTATAGTACCATTTTAGAACTTTTCCTAACCTTAAAGTTCGAATTTCCAAAAACCGCTTCGGTACATCTTTTCTGCACTCTATCAGTGATTTTCATTCCAAATTTCAGAATTCTAGCTACTTCCGTTTGTATAATTTAACTTAATCGATTTTTGGAACATTTCAGTACTTTTCGTACAAATTTCCAAAATCCCAGCCTTATGACACGCTTACGTACCAAGAGTGATCCTATTGCAAAATTTCAATTCTCTGACTTTCCGACCTCGATTCTCATATAAAATTTCAAGTTTTTAGCTCTATCGGTTCACAAACCAAATGTTACCATTTTAGATGTTTAGTATCAGTTCAGGACTTTTCGTAACCTTAAAGTTCGAATTTTCGTATCTTTTTGGTACGATTTTCTAAAAATCCAGCCTTACCACACGCTTACGCACCAAAACTAATTCTTGTGAGTAATTTCACTACTATTTTACAGATGAAGTGAAAAAACTGCAACCAACTTCAGACGGCTCTCTTTTCGAGGCCATTCGTCCGACAGCTGTTAAAATTATTCCAGTGACAGCTTATTATGTTGTTTAAAAGCGTACGAAAGCATTTAGGTGAGAAATTTCCAGAAAAAAGTTATTCGTGATGGAATTCGAGCGTGATTTCCTTTTATTGGGCTGGAGAACAACAAATGACTATCGTGAGAGCACTCCAGCATTTAGATGTGAATAAATCTTTTGTGTCTCGTACCATCGCTCGTAACCGTGGTACTGGTAGCGTAGCCCGACGTCAAGGAAGTGGCCGGAAGAAAACAGCAACATCAGAAGAAATGGTTCGAAAAGTAAAGAGGCGACTTTATCGAAACATATCGAAATATTCCATTCGGCAAATATTGAAAAATGAACTCGGGTAAAGCCATTGAAGTTTCAAAAAGTGCAAGAACTTACACCGCCACTGAAAGACTTAAAAGAGCCAAAGAGTTGCTTCGCTTGGCCGAAAGTGGTGAACTGCCGAATTTGGTTTTCTCCGGTGAGAAAACAATTTACTTGCCAATGAGCTCAGCTGAATATATTCACCTTCGGTTGGCCACCAGAACTCAAGCGCCGACCATAATGATGGTGTGGGCCGCCATAACAGCCGATGGTTGCTCTCCGCTCGTATTAATCGACCGTGGAATCAGAATAAATGCCGAATATTATCGCGAAAATATTGTGGAGGGTTTATTAAAGCCTTAGGCACGCAAACATTTTGGCCGCAGACCTTGGACATTCCAACAAGACTCAGCACCATCGCGCTCAGCACGCGTCACCCAAGAATGGTTACAATATGAGGTTATTTGCTTCATTTCCAATCTCTGGATGCCAATCCGTTGGACTATTGTATCTGGAGTATTTTGGAAAGCAAGGTTGGCACTAAAAAATTACAAAGTGCCGATCACCTCAAGCAAGCGCTTCGCTGGGAATGGCCCAAAATACCGCAGAGCAACAATCGGGCAGCGTGTGGCCGTTTGAAGGCCATAATTCGTGCCAAAAGTGACCAATTCGAAGAAATCTAAACTTATTCTAAAATTTGATGCTATTTCCGACATTTTTTGCTTTCATTCAATAAAATTTAAAAAAAAAATGTAAAAATTATGGTGTTTGACCTTGTTGCAGTTTTTTTATCTCACCCTGTAGATTATCAAAACCTTAAATAAGTTGTTTTAATTTTAAATTTATTAATTCCATATTTTGGTAAATTACAAAATTTCTTGTATTAAATATCTTACCACAAATGCAGTTCCTAATCAAAATACCCTTTTCCCTACTTCCAGAAACACCCACACAAACACAATTTTTACAATTCGAAAACAAAAGCTGACAGCAACCCCCCCGAAGTCCTCAGATCGATGATGAAGTGGGCGAGAATTTTGCGTATTTGTAGCAAAGAAAAATGATCGAAGCTTTTGCTAATCATTTTAGCAGTCATTTGGGTAGACATTTATTTTACTGGGCCAGCATTACTTTTGGCAACGACACAGCTGATTCTCCGGAATCAGAAAACGGCCTCAATCTGAAGATCTCAAATTTAATTAACAAATTTCACGCACCACTGGAACGTGGCGTACAGATCTTGGATCATTTGTTAACGCTGGAGGAAGAGGATTTCAACGAACAGTGGGGCAGTGCCTACAATCACAACTATGAACTGGATTTGGCGTCGGCGGCAGCAGCAGCAGCAGCAGCACGACCAGGTGGTGGCCGACGAGATGTAGAAAATCAAGAAATTTTGAATTTTAACGATCACCAAGAGAGACCCTATCTGATACGAAGAAATAGTAAGTTTTTGAAGATTGAATCTTTTCTTGTTGTATTTTTAGACTTTTGGTTTGACTTAGCCAATGATAACATTAACATGTTAACACTAAACAATTTTGCCGGTTTATAATAAAAAAATAAAACAAATAAAAGCACGTATCACATAACCGCAACAATAATAAAGGTCAAGAAACTCGTATAACAGTGACGTAGCCAAAATGGTGTTGACTGCAAATGAAGCGAAGGCAAAGAAGAAAGAGATAGACAAAAAAAAAACGATGAACCCTGTTTCATAGTTTTGAAATGTTCAAATTATGCTAATAAGGAAACAAAAATAAAATTTTGAAAATCAACGGCTGGAATTCTAACAGTTCTTAAAATTATTTACAAAAATCAATGTTGAAGGTCCATCGAACATATGCTTTAAAGTTTAAGCCGGAGCTAGGCAAATTCACATAAAGAGATTGTTTAAAAGAAAATAAAAATCGAATTTTTCATTACATTTTGCCATTTTATTTCAACTTTTTTTAACACGAATGTTATTAATGCCGATTTTTAAAAGAATTAAATGAATAATGTGTACATAGGCACTGATTGGTTGGTTGTTTAACAAAAACTAAAAGAAATTGGCCGCTGGAACACCTTCTAGCCCAGCATTGCTTTAAACCGAGAATTAGGATGTCAAGAGCCTTTCAATAATTTAAAAACAAGTAAAAAAGTTGTAAGTTCGACCCGGCCGATCTTTGAATACCCTCCACCATTAAGAACGAATTCGGCAATTTTCAAAAAAATAAAAATCTTTAAGAATTCTGTTAAAATATTAAAAATACCGAATGTAGCCGTTATATTAGGGTCTATACGACGACGAGGACCAGCATGGGCAACTTTTGTCATAAGTCATTACAATATTCAAATACGAAACTTGAAAGAAATCGGTGAATAATGCAGCTAAAATCATCAAAATACCGAATATCGGGAGGTACCGTTGTATGGGGGCTATACCAAAACGTGAACCTGCACAGACAATTTTCTGTCTTAGGTTGTAGTATTCATTACAAACTTCAAACTCCAAATTTAAAACAGTTCCGATGAATACTGTCGCTAAAATCGTCAAAATACGGAATATCGGGAGGTACCGTTGTATGGGGGCTATACCAAAACGTGGACCTGCACAGATCATTTTCTGTCTTAGGCTATAGTATCCATTACGAACTTCAAGTACCAAATTTGAAAAAATTCCGGTGAATAATGTCGCTAAAATCATCAAAATGCCGAATATCGGGGGGTACTGTTATAAGGGGGCTATACGAAGACGTGGACCTGCACAGACAATTTACTGTCATAGGATGAAGTATCCATTAAGAACTTCAAATACTAAATTTGAAACTTTTTCGGTGAATAATGTCGCTTAAATCACCAAAATACCGAAAAAAGGGAGGTACCATTATATGGGGCTATACCAAATCGTGGACCTACTTGACCCATTTTCAATACCAAAAGTCCTACAGACATAATACACATTTGAGTAAAATTTTATCAACCTACTTCATTTCGTTCGGAAGCTAGAGTGATTTCCACAGACGGAAGGACATCGCTGAATCGACATAGAATTTTATTCTGATCAAGAATATTTATACTTTGTGGAATCTAAAATGTATATTTCAAGGTGTTACAAACGGAATGGGAAACTTAATACACCCTCCATACTATTGTGGAGGGTATAATTAAAAAGTTAATCAACATTTTGCAAATGAAAACTCCTACGCTCCTGTTTTTTACTTTTATTTTCCATACGATTCCGCGTAAAAACACACCCCTCAATACAATTGTATTTGCACACAGATACAAATATATCCGCATACTCTGAGGCATCTCAAAACATAGTCGATGACTTCAAGACTTTATTATAATTGCAGACAACTAAAAAAAAAATAAAAACAACAACAAAGACGACAGCAATACTTCCCCAAAACTTTATGTACCGTAGCGTGGTAGTAGGAACTGGTTTCAAACTATCCGGTAAGAAATCACTCCGACAGACAACAGGTAACCTGAAAACCAAGCTGAAAAAACTAACCGCCAAAAAGCAATCGACCAAAAATACAAAACCTTCAGATACACCAAAGAAAGAAAACAACGACGTCGACGAAGACAACGACAACAACAAAAACACAAACAAAATTTTCAAGTTCAAGTTGTGGATAACTAAAAATACAAATAAAGGCAAAAATGAGGAAGTGCCACCAAAACATAAGGCCCGCACCTCCTCTTCACCCCAGACAAAAATACAAACAAACCAACTTTTTTGAAGCTAAAAAAGAAGAGGAAGAAAATAAGTCAACAAAAAACTGTTGATGACCAAAAAAAAATCAAACAAAACTAACAATAACTCAATCGGAAGACAATAAAAATATATGTTTTCGTACAAATAATAAAAAAACTTAACAACTACAAAACATAGAAGCCATGATAGGGTCTTAGTTGTAGACAAAATACCGCTCAATCAACAATAACTCGACCTTTTTTTTTTTTGTTGAGAACTTAGCACGACAATGTTTGCATAGTGTGGCCCCAAAAGAATGAGCTTTATGTTTATTTTGCAAAATATGATCTTTGGACTTTGTGCACACACACACACGCACCTATGGGTGGGAAGGTGGTTCTTCTAAGAAACCTATTTTTTGACAAGCTCATCTAATTGTGTGCCTTATTTATGTAGACAATGCCAGATGGTCGGGAAATTCGTACTAAAAGGCTACGAAAAGTACTAAAATGTGTAAACTTCTAAAATGGTACCATTTGTTATTATGTGAACGGATAGAGCTAAAAATTTGAAAATTGGTATGACTAAGTAAGTTTGATATATGAAGGTGGTTTTGGAAATGTGTACTAAGTGTGCGAATTGTACTAAATTTGGAGCCGTTTGGTATAGGGTGAACAGATGAAGCTGGAATTTTTAAATTTTCTATTGGGGTCCCCGTTGATTTTAGGTTTGTAATAAATAGGTGGTTTTGGAAATGTGTACTACAAGCACACGAAAAGTACTAACTAGTACTATATTCGTTACAGTTTGGTATTGGATGAACAGATTGTGCTTGAAATCTGAAATGTGATATTAGGGTCGCTGATCAGCTGTGTTCGGAAATTAGTACTAAAATAATGATACGAAAAGTACAAAATGTAACTAAATTTGGTATTAGGTGAAATTGAGATCTGTGTTGGTATCTGAAATTGAGTTGTGGAGGTGGTTTTGAAAATGTGTACTGCTGGAACCCTTAACTTTTATATTGAGGTCTCTATTGGTACCTGGCATTGAGATATGGAGGAGGTTTTGAAAATGTGTACTATAGTTCTTCGAAAACTACCAAATTTTCCTAATTTTGGCATTGGGATAGAGCTGATAACGTGCAATTTTATATTGCGATATCTGCTGGTACCTAGGATTGAGAGATGAACGATATCTGGAATTGAGATATGCACGTGGTTCTGGAAATGTGTACTACAGGGTTCGACGGACCCATCTGGTAACGCCATAACTTTTGACAGAGATGTTACATCGCTTAATGACATACCGCGGGGTTCTACAGGGTTCGACGGACCCATCTGGCAACGCCATAACTTTTGACAGAGATGTCACATCGCTTAATGACATACCGCGTTTGAAGCGTCAGTCCAAGCAGATTTTTACCATGAACCAATATATACGCCACGCGAGCGCTCTGAAATAGTTGAAATTTACATTCAAGTCAATTGTGAAAACTCAACGTGCTTTTAAAACATTAAAAAATGTGAGAAGTGCGCCTTCTAAAAACACCATTAGGCGTTTATACGAAAAATATTCGACTGGTAAGGCTCTTTCTAATCCGAAGAGGCCATATAAAAGTCGACCAAGGCGATCGGCCGAGAATATCGCTGCCGTACGAGCCAGTGTTGAGAGGTCCCCAAGAACATCCCAAAAACCCCGTTCTCAGCAGTTGGGCATGGCTCGGTCCACTTTACAACGGATTATTCGCATTGTTTTGCATTTGTTCCCGTACAAAATTCAATTGACGCAAAGAATGTTGCCTGCGGACAAGCCTGGAATATCGGCAATCCTGTATAATTGTTCGAAAAGTACTAAGTGGTACTAAATTGGGTGAAGGGATAGAAATAAAATCCTGAAATTTGATATAGATGTCACTTTTGGTATCTTTGATTAAGACATGCAGTTGGTTTTGAAAATTTTTACTTTAATTTTTCAAAAATCACTAAGAGGCACTAAATTGGGTATTGGGTGAAGGGATAGAGTTGGAATCCTGAAATTTAATATGGATGCCACTGTGTGTGTCTGTTGTTGAAAACGCAAGATTTTGGAAGACGTTTTGGAGTAAAAGTAAACATTTTCCTATTATTCTTTCCGAAAAAGGGAAGACTTGAATGAAGTAATAAAAATTGGAAAGAAAATTTATAACGAAAAAATTGTGACAATTTATAACGAAAAATTTGTGACATTTTGAGTACTAAAACGGGCAAAGACGAACTATTGAAAAAAATTTAAAATGTTAAGGTGGACTTTTCGCTTACGAAGTAATGCTAGTCTATTAATAAAACATCTTTGTAAAAATACTTCCATACACTCCACATAAGATTGGTTATAAAAACTCTGTCTTTTGAATTAGCGATCTCCGATGTCCATTAAGGTAAATTAATAATATTTGGAATGGACATTTGTAATACTTCTAAATGTTTGGTATTGAAAATTGACTCGTTAGCCTTCCCCAAATACCAAATTTTATTTCAATTATAAATTTTAGTACGTATTTTCAAAATCACCTCCAAATCTCAGCCCTGAACAGTGACCCTAGTGCTATATTCCAGATTTCAAACACAATACTAAATATAGTACTTTTTGTATAATTATAGTTCACATCCAAAACTACATCTTTATTTTGAACTCGAACCACCAGCAGTGACCCAAACTAAAAGTTCTACCTTTGAGCTCCGTTCAAAATAAAATTGTACCAAATTTCGTATCATTAAGTACAGTTCTTACACTTAGTACACATTTCCAAAACAACCCCATTTTATGAATTCTACTATTATATGGGAGCTATAGCAAAACATGGACCTGCACAGACAATTTTCTGTCACAGGCTGTAGTATGCATTATGAACTTCAAATACCAAAATTTAAAACATTTCCGGTGAATAATTTTGCTAAAATCGTCACCGAATATCGGGAGGTACCGTTATATGAGGGCTATGCGAAGACGTGGACCTGTACAGACAATTTTCTGTCATAGGCTGTAGTATTCATTACGAACTTCAAATACCAAATTTGAAACATTTCCGTTAAAAAATGTCGCTTAAATCATTAAAGTACCGAATATAGGAAGTTGCTATTATATAGGGGCTATATCAAAACGTGGACCTGCACAGACAATTTTCTGTCATAGGCTGTAATATCCATTACGAATTTCAAATACCAAAAATGGAACAATTCCGGTAAATAATGTCGCTAAAATCATCAAAATACCGAATATCGGGGGACCGTTAGATGGGGTCTATACGAAGACCTGCACACACAATTTTCTGTCTTAGGCTGCAGTACCCATTACGAACTTCAAATACCAAATTTGAAACAATTCCGGTGAATAATGTCACTAAAATCATTAAAATACCGAATATCGGTAGGTACCGTTATATGGGGGCTATACGAAGACGTGGACCTGCGCAGACAATTTTATGTCATAGGCTGTAGTATCCATTATGAACTTCAAATACCAAATTTGAAACAATTCCGGTGAATAATGTCGGTTGAATTACCAAAATATCGAATATCGGGGGGACCGTTACATGGGGTCTATACGAAGACCTGCACACACAATTTTCTATCTTAGGCTGTAGTACCCATTACGAACTTCAAATACCAAATTTGAAACAATTCCGGTGAATAATTTCGCTTAAATCACCAAAATACCGAATATAGGGAGGTACCATTATATGGGGGCTATAGCAAAACGTGGACCTATATGACCCATTTTCTATACCAAAAGTCCTGCAGTCATAATATACGTTTGAGTAAACATTTATCAACCTACTTCATTTTATTCGGAAGCTAGAGTGATTTTCACAGACGGATAGACGGACAGCTGGACGGACATCACTAAATCGACATAGTATTTTATGCTGATCAAGAATATATTTACTTTGTGTGGTCTAAAATGTATATTTCGAGGTGTTACAAACTTAATATACCCTCTATACTATGGTGGAAGGTGTAAAAAGGCTTTGGTGCATCTATCATATACCCGATCGGCGACCCTTATTCCAAATTGTAAAATATATTGAAGCATGTAATTTTATTTTTTTCTTAAAGAATCTCTTTATTGAAGTTTTTTTCAGCTCAGGCATAGAAGTCTAAATTTTGATTCTTTTGAAAGGATTAACCTCATATATATATAAAAAACCAGTAAGGAAAGCTCAAAAGTCGGGCGGGGCCGACTATATGATACCCTACACCACTATGCATATTTAGTAGAGCTCGCGTAAAAAGGTTTATACAGGGCATTTCAGAGCTCTATGAGATATTTGGTACAAAATCAAAATCTATCTAATTCTATCGTGCATTTTACGAACTATAGCTATATCTGAACCGATTTTCACCAAGTTTTATGTATTTGATTCTAGGCTGAATTCGGTCAGATTTGCCAAAACCCAGGACATTTGGGCTGATATTGGACATTTGGTGCGCAATCAACACGAAATTGGATGAATATATAGGAGGTATATCCAAATCTGAACCGATATTTGTAAAACTGAAAAAGAAGATATTTCTTGGCTGCATCTGATACCAAATATTATTCTTGTATCGTACATTTTTCGAATTTGAGGGACTTAAAGTACAAATCGGATGAAAGGTATATATAGGAGCTATAGCTGTATCCGACCGATTTTCACTAAATTTGATGTACCAATATTAGCCATTTGCTGCACATTTAATCCGAAATCGGATGAAGATATATTTGGGAGCTATAGCTATATCTGAAACGACTTTTACTAAAATTGGTGTCCTTGCTTCAAGGCTGAATTTGGCCAGATATGCCAAAATTCATGCCATTTCGGTTGATATTGGCCATTTGTTGCACAATTAACTCGAAATCGAATGAAGATACATATGGGTGCTATATCCAAATCTGAACAGATTTTGAGAAAATTAAAAGCAACTTTTTTTGGGCTTTATCTGATATCTGGTACCAAATATCATTCCTGTGAAGAGTATATTACGAATGTAAGGGACTTAAAGAGCAAATCGGATGAAACATATATATGGAGCTAGAGCTATATCTGAACCGATTTTTACTAAAATGTGTGTACTTGCTTATAGGCTGGTTTCGGTCGGATTTGCCAAAATTCATGCCATTTGGGCTGATATTGGCCATTTGTTGCACAATTAACACGAAATCGGATGAAGATATATATGGGAGGCATATCCAAATCGGAACAGATTTTAATAAAATTAAAATCAACTATTTTTGGGCTTTATCTGATAACTGGTACCAAATATCATTTCTGTGGAGTGCATATTACGAATGTGAGGGATTTAAAGACGAAATCGGATGAAACATATATATGGGAGCTATAGCTATATCTGAACCGATTTTTACTAAAATTGGTGTACTTGCTTCTAAGCTGGTTTCGGTCGGATTTGCCAAAATTGATGCTATTACGGCCATTTGGTGGTCAATAACCCGAAATCGGATGAAGATATATATGGGAGCTATATCCAAATCTGAACCGATTTCGATAAAATTTAAAACAGCTATTCCTGTGCTCCATCTAATACCTGGTACCAAATATCACGGTTGTGGAGTGAACATTACGAACGTAAGGGACTAAAACACTAAATCGGATGAAACATATATATGGTTGCTATATCTGTATCTGAACCGATTTTCACTAAATTTGATATACTTGCTTCTAGGCTGAATTTGGTCCGATGTACTAAAATTCAGTCCATTTGGGCTTATATCGGCCATTTGGAGCACAATTAACCCGAAATCGGATGAAGATATATATGGGAGCTATATCCAAATCTGAACCGATTTTCTCCAAATTTGTTGTATTTACTTTAAGGCTAATCTCGGTCACATGTGCCAAAATTCGGGCCATTTGGGCTGATATTGGCCATTTGGTGGTCAATTAACCCGAAATCGGATGAAGATATATATGGGAGCTATATCCAAATCTGAACCGATTTCGATAAAATTTAAAACGGCTATTTCTGTGATCCATCTAATACCTGGTACCAAATATCACGGTTGTGGAGTGCATAGTAGGAATGTGAGGGACTTAAAGATCAAATCGGATGAAAGGTATATATGGGAGCTATAGCTATATCTGAACCGATTTTCTCCAAATTTGATATACTTGCTTCTAGGCCGAACCCGGTTGGGTGTGCCAAAATTCAGGTAATTTGGACTGATAGTGGACATTTGGTGCTCATTTAACCCGAAATCGGACGAAGATATATATGGGAGCTATATCTAAATTTGATCCGATTCTCACCAATTTCAATACGGTTCTTCCTTGGGCCAAAAAAATATTGTTTGGAAAATTTCATCTCAATCGGATAATAAATGCGACCTGCATTTTGTTCACAAGAATACATGGACAGACGGACGGACGGACGGACAGACGGACGGACGGACGGACAGACGGACGGACATGCATAAATCGACTCAGAAAGTGATTCTATGAAGGTTCTCAAAAGTAACTATGGGTCTATCTCGTTTCCTTCTCCATGTTACAAACAAATGCACAAAGACATAATACCCTTACCACTATGTGGTGTAGGGTATAATCATGTTCAGGAGAATATTCAGATTGGTGGACATGGTATAATCTAAGTCATAGATCTCCGATGTCCCATTATGGATTTGTTAAGTAAAAACCTTTCAAATTCATTCGCCTAGTATTTTACACGTTTGTGTTTATTTATTCGTATGGCTTATGAATAAACAAATAAAATGTTGTTTTTGAAGAACTCTTTTTGTTTTCTTTGTAAAGAGACTTGAAAAAACACCTCTTGGACTTTTGACCAACCCAGAACTGTGCAAATAATGCACAAAGTGTTTTTTTTTTCTTTTTCAAAACCAAATTGAAGCTCATTATAAAAAAAAACAACAATGTATATGACATTGGCATAAATTGATTACAAAGTCAACATTTTTTAATAAAACAAAAAAACTCAATGTTGCAAAATTAGTCCAAGAAGAAAAATTTCCAAGTTCAGGTGATTTCGTCGGGCAAGATTGTCATCATTGTAATTGTTGTGAACCAACCAACTAACAACACAAGACCTTAACCCAAATCGAAAGATCTGAGGGGAAATTTATTCGGCCAATGTAAGGGCTTTGTTTTTATTTTGCCATTGACTGAGAACCAAATTTGTTGGGTTATTATAAAAAAAAAAACAAACAACAAAAACAGCAACACAATTTTGATGATAATTAATTTCCAACACCTCTTTGTTTCGAGGTGTGAGACCTAAACATCGAATACACAAAGCATAATTTCAATTTCATTAATATCAGCATTATCATCACGCTACTCTTACACACATAAACAAGATTTACGCTTTGCATAAGAAATGAAAAAGTTCGACTTAAATTCTGTTCAATTAAAAAACCAACGAATTAAAGAAATCGTATTTTGTCTAGTTTGAAAAAAAACTTGATTCTATTCGGATATGATGGTTCTATTTTATGTGGAATAATATTTGTTTTTTACCAAACAAAACGTGTTCCATTTATGTGAAAATCTGGATTTTTTATTTTGTTCAAAAAAAAAAACAGGTATATGCAATTAAAATATAATGGCTAAAAAATTCTAATAATCAAATAATTAGCTCAAATATTTTCAAATTAAACAAAATCCTGTATGGAACGGAGAAGGAATATTTTAGTCGTAATGAATACCAGTATACCGGTTCTAATAAAATGACTGAAATTAGAATATAAGCGCATTCAAAAAAGGTTGAAATTGCAAATGTTTTGGTATTATAATTAATAATATTAATTACTCAAGTAAACAAGTATTAATCGGCCTATGACTGCACATATAAGAAAGGCTTTGAGCTATTTCTACGTATATGAGCCTGTCTCTGTATGGCGGTACTAATTAATTGAATGCATAAGAAAAATGTCATTCCAAATATGGAACGCATGCAGAAATCCTTTCCGGGGTCCCACTGCCAATAAATTAAAATGTCAATGCCAAAAGTATAAAACAGTCAGAAATGTATCCATTTCGAGGAAGCCGGACCCAAATGCACCCATAAAGTGGGTCCCTTTACTGAATGTAGTTTTAAAATTTTGAATCTAACTAAAAGATCAAGTACATAGAAAAGTCTAGTTAAAATCGTTTTCTTTTTATACCCTTCACCATACATAGCATTAAGTTCATCATTCAGTTTGTAACACATCGAAATAATCATTTTAGACATAACAAAGTAAATATATACTATTGATCAGCGTAAAATTCTAAGACGATTTAGCCCTTTGCATCTGCCCGTCTGTTGTAATCACGCTAGAGTCAAAACTAATTAAGATAGGACACTAAAATTCTGGACAGATTTGTCTGCAGGCAGGTCAAGTTCGAAGATGGACTATATCGGTCCACGATAGCCCCCATACAACGGTACCCCCATATTCGGTATTTTAATGATTTTAGCCACATTTTCAATGGAATTGTCTGAAATTCTACACAAGGAGTTCTTAATGAGTACTTTACCCCCTGACAGGGAATTGTCTATATAGGTCCACGATATCGTATATCCCCCACACAACGGTACCCCCGATATTCGGTATTTTGATGATTTTAGCCAAATTGTCTGAATTGTCTGAAAACCCACACAAGGAGTATCTTGTGAGTACTTTATCCCTTGGAAGAGAATTGTCTATATACGTCCACGATATCGTATGTCCCCCATACAAAGGTACCGCCATATTCGGTATTTTAATGATTTTAGACACATTTCTCAATCGAATTTTCTGAAATTCTACACATGGAGTTCTGCGTGACTTTACCCCCGGAAGAGAATTATCTATATAGATTTTATCTATTTAGATTTTTTTTATGATTTTAGCCACATTTTTCAATAGAATTGTCTGAAAATCCACACAAGGTGTTCCTTGTGAGTACCATAACCCCTGGAAGAGAATTATCTATATAGGTCCACGATATCATATGGCCCCCATATAACGGTACCCTCCGTTATTCGGTATTTTGATGATTTCAGCCAAGTTTTTCAATGGAATTGTCTTAAAATCCACACAAGGGGTTCCTTCTGAGTATTTTACCCCTTAGAAGAGAATTGTCACTTTTTTGTACAACACCCATATAACGGTACCACCAGATATTCGGTATTTTCGTGATTCTTGCAACATTATTCACCGGAATTATTTAAAATTTCGTATATAAAGATCGGAACCGTTACTAAAGCCTATGACACAAATTACTTATGCAGGACCACGTCTTCGTATAGCCCTCATATAGCGGTTTTTATTTGAGCGGTATTTTTGACTGATTTTTTTTGAAAGCTTTCAAGTTTCTTCCAAAAAATGGAGCGTATAAAAAGTTCGGTCCTTAGCTGCTTTTTTACTTGTTCGTGTTCACTTTCGTATTATCGTACAAACATAGCCCAGGCAGAAGCGATATTGAAATCGGTACTAAAAACCAAATCCACTGTAATAGATAGAGCTAGAATTCTGATATTTAAAATGAGGGTAGCTGATGGGGTGTGGGATAGATGTACCAAACGGTTTTTGGCAATTCTTAAAGTACTAAGTACTACCAAAACACTTAATTTGGTAGCATATGTCATTATGCGAACGAATAGAGCTAAAACCTTGAGAATTGGCATAAAAATTAAGGAAATTTGAAATATTGGTATTGGGGTCATTGTTGGTGGGTGAGAATGCGTTCTACGAATATACGAAAATTGCTAAATGGTATTAAAATTGGAACGGATAGTAGATGAAATCTTAAATATGACACAAGGGTAAATGAGAAGGTCAATTGAGAATTGCAGCTGGTTTTGGAAATACGTACGAAAAAAGCACGAAAATTACTATATGACTAACTTTAGTGGTTAGGAAAGGAATATAGTTCGATCAATAAAATAGCAATCCTATTTTGCAATGGAGTTGATATATAGAGGTGGATTAAGAAATACGTACTAAAAAGTACCAATAGATATTAAATTTGATATTTACAGGGTGAGATGAAAAAACTGCAACCAACTTCAGACTGCTGTCATTTGTAAGCCACTCGTCCGACAGCTGTTAAAATTATTCCAGTAACATTGTTTACAAGCGTACAAAAGCATTTTGTTGAGAATTTTCCAGAAAAAAAGTTATTCGTGTCAAGTGATATTGTGATTTCTTTATATTTGTCTGGAAAACCAAAAGTGGCTATCGTTAGAGCACTCCAGCATTTAAATGTGAACACATCTATTGTGTCTCGTACCATTGTTTGTTACCCTGATACTGGTAGCGTAGCCCGACGTTAAGGAAGTGGACGGATAAAAAACAGTAACATCAGCAGAAATGGTTCGAAAAGAAAAGAAGCGACCTGATCGAAACCCAGTGGCCGGAAAATGGCTCGTGAGCAGAACATATCGCAGTATTCCATTCGGCAAAAATGAGCTCGGGGTAAAGCCATTGAAATTCCAAAAAGTGCAAAAACTTACACCGCAACAGAGAGAAAATAGACTCAAAAGAGCTAAAGAGTTGCTTCGCTTGGCCGAAAGTGGTGAACTGCCGAATTTGGTTTTCTCCGATAAGAAAACATTCGTTGTTCATCAGTTTTTAAACAAACAAAATGTTCGTGTTTACTTGCCAAAGAGGCCAGCTGAAAATGTGTACCTTCGGTTGGCTACCACAACTCAAGCGCCGGCCATGGTGATGGTGTGGGCCGCCATAACAGCCGATAGTCGCTCTCCGCTCGTATTAATCGACCGTGGCATCAGAATAAATCCCAATATTATTGCGAAAACATTCAGGAGGGTACATTAAAGCCTTGGGCATGCAAACATTTTGGCAGCAGACCTTGGACATTCCAACAGGACTCAGCACCATCGGACTTAGCACGCGCCACCCAAGAAAGGTTAAAAAATGAAGTTCCTCGCTTTATTTCCTGTGCACAATGGCCACTAAAATCTCCTGATACCAATCCGTTGAACTATTATGTCTGGAGTATTTTGGAAAGCAAGGTTGGCACTAAAAAATACCAAAATGTCGATACCTCATGCAAGCGCTTCGCCGGGAATGGGCCAAAATACCGCTGAGCAACATTTGGGCAGCGTGTGACGGTTTCATTGGCCGTTTGAAAGCCATAATTCGTGCCAAAGTAGACCAATTCGAAGAAATCTAAACTTATTCTTAAATTTGATGCTATTTCCGACATTTTTTGCTTTCATTAAAAAAAAAATTTAAAAAAAAATGTAAAAATTATGGCGTTTGACTTTGTTCACGTTATTTATCTCACCCTGTACATACATGTAGAAAAATGTAAGCGCCATTGGCGGCCATTTCTGCTTGCTTTCTCTTAAATTTGACTATAAGATTTATTAATTCCTTGGTTGTGACAATGGTTTTCTAGTAAAAATTAAAAAAAATGTAGATACACATGCACATTCTGCAACGAACCTGTTGTAGCGACTTTCATTGAAATTAATAATATCTTGCTATATTTTTGCATGTGCCAATGTCTCGTGAATAACCTCATTTTCTACTTCTATAAAAAAATATCTGTCATCCACCTCCATTTTCGAAACACTTCCTATACAATTTTGGTTGGTAGTAAGATTTAGAAAGCCAAATAATTGTCCGTTGTCATACGCAATATTCAATTAATGATTTGCATGCACCAACACAGACATATAAAAAAGATAAACGTCAAACGAAACAGCTGATAAGGTGTTCTCCAAAATGCGTGCATGGCATAAAATCCATGTGGCGTGTAAACAAGACAGTATTTTATTAAATAATAATTTAGAAGAAACTCTCTGCATGTGAGGTGTTTTCTTTTCTGCTTTTCAAAACTATTCAAATATGCAATAGCTGTCGTAAACGCTCTGTATGGATGTGTAAGTAAATGAATGCATCTCCCACCATAGATGGGGAGTGTGTTGTACCGGTTGCCGGTTATATTGACAGTCATCACTTTGAAATAATCTAAAGCAATTTGATATTTATGCAAATGTTGCAGTTAAAAGTAGTTATCTTAAAATTTATTAACAATTCACGACACTTCACAGCCCAGAGAGAAAAGGAGAAAGAGACGGAAAAACGACGCAAAATTTAAAGATGATACAAACTAACAGTGGTTATCTCCCACGCATATAAATGAAGATACTCATACGACGCTACGTCTTGCATACGTTATGAATTTGCATGCGTCGCAAGATATACAACAATGGCGATGGTGTACTGTCACTAGTTTATTTTGGTTTTTATGTTGTTTTTGCGTAATTGTCAAAACGTCGAAACTAAATTTGGAACAAATATTGAATTTGTTGATGTTGCCGAATTCATCGGGGAGGGTGGTGCATTTTTTTTGTTCAAATGTATTACAAATTCAAGCACTTATGTATGGATGTAGGTCTCTGTTAAGTAGGTTTGCGGGCTGACTTCAATTGAACAATTCAATTGCAAGTGAATGGATTTTAATTAGGTAATGAGGAAACTGAATAAATTAATACTACAATGTTTGTTTTTTTCGGCCTTGCTTTGATTTTTGCATCCGATTTCCATAAACATGGGCAGTGTGAAAATAGAATTGTTCGCTTTGGAATTTTGTCCATTGCGTGTGCACACATGCACACTTACAAAATATTCACATAAACTGGAAGTTGAAAACATAAAAACAGGAACTGCTTGTGGCAGCACCTTTTCACGTTTTCATTGCACTGACATCTACGCGTTATCAAAGAACTTAAAATCATAACAAATCATTTTCAACGTAGTTGGCAACGCATATTAAGTTGCAGGGTTACCTGCTTGTACCATATTGTGAATATGAAAATGGGATGTCGACAATTTCATTTCGTGCTGCACAAACGATGTCGACAACAGACGACACGGTTTTGTGATTTTGGTCGTGTGTTTAAAAAAAGAAAGAAAATGAACGATCGATAAACTTCCAACAACTCCATAAAATTGTTTTCGCAGTATTCGACGAATCGCGCTTAAAAAAAAAAAAAAAAACACCACAAACGAGAATATGCATATACGCTGTGCGCGAGAAAAATCAAAAATTCTGATTTTGCTTCATTCGTTGTAGGTGTGACGCATACATAAAAATGTTCACTAACACCACAAAATACAGGTCATGCATTTTGACGGTGTACGGGGCACTTAAGAATAACTATTTTCGAACTACCAGCTGATTACAATTGTTTACTAAGTGTACCCGACCTCTACCCATTTCGTGTATGTATTTTTTGTTTTGAAAAAAATAAAAACAAAATATTTTCAAAATAACTATTGAAAAAAACATATTTTGCGGGTGTTTTGAATATATTAATTAGTTTTGCAATATTTTTGAAAGAAATCCAGTTATTTCATTTTAAAAATATTAAATGTATCAAATAATCAACAACAGCTTGTTGCATATAATTTTTATTAATTCTAACAGGAAGCGGGTATATCCTCAGGCCTGTTTTCTGTAGTAACCTATTTCCAATTTTTTTTAATATACATTCGACCCATGGTAGAATTAAGAAAATAAAGTATTTACTTATTATACCCTCCACCATACTATGGAGGGTATATTAATTTTGTCATTCCGTTTGTAACTCCTCGAAATACTCATGTCAGACTCAACAAAGTAAATATATTCTTGATCAACGTAAAATTCTAAGACGATTTAGCGATGTCCGTCTGTCTGTCTGTGTGTCTGTCTGTCTGTTGTAATCACGCTATCTTTCAAACAAATTGAGATAGAAGGCTAAAATTTTGCACACATGTACATTCGGTATTTTCAAGATTTTAACAGAATTTTTAACGGATTTTTTTTTTGGAAATTGTCAAATTTTTACCAAATGGTGGAGGGTATTAAAAGTTCGGCCCGGCCGAACTTACAGCTTTTTTACTTGTTTCCCCTGACAACATTTTCTAAGCGGACAACAGATCATTAAGCTGGTCTCGAGAAAAGTAAAGAAAGACAATATTTTCCCTGTTCGATTCAAATCAATTGATTCAAATCCAATTCAAAATGCATACGTTTTTGAATTTATAGAGCGACAAAAATGATGCTGACCCTTTTCCTTCCAGATAAATCTAAAAGTAGAAAAATATATTTTATTCGGAAATATTTTGTGATAAAATGGAAAATATGAATGAAAAGTGTTGAATTATTGGTAATAAATTCCCTTGAAAGGAATATAATAATATTTTCTTCTCATGCCATTCTAAATTTCAGCTATTTCCTTCAATTTTCCAAATATCAAAAAAAAAGGTTTGAATAGTTTTTTTTACATAAGATTACTTAAGATGCACATTGTAATAATTTTGAGATATTTTTTATTGTTAATACAAAGTACATTAGGCAAAAAAACAGAGCTTGTCGATATTCATACTCAATTGCCATATTGGACACTTTTATTGCCTCAAAGCAGGCAACCCTGTTCAATAACTTCTGGCAACACCAAAAATATGGGGTAAATCTACTTCTTCTTGCCTCCTTTTAACAACACTCACTTTAAGTTGATGCCCGTCAAAGTGAAGTAAACAAGTCAGAAAATAACAACACAACAGCCAAGCCAGCCAGAGAGCAGAAAAAGCAGTAGCAGAGAAATTAGTGTCGATAGAACAGAAAACAAGAAAAAGTCTCATAAAATAATTAACAAATAGTAATTATTGCTAAATAAATACTCGTGGTTTATGGGCAAAAAGCAATGAGAAATGAAAATCTCACAGAAAATTGTACTAAATGCAAATTAATTACAAATTAAAAACGAACAAAAGAAAATCGATACAAACAAATTGCAACAGGGCTGCGGCAGCACGACGACAACGGGTACGCTAGAATTACCACAAAAAACGGAAAAAACATGTCTCAATGGCCTATGATTATGGGTAAACGAAATCAAGAGGCCATGTCACAAATGAATGCCTGGATAAATGGTGAGTTAGTACAAATGGTGTTGAGTGTTAAAAAAATAAATAGGATTTGGAGAAAAGAAATTCTACATATTTACACACACATGCATTAGATGCGAAAAACTGAATATGCAGCAACAATGCAATTATCACTTGAGAATTCGAGACACCACGAACAAGCTACTACAGTGTTATGGCATACAAAAAAAAGAAGCTTGACGTTGTCTCTGTAACAATCAGACGAACCTCCAGTATTGCCCCATTAGCAAAAGTACAGACAAGTGCCGTGCTACAATGTGAAACGACGTCGTTGTAGGCGCCAACGTTAACATTTATGCCACCATTATACATACAGACAGCCAGTCAGCCAAGCAACGACGTCAGAGTGTTGTAGCATTTTTGCTTTGTGTGTGGAAGGGGTGGCCAAACATATTGCCCCCGCTGCCCTCACAATCAACTACGTCATCATTTGCTATTTTGTCTCGTGTGCTTTTCTGTTTTCCTACTCATGGAATTGTACACAACAAAGAATACTGTTCCTTCTTAGTCCCCTTCTTTTATTATTGATTTTTTTTTCTTTCATTATTCTCATCCATGCCATGCCATGCTCCATCCATCCATCCCTCTTGATGTTTTGAATGTAACGTAATTTCATTCAAAAAAAAAAAATAAAATGAAGAGAGAAAACGGAACAAACAACTAGAAGGAAAAAACAGCTGCCTAGCCAGGCCAACATCAGCGCCATCCCCACACCTTTTTTACCACTTCTTTACTTGGGATATGCAATTTTTAATATTTTATATGGTTTCAAGTCAAATAAAGTTTTAAGGGGTTTGTTATTCTTGTTCTGTTCTGGCATACATGCCTTTTCCCTCTGTGCGCCATTTAGTCGGTCGGTCGGCCGGACGACCCGGCGTATGGTGAAAAGTGTGCTCTTGTTTTGTATTGGATATGTGCGCTAACTATGGCTGGATGGTTGACTGGCTGGCTATGGCTTAAGTATACAAGAATATCATCATCATCAACTAGGAACATATGCACACCACCGTCTATCTATCCGTACACAAATGTATTCACACATAAGAGTCATGCATATCTCTAGTCCAAATCATACATTGATGTGAATGAGGAAAATGACAAAACAAACACAGTTGGAAATGTGTAATGCCCCTCTTGATATGTTACAACAGAGTTGTAGTGCAGAATATGAGGAAAGTTATGATTAGCTGGTTGGAAACGACTTTTTAGTTACCCTAAGTGGTGAGTAAGGGATAAAAGGAATAAATTAGCAGTGAAAGGAGGCTAGTGATTAATTACCGTGTAACGGATTTGGAATTTGATTTCAGAATTATTTAAGATACAAAAAGCCCTTACAGTACAATAAAAAATATTGTGAAAGTCCTAATTTTCAGTTTCATGCGGACAATCTGGGAGTATTTCTTGTCATTAACAATGATTCTGTCCTCCATTTTTTTTTACCATGGAAAATAGGTTTCATTATGGATATGAATGTCGAAAGCAAATAGTCGAAAAATAATTTTCACAGGAATAAATATGTATAAGTCATGAATAACCCTGCTTTGAGGTGCAATATGTATATCGAAGTCTCCTACTATTGATCATTCTGTTTTATCTCCTCGAAATAATTACTTTAGACCTGTCTGTGTATCAAGCTGTTTCGAAAGAATTGAAATAAAAGGTAAAAACGCATGTGTATTTTGTCAGTAAGTTCGTAATTGGGTCATGTCAGTCCACGTCTTCATATGGCACCCATACAACGATATAGCAACCTTCCGATATTCTGTATTTAAGCCACGTTTTTCAATGGAAGAGTAAAAAAATTGATGCTTGCAATAGATAACAAACACTGTCTACCTTGGTCCTTGTTTACGTATAATCCTGTCATAGCGTCATCTCCCGATATTCTGTTGATCCTAAGCACTTTTTCAAAGGATTTTTGTAAAATTAACTTTTAGAGTTAACACGTTTACTAAAGCTTCCTAATTATGGTACCTCCTGATATTCGATTTTGAAATTATTTAAACCTCATTTTTATACTTTCCTCCGGTGGCAGAACATCGTCTATGAAGGGCCAATTTATACTATATTTGAGAATTTTAGACACATTTTTCTACGGAACTGTTTCAAATTTCATATTCGGTGTTGACTATAAATAGCAACCACTGTATTATCCATACGTTCATGTTTTCTTATGACTCCCGATATAAAGGTACCTACCGAAATTCGGTATTTTTATCATTTTAACCACTTTTTTAATGGAATTGTTTTACATTTTGAACTTAAAACTCGCAATAAGCTGTTCACGTTTTGGTACACACTCCTTGGTAATTTTAAAATTTCAAATCTTTTTATACGATTTTACGACCCAATTGATACTCATATATTACATTAAGGATTTTATTGTTTTAATGAGTTTTGATCTTGAAATTATTATTCGGAATTGACTTGTCTAATAAATTTGAATTAGAAGCTCAATAATATACAGATATAAGCATGGAGGGGATTTTCAGCTTCTAAGCTATAACATCTACATTTTGCTTTTTTCGATAATACGCCTTTTATATGACCTATAATCGATGGAGCTGGCAATGTAAATGGCACGTTAAATGAAAATATGTTGGATATACATCCGATATTCACTATTGCATCCAAGCCCCCCATTAGTGGGTTCTTAATATTACCTTTTCATTTTATTAATTTTTCATTGGTATTTAAAACACCAATTTATGCGGTTTCATCCCATGTTCTTGAGGACTAAGTATGAGTCAGAACTTCAAATATATTTATTCATCAAATAAAGTCAAGGATCAATATTGAACGAAAAATAAGGCCAAAAATGAATAATAGTAATATCGAATAGCTAATGTTTGCATTTCCCATAAAATAAGGCAAACATGTTATAATAAAACTGAGGGGATGCCTTTCTTATAAGACCAGATATTAAATTATATGTATGTTGAGTTGTTGGTGTATGTTGTTATGAAATCGATACTTGCAGTATATGAATTAGGCATACGCTGCAAAAAATATGAAATATCAAAACATTTGCCTGCGTTAACCTCCCCCACAACAACAACAACAAACAGAAACAAAACCAATGGATATTAGGGATATTAAAAAATCATGATGGTTTTATGTTTACATTAAGCATGCGTCATATTTTTTTCTTTTGGAATAAGGATGTCTCATGGATTTGAATAAATTATTTTTATTACTGCAATATTTATAGGCCTAAAAACTGAATCTCAATCAGTGAAAAATAAAAAAAAATTACATGGATTTTCAATGATGATGAATGTTATGAGATTTATGTAAAATTAGCATTTTCTAGGGCATACATATGTTGATCCTCAAAACGATAATGCAAAACAGCAATGAAGCGTTTTTATTTCTACAGTTAAGTTAAAACTTCGATAAAATATGAATTGCTATGAGAAGTCATTCTAATTAAAATTACATTTGGCGTGGAATCCTTTTCGTTTAATTAGTCATAAAATTTGTTTTTAGCTGCCCAAGGAGGGGTTAGACGTTATCTTTTTGACCAATCCGAAACTAAAACAAATACAGCTAAACTTTCAAAGTTTTATTTAAAAAAGAACTGCCATCTCGGCACATTGACATTCTCAGAAATGCATTTCGATAAGATTTCACGAACTGCCCACTGATACAGCTTGGAAATTTTGCAAAATACAATAGGTGTGTTTGTTGACACATTAATTTGTAACAAATTTTAATGAATGTTAGAGCGAATTGAGAGAGCAATACTTTCCGAGAGTTTGCAAATTGTTGTTGGAGAAATGTTTAGGAAATTCTTTTAAAATTTGATCGATCAGTTTGTTTTTGGCCGAAGAGTGCGATTATTCAAATTAGAAAACAGAAATTAAATATTTTAACTTGATTTCAAATTATAGACTCATACATGGTATTTTAACATTCGAATAACTCGAATTACAAATAGAGTTCTCAAGTTACAATTAAAATGTTTCGAATTACATCTGAAAAAGATTTGGTAAATGTGCAAGTAAAAGTCCTGCGCCGAAAATGTTTTCTTTGAGACCAGCCGATTTTGTGAATTTTTTGAATAAACTTAATCCAGTAAACTTCAGCAATACTTGTAAGTAAACGAGAATATTCTCCTAGCAGAATTCACAAGTATTTTTACTTAGAAGCTTGCAGATCTTTTATTCAAGCCCTTATTGGGTCAAGATCTTTCTAGTTTTACGATCGACGTTAATTTTTTTAACTCGTCGGGCTTTTTCTTAAAAAAAACAGAACTTTTAATGTATAAAGGCTCCGGTGCGGTACTTGTTACCATTTAAGTGTTTCCCTAACAATTTACGTTTTCTGGCGAAAAAAAAAAAATCGGACACCATTATAGGAATAAAAAATAATGGCACAGCTGTCGTTGCTAATGTCTGGTGGTGCTACATAAGTTATGAGATGCCACATTCAAAGTTTATTTTGGTCACACACACAACATTTCATACATATGAATTTTATTTTTGTTTTCGTTTTTTTAATATTTTACAAGAACTGGAGGGACGCAGTGAAAACATTAAACGGTAGAAACTCGAACAAACAAAAATCAGAGAAAAGATAAATGCATTGCCTGCCACAAATCTAGACATATTATTTGTTCTTCTTCATGACTGCGGCGCAGAGGAAGACCTCAGGAGTAGACGTTGTAGTCATCGTCGTTGTCGTGTGTGCAAATGGGAAGGCAGTCAGGCGGGCCGGGCAGGCAGTTTGTTTTGTTTGTTTGCCTAGGAAGGTAAAACGGAAGGGGATGTAGGCAAGGAGACGACGGCACCTTTTAAAGTTTGCAGCAGAAACGATGACGACGACAAGCTATTTGTTTTTTTTTTTTCTTCAACATTTTTATCGTTTGCGCCTTTTCTGGTGTATCGTGTGTGCGTGTATATGAGCTGGTGTCCGGAAGAAAATACCACACTCCCTCCCGATTTCTGGTGTTTTTTTGCTTCTTATTTGTGTTTAGCTTCCTTTATAGACGAAAAAAAAGTGTGCGACGACGGCTACAACAACATAAAAAGTTCTTCCCTATTCTTAGTTAAAATTTTGATTTTATAAAAGACACACACAACATTTGTCGTCTGTTCGTCTTTGTAGCCGTTCTTTATTTTTCGGGGAGTTTTTTTTTCTCCTTACAACGAAAAATTTTTAATGCGGTTATTTTTGTACCAAAATACTCCACGCTTTTGTAAAATCAGCCGCCGCAGCAGCAAGCATACTTTGTTCGCCAATCTCCCAACTACCACCTCCTCCCCAACTTTAGAGTGGCCAAAGAACATGTGTACTGCTGGCTGTTCGTTGACGAGAAGAGGACAGACACTTTGAGTGTGGAGACCAAGCAAGCAGGGTTTGTTCGTGGGCCCTGCTCCTCAGTCTCGTCGCCACAGTTGAAGAATTGTGTGTGCAGTTTTTTTCTCTGTTTGGTCTCGCTTTTGGTCGCCAGTGTTATTTTTATTATTTCGTTCAAGAGTCAATATTATTGAGGTGTTGTTGGTTGAAGTGATGGCACGCGTTAAAAACAGTTGCAGCAGCAGTCTCGCGGTATCACCAACAACAATAACATCATCATCATCGACATCGTTGTTGTCGACGACGTCTGTTCTGTGCCATCATCATCGTAATCAACATTATTCATTGGGAACATCGCGCCGCCACCAAACAGTCGACAAAATACTATAAAATTTCAAAACGGCAAGAATTAAAGCGAAAAAAGAAACAAAACAAAAAATAAAAAAAAATAATATTGCGTGTTCTCATTTCGTGTTTACGGCAAAACAAAAAAAAACGGTTATAAATTGTTCTTGTTGTCCAAGTCGTTTCTATATACATATATATTATTAATATTGTTGTTGTTGTTATTAGACATTAAAAAAATGTCATGGTTTTATATCGTTTCATAGATATATTGGATGCAATAGGTAAAGAATAATAACTATCAAAACTTAAAAGTTTGTGTTGATTTCTTTTTTTCAAGCAGTCCAAAAAGGCAATTGATAAAAAAAACTATTAAAAAAAAGATGAAAACAAACCAACCAAAATGTTGTTGAAATGGTGTGCACAAAAAAGAATTGCAATAACTTCTGTTCTGTGCCTTTGAAAATATTGCCTGCCTATTACGACATTCGTAAAGACTATTGCCCTCTCCTGGGTGCATGTGATGTGAGTGTGTGTGTGTTTGTGTTGTGGGGTTTGGCATAACAGTTTGTTGTAAAGTTTGAAGGCTGCTACAACAGAAATTGACACTTAAATCCATCAGTCATTTGAGAAGTTTAAAAGAACATGATGATGACTGCCTTCTTCGTCTTCTACTCTTCCGTTCATCCGACTTCTTAATCTGTACAGAAAAAAAGTGCCGACAAAACATCTAATTGGAAATATTTTGGATTATTTAAAACAAAAGAAATGCCCAGTGGTATGTTTGTGTGATGGAAATCGATAACCATTTGAATATACAATTTTTTTTAATGGAGTTGTTTATCATCTGCCCCAAATGACAAAAAACGCATGTGCAAAGTGAATTTTGTGAACTCGCCATACCTTAATAAAGGTTAAAAATTTTTGTGAGAGCAAAGAAAGGTGCAAACAATATAATACAAATTGAGGACTTCCTTCGCTAATTTTGTTAAAATTTAAGTTGTCGAAAAAGTAGATCCTATAAAAAAACTAATGTTTGTTCAATAATGACAATGCAAAATTCCAAATTACAAATATGCTCTGTTTCAGAACCTGCAAGAATCTACAAGTTTTGCAATATTTTCCGATATCATAAAGGGAAAATCGGTTATCTAATAAAAAGTTTTATATTCTTGCAGTTCTGGAACAGGCCAATCATTCAATTGAAAAATGTCCACATCATATAATCGGGTGCCTATACCACAATGTAGAATTATTTTTTTATTCAAAATCTTTGATGGAAGTATTGTCAAATGTTCAAATTAACACTGATTTAGTCGGAAAGTAAAAAAGCTGAACAACCTAGAAGAAATACAAATAGCTCTAACAAAAATAAGAATTCGTAAAAAGTTGAAGCCGCTTGGAATTGTGCAACAAAGGCCGAAATTATTTATACGAGCCGAAGGGGTTATTTTTAGAATACTTTGAGTTAGTTTTTTTTTTCTTTCTTTTTTTTACTAACTGAAAAGAGTCTTTATAAAGGAGGTGAATAAAGGGTCGAGATTTTTTTTTAAATAAGCGATAATTACGAATCTTTTTAGACAAGATTGGGGAAGTTGCGGTAGCATTTTTCAAAGCGGCAATTTTAATCGCTAGTGCTAGTTTTTATGGACGAAACTAAGGAGAGTGACAAGCTGAAAAGATTCTGAATTACATGAATGAAGCCATTTTCGAAAAACCTGAGTTTAAAAAGAAAACAAAAAATTGATATTTAATGACGAACTGAGAGGATGAGAAATCAATGACTTAAAGACAGTCTTAGCATTAAAACTGAAAGGGAAATGAATTGCTGGCAAGAAGGGAGTCTCTAATAAAATATGAAGGATTTTAATGTAGTATTTACAAATAAGAAAAGAAGGTAGTATCTATATGAGCCTATTGGGACGAACCAAAGGATATGTTTTAAGACGGGCTGAGGAGAGTATTCATAAATTGCCTGAATGAAGTCATTTTCGTCAATCAGAAATGAAGCCTTCAAACACTAAGTAGAAAGCCAAAGGAATATTTAAATGATGAAGTGAAAAAGCTGAGTTGAAACTATACAAGGTATTTATAGACGCGACTTGAATGCTTATGAGAAAAGCTGAAGGGAACATTTATTGCTGGTAGGAAGGGATTCTATAATAAAAGACGAAGCATGTCAATGAAGTCTTTATTTCATATATAAAGAAGGTAATCTATATATGATCTGAATGGAGCCTTTCTAGACGGTCTGAAATGAGTCTTTTTCAAACGAGGTGAACCGTCAATAATTTAGGATTGTCATAAGAAAACAAGTTTAATTCGCTCCACCAAGAGGACTATAACAAAACGACTGCATAGAAACGTTTCTGCTCCATTATTATAATACCTATTCCCTTGAAAATGTGGCTAATCAAAATCCCAAAAATCAGGAGGTACCGTTACCGTACCGTGATATATGCAATATACCAAATTTTCCAACACATTAACATTACTTATTAGGAATATATATACTTTGCTTTCTTAAATTTTTTCTATGAGTTACAAAAGTAATGATAAACTCCATACATATTGCAAGTGAATTGCGCTATTTTAAAGAACCTAAGCATCCGATGGCGGCCTCCACAATTGAATGCAACATCTCACCCTAGACCTTTCCTGCTCAATGTAGCAAATTTGCAATAATCAAATAAATACAGACTGACACACTTATGATGGAAATGTACCTACATACATATATCTTCTTCTTCTATCTTCTTATATCTATAAAAGAGGAAAATGTTTGTACGTTTGTTTGTTTGTTTGTTTGTTTGTTTGTAATTTATGGACTCGAAAACTGCTGAATAGATTTTTCTGAAAATTTCCATATATACTGCAACATCGCCTGAAAGTAACATAGGCTATATAAATTTTTGAATTTCCACTTGGAACTGGAGATATAGCATCAGAATCGGAGGTACCTCCCAAAAATTTAGATTTTATATGCACATATCTATTGATCGGTTAAAGATACAGTCTCCAAATTTGGAATGTGTAACGGAATTTGGAACAAAAATAAGTTTGCTAAATTATATTGTAATCGGTTCAGATTTGGATATAGCTCCCATATATATTTTCGACCGATTTCGTTCATTTGATGCCTCAAACACAATATGAATGTTCGATTCCAATGAAATTTGGAATATGTGACGGGATTTGATCCGAAAATAAATTTGTCAAATTATATTGAAATCGGTTCAGATTTGGATATAGCTCCCATATATATTTTCGGCCGATTTCAAGCATTTGATGCACCAAACACGCTATGTATCCCCAATTTCAATGAAATTTGAAACGTGTGATAGATTTTATCTAAAAAAATTTATTTCCCAAATTATATTGAAATCGGTTCAGATTTGGATATAGCTCCCATATACATTTTCGGCCGATTTCATGTGATTGGTGGACCAAACAAGATATGTATGTCCAAATTTAATGAAATTTAAAATAAGTAACGGAATCGGGAGCAAAAATGAATTTTTCAAATTATATTGAAATCGGTTCAGATTTGGATATAGCTCCCATATATATTTTCGACCGATTTCATGTATTTGATGCACCAAACACGCTATGTATCTCTAATTTCAATGAAATTTGAAATGTGTAGCGGAAATTAAAACAAATATACATTTGTCAAATTATATTAAAATCGGTTCAGATTTGTATATAGCTCTCATATATATTTTCGACCGATTTCTAGTATTTTATGCACCATACACGATATGTATGTTCGATTTCCAAGAATTTTGGAATATGTAACGGGATTTTGATTAGAAAATAATTTAGTCAAATTATATTAAAATCGGTTCAGATTTGGATATAGCTCCCATATATATTATCCGCCGATTTCACATATTTGATGCTCATTTGACAAATTATATTCAAATACGCTCAGATGTGATTATAGCTCCATATATATACTCAGCCGATTTCACATATTTGATGCACCCAAAGCGAGAGAGACAAAATCTGGCACCAGCAAAAATTGCACAATTATATTGAAATCAGTTGAGGTTTGGATATAGCTAACATATATATTTCGGCCGATTTCATACATATTATGCACCAAACACGATATATATGACAGATTCCAATGAAATTCAGAATGTGTGGCGGAATTTTGTTATAATAATAAATGTGATAAATTAATTGGAAATTAGTTAAGATTTGGATATAGCTCCCATATATATATTCTCGGCCGATTTCACATATTTGACGCACCAATTTCAATTAAATATGAAAGGTGTAGCGGAGTTTGGTGTAAAAGTAATTTTTTTTAAATTATATTTAAATCGGATCAGATTGGGATATGATTTTAATAAGAACTATTGACCCACAACGCCTTAGGCTAACACTAAAAAACAACACAACAATTTATTTGAAATACGCTTATTACGGCGAAGTATGTTGCTATCTCGAATTCACTAATTGCAATAGAAATGCCACTCTACTTAAAAAAATTGCAGTTTCCTGCACGCTTGGTATTTGCTATGAAATAAATAAATCCAAAGGACAAACCCTTCGTGTATGCATGTCATGTTACTGCTTTTGTAATGATTTTGTTTATTAACGCATTAAATTAGTGCAATATTTTTTTTAATTTTTAAATTTGTTTTTCTTTATCCAACATATATTCGTAAATAAAATTTTGAATGCATATAAAATCAAAAGGGGTAGCGAAGCGCACCGGGTTCAGCTAGTTAAATATATATGTGTGATAGATAGCGGTATAAACTAGACCACTATGTATGTATTTTTATATATAAATAAATATGATAATGATTGTAATTGAAGGTCATGTTAAACATTGAAGTGAAAAACTAGACAGACTTGTGTCAGTCTGTCAGTCAGCGGCGGACTAAATAGCCAACAACGACACAAACTGCATTCTATTAGTATTTATACTAAACAAATACACAAGCTCACACACAAATACGTTGTGTCCACACGCACAAACTTTTATATAAACAAAGCATAAATTATGGACCTAAAGCTCTCGGACAAACCATTAAACAAATTTTCTTATTTTTCTTTCTCTCTCTTTTTGTGTTCGTTCCCCCCTCATATCGTATCATCATAATCGTCATCATCTTCAATATATCACATTATACTCATGTTGATGTGTCCATCATAAATAGTGGAAACTTTAAATAATGGCAATGGTATGCTGCTCTCCCCACCACATAATAATTCAGGCCATCAGCAGCAGCAACAACAACAACAGCAGCAACAACAACAGCAGCATCAACAACAACAGCAACACCAACAACAATCAACACGTGGTAGTAGCGGCGGCGGTGGTGGACTATCATCGGCTGCCGCTGCTGCTGGCGTGGCCACAGCTGGCGGAAATGAACGAAATGTTAGCAGCAGTAGTGGCTCAGCGGCTGCTTCTGCCTCATCATCAGCATCATCTGGGGAAAATAATATACAAATAACACAACCGATAAGTGCGCCCTCATCACCCTTGGCCTCGCCGGGTGCCATTAGTCCCTCGTCATTTTGTCTGCCATCAAGTTCCACGGGATCAGCAATGGGTGCCGCCACAAATGGCAGTGGCTCTTACGTGTGTCCAAATGGCGTTAGCTCAAGCAGTTTATCCTATGCAAATTTGGGAGCCTCCAATTCCAATGATACAGCCGATCCCAATTGGCAAGCAACAAAGGCCACCGTGCTGGAACGTAATGCAGCCATGTTTAACAATGAATTAATGTCCGATGTGCGATTTGTGGTGGGAGGAGATTTCGGTAAGTTGTTAATTAAAAGTGAAAGTGCAAGTACTGGAAATTATAATATTCGAAAATGATTTTCTTCTTTTTTTTCAGATGCCGTTCAAACTATACCAGCTCACAAATATATTTTGGCCACTGGTAGTTCAGTATTTTATGCAATGTTTTATGGAGGTTTGGCTGAAAATAAAAATGAAATTAAAGTGCCTGATGTGGAACCATCGGCCTTTCTTACCTTGTTAAGGTAGGGATGTGATTTCTCAATTCATTTCACAAAAACCTATAATTTACTTCTCTCTATTTTCCAGATATTTATATTGCGATGAAATACAATTGGAACCTGATAATATATTAGCCACACTATATGCAGCCAAAAAATATATTGTACCACATTTGGCTAGAGCCTGTGTCAACTATTTAGAAGTTAAGCTAACGGCAAAAAACGCCTGTCTACTTCTCAGTCAATCACGTCTTTTCGAAGAGCCCGAACTGATGCAACGTTGCTGGGAAGTAATCGATGCTCAGGCCGAGATGGCCATAAAATCTGAGGATTTTGTTGATATTGATCTCAAGACTTTCGAATCGATTTTATGGCGCGAAACACTCAACTGCAAGGAGATACATCTCTTTGAGGCCGGTTTGAATTGGGCTCAGAATTGTTGCCAGAAAATGTCAATTGAACCGACGCCACAAAATATGCGAAAGGTTTTGGGTCAAGCGTTGCATTTAATCCGCATTCCCACCATGTCATTGGATGAATTTGCCAATGGCGTTGCACAGACGGGCATTTTAACTTCACAGGAAACGATTGATATGTTTCTACACTTTACGGCCAAGGTAAAACCTTCATTGAACTTTCCAACCAAGTCCCGGGCCGGTTTAAAGACACAGGTTTGTCATCGTTTTCAATCGTGTGCATATCGATCGAATCAATGGCGTTATCGTGGTCGTTGTGATAGTATACAATTTTCGGTGGATCGAAGGTGAGCACTGACAACTAATATATACCAAGGTTTATTAAGTAGAAATGAGAGAAATGAGATCTAGTTTTAAAATTAAATAGAAGAATTGACATTCTTGATGACCACAAATCAGGTGAAGAGAAAAGAGAGTATAGTATGTTAACAAAAAACAGATTTAATAAGCGAGAATGAGTTTGCTCCACTAAATCGTCAAGTTTTAAAGACTTGTAGAGAATATTCTTTATTAACAACCCAAATAGACTATTTTTGGGGCATACGTCTTTATATGCAGTCTTTATACAACCAAATGTGACTATTTGCACTAACAAGAAAGATGTCTAGGACTAAACAACAAAAAGATTTTTTGAGTGATTTTTTGTCAATGTCTAAGATAGAGTATATTCCGTCCATTATGTAGTAACATTAGGGCTTCTAAGTAAACAGCGATGAGTCGCCTTCAGAATAAAATCATTAAGATAGTATTGATTTTCTTTAGATATACTTATTTAGTTCACTAAAAAGGAAACTTCCGTAAACTTTTGAAATTTCTAAGGCAACTACAAAAATATTAAACAAAATTATTTCTAATTTTTTTTATATTTTTTTTTACAGAATCTTCATTGTTGGTTTCGGTTTATATGGATCTTCGACTGGTGCTGCAACATATAATGTTAAGATTGAACTGAAACGCTTGGGTCGTACACTCGCCGAAAATGATACAAAATTCTTTTCCGATGGTTCCTCAAATACCTTCCATGTTTTCTTTGAAAATCCTATACAAATTGAACCTGAATGTTATTATACAGCTTCGGTTATATTAGACGGCATTGAGTTATCGTTTTTCGGTCAGGAGGGTATGTCGGAAGTGTGCATGGGCAATGTAACGTTCCAATTTCAATCGTCGTCGGAGAGTACCAATGGTACCGGTGTACAAGGTGGTCAAATACCGGAATTAATATTTTACGGACCAACGGCGGTACCCTCACCAATGCAATCGATGTGTGCCAGTCCAATTGGTGAATTGGAGGCTGCTTGCGGAATCGGCGGCCTATTGGCAACTTCGGGCACCGCTAATAATACCGCCACCAGCAATGGCAGTCATCAAAGTCGCAGTAATCGTAATTCTAGTGAACTATCAGCAAATTGTGATGAATTGTTAGGAGCATGTTCTAGTACAGATGGAGGTGGTACTTCATCAAATTAGGAGTATATTCAAGTAGATGAACAAGATTTTGAAGAAAAGACACAAAAGCAACTATTACATTTATACACATATATATGAACAAACAAACAAACAAACAAAAAAATAACAAACATTGAAACAATGGTTTTTTTCTATCTCTTTCATCCCCTTTACTCATTCTCTTTATCTCTCATTAGAAGCATAATTATATAGTTATAAATTATATAACAAAATCATGTTAGTCATATACCGATTTAGTTTATATATAAACATATATCTCTTACTTTTGGATAATAATAACATTTGAAATAAAACAACTATATTCTAAAAAACAAAAACCAACAACAAAAGTAATCCGAATGCAGGATATGTAGTAAGAGGCATACATACACATAGAAAAAATAGAAAACAAGATTTCAGCACCAGAAATGGAAACATGAAGGGAACATTAAAGTCTGTTAAACATCCATAACTACTATAAAACAAACATTAATACGAAAAAATTAAAGCAATATTCAGAATAACAAATACACCATTACAACACTACTTCATTGCATTAGTTCACATCGTCATCACTCATATTGTCAAGACTCGAAAAAAGACAAACATAATTTTATATACAACAGTAATACATTTGCAATAAACTATTTTAAAGAATAAAAAATATTGAAACAAAGAGCTAAAAGTCGGCCAATGTCGATTGTTGCGTTTAAAAAGCCTACACCACCATTAAAACACAAATATTTTTAATTTATTTAATTCTCTGTTTTGATTTGAATTTTACACATAGAGGGGATTCCGTGCAGCTGATAACAACGACTAGCACGCCAAGAGTCAAAAACCTTCAATTAATTCCTCAAAAATTCGAATCGTATTACCTTCTGAAGAAATTTATAAAAAACGGCTGATAAGAATGGCATAAGAATGTTTTTTTTTTTTTATTATATGACTCAGCTAGAAGAGTACTGTGGTAGACAAAGAGTAGTCATACTAATTTTCCCAGCAAGAGCTAGATTATTTTTGTGAAATCGTAATTATACGAATTCCAAATGGGAATGAAATCGTAATTATACGAATTTCGAATGGGAAATTCTACATATATGGGACTTATATTATCGAGTGATCAGCACATTTAAAAATCAAACACCCACCCTATCTTAACATAGTTTTCACTACTGTCAAAATTGATTATTTTCCCTCAATGCAATTCTACTAAATATCGACATCTTGTATAACAAAACTAAGAATATCGAAAGTAGAATTTCAAATGAATGAGCCCGATGTAAAATGTCTTAAAAAAAGGTAGTATACCTTTTGGTCTACCAAAGCTTGGAGATGTATGCATTTGTATTGATTGGGAATTATTTGAATTTGTTCCACAGTGCTTCAGATCATCGCACCCATAAAAACAAACAAAACCTCCTTTATTTACATATTGTGGATAATAAACTCTTGGCATTCTTAAAAATATCCCATGAAATAAAATTCTTTGTATTTTTATCAAAGGTAATACCACAGGAATGAAGATAACGAAATGGCACACACAGATATAAACAAAACTAACAACTTGAACTGATAAAATTACCAGCTTTAAATAATCCGTCGTTGTTATTCGATTGGTCAATTTAGCGATGGTGTTTTTGGCTCATATTCCCATACCATTAACTTAAAACATATTCATATATAAAAGTTCCAAAAATATTAAGTTTGTGGTGTAGATTATATACAGCACACATACACACTAAAGGCAATCAATTACAAAGAATTAATAAGAAAAAAAAGATATACATAAAAAATAAATATATTGGAAAACTCTAAACACTGGGATCTTTAAAATTATTAGGAAAAGATAAACAAAAATACAAAAAATATAACTTCTTAAATATATACATACATATATATCTATATATATACAAAACATTGCTACATGCATATATACAAAATAATATAAATATATACATATATTTAAATTTATTATTATAAAAAAGTCATTTTTCATTAAAAAAAAAAACAAGTTATTATATTACGTTAATAAAAATGTAGATTATCCTTGAATATAATATTTGACCAGTTAACAAAACTAAAGAAGTTAAAAAGAAAAGACAAAAAACCAAACCCAATTTTATTGAAAACATCTTTACAAAAAAAAGGAAAAGAAAGAAATATTTATGCCAAAAATACGAAAAAAAAAGAAAAAAGTATGACAAACAAACGAATGGTACTTCATTAAAATGATATGATTATTATGAAAAAAAAAAAAAACAAAACACAATTACAACATAATTAGCCCATTATTCCCAGGATTATTGTAACAATTCCATAGGTAATCCTTGAATACACATAGCATTTTATAACGTTTTTTTTTTTTTGTAGTTTCAATTCCAAATATTATTGCATTTATACACATACATATGGCTTTTGCTTTATTCCTTCCTAGAATTATCCTCGCAAACGTTTTGTTTTTTTCTTGATATCCTTTACATCTACATTATATATGCTATTCTTATTATATTCCTATTTATATGAAGCCGAATATTTTGTTTTACAACTTTAATTGATCTACTTTTTGTTTTCTATGCTTTCTTTTTGTGCCTTTAATTATGTTTATTAAATCACTCCGCAGCGTCTTGTACTGAACTATGTATACAAAATGTTTCCAACATTTTTTTAGGTATGTCTCCCCACATACAGAAAATGAATTTAATTATTATAATCTCCTATTGAAAAAGCATTAAATAAATAAAAAAATAATTTTTAGAAATTTTTAAAAAGTTGATGCCTGTTTCATTGGTTTAAAAAAATTGTAAGTAAATTGAACTGCTCATTCGAATGGCAAGGGAGAACCCCTAGTTTGAGGGGTAATAAAAAAGAAAAGTGATTGACTGACTTAACGATTCATAAACGCCCCGACGAAACGTCTGAAGCTAGAATCTTGAATTTTTGGGTGAGGGTTACTCTTGGTCCGAAGGGGTCAGATAAGGCTGTTTTTTTTTTTTTTTTTGAAATCCGTATTAGAACGTTACAAAAGTATTAAAAATTATTAAATATGAATTTGATTTGAGGAAGCAGGTGAACTAAAACTCTTTAATTTAGAATGAGGTCACAGATGAAGTGCATGAAAGATGTACTAAATGATTTTTGGAAATTCGCAGGATATGTGCACGAAAAATAATAAAATGTACTACATCTGGTACAATTTCGTATCATGTGAACTGTTAGAGCTAAAAACCTGAAATTTGGAATCTGTTTTAAATGTGTGTTTTCATGTATACGAATAGTACTAAACAGTACTAAATTAAGTACAATTTGAATTTAGAGGAATGGATGGAGCTGGAATACTGAAATTTGAAATTAACATTACGAAAGGAAAGTAGTTTTCGACATTTGTGCTTATGTGGGCGAAAAGTACTAAAGTCGTACTTATGTGTTCTAAATGGTACTAAATTTAATACAATTTAAATGTTGTGTGAACCGGTAGAGTTGAAATCTTGAAATTTAAAAATAAGATTTCTATTGGACTGTATGAAAATTGGAAATAAGATTAATGTGGGAGTGTAAGATAAGGGTAGTTTTGGAAATGTGTACTTATATGTACTAAAAAATACATGGGCGAAATCCTAAAATTTGGAATTGGGATTATCGTGGGAGGATTGGGGGGAAGCTTCGGAAATTCGTACTTATATGTGTACTAAATGGTACTAAATTTGGTACAAATTGGAATTGTGATGCATCGGTGGAGCTGGAATTCTAAAATTTGGAATGAGAGACAGTGATGAAGTGTGGAATAGATAAACCAAAGCGTTATTGCAAATTCGAACTTAACATTTAGGAAATGTTCTAAAATATTACAAAACTTCTTCTAAGGTTGGAAACTAAGTTTAATATATGAAGGTGGCTTGGAAATGTGAACTAAGTGAGCGAATAGCATTAAATGGTAGAAGCTGAAACTTGGAAATTTGTATTGGGGCTCCTGTTGGTAGTATCTTCGTAATAAAGAGGTGGTTTTAAAATGTACTAAATAATACTACGTTTGGTACAATTTGGCCGAACAGGTAGTGCTTGAAATCTGAAATCGAGCATTAGGATCGCTGTTCCTGAATAGCCTGGACACATGGAAGTGATTGCGGAAATGTGTACATTAATTGTAAGAAAAGTAGTGAATGGCGCTACATTTGGTATTGGTGAAGGGATAGAGATAAAATTCAGAGATTTGATATTTAGATTACTGATGGTATTTGTGTTTAAGATTTGGCGGCGGCTTGGAAATTCGTCTTAAATTTGTACGAAAGATACTAAATGGTGGAAACGCGAAATGTGATATTGAAGTCTGTGTTGGTATCTGGATTAAGATATGCTAGTTGTTATAATTGATAATGTGTGCTATAATTTTACGAAAATAACTAAATTTGGTATTGGGTGAGGGAATAGAGCAGAAATTATGAAATTTGAATTGAAATATATATGAAATATATTCGTACGCAAAATACCAAATTTTGTATCCTCAACTTTGATATTGAGGTCTGTGTAGGTGTCTGGAATGGAGATATGGAAATTGTTTTGAAACTGTGCACTAAATTTGTACGAGAAGTACTAAATGGTTCTATATTTGGAATCCCGAAATTTGATAGTGAGGTGGCTCTCTTGGTATCGGGTGTTGAGATACGGAGATGGTTTTGGATATATATATTTGTACTAAATAGTAGTAAATTTGGCAACGGGGGAAATTCCTATTATTCATTCCAAAAAGGAAAAACTTGAATAATATAGAAAACCTTGAAGTTGTGGAAATTTAGTACGATATATGAAGTTATGATTAGAAAATTTTATCAAGAAGAAACAAGTATGCATTTAAAGTACTAATAAGGACTAACACGGATTTAATTTGTAGCCTGGACATAAGGAGGTGGTGCACGGTAATTATATGAAAAGAACTAAATGGTACTATATTTGGTATTAGATGAGGGGATAGGGCTGGAATCCTTAACTTCGATATAGAGGTCTCTTTAGCATCTGGAATTAAGATATGGAAGTGGTTTTAGATATGGTATTGAGATTAACAATGGTATCAGTGTTTCATATTTGGCAGTGGCTCGGAAATGCGACCCATTATATTTGTACGAAAAATACTAAATGGTATTAAATGTTGGTATTGGGTGAGGGGATAGGCCTGGAATATTCAATTTAATATTGGGGCCTCTGTTGGTATCTGGAATTGAAATCTGTAGGAGGTTTTGCTATTGGGTGAAGAAATTCTGAAATTTGGCTGAAATCCTGTAATTTGATATGGATGTCACTGTTGAGGTCTCTAGTTGAGATGAAGTGGTGGTTTTGGAAATTCGCACTATGAACGTACGAGAAGTGCAAAATATCACAAATACAGATAGAATTCTTAAAATTGGTATCGAGGTCACTGTTGGTGTCTGGGTTGGAGAGAAGGAAGTGGTTTTAGTGGTATACCTGTACGAAAAGTACGGTAATACATTTAGGTTTGGGTCTTAGGATAGAGCTGGAATTCGGAAATTTGATATGGAGGCCACTGTTGCTATATAGTTTTGAGAAAAGGAGATGGATTTGGGTATGCGTGCTACGATGGCTCGAAACTAAATTGTACTAAATTTGAGTGCCGTTGAATTAATGAATAGAGCTTGAATTATGAAATTTGATATTGAGGACAATGTTGATTTCTTGGATTTAGATATGGTGGAGGCCAATTTTTATTATGAAAAGACCATGAAATAGTTTTGAACAGAAAAAAATGGATGTGGATCCATTGTGCAAGGGTACAACTAATATGTTCTTGGGTAAATTTCAAAACAAAAGATTTTAAAGGCTTTTTTTGTGCAAAAAGTAATTATTTTTCGATTAACATTTTCAATAAAGTAAAAACTTTAATATGAATAAAGTGATATCGAACTGGTGCGCTGATAATTTAGTACGCTGGTGCGCTAATAATAAAGTTTTGTTTGAAAACTTGCATAAATTTTCAGGCCTGTTTGTTTTGAAAATGTGTCTTCAGACTTTAAAAATCATTAAATCATGTCGCAAAATCGATATTCAATATTTTACTACGCGGAAATGCCCCATACATTAAGTTCAGATTGGATTCCATAATTTCAAAGCCCTTATATGAGAATTTTTGCTATCTAGTGAACATTGTAGCTAAGAGCTTTACACAAAATTCCATGAAATTTTGCCATTAATAACCGCAAGAGATAAAACGGTTCTGCTATTTGTGTCTAAACGCGTAATTGGGGGAAATAAGAGAAGGAGTTAGCCGAATGTTTTCCATTTGCTTCCAAATTTGGACTTTATCAATGTTCGATAAGTTTTTTTATGAGACATATATGAGATATATCTTATATTTACAGCAGATCTAATAATTTCACAATTACATTAGAGTAATTAAATAGTTAAAAAATATAAAACAAATTTTTGAAATATATAAATATAAATAAATAAAAATATAAATTCACTCACCCACAGATGGAATATTTATGCACAAAGCATTTGAAAGTTTTAAATAGGTTCGGCCGAGTTCGTAGGAACATATTTGCTGCACATCACTTATGTCTATTAGTAAATCTGAAATAAATAAAAATTTATTTTTTTAATATATTTGTCGCTTCTATAGGACCCGATTCGATCAGTTATTGCTGAGCTATCTCTCAAACATTGCATTATTGACTCGCCTTAAAAAATAATAGCGATTTCTAATGTTATTAGCATTTACAAAGAACTTAGGTCCTCAGCTGGAAGTGTTTTAAAATTTTAACGGGAGTTTAGTTTTATTCTCCTGATAACAGCGATGTATAAAGTCCTTCTACTGACAACAATAAAAGTATATACGATCTATACGAACTTTATTAATGAACATATGCAAATTTCGTTTTTCAAAATTAGATTTTCATTTGATGTAGCCCACGACTATTATATATTTTTTTAATAACGTGTAGTTTTCAGTTTTTAAAGTAAAATTTTTGGAAATTGTTAATGATTTTCGGTGAACGCGAAAAATTTACGCTATCTTCAAAAACTCAACAAAAAAATGAAGCAACTTTGTAAATGTAAATGAATAATAAATTTTATATTCACACCAAATAAAGCTCAGAAATTAATCGAAGAGATCCAGCATACAGAAACTATTTAATTTAGTTATTATTAGGATATACCCAGGTAGTTACTTACGTGATGTTCCTTCCGTACGACAAGTTATGTAGACGCAAGCAGCATAAATATGTGTACTCTTACGACCACGGGTTAGGTGGCGCATTAGGGCCATTTTAAAGAAATTCAAAGCCGTATCGATGTAATGCTGTGTCAACTGTAACTGCTGGCACAAATGTGTTATTTCACGTTTGGCCTTTTTCAGTGTCACTTCACGCGATTCGGTGCCACTACCAACTTGAAATTTACCATAGCCATAGTTAGTGGCACCACCTGAAGATTCAGCCGAAACAAATTGACCGATTGCCGACGAACCATGGCCTACCTCTTCGAATTGTATTTCCGATACAATCAAAGAATCCTCAAGAACCGAACCGCAATTCGTACAAACTGCAATGGAAATATAAACAAATACAATAAGCTATGTAAAATATGTAGGAACTCATTAGCATTACCTCGATCGCCACGTGCATTATCTTCTTCGATATCGGTGGAACCACAGTTACGACATTTTACGCCCGACGACATTATGTTCTTTTTTCGATTCTCTTCCGATTGAAAATTCGAATTTTACCCAAATGCAGAACGTTTTCTTTTATTCAACTAAAGTTATTTTGCAAATATCCCGATATGCACTGCCGCTTTTTTGCAAAAACAAACGCAGTACATTCACACACACACAAACTGACATCAACATGTCCAATCAGATGTTTATAGTCGACATAGTTCAATGAAGGCATTCATTAGAAGGAACTGTAAGAAGTAGATACAGCTGTTTAGTATCTAACTTGGAGTACAAGAAACAGAATCCACACATGATTTATTAGGTGTGTCAGTTGAGTTAGTGAAAACAAGTAAATTGAGCAATTTACAGTTGAATTAAAAAGAGTTTCTGAATTGAATGCTTGAAAAATTTTCTCAGTAAGAATTGTTCCATGAAAAAATGAAATAAAAACTTTTAAAATAAAGGAAATGTCAAAAATAAAAAAATAGAAAGGAAATAAAACTTGTTTCTATAAAAACAAAACAAAAACAAATCTTGATTATTTTTCATCAATTAATTATTTTTCATAGAATAATTAATATCATCATCGACATATATTCATGATATAATAATACAAGTAGTCGCATCGACACAACTGCTGGTAGTATGAATTGTCCAACCAAATTTGGAATTGAATGAAAAACTTTTTTGGTTAAAAATTGGTTAAAGTTGTTGAACAATAAATATTATAACAACCTCCGAATTTCAAGAAAACGTATAAAAAACTTCTTTTGAGCAAAACTCTTAAATTGAAAGCATATCAATGTTCCCGATCGTTGATGCATCTATCTGTATTATCTACCATCCACGTATGTTTCTTTCCTCGATATTTTTTAACAATTGTTACAAAATATTAATAGGTGCTGTTTTTACCCAAAAAAAAAAAAAAAAAAAAAAAACAATCCCTTAAATGAGAGCAATGCGTGGGATGTTACTGAACAAAAAATGTTGCGGGCTTAAGAACTAAAACGTTAAAATTGTACGATTATATGTTTGAAAAAGCAATCTCTAGACTAAGAGTGTTGCAACTTCAAATTTATTAACACAAATGCAAGAGGAAATCGCGAAACATGAATGAAAAATCACGCACAGTATTAAGACTCAAATATGATATTTTTCCCAAAATTTTGTTTTTTGGTGCCCCTATTCTGTCAAAACATCTACACATTTTGTAAATATGTGTGTGCATGGCATAATTACAGAAGGTATAACAAAGCTACACCCTAATTATTTTTTTCTTTGGTGCCCTTATTCTGTCAAAACATATATACATTTTGTGCACGTGTGTGTGTTGATTTGAATAAATAATACAATAATTTGAAATTATTTCAAATTTGGTTACAAAATAAGTGCAAATTTTCGACGTAAACGGGTAACAAATTGCACAATTTTGTTATAGAACTGTATTTTCCTACTATTTTATATTTAACCTTGTGGAATAACCCCGAAATTTCATTTTTGTTCGCGGGTTTTTCCCAATATAAGAAATTTGTTTGAAAAAAAAATTAAAAATAAACAAACCCAACTGTTGCATATTTTAAAGCCTATTTGACACTATAAGTCTCCAGCACAGAGTTGCGTTTTTCTAGTTCCTCTGAAGTTGACCAACCTTTCTTATTGAGCCATGCTTCCATTCATGTTTTGTGGGTTTCCCCAATTTATTAATTTTGTGAAAAAAATGAAAAATAAACAAAACCAATTGTCTATTTGGCATGGTAAGGCTCCAGTATACAGTTGCATTTTTCCTTGTTTCTTTGAAGTAAAAGTTTCACACAAAAAATAAAATTGATCAGTACATTAGGTCTGTGTGTATTTTTTTTTTCATGGAAGAATTGTTCAGCAACTCTCAGAGAGTAATGGTATATTTACAATTTATCGGATTAAGTTAACTCAGTGGATATAAATTGCCAAATCCATTGCATATACATATGTCACATATGCCTCATAAATGAGGTTATTCTTCAAAAAGCTATAAGGTAAAAATACTAAATGGTGGATTTATTTCCTTTTGAGATGTTGTCAAATATACAAGAAAATGTAAACTCTTACTAAAAGAACTAACAAAATGTCTATGTCGATTTAGGGATGTCCGTTGTCTGTCCGTCTGTGGAAATCACTCTAGCTTCCGATCGAAATGAAGTAGGTTGATAAAATTTTACTCAAACGTGTATTATGTCTGCAGGACTTTTGGTATTGAAAATGGGTCATGCATGGTACAATAAAAAGGTAAGGTAGAGCTACCACCTGATTACAAATTTTTTCTAAGTGTGCCCCACTTCTGCCAATTTTGTGTATGTATTTATTTTTTGAAAAACAAAAACAAAATATTTTAAAAATCAATGATTGGAAGAATTGAAGATTGCAGGTTGCACATTAAAGGTAATAACCATTTTTTTCATGGAATTGAAAGATGGATCAAGTTGGATAATATTTTTGAAAGAAAATCTGGCCTTGTCTTTCATCATTCGCGCTTTTTAATCAATATTCAAAATAAGGAAAAATATTAAATAAATTGGAACAACCTTTTGAATCTAATTTTGAATAATTCTGACAGAAAGCGGTCATTGCCTCAGGGGTGTATTTCTGCACTTTTACGAAGCTGTTCTACCTCCTTGTTGTACAATGGGGTCATGTAGGTACACGTTTTGGTATAGCCCCATATATATTTTGATGATTTTAGCGACATTATTCACCGGAATTGTTTGAAATTTGGTATTTGATGTTCGTAGTACTACAGCCTATGACATAAAATTGTATGTGCAGGTCCACGTCTTCGTATAGCCCCCATATAACGGTACCTCCCGATATTCGGTACTTTGATTAATTTAGCGACATTATTCACCGGAATTATTTCAAATTTGGTATTTGAAGTTCGTAATGGATACTACAGCCTATGACAGAAAATTGTCAGAAAATCTTCGTTTAGCCCCCATATAACGGTACCTCCGATATTCGGTATTTTGATGATTTTGGCTACGTTATTCACCGATTTTTTTCAAGTTTCGCGTTTGAATATTCTAATGGCTTACGACAAAAGTTGCCTATACAGGTCCACGTCGTCGTATAGAACCCAGTATAAAGGCTACAATCGGTATTTTTTTAGGATTTAAACAGAATTTTTAACGGATTTTATTTTTTGAAAATTATCAAATTCGTTTCAAATGATAGAGGATATTCAAAGATCGGCCCGGCCGAACTTACAGGGTTTTTTACTCGTTAATGGTATATTGAACTTTAATGCACTGAACCTTTTAACAGTATTTCAATTAAAAACATATTTTATGATTATAAAAAAGTATATTTATTTAATTCATTTAACGAAGAAATCTATTGATATTTTGTACAATTAATATAAAGTGTATTTAAATTAATATTTACAATTGCAGCTATGTAGAATGGAACAAGAAATACAGTATCGGTATGATTTTGGTTTTTTTTTTTTCCAAATACTTCGAAACATTATTTAGATAAAGAATTTGTGTATAAAAAATATATAGTTTTAATAATTTTTTTCAGATAGAAGGCAAAATCACCCTTTATAAGTAAGAAAAATATAAAATAAATACAAATTTGTCAGTAAAGTTTGTTTTTAATTATTATTATTTGCCATAGTGTGGTTTCTTGTCAATCCATTTGGTCAAATCAACTTGGGGTATATTTGAGCATGGCACAACAGGATTGCTGTAATTAAAGTGAAACAATATGTTATGCTCGGAAGTTTCTGAAAAAGTCTCTTTTTGGTAAAACTTACCTTGGTGAAACCAATAGGAAAGCCTTCTGTTGCATCGATTGAATGTTATTGCCATTGTCACATACTAGACGAGCCATACTAGCCTTGCGAATTTCGGCTAATTGATCTAAGTAATAAAAAAAACATTAAAAAAATATGTAAATCGAATGTTTGTGATGGCGTCCTTAGAAAAAATTTAGCAGAATAACTGATTAATAATCTTTGAGAGTGAGAATTTGCAGGCGTCCGGAAAGCACCTGGGTCTAAATGAGATTTATTTATTACAGGATTTATCTAATAGAATTCTGTATTTCTTTGCTTTTATATTGAACCAAGTCTTTATCTAAAGGGTATACAGGGTGAGATGAAAAAAAATGCAACCAACTTCACACTGCTGTAATTTCTAAGTCACTCGTCCGATAGCTGTTAAAATTATTCCAGTGACAGTTTATTATATTGTTTACAAGCGTACAAAAGCATTTTGGTGAGAATTTTCCAGAAAAAATGTTATTAATGATGGAATTCAAGCGTGATAGTGTGATTTCTTTATATTTGGCTGGAAAACCACAAGTGGATATCGATATCGTTACCGTGATACTGGCTGCGTAGCCCGACGTCAAGAAAGTGGACGGAAGAAAACAGCAATATTGCATTCGGTAACTATTGAAAATGAGCTCGGGGTAAAGCCATTGAAATTCCAAAAAGTGCAAGAACTTACACCGCAACAAAAGACTCAAAAGAGCTAAAGAGTTACATCGTTTGACCGAAAGTTTTGAACTGCCGAATTTGATTTTCTCCGATGAGAAAACCTTCGTTGTCCAGCAGTTTGTAAACAAAGAAAATGATCGTGTTTACTTGCCAAAGAGGTCAACTGAAAATGTGCTCCTTCGGTTGAAAATCTCCTAAAAAATCCCTTCTTAAAGCTCTAGGAGTCCTTCGGAAAATCACATGAAAAATCTCCTGAAAAAATCCCTTCTTATAGTTCGAGGAGTCCTTCGGAAAATCTCTTTAAAACATTTCCTCTTATAGCTCTGTGATTTCTTTGGAAACTCTCCTCGAAAAATTCCCACTTAAAGCTCTAGGAGTCCCTTGGGAAATCTCCTAAAAAATCCTCTCTTATAGCTGTAGGGGTCCTTCGAAAAATCCCCTTAAAAATCACATTTTATAGCTCTAGGAGTCCTTCGGAAAATCCTCAAAAGAATCCCCTATTATATCTATACGAGTCCTTCGGAAAATCTCATAAAAAATCCCCTACTATAGCTCTAGAAAAATCGTCTAAAAAGTCACCTTTTATATCTCTAAGAGTTCTTTGGAAAATCTCCTAAAAAAATCCCCTCTTAAAGTTCATCGGAAAATCTCCTAGAAAAATCCCATCTTATAGCTCTAGGAGTCCTTCGGAAAATCTCATAAAAAATCCCCTCTTATTGCTCCAGGAGTCCTTCGTAAAATCTCTTAAAAATCCTATCTTATACCTCTAGAAGTCCTTTGAAAAATCTCCTAAAAAATCCTCTCCTATAGCTCTAGGAGTCTTTCGGAAAATCTCATAAAAATCCACTGTTATATCCCTAGAACCCCTCTTATAGCTCTAGTAGTCCTTTGGAAAATCTCCTATAAATATCCTCTCTTATAGCTCTATGAGTCCTTAGGAAAATCTTTTAAAAAATCGCCTCTTATAACTCTAAAAGTCCTTTTGGAAAATCTCCTATAAAAATCGCACTCTTACAGCTCTGGGAGTTCTTCAGAAAATCTTCTGATAGAATCCCGTTTTATTGCTCCAGGAGTCCTTTGGAAAATCTCCTAAAAATCGCATCTTATACCTCTAGAAGTCGTTCGAAAAATCTTAAAAAAAATCCCATTTCGGAGTCCTTCAGAAAATCTCCTAAAAATTCCCTCTTATAACTCTAGGAATCCTTTAAAAAATATCCTTAAAAAAATCCCCTCATATAGCTCTAGGAGTCCTTCGAAAAATCTCCTAAAAAATCCCTCTTATAACTCTAGGAGTCCTTCGAGTCCTAAAAAAATCCAATATCATTGCTCTTGGAGCCTCTCTAAAAATATGCTTTAAAAATCCAAGCGTTTAGCTCTTGTACTATCAGCTCAGGGAGTCCGTCATTCCTTGAGAAATACATTTTTTTTTGCTTTGGGAGTTCCTAAAAAATGAATTTAGAAATTCTGCCTATAACTGAGATCTTTGATCATAACTCTGGGAGCCCATGAAAATGACTTTAAAAATCCACGCCTATAACTTAGGGAATCCCCTTTTAAATCGGCTCTGGGAATTCCACTGAAAATTTCTTTTAGAGATCCTCTATTTTATTGCCTTTGAGCAAGGCCAAATAGGATCATAGCTTGCCGAAGAAAAGTTTTTATATTAGAACAGTTTTTTTAATGACATACCAACGACAACAAGTCCTTATGAGTGACAAGAATGGAGTCCCAAAAATCTTCCATTTGCAATTACCATATTTTATTTCACAGGTCACCTACGATACAACATACCTGGAGTAAATCCAACATATTTTTCGCCATTCTCAAAGAAGAAACGATCACCAACACGTGTACGATAGAATTGTTCAGTCAGAATGCATAAGAATGTTGGGCCAGCCAATGCACCGGCCACATGAGACTCCAATGAACCACCTACGGTTATTTCAACATCTTCGTGGCTGGGATACAGTGTTTTCAGCTTTTCAACGATCTATTTATGGAAAATGAAAGGAATCGGTTTACATTCGAATTTACTGTGAACTATTTTTATCATACCGCACGATCAATGAGGTCAGTATAATCCTCCCAACTCTGAGCTCTTCTCAGGCCACAGAATTGTCTGAAGTCATTGTAGGAGGCCAAACCGTGGTCACGATTACGTTGGATATCAATGGCTCTCAAATCACTACCAAATGGCATATTACGTCTGAACAAGAAGTGTTTAATCTGAAAATGAGACAAAAAAAAAAACAGAAACCATAAATAAAGTAATTGCGATTGGGGCTAGTAGAGGTGGCGTCGCCATTGACAACACCAAGTGAAATAAATCATGGCATGGATTTTTGTTTTGTGAACTTACCTCTCTGTCGAAGTTTATGTCGGTTAATTCTTCTGGCTGTGTTGAGTGTCCACGTGTTAGTGAATCAAAGTTGTCGCCAACTTCTATGATGCCGGGACGATTGAACCAGTCACTTAGTCGCAATGAGCCCAAAACTGATCTCAATTCTGATAACAAGCTGCACGAAATATGTAAAAAACGAGACAGAACACAAAGATTAGCAGGCAAAACATAAAATCAAAACATTCATTTAATTAGAAAATCGTTAGATTGCTGGTAAACGGATTTGGGAAATAATAGATAGATAATGGATGTCAAAATTAGAAGACGTAATGATTGGTTGAAATACAATTATATTGAATTGTAAACAGAATGCAAATGTTGGTATGAGTGCCAAAGTTAGCGGAATTTCCCATAATTTTCTGCAAGTGGATATTTGTGATTGATACAGGTGTTCAATAGGTTATCCGAAAGAAGTCCCTATTAATGAGCCGCATTCATTAAATGCGAGCTGATTGGACTCTTTGTAGACCAACAGAAGGGTCTCTCTATATCGTCTTTGTTTGCTGACGTGCTGAAGGTCGTCTTTATAGACGAGCTGAAGGGCGTCTTTATAGACGAGCTGAAGGGCGTCTTTATAGACGAGCTGAAGGGCGTCTTTATAGACGAGCTGAAAGGCGTCTTTATAGACGAGATGGCTGAAGGCGTCTTTATAGACGAGATGGCTGAAGGGTGTCTTTATAGACGAGATGGCTGAAGGGTGTCTTTATAGACGAGATGGCTGAAGGGTGTCTTTATAGACGAGATGGCTGAAGGGTGTCTTTATAGACGAGATGGCTGAAGGGTGTCTTTATAGACGAGATGGCTGAAGGGTGTCTTTATAGACGAGATGGCTGAAGGATGTCTTTATAGACGAGATGGCTGAAGGGCGTCTTTATAGACGAGCTGAAGGGAGTCTTTATAGACGAGATGGCTGAAGGGAGTCTTTATAGATGAGACGAGATGGCTGTAGGGCGTCTTTATAGACGAGATGGCTGAAGGGCGTTTTTATAAACCAGATGGCTGAAGGGAGTCTTTATAGACGAGAGGATTGAAGGGCGTCTTAATAGACGATATATTTCATAAAAGTAGAATCATCTCTAAGGAAAAATGAAAATATTTGGTCATTGAAATAATCGAAACGAAATTCTAAACGAACTTAATTTGCGATGTATTGGTAAAGTAGATATCCTATCCCCATACTTACTCCAATCTTCCTTCGATTTGTGAATGGAAATATCTGAAAGCAGCTGTGGCATGTGAATTAATCACCGATGGATCAATGCTGGGATCAAAATCATTAACTGGAGCCTTTTCGGGCACCTTGTAGATCAAACGATTCTTAAGCATATTTTCGGCACCCAAAAATATTGGCAACCATTCGTAGTAACTGATATATTGATATTGGGCAATATTGATTTTACGAGCCTCCTGGAACAGTGTGCGATCATCAAAATGAGGATTCAACTTAGCCAGTTCTCCAGCAATGCGATTGTGTTCCCTCAACAGAATGGTGTGTAAAATGGTAAGACCAGGATTTTGATTGACACGAATATCACCGGCGGTGTAACAAACTTCTGTCGGTTCGATAGCATCACAATCTCCGGTAACGTTACGCGATGCTGGCAACCAATCGGCACCATTACGTCTCTCGACAATCATGCGACCACCTTGGAAGGCACGAATTTGACTATTTTGTTGTATGGAATTGCCATAGACCAATGATAAGTCCATGTATGACGTGACGGTGGTAAGTTGTTCAGCTGGTCCGCCACGATAGTCGGGACAACGAGCATCCAGATCGGTTAAGGTACGTACGAAATTCAAACACTCTGTGCCAACTTGAGAGTAGACTGGATCATGATCTGGTACAATAATGGCGAAACAAGTTTTGTGGGCGGTATCTAAACCGACCAAACGGCCATCGTCGGTACAACAACGAGTGGGATGTTTTTCTGTAAAAAGGGAATTTAATTTATTAAATTATTTGATATGTACTACATTTTTTTTTGGTGGGTACAACTTACTGGACTGTGTACCACCAGCCTGCATAGACATATCGTGTGTCATAATCTGACCCCATTGCATGTTGATGAGGGTATATTCTGGATCGGGTACATCCATTTCACCAAAGATTACCAATGACACCAAACGAGCACTGGGCAAATCTTGTCCCGTTACCGAGGCTGTGGGAGCGCTGACTCCATCGGCATATCGTGGCGACAAGAGGCGGCCATAACGTGTATTGGCCATACCCAGTTGAGGACGTTCCAAGTGATTACATGAACCATCCAAAGTACGATATGTAGACTTTTCACACACTGGCGGTGGTACGGCACATTGGGCCCGGCCCGGCTGAGGGAATTGTGGTCCATATGGACCATGTGTTGACAATGTTACAAAGGGATTGGCTGGGGCTGGTGATGTGGGAGCAAAACCTGTTGGCACAGCATTACTACAAAGAAAGAAAAGTTATAAATCGATGTCTAAATTTGGGAAACTTTACACTTCTCTTACCTTACTAATGGCAGCGCAAATGCTGATGCTGGAAATCCTGGTGCCGAAGGAACGTATCTGTGTTGGGGAAAGGCATCAACACCATGTTCATTGTGTAATATGTGATAGCCAGTTGTGGAAACTTTTATGCTCAACGCCTGACAAATGAATGTCAAAAGGACGCCTAATTCTATTCTCCAGATCATCTAAAATAAAGAGAAAGGTAAGGAATATTAGTTCAGTGGCAAAAATATACTTCCTATATTATATATCAGAATTTCCAACGAGAATTTTATTTGTTCTACTGAAAAAGTTGAAGGATGTCGTAGTTGAAAAGCAGAAGAGAGTCTTTATAGACCGACAGAACAGAGTCTTTATAGACGAGCAGAAGAGAGTTTTAAATTGACGAGTAGAAGAGAATCTTTATAGACGAGCAGAAGAGAGTTTTTATAGGGGAGTTAAAGGAAGTCTGTATTGAGAAGCTGCATGTAGTCTGAAAAAGAGGTAAATGCAGTCTCTATGGACGTACAGGAGTGAGTCTTTCTAGACGACATGAAGGTAAAGTTGTTAGACGTGCTGAATTATTTATAAATTTGATCTGAAGGCAGTCTATATTTTCACATTATGGGATCATACCTTAGACGAATCCAAAGCTTGGGATTAATGGAGATCCCAAGCAGTCGCGGACTGTTTGCTGATTTGGGGGACAGTCTCTTATTAAAGATCCGAATTCCAATGATCCTTACACTAAAGGGGCGATGTTTCGGTGTCCCTAAAATATGCTAGTTCTCACACAGAGAGGTCGCTCTAACGATGGGTTGTTGTCAGTGTTACAGTTTTGAAGTCAAGGTTCAGACAAAATTCTATTCGTTGATATATGGACAGCTCAAAGAATATTAAGTGTAAGTCTTTGACGTGAAAAGTAGTCTATGCCATGATCGATCACAGCCCCTTCATAATCTAATGAAGTATGAAAAACGAAATCAAAAACCCTCCCTCCAAAATAAGCTTAACTTCGATTGATACCGATCAAGCTACAAACGAGCAGAATACCCCCTACATCAACTTATAGAAACATTACATCGGACATGGGCAAAAAATCAGAACCATTGGGAATGGGAAAGTGCTCCAACGCTGGACTTAGTAAATGAAAGATTTTACCGACAGAAGAAGGCAATATGTCAGATTATTAACTATAGGGTACCTTTCAGGCTGACTCAGGATATTTTTCTTGCGGATTTCTTGAATTGACTGACTACATCTTCATAATACGGTAATTCATGCCTTGGCCTCCAGCCAAGAATGCCCTGCTGGAAAACGCTGGGCACGGTAACATGGCAAGTCCTGCTCGACCAATATTTGTATAATCGGTTAGTAACGATAAGCCCTCGCTTTCTACACAATCATTTAGAAAATAGAAGAGTTGCTGACTACTCCAGGCCAAAAAAGTACCAAATCCCGGTAGACAAGGGAAGGTGAACATTTTTACTAGTGATAAATTACTGTAGTCGATATGTCGCTGGGGCTCCCTCAAAACTCACTGATTTGTTTTGAAGTTGAAGTTCATTATGCTGTTCAATAGGAATTATCATAAAAAGTACGGAAAAAAAGAGCAAACTGAATTCTGATTCAAAACTCTCTAAGCAGAGGTGCTCAAAACCGTGTTCTAGAACATGAAGAGAAAAAAGAGATAATTTAAGAGAAAATTAAAATTCTGTTTTTCTTTATGTTTTACGGTTCTATTTAATTGTTTTTAAACACGAATGTTTGCCAAAATAATTTATAAAGCAAATTGATAAAAAATATTTGTATAAATAATGACTTAACACTGTTTTGTTCTTGATTTAAATAAGCAAAGAGAAATTTGACTGAAAAGAGATATTTCTTCTTGAGCACCGCTGCTCTAAGCCAACTCCACCGAACTCATCAGTTGACTCAACAACTTTAGTCGTTACACTGTTGATGGAGCTGAAGCAAAAGGTGGATAGGGCAAATGTCTTATCTGCTTACAGCCAGCGGCGATCAACTGAGGCAGACAACCTGAGACGAAGAATAAGGTGATGAGTAGAGCAACTCGCAAAGTTGCAATCGTAAGTCCCAAGAACACAGTTTTTCTATACAAAGTGTGAGTCCTTTGAGACAAATTCCCTCCGCATTTTTATTTTTTTTTGTTTTTGGAAAGACTGATTTTTTCGATATGAAAAAAAAAATTCTTACAGTTTTCAGATCCTTGGACTCTCTAGAACCAACACTATGCCGAGTTATTTTATTTTTTTTTTTTTTATTAAATACACTTCGCTAATGAACTGAAAATTGTTTCTTTAGATAAAACTGTATCAAGAAAGATTCCAAATGTAGTTCTGTAAAAATCCATGTCTTCTATGTTATTTGTCTATAGAAAATAAAAACGGCGACCATTGAAACCTCGAATTTTGTCTATAGAAAAAACTGTGTCTCCGATAGATCAATAGATGGACTATTTTGAAAAAGAAACAACCATAAAACCACATTTTTATAGAAAAACAAGTAAAAAAGCTATACCCTCCATCATTTGGAACGAATTTGGCAAATCTCAGAAACAATAAAATCCGTTAAAAATTCTGTTAAAATCTTAAAAAGAAATCTTAAATTTTAAAATCTTAAAAAAATCGGAGTTCTTTACAGGGGGGCTATACGAAGACGTGGACCTGCACAGACAATTTTCTGTCTTAGGCTACAGTATCCATTGCGAACTTCAAATATCAAATTTGAAACAATTCCGGTTAATAATGTCGCTAAAATCATCAAAATACCGAATATCGGGAGGCCCCGTTATATGAGGGTTATACGAAGACGTGGACCAACACAGACAATTTTCTGTCTTAGACTGTAGTATCCATTACGAACTTCAAATACAAAATTTGAAACAATTCCGGTGAATAATGTCGCTTAAATCCCATACCATTATATGGGGGCTATAACAAAACGTTTACCTACATCACCCATTTTCAATACCAAAAGTCCCTTCATACTATGGTGGAGGGTATAAAAATTCCGAGACAGGTGGCTGAGCATTTTTCCTAAGCTACATGCGTCCTGATGACTCAACCAACCAACAATTATTTTTACAGGAAAAATTCCGTATTTGGATATTTGTTCTATGGAAAAAACTGCTTCCAAAGAATCCCGATATTTATTCTCTTTAACAAAACTAAACCGTGAGTGAGTCATATTTTTATACCCTTCACCACAAGGTGGTCAGGGTATTATGTCTTTGTGCATTTGTTCGTAACAGGCAAAAGGAAATGAGATAGACTCATAGTTCCTTTTGATGATCTGCATAGAATCACATTCTAAGTCGATTTATACATGTCCGTCCGTCCGTCTGTCCGTCTGTCCATGTATTTTTGTAAAAAAAGTACAGTTCGCATTTATTACCCGATCCAGATAAAATTTTGCACAAATTATTTTTTTGGACCAAGGACAAACCCTATTGGAGGTAATCGGTCAAAATTTAGATATAGCTCCCATATATATCTTCGTCCGATTTACTTTTTATGGTGCCCAAACGTGTATTATCAGCCCGAATAGTATAAAATTTTGCACATACAACCAAATTAGACTTGGAAATAAGTATGCCAAATTTTATCGAGATCGGTTCAGATTTGGATGTAGCTCCCATATAAAACTTCGACCGATTTACGTTTTATTGTGCACCAAACGTCTGATATTTGTCCAAATGGGATGGAATTTGGCACTTACGACCGAATTGAGTCTAGAAGCTAGTATGTCAAATTTGGTGAAGATCGGTTCAGATATAGCTATAGCTCCCATATATATTGTTCATCCGATTTGTTGTATTTGTTACCCACAGTCGTAATATGCACTCCGTAACAACGATATTCAGGGAAATATATCGTATACAGCTCAGAAATATCTTTGCGAAATTTTATGGAGATCGGTTACGATTTGGCTATAGCTCCCATATATATCTTTATCCGATTTCAAATTAATTGTGCACCAAATGGGCAATACAAGTCCGAATTTAGAAGATACAAATGCTTCGGCATATTTAGTCCTTTTGAACTTTAAATTATAATTATAATCATAGCGTGTATGATTGAATTCTCCCATTGCTACTACATTAGCAAAGTGGTGTAGGGTATCATAAAGTCGGCCCCGCCCGACTTTAAGACTTTCTTTACTGGTTTAATTAATGAAAATTTGCAATTTTTTTCAACAGAAAATTTTGTTTAAAGACCTGCACCTTTATTTGGAACTTTTCTATAAAATGCCCTGGTCTATCACAAGTTAGGAGTATCCTGAAAACATTTACTAGCAATGCTGATTCGATTCGATTATGTGTTGTGGTCCATTCTATGGTCTCTATCATCCCAGCTAATTTATGGTCTATTCGATGGAGTCTTAATATGGCGAAACAGATTTGTTATGCTAAGAATTCCTAACATTTCAATGGAGATCAATTGGAATTTAATGCGATAGACGGACTGACTGCGAACACACAAGCAATGGCGATGGTGACGACCATTACCATGCTTAGAATAACAACAGCATATTGGAAAGGACAAAGCACGCCAAGTCTGCGCATGTAGTATAGAGACCATATGAAGCCGACAAGACAAAAAAACTTGCTCAAAATATTCCGTACTCAAAGCTTAGGTGGTTTTGTTTTCTTTTTGTGTGTTTTCTTAACAAAAAAGTAAGACAAAAGCTTGGCAACGATCTCAACATGAGTTCCATGCTAACGAAAAAAAAAATTAAATTCATGCACTTTAAGTGGGTTACAATGAGAGGGTATGGACACCTGTTGTGTATCGAACGGCATCGGCTCCGAAACAATTGCTCCAGATTTTCCAAATGATTCGTCCTCGGCAAATATGTGTGCCATGACATCACAATGATTTACATTTAGATTTTCCAGACAACTACCAAAGACTAGCTGATCTGCTCGGCTGCTGGGCAATACAAAAAAAACGAAATCACGTCGTCGCATAAAAAGTGTTTTAGAAATGTTTTACAAGCTGCACAATTCTCTTGGCGTCACATGTACTTAGTTGGTCGTATCCATTACAATCGATCTTTAACATGCTGTATTATATCATGCATGAGAACCTCGCCAAGTCACCTCGCAACAAAACAATTGACATCGTGAAGTACAATGAAGTGACTGTTTTTTACATTTATCCTTCTATATTCTCTTCAATGGATGGACGAGCGGACAGACGGACAATAATAGTCGCATAATAAGACTGAATGAATTGAAATGAGAGCATAAAAATTTATGGTTTTATTTTGGATTGGTGGTTATACGAGGGTAGAAAATTCGATCAAAAGTATTTTATCTTCTCGGGAACAAATATATCAGATAAGCTCAGAAGTAAGACCCATACCTAATATCCGACGTAGGCCTGTTCAGTACACAGCGTACCTAATGAAACAAAAAAATGTGGGTGTAATTTGAAAGTATTACAATTGGGTGATTTAGAACCATTCCGCCATTTAGAAGGAATTTGTAAATTTTCTGAAAAATTCCGTTAAAAACTACTGCCACTATATTGGGGACGTCGATCTGCATGGGCAATTTTTGTCATAAGCCATTACGATATTCAAATGCGAAACTTGAAACCATTGCGATGAATAATGTAACTAACCTTATCAAATACCGAATATAAGGAGGTATTGTTACATGGAGGTTATATGAACACCTGAACCTGCGTAGGCAATTTTCTGTCATAGGCTGTATTACCCATTAGGAGCTTTAAATTACAAATTTGAAAAATTTCGCGTGAAAGCTGTGCTTCAAATCATAAAAATACATAACTTCTGGATATAGGAACTATACCAAAACTTGGACCTACATTGGCAGTTCTATGCAAGGAAGTTTCTTACATAATAGGAACAAGTGCTGCCAATTTAAATTTGTGACTAAAACTCCCAAAAAATCTTAAATCTGTCAATACAGGTATATGGTGCTGTAACGGTAACGTGGACCTATTTAGCCCATTTTCAATACCAAATGTCCTGCAGACCTGAAACATATCTGAGTAAAATATTATCAATCTACTTCATTTTGTTACAAACCTAGGGTAATTTCCACAGACAGACAGTTGGACAGACGGACAAACGTATGGACATCGATAAACGGAACTTTGTAAGAGAAACACTAAACAGAGTAGACCGATATATTATATTTTTCCACCAGATCCAATGTAGACATAATTTGAAGAAAGTTGAACATTTCTTTCCCACATTAAAGCGAGCTGCTTTGACCTTTTTCTGGAGAGAAGAGACCAAGAAAAATGTGAATTTTCGATTCTGGCTATGCCTTATCTAAATATTACGTTGCGCCAAGTTTAAAATACATCTGTGCCAAGTTTGAACTCTATCCGGTACTCCCCCCATCGCACAATATAATATTTATATTTTCGTTCGCAAAACTTTCGATAAAAAAAAAAAATATATATATATAAATTCAGATTAAAATTATAGGTCGTTTAGCGATGTCCATTGGTCTGTTGTAATCATTCTTTGTAAAGAATTGAGATAGAAGGCTAACATTTGCAAAAGGAACCCGTTTTTCTAAGGTCCTCATATAAAGGTACCTCCGGAAATATATATGTATAAACGAGTAGTGAAATAAGTGACTAACTGAGGATCAACGTTCAGATGAAACGGCTGAAGCTAGAATCTTTAAAATTATGCACAAATGTTAGTCTTGGTGCGTAGACGTGTGATAAGGCTAGGGTTTTGGGTTCTAAAAGGGTACAAAAAAAGGCTAAAATGTACTAAAAATTCAATACTTTGTATTGGACAAGCGGAATGAGCTCGAATTCCTAATATTTGGAATGAAGGTCATTGATAGATTTCAGGATAGATGTACCAAAGCGTTTTATAAATTCGAACGTTAAGGTTACGAAAAGTACTAAATTTGGTATTGGGTGAAGGGATAGATCCTCAACTTTGATACTGTGGATGCTGTATGTAACTGGAATTTAGATATGGAGCTGGTTTTTGGAAATGTTTACTATATTTGGCATAGGGTGATTGTATAGAGCTGGAAACTCGAATTTTCTCTTTTAATCTTTCTGTTGGTATCTGGTGGTGGTTTTGCAAATGCGTACTATAATTGTAGGTACTAATATTGAATCACTGTTTGTGTCGCACTATGTGGGATATGCGTATTAAAAGTTACTAAATTTGGTATAGGGTGAAGGGTATTGTAGCTGAAGATCTGAAATTTGATATTGAGGTCACCGTTGGTTTCTAGGCTTTATATACAGAGACGTTGAAACAGTTTTGGACAGAAAAATTGAATAATATATAAAAACGTGAACGAATCTATAATTTAAAGGTGGACTTTTCTACAGGGCTTAATTGTTTAATGTATCTGCAGGACTTAAAAAATTTCACCATTAACATGTTAGGACATTTTTATAGAAAAATATTAATCAACTCCCTATAAAGGGTTTTTATACCCTACAACACTATGTGTTGAGGGTATTATAAGTTTGATTGGGCCAAAAATTATGTAACACCACGAAATATTGATTTCCCACATAGGAAAGTATATATGGATCTTCCTAGCTCGCCGAGTTGAGTCGATCTAGCTATGTATGTCCGTCCGTCCGTCTGTCCGTCTGTCCGTCTGTCCATGTTAATTTGTAATCACTCTACAGGTCGCAATTATGGCCCGATCTTCACGAAATTTAGAATGGAGGTGGGGCTAGGGTCAGAATAGAACCCTATTTCTTTTGGAGATGATCGCTAAATGTTTAGGGGTTGAAATGGACCAAATACTGAAAAAATGTCGGATTTTGCAGTAGCTATACAGGTCGCAATTATAGACCAATCGACGCGGAATTTCGCATGTAGCTAGAGTTTAGGGCGGGGAAGAAGCTTACCAATTTGGGTGGTCATCGGATTATATTTAGCGGGTAAAATAGACCATATCTTTTGTATTGAAAAAATTAGAAATTTTTCATTAAACCGCGAATATTTGAAATCCCGGCGAAATCACAAAGCCATGACAAGGTTACTTCTGATCTTTACATTCATGTTAACATCCAACAAATCGGATATATAGAAAAATATGTGCGATATATATGTCTATCAAAGAAGATATGCTTGAAAGATCTCTTATATGTCGAGAACTGCTGAACTGATTTCAACAGTTCTCATTAATTCAGAATGGCCTCTTGGCAGGAAAGAAAAAACGTCTAAAAAAATCGCATAAAAATATCTCTCTAAAGATGAAAATATTGATTTTGTAAAATTTTCTCATATTTTTTTCAATTTTGTCATATTTTTGGCATATTTTCATTTTTAATAAACATTTGGTAATATTTCTACAGCTAACAAAACTAAGTAGTTAGGATATCAAGATATCATATACAGATCGCATTTATGGCCCGATCCTTACGAAATTTAACATTGGGATAAGATGAGGGTCAAAATAGATGTCTACTCTTTTTAGAGATGATCGCTATATATTTAGGGGTTGAAATGGACCAAAAAACTGCAAAATTGTCAGCAGGTCATAATTATCGCCCGATCCTTACGCATATTTGAATGGGGGTTACCGGACATTGCAAAAGCCAAGCAGTTTCGGATGGCCATCCAAAAATATTCAATGTGTGAAAAAGTTTGCCAACTTTTGTAGACAAAATACGAAAATGTTTATTCCAGTGACTTTTTGGAGAATTCACAAATACAGGAAAGACGCACTTCTGACTATTTCGTAACGCTGATTTCGTTGAAGAATATAATCAAATGTCTTTATCTCATATAGATGCGTATCAGTCAATAATAAATGTTAATCTTTTGCCACTTCTGAGAGATTATAGGTCTTTGGGAAATATTGGTTCCAGATCTAGGAAAACCATTTACGTGCAACATCTACCAAAAAATTGGAAATGAGCAAATTAGCTAAAGTTGCTATTATTCGAAAATTAGAGAACGAAACCTGATGGTTTTCTTTTAATATTTGTCACAATATTTTGTGGAATTCTTTCGAGTATCGCGCCTATATAAACTGTATCGTTTATTATAGTGTTGTAGGGTATTCAACGGTCGGCCCCGCTCGACTGTAGCCTTTGCTTACTTGTTTTTATTTTTATACCCTACAAGACTATGTGTTGGGGGCTGAGTCGTTCTAGCTATACAGGGTAAGATGAAAAAACTGCAACCAACTTCAGACTGCTGTCATTTCTAGGCCACTCGTCCGACAGCAGTGGCAGTTCATTTTATTGTTTAAAAGCGTACAAAAGCATTTTGGTGAGAATTTTCCAGAAAAAAAGTAATTCGTGATTGAATTCAAACGTGATAGTGCGATTTCTTTATATGTCTTTTACAAGTGGCTATCATTAGAGCACTCCAGCAATTAAATTTGCTTCTCGTACCATCGCTCGTTACCGTGATACTTGTAGCGTAGCCCGACGTCAAGTAAGTGGACGGAAGAAAACAGCAACATCAGCAGAAATGGTTCGAAAAGTAAAGAAGCGACTTGATCGAAACCCGCGTTGAAGTTGCCGAAAAATGAAGTTGCCGTAAAGCCATTGAAATTCCAAAAAGTGCAAGAACTTACGCCGCTACAGAAAGAAAATAGACTCAAAAGAGCTAAAGTGTTGCTTCGCTTGGCCGAAAGTTGTGAACTGGCGAATTTGGTTTTCTCCGATGAGGTAACATTCGTTGTCCAGCAGTTTGTAAACAAACAAAATTATCGTGTTTACTTGCCAAAGAGCTGAAAATCTGAACCTTCGGTGGACCACCAGAACTCAAGGGCGTGAGGGTGTATTGAAGCCTTGGGCACGCAAACATTTTGGCCACAGACCTTGGACATTCCAACAGGACTCAGCACCATCGCACTCAACACGCGCCATTCAATAATGGTTACAAAATGAGGTTCCTTGCTTCATTTCCAGCGCACAATGACCACCAAAATCTCCGGATACCAATCTGTTGTACTATTTTGTCTGGAGTATTTTGGAAAGCAAGGTTGGCACTAAAAAATCACCTCAAGCAAGCGCTTCGCAGAGCAACATTCGTGCAGTGTGTGACGGTTTCATTGTCCGTTTGAATGCCATAATTCATGCCAAAGGTGACTAATTCGAAAATCGAATCTTATTTTAAAATTTGATGCTATTTCCGACATTTTTTGCTTTCGTTCAATAAAATTAAAAAAATGTAAAGATGATGGCGTTTGACTTTGTTTCAGTTTTTTATCTCACCCTGTAAAAGAACCTTTTATCCTCAAAACTCGGGAAGTATTTTTTTAATCCCAGTTAAAAAAAATTCATTGTCAATTCTTCATGTTCATTTAAAACTTCCTTTAGCCGTTTTTTTTCACCAGAAAAATGGTTTTACAATGAAGAAAAGTTGGAAAACCATTAACGGGAATTCTTTTGTTAAAAAATCGTCTGCTCTTAATATAGAAATCATATTGTAGACCCGAGGAATTTTTTCCTATACAAAATAAAGAAAAAACCTTATAGATCCAAACGGTTTTTATCTATATACAGGGTTGCCCATATTCGACGGACCCATCTGGCAACGCCATAACTTTTGACAGAGATATCACATCGCTTAATGACATACCGCGTTTGAAGCGTCAGTCCAAGCAGGTTTTTACCATGAACCAATACACGCCACGCGAGCGCTCTGAAATTTACATTCAACAGAAGAAGTCAATTGTGAAAACTCCTTCTAAGAACACCATTAAGCGTTTATACGAAAAAATTCCCCATAACAAAAAGTCTCATGACCCATAAGAGTGTTTTTACAATAAAAAAAAAAGTCGACTTTTTACAATGACCCTCGTTTGTTTGCATTTCGTGTCTGACACAATGACACAAAATTTATGGACACAATGTAGATCACAATGTCTGCGATGTCTGATGTTTGTAAGTGGTTGGGGGCTTATTGAACGACTTCTTGCAGTTTAACTAAAAAAACGATGTTGGTTTTTGACCAACAAACAACCGGTGTTAGGGGGAGAAAATTAAATAAAACCGCTCGATGTCGTTTCGTTGAATGTTCTAAGGGAACTAACTTTATTTTTTATCATATCTTTAAACTATCACTAAAACTACAAATACCAATACACTTATTTATTAGAGTACATAACAAATACTTCAACAGCCATTAGGATGCATGCTGTACCTAGACACTCTACCTTAAAGTAAATTCCCACAATGCAGTCATAAATGCTAGGGGTAATAAATGCACCCCACGTACACACAGCATGGCGGGTAATAAAACCTTTTATCCTTAAGACAACTAGTTGGGCGAGACATTTCCTTATCATCAATACAATATTTATGACTGACCCAAACAGACTACACATGTAACAAAATCATTTAAGTATTCTAGGAAGAAGACAACCGTGGCTGTTTTCTGGTGTACGTTCAGCCTATCTACAAAACTGTACATGCTCCCGGCCTTGGAAGATTGTAATTTTCCAACAACTTATAAATAAGAGATTGTATCTTGTAAATATGCAATGCAGTACTTGACCAATTATTTTAGTTGTCAATATATTAATTTTACACAATTCAAAGCAACATAACATGGAGAGCAACTACATCATATTAAAAAATATACCCATGACAATGAAAGTTTTAATATGAAAATGACTTTATCAAATTCTTAAGTTCTAACATTTATTTTAATTTTAGCGATCTTCTTTATTCCTTATCTTACAACCGTTACTATACATTATCATTTTTGGAAGATTGATTATTTGACTAATATATGTTAATAGTATCTGTTACACTTTAGTTCCCGATATATATTTCTTTTAGTTATTCAGAATAATATACAGATATAAACATAACTATCTTCTAATTACATTCATCAAACTTTTATATACAACTACCCTATCTAATTTGAGGAAGGGCGATAGACACCGGCAGGTAACGGCTGGATAGATGATACAACCTTCGGATAACCAAGTACAGCGCAATGATGATACCCGCGATGAAAAGGCACGTTGTAAAGTTGAGACTGTAGTGCATTAGGTGATGCGTATCGAGATGAACAGGAAAACCCAGAAACCGTTTAACTTGCGGAATGTCAGGTAATTTGTAGACTTCGATTTTATTCTTCAAAGATAGATGGGTGAGAGATGGCAGGGATGCGGAAATGTTGAATTGCGGAAAAACGTAGTTGACTTCACTGCGGTAATTCTCGTGCGCCCACAACTTCATCTCTTCAGTCTCTAACGTACAACCCGGCTGCATTCTTAGTAATCCTTGATTTCGAATTCTAGTATTTTGTCGCTTACCACCACATTTGACTTCTGTGACGGTACCGCTCGTAACTGAGAATACCCACATATTGGGTGTTCGAAGTTGCTTCCAGAAGTTGTGAAACTTTGTAATGGCGAAGTCACAACTCTCAGGCATTTGGTTCGGTTTTAAAAACAACCTAACTTCACATTCAGTGGCTTCTCTTGTATTATAGATGGGATGCAATTGCTGGCATATGATCATTCTGTCCATTTTTTGACATCTGGCAAAGTCGTCTTCTGTGAGGGCGTAAAATGTTGTTTTCTTTTCATCTATCAATAGGTAATTGCTGTGAGCCTTTAACTGAACAGACAACCCGTCCTGTACGACTGGATAGGACTGTATTGCATAAGCGGTAAATTGATCAGTGTTTATCAGAGGAAGGCGGATATTGAACAACATATATTCTTCAGTTGTTCTGGTCGACACATCAGCAATTTTTGCTAGCTCGATCGGAGACTCGGTTGGCAGGTGTAATCTTCTTCCAATAGATGATTTTATGACCTGGATCTGCTGCTTGAAGACTTTCACGGGAAGAATTTCATGAAGAAAGCTACCCCGAACATTAACCATTGCCTCAATAAGATCTCTTTGTACGATCTCCACATCTTGGATAGCAGACAACGCTTCCGTCGCCTTCATAGCCACGCTCTCTCTCCTGTTGATCTCGTCGATTTTTTTACTCAGCTCTCCAAGAGATTCATCTAAATTTGCAATGTTTGTAAACACGGCCTGATTCTGCTCCTTTATTATTCTGGTCGTAATGTCCTGGAGAGATGTCTGATTGTCTAACAACTCTACCAAGGATTTTTGGTTATCTTCGACCATTGTAATTCTCTTGACCAGATCATCAGCATGCTCTTCGTCCATCAAGCCAAATAGCGAGCGAAATATGCTACCAACAAACGGCACCGCCGACCTTCTAATTCTTTGAACTGGAGCTGACGACATTATAACGTCATGTTGATTCCTCATGCGGTCATGGGCTTCTTGCAACCGCTGAATGCACTTTAACTGCTTCATTTCGGGTATTCTCATCACATCCTCGTTGAATTTTTTTACTGCTTCGTCTAACGCCTTTATCCCAGACGTATACTCAGTCATTTTCACGTGCGCCACAATATTCCAAGATGATTTAGTCAGGCCGACAGCAACAACTTCCTCAAAAAACACGCCAGCCCTATCTTCAAAATTAGTTACCTCTACTTGACTCTTAACTGGGTTACATATTGTTAGCATAAATAAAATATATAAGAATAGATCTTTTGCTTTGAATTTTCTACCCTTATCTTTAATTGATGTGGCCGATTCGACCGAGCCACCATTATTTTTCATTACGGGAATTGTTTTGACTGCTCCCGCTTTATCATGATCAATATCATTATCGTCGATAGGAAAAGGACAAACATTGTGGACCGATCTTTTCGTTTCTCCATTGCTTGTCCTTACGTCTATCATACGGCACAATCCATCCGAACCCATTATAGTTCGGATGACCCTGCCGCGCCTCCAGGAAAGGGGTGGAAGGTTATCTTCCTTTAATAGAACCAGGGTTCCAGGTTTTATATTTTCCCACTTGTCAGCCCACTTATACCTTCTTTGGAGCTCGCATAAGTATTCACCGGACCACCTCTTCCAAAACTCCTCTGTTCTAGCCTGCACGTCTTTCCAATGTCCCCGCATCCCTTGATAGCTTCTATTCGAATCTGCGTCAATGAACGTTGAAAGGTCTTCTCCTATCAGGAAATGGGCCGGCGTCAAAACATTGAAATCATTTGGGTCGTCTGACAATGGTATTAACGGACGAGAATTCAAAATGGACTCTATCTGTGCCATGAGCGTGCACATTTCTTCAAATGTCATGGTTCCAACTGCTACTCTATGTAAATGCCTTTTTACCGACTTGACGCAGCTTTCCCACAGACCTCCTACATGCGGAGACCTAGCCGGAATATTAACCCACTCAATATCCCTTGATGTACAAAACCTGTCAATATCTTTCGTAAGGTTGCTACTCTTAAACAACTTATACACTTCATGCAAACTGTTTGCAGCCCCAACAAAATTTGTTCCGTTGTCTGAATAAATTTTTAGTGGACAACCTCTTCTGGCGACAAACCTTTTCAATGCCCCAATGAACGCTGCCGCTGTCAAATCGGATACTACCTCTAAGTGGACAGCTTTTGTAGCAAAGCACACGAACACACATACATATCCTTTGTCCGTTCGCTTCCCTCTAATTTTGTGATGTATCGTCAGTGGTCCTAAAAAGTCGATCCCTGTGTTTAAAAAGGGTCGGGTTCTAATAACTCGATCCTCAGGCAAATTACCCATCAATTGATGTAAATTCCTAGGCTCTGCCCTAAAACATCTGTAGCATTTGCTCACCACTTTTTTAGCCAACTGCTTACCACGTAGAGGCCAAAACTGTTGCCTAAATATGGCTAGTAACCCTTGAGGTCCGATATGAAGCTTCTCCTGATGTAATTCTTCCCTCTAATTTTGTGATGTATCGTCAGTGGTCCTAAAAAGTCGATCCCTGTGTTTAAAAAGGGTCGGGTTCTAATAACTCGATCCTCAGGCAAATTACCCATCAATTGATGTAAATTCCTAGGCTCTGCCCTAAAACATCTGTAGCATTTGCTCACCACTTTTTTAGCCAACTGCTTACCACGTAGAGGCCAAAACTGTTGCCTAAATATGGCTAGTAACCCTTGAGGTCCGATATGAAGCTTCTCCTGATGTAATTCTTCCATCATTAATTCCACTATCTTATTTTTGTATGGCAGCAATATGGGGTGTTTGGCTTCAAAAGACAAATTGCTATTTCGTAGTCTTCCACCTACCCTTAAAATTCCTGCTTCATCCACAAATGGACAAAATGTCCCTATCTTTGAAGATTTGGCTATTTTATCTTCTTTATTTAAGCAAGATATTTCGTGGGAAAAGCAGTCCTTCTGAATATCCTTCAATATTAATTGAAGCGCCTCTTTTCTATATACCACATACGACTTCGCGGAACCCTTTCTTGTTGTGTTGATAAACTTCAACACCCAGGCCATCACATTTCTTAAAAACGAAAATTTATTTCGGTGATTTACCATTTCCCACACAGGTGTTTTTTTTACCCCCACGTTAACTTTAGCCGCCTTTTTAATTTCCGGTATATCTATTAAAGGTTCCGGTTCCCTCGCCATGAGTGAGTTTTCCCTTAAGAAGTCTGGGCCTTCAAACCAAAGTGAATTTCCAATTATTTCTTTTGGAAATACGCCTCTCGATAATAAGTCTGCAGGATTCTTTTCCGACGATACATGTCTCCAATTTTCTACCATACTTTTGGTTTGAATTTCATTCACTCTATTGGAGACAAATATCTGCAGCCTACCTGGATCAAGCTTAATCCAGCTTAGAACTATTGCTGAATCGGTGCAATAGTAAACTCCGTCAACTTCCATTCTTAATGCTTCCTTAACCTTTGTCATTAGGTCTACCAGTAATACTGAAGCACATAGTTCCAATCTTGGTAGCGTAACTATTTTTATTGGTGCTACCCTCGACTTGGAAGCTACCAACCGCACCGAAATTTTCCCTTCTCTGTCTATAGATCTCAAATAGACCACAGCACCATATGCTCTCATAGAAGCATCAGAAAACCCTACCAGTTCTACTCTTTCTGGATCCTGGCAGATTATGTGGCGCTTAACCTTTACTTTCTCGAGTTCTAGTAACTCCTTCCGAATTTTCGTCCAGGTGGTACATATAATCTGTGGAACTTCATCATCCCAATCTATTTTCTGCTTCCACAAATCTTGAAGCAAAATCTTCGCAGTCACTATGACTGGACCAACGAGCCCTAAAGGATCAAATAACTTCGCGATCTCACCCAATATGGATCGTTTCGTAATTCTTGTATCCTCTGTGGCCTTGTACTTGAGAGAAAATACATCACTTTCTGGAGACCATCTGACTCCTAGTGTCTTCACCGATGGTTCTCCATTTTCAATATCGAGTATCTCTTCGATATTATTTTTTTCTACTCCTTCTAAAATTGCATCATTATTTGCACCCCATTTTCTTAGTGGCATGCCAAACTCATCCAATATTCTTGCGATATTTTTTCTCATTTGTATGACATGATGAAGACTATCTCCACCAGTCATGAGATCATCCATGTAGAAATCACTTCTTATCACCAGTGACTCTAAAGGATGCGACATTTCCTTTATATCTGCTATTCTTTGCAGACATTTTACCGCTAAATATGGAGCAGATGCAGTTCCGTAGGTAACTGTATTTAATGAATATGTTTTAATTTCATGATTCGCATTAAACCTCCAGTATATTAATTGGAATTTCTTGTCTGCATCTGCAACCCATATTTGTCGATACATTTTTTCTATATCGGCAGAAAACACATACTTGTGCTTCCTAAATCTGAGCAGAATACTAAACAGCTCGTCTTGTATTCTTGGCCCAGTATGGAGCACGCCATTTAACGAAGACCCTTTTGACGACTTACACGATGCGTCAAACACTACCCTCAATTTTGTTGTTGAGCTCTCTGGTCTGAGGACGCAATGATGAGGTAAATAATAACCACCTTCTACATCACGTAGATTCCTCACCAGGCTCATATGTCCCAACTCTAAATACTGTCTAAGGAATTCATGGTATTGCATCTTAAGCTCACTATTTTTATTCAGCTTCCTCTCCAATGCCATGAACCTTCTCCTTGCCACTATTTTTGAATCGCCTAACATGTCTGTGCCTTGCTTGAATGGCAGTCGAACTTCAAATTTGCCATCTGGAGTTCTTTTGACGCCATTATCAAACAATTCCTCACATCTTTTTTCTTCTGATGTAAGTTTTACCATTTTGGGGATCTCCTCAATCTCCCAAAACTTTCGCAATTCCTCGTCGCATGACGTCTGAATTGTTGCTACGACCTTAATATCCTTGGTAGATGTGTCGATAACCGCCGGACCACTAACTAACCATCCTAATTTTGTATTTTTTAGGATACTAGTCCCAGATTTAATCTTACCATCCACCAGTACGTCATAAAATATTTCTGCCCCCAACAACATATCTATTCCATTTGGTATGTTGTAATTGGGGTCTGCTAGAGTCATTCCCTGCGGAAAGTTCTCTTCCACAACTTTAGTTTCTGGCACGTTTGACAATATGGTTGGTATTACCAACACTTCCATATTGATATTATATTTTGAAGTTCTTGACTTCATTTGTATATCTACCTTTTCTTGGCATAGGCATTTATTCCTGGATAAACCTTCAATTTCAATTTGAGATCTTGTTCCAGTTAATCCTAATTTGTCTTTTAACGTTTCCGTCATCAGACAGACTTGAGAGCCACTGTCTAATAATGCTCTACAAGTTCTCCATTTATTTTCTTTGTCCTTTATCAAGACAGTAGCCGTTGCTAACAATACGCATGTATTCTCCTTATGCCTATTGTTAACGACCGCACTTTTAGAGCAAACTTTCTCCTTATGTAACAAGGAGTTGTGTTCGCCTTGACAACTTCTACAATTTATAGAACTAGTGCATATTTTTTTGTAATGCCCACTAGCTAGGCATCGAGAACAAATGTTGTTTTCTACAACAATGTTCCACTTTTTATCCACGGGAAGGACGCGAAATTTGGAACATTTGTTTAGCACATGCGCCACTGGGCACCCAAGAGGACATTTTTCCTTTGGTCCGTATTGCCCTTTCGTCTTTCTGTCAAAACGCCCCTCTTTCACATTTTGTGAAAGCGTTTTTGACATATCCCCCCCTATATATGTTGAGTCTACGGATTTTTGCTTACCGTAATACCCAGTGAATTGTTGACTCGCTTCTAATGAGTACTGCATTTGTTTCAGAAACTTCATTAGATCGTCAACTTTTGGAAGCTGTTTCTGTGCTCCTACAGACTGCTCAAACTGGATTCTTAATTGTTCATCCAGGTTTCTCTGCAGTAAATAGCACACGAATCCTTGATACATTTCTTCTGCATCAAGTCGTGTTGCTTCTAACGCCTGTAAACTTTCCCCTACCATGTCTACAAATTTTTTCACACTGTGTGAATTGTATGACACGTAAGGAGCATCTATGATGGATCTGAAATATATCGAAGTAGTAGCTCTTTTGTTAGAGTAATGATCCTTCAATATATTCCATGCCGTTTCAAAATATTCTTCTGTAGCGGGCAATTTAGATATTTTTCTACGTGCCTCGCCACTTACTTTCGCCTTTAACATACACATTTTTTGTGTTTTCGTTATTGGCTGATCGAGTACAAGCTGCTCGAATAATTCCCTGAACGATTCCCATTCTTCCATTTTTCCATTAAATACCGGAATTTCAATCGTTGGAAGCTTAAATGGAAGAGACATTGGTTTTTTCTCTTTCCTAGGAATTGCCATGAACCTGTCTTTTAAATTAAAAAAGAGTTCGGTTAACTCGTCGTCACCAAACTCATTAAAATATTTAAAATAAACCGCTTCGGCCTTGTTAAAATTTTCACGAATTTCTTCTCGTGGAATCTCATTTTCCAAGGCCTCATTCAAAATACCATCTAAATCACCTAAGGTGTACTGAAAATGTGACACCAGACGGGAATTAGAATTTATTTCTTTTTCCGGCGATGCTTTTTTTTCTGCATCGTTTTCTTTATTCTCCATGCCCTTACTCGAACTTGACGGCATAAGAGATAAACGCTTCGTATCAGAATTAGCAGGAAGAGCACTTGCGCCAGGAAATTGGTTCAACGTTAATGTGGAACCTCTTAAATTCCTAAATTCTTCTAACTTCCCACTAATTTCCCGATATTGTATCGCAAATTTTTCAATCACATCCTTTACTTGAGTTACGAACGAACTTGTAAAGTAATCGTTCTTACTCAATACATGGGATGGTGATTGGAGTCCCTTGTCATTTGCCTCAAACTCGGCACTAAATTCCAAGAAAGATTTACAAATTTCGTCCACTCGCTGTCCTACACTTTCTCCCCATATAGTTTTTTTTAACAAAACCTGCAACTCATTATACAATAGTGTCAAGTCACGGCCTAAAACTTGTTGTCTGTCTATTGTCTTTAAACTCTCCATTTTTTCAGCGAGTGAACTAAGCTTTCTTGGATCGCTTCCTAACAACAATAAGACAATTAACAAACAAAAATTGGACTTACCGACTTTAATCTGCTACTTTTTTTTGTGTTTATTATTATTTTTTTGTTTATTATTATTTTTTTTTGTTTATTATTATTTTTTTTATTATTTTTTTTTTATTATTATTATTTTTTTCTTTCGACTACTGCACTGCACTTTTTTTTCGATAATTTTTAACTTCACTACTGCACTGCACTTTTTTTTTACTATTTCCGGCGCGTGTTTAAATCTAGGGGTCACCAATTTGTTAGGGGGAGAAAATTAAATAAAACCGCTCGATGTCGTTTCGTTGAATGTTCTAAGGGAACTAACTTTATTTTTTATCATATCTTTAAACTATCACTAAAACTACAAATACCAATACACTTATTTATTAGAGTACATAACAAATACTTCAACAGCCATTAGGATGCATGCTGTACCTAGACACTCTACCTTAAAGTAAATTCCCACAATGCAGTCATAAATGCTAGGGGTAATAAATGCACCCCACGTACACACAGCATGGCGGGTAATAAAACCTTTTATCCTTAAGACAACTAGTTGGGCGAGACATTTCCTTATCATCAATACAATATTTATGACTGACCCAAACAGACTACACATGTAACAAAATCATTTAAGTATTCTAGGAAGAAGACAACCGTGGCTGTTTTCTGGTGTACGTTCAGCCTATCTACAAAACTGTACAACCGGCAAGTGGTGGTCAATTGCCATTTTTGCACCAAATAAATTTTGACAAAAAAAAAAAACACTAACAACAAGAAAGACCACAGCATGGTTGTGTTCAAAAAAATCAATGTTGTTGTCTGAAATGCATTTCTGTGATCATTATTTTTAAGTCGTTCTTTTTTTTGCTTTTCAAAAATAGTTTTGAATTCAGTTTCTTATGGATTTTAGTTCAGTAACTATTTTCAACAAGAACTTTATATAAAGATTTGGCACATAGAATGAATTTAGAGAACCACGTGAACGTAAATAATATACAAAAGATTAAACAACAAATCTAGGTAATATGTTATGTTTCTGTGTTATTTTAGCGTGACCGTCTCAAGTTTATTTTCAATTTACGCTCATTTTAATTGATTCAGAATTCATGATGACATACCACGGCTGACATGGCAATATTTAATGGCTCTGTTAAGCAGAGATTATCTTCAATGAATTTAAAGCTTTTTTGAAAAATGTAATTGCATTGTTGTCAATATACTGTCAACAGGGAATAAGACCACATGTTTGATGACAATGCAAAATGGATTCATTAATCTGCCGGTTGAACTTTTGAAAAATATGTTGATCTTGTAACATAGTAACATTTGACATCGACAAAGATAAAGATAAAATAATTCATTTTTATTGAAATGTTATTAAATTTCAATTTTAAATACCATGTACTCGTTACTTGAGAAGGACAGAGTATCGTCGTGGGCTCCAGGTGACAAAATTATTTGAAGAAGTGTAAGAAAAATGACGACCTAAAGTATTTGGAATTACCACATAACAGCCTATTTATGTGATAATCACTAAGAACTTAGGAGTTATTTTTATACCCTACAACACTATGTGTTGGGGTATATATTATGATTGGGCCAAAAATTATGTAACACCTCGAAATATTGGTTTCCCACATAGGAAAGTATATATGGGTCTTCCTAGCTCGCCGAGCTGAGTCGATCCGTCCGTCTGTCCATGTTAATTTGTAATCAAGCTACAGGTCGCCTTACGAAATTGAAAATGGAGGTGGGGTTAGGGTCAGAATAGAACCCTAAAAAAGCGAAAATTTACATGGAGTTAGAGTTTGGGACTGAGCAGAAACCTACCTATTGAAACCCACCTATTTATCGGACTATAATTAGCGGGTAAAATAGACCCTAACTTTTATGTTAGAAAACAGGAAAACTTCCAGTAAACCGCGAATATTTTTAATCCCAGCCAAATCACAAATACATTTAAAGATCACTTCTGACCATTACAGTGATGCTAATAGCCAAGAAATCGGATGTATAGCAAAATAGGTACAATACATATGTAAAAGAATTGATCTTATTTATTCTGCTTATAAATCAAGAACCGCTGGGCCGATTTTCACAATTCACATAAATTCGGAATGGTGTCTTGCCAGAAAAGGATAAAATCTAAAAAAATCGCGGGATAATATTCCAATAAAAAAGTTATATATTTTGTTTAATTTTTTTCCATTTTTGTCATATTTTTTATCGCATGCGATTTTTTCATTTTGACTTACAATTTTGAATTTTAAATTTTCTAAATGTTTAAATCTCCCAACACTACGTTTTGAGGTTATTATATGTATGTCACAATTATCGTCCGATCCTCACGAAAATTTGCATGGGGGGTGGGTGGGAATTAAAGCCTATTGTTCTTAGGATGTGCACTTAGAGGTTTAAATGGCTAAACAATTTTATTTTTTTTTTTTAATTTTGTAGTCGTTCTATAGGCCACAATTGAAAACTAATCGACACGGAATTTCGCATGGGAAGAGAGTTGAGGACAGAAAAGAAGTCTAGCATTTTGGATGACCATTGGATTATATTTAGCTATAAAGTGGACCACAACTTTCGTGTGCAATTGTTTTGAATACTTCACAATACTACGGAGTGCGTAAATATTGGCCGGGTCAAAACCCTAAGTTTAACCTCTGGTCAGGGCTCTTTGGCATTATTTCAAAAACGAAATCTTCCAAAATGGATTTGCGTATAAAGGGACTTCGAACATATTGTAGTGTTGTAGGGTATCACATGGTCGGCCCAGCACGACTATAGCCTTTACTTACTTGTTCTGATTAACATATGCGATAAAATTAAACTTTTTCGAAATTCGCAGTAAAAACTGAAAAGATTATGAAAGCAAAGGTAAAAATAAGCGGCATTCGTATCGTTGTTTTGAGAGTTTACATCGTAACCGAAAATGGGTGTTTTTGAATATTTCATTCGAGTGGGGTAGGCGTAGTCTCTTCGGGAATATTACTGACAAAAATCCGGAAAATGTTTTTAAAAAACTAATTCGACCTCAGTCAAGTCATTAAGGACGATTTTTCAAATTCATTCTTTAAAAACTGCATTAAGATGTGATCGTATCAGATAAAAACATTCTACCAAATAAACCCTAGAAATTGAAATAACTTAGCATATGCTAATCATGTTTGTCGATTTTTACACCCTCCACCAAACTGTGGAGGGTATATTAACCTTGCCATTCAGTTTGTAACTCGTCGAAATAATCATGACAGTAGGGTCTATCATGATTATTTCGACGAGTAAAGTATACATATTCTGGGTCAGCGTAATATTCTAAGTCGATTTAGCGATGTCCGTCTATCTGTTGTAATCACGCTATCTTTGGAACGAGTTGAGATATAAGGCTAACACGTTATTGTATAACCCTCCCTGATTTCAACTTTTTCAGGTGTCTTGACCATGTTTTTCAATTGATTTGGCCATTGTTTAGCATCTTGGCTTCTAAGGGGGAAAACCGATACGTAGACATGTAGTGACATTTTGCCATAGGTATTTATTTCTATTTAGTCGATATGTGAATTATTATATATATTTGAATTATTAAGTAAAAAAAACTATATATTAAAAACTAAGGGCCGGCAACGCGGACGGGGCCAGCTAGTATGTAATATTACAAAGACTGATCTGGATTTCTTATATATTTCAAATATATATTACTACATATGTTACAAAGACCACATCTTCAGGAGGTTACATACTCAAACATTTTGTGTCCATGATATCGAACATTTTATTTTCGTCCTTGAAATAATGTAGCATTGTAGCATTTGCCCTATATGTATTTCCTATGTCGTGTTAATGGATATTCAAAACAATATTAAAATGTTTTGACACCTCTATATGATTTTCTGTATCTCCAATATTTGGCTATATTCGTTAACGAAATCGGCAGCAATGTAAAAGTCAGGGGTGTGCCTTTCATGTATTGGTGATTTTGATATTTTTCACACAAAATTATGACTCAATTCACCAGCTAAGTATATCAAAAATTCTAGGCGCAATCCTAAATTCTAACCCAATTCCATGTCAATTGGTCTTTAACTGTCGGGCGACTGCAAAATCCAGACAATTTTTAGGATTGGGTAAATTTTAAATCATAAACATTTTGCGAACATCTTCCACAATAATATGCTTTTATTCTGATCTAAAATTGTGGCCTGTAGAGCAACTGCAAAATCAGTATTTTTTTTAGTTTTTGGTCCTTTTCAACCTCCTAAGACTGAAATAAATAAATTGTTTTGCATGTTTTAATATTGTTTTTTATACTAAATAAAAGTTATTGCCCTGTTTTTATGATGCTAGGTATAACACTAAATAAGTTTAATTTATTTATGATAAAAAAGCTTATACTGTCTTGTTGGACAAGAAAACAATACAGATTTCTTATAAATACTATGATATAATAAATAGCGGATATGCAAGACAACGCCACGTCAGCGCAATAATTTATTACCCACATTCAACGAAGTTCAATAACTTTGGTTTGCTTTTTTTCTATCGATAACCTAAAGAAACTAACAAAACCAAACCTACCTCCACGAATGTCGATACATTACTTTGGAATGCAAAGGCTGTTCGTGCTCGGCAAAGGCCATTCCCAAAGGCAGGCATGTGCCACAATATAACATTTTGAAATAAATAAAAAATTTCATTCTCTTCTAGCAAGCGAATTCGAAAAAAAGTGTTTGCATGTTTTCATGAAATATTTTATACAATAGTATAGTTTTTTTATTACTATAAAAAGTAAATCGAATGCGATCGCACTCAACAAAATTAAATTAACGCCATGATAATTAAATAGCTATTTATTTTAATTGCCAGACACGGTAAAATAGCACCGCCAAACTTATTAAAACATTATTGAATAATTGTAAAATTGTAATGATAATAGAAACTGTTATAATTAAATAATAATTATTATTATGTTTCATTTTTTCTTAAAATAAAAAATTGGTTATTGGTTATAAATTACATTGGGATTTGGCTTAAATAAGCCACCGAAATGAAAACAATAGTTTAATTTTGCTATCTTGTGAATTGGATAATAAAAACGGATTTTAGATTTACCCCTAATCACGAAATATTGATCGAAATGTTCAGGGTTAATCATGATTTTTATTTTAAACTGTTGTCAGATATTCTCTCGATTTTCATGGACATTTCAAAGATTAGTATTAGTTACTGTAAAATAACAATTATCTTTTAATATTGTTATGAATTGTTATTAGTATGACCATATGGCCATGCGACTCACATTAAGAGCGCAATTTGTAAACTCGGCTAAAAAAAAAGAAACAATGGATTTTTTAAAATTGTAACAAAAACATACAGTTGCTAATTGATATTTGTTTAAAACAATGCGATTATGTTTACGATTGTGTTGTACCAAAACCACTTGGATATTGTATAGTAAGTAATCTGTTCTCATGGGGAGACAGATTTTTTCTTCAAAAAAAAAAAAAAAAAAAAAAAAAAACAAAGTATTGACTATTGTATAATAGAATGGAATTGATATAACATTTGTTTTCAATTTTGAACCCCTACACATTCAGTTTTAAAATATGACTTTAACCTAATACTTGAAATATGAAGACTACACCAAAAAGTAGACCGATCGTTTTGTACCAACGATTCTCGTTGTAATCCAATAATCTCTATGAAATTTCAAAGCTTTATATATAGCTCAAAATATTGTGGCCCGTTTGTGAATGTTTAAGGCTTAATAAAACCCGTAAACATTTTGGCCTGAGAACTCAAAACTCTTATAGGGTTTTAATTTACAACCGAATTATATCAAATATAGTTCGAATTTCCCACATTGGCTTTTGCACCGTGAAATTTTAAGATAATCTGCGGCGAATTCCAAAAGGTTCTAAATTTGTAGAGAAAAGCCCTCCACCTTGAATAAAGTATATATATTTATGATCTGCATAAAATTATTAGTCGATTTACACACATCCGTCGGTCTGTCCGTCAAAATCACGATACAGCCCACATTATTTGACGTAGAGCTTCAAAATTTTGCAAAACAATTTGTATTGGGTCTCGGATGGTTGGTATTGAAAATGAGATATACAGGGTGAGATGAAAAAATGCAACCAATTTCAGACTGCTGTCATTTCTAAGCCACTCGTACGACAGCTGTTAAAATTATTCCAGTGACAGCTCATTATATTGTTTACAAGCGTACAAGAGCATTTTGGTGAGAATTTTCCAGAAAAAAAAGTTATTCGTGATGGAATTCAAGCGTGATTTCTTTATATTTGGCTGGAAAACTACAAGTGGCTATCGTTAGAGCACTCCAGCGTTTAAATGGGAATAAATCTTTTGTGTCTCGTACCATCGCTCGTGCCGAATTTGGTTTCCTCCAATGAGAAAACATTCTTTGTCTAGCAGTTTGTAAACAAACAAAATGATCGTGTTTACTTGCCAAAGAGGTCAGCTGAAAATGTGCACCTTCGGTTGGCCACCAGAACTCAAGCGACGGCCATGGTGATGGTGTGGCCCGCCATAACAGCCGATGGTCGCTCTCCGCTCGTAGTAACCGACCGTGGTATCAGAATAAATGCCGACTATTGACGCGAAAATATTCTGGAGAGTGTATTAAAGTCTTGGGCACGCAAATATTTTGGACTCAACAGGACTAAGCACGCGCCACCCAAGAATAGTTACAAAATGAGGTTCCTCACGTCATTTCCAGCGCACAATGACCACCAAAATCTCCGGATACCAATCTGGTGTACTATTGTGTCTGGAGTATAAGTGTTCAAAAGTGTCGATCACCTCAAGCAAGCGCTTCGCCGGGAATGGGCCAAAATATCGCGTGTGACGGTTTCATTGACCGTTTGAAGGCCATAATTCGTTCCAAAGGTGACCAATTCGAACAAATCTAGACTTTTTCTAAAATTTGATGCTATTTTCGAAATTTTTTGCTTTCAATAAAATAAAAAAAAAATGTAAAAATTATGGTGTTTGACTTTGTAGCAGTTTTTTTATCTCACCCTGTATACATATTTATGATCAGCACAAAATTCTAAGTTGATTTAACGATGACGTAGATATTCAAAATTTAGCAGAACAATTTGTATTGTATCTAGGATGGTTGGTATTGAAAACCAGATATCGGTTCACGTTTTGGTATAGCCGCCATAGAACGGTACCTCCCGATATTCGGTGTTTTGATGATTTTAGCGACATTATTCACCGGAATTGTTTCAAATTTGGTATTTGAAGTTCGTAATAGATACTACAGATTATGACAGAAAATTATCTGTGTTGGTCCACGTCTTCGTATAGTCCCCATATAACGGTACCTCCCGATATTCGGTATTTTGATGATTTTAGCTAAATTATTCACCGAATTTTTTTATTCAAGTAATGATAATGATTTATGGCAAAAGTTGCCTATGCAGGTCCACGTCGTCGTATAGACCCTAATATAACGGCTACATTCGGTATTTTTAAAATTTTAACAGAGATTTTAGCGAATTTTATTTTTTTGAAAATTGCCAAAATCGTTCCAAATGATGGAGGGTATTAAAAGTTAGGCCCGGCCAAACTTAATGTTTATACCCTACACCACAAGGTGGACAGGGTATTATGTCTTTGTGCATTTGTTTGTAATAGCCAGAAGGAAACGAGATAGACTCATAGTTCCTTTTGATGATCTGCATAGAATCACATTCTGAATCGATTTATGCATGTCCGTCCGTCCGTCTGTCCATGTATTTTTGTAAACAAAGTACAGGTCGCATTCATTGCCCGATCCAGATGAAATTTTGCCAAGTTCTTTTGTTTGGCCCAAGGACGAACCCTATTGAAATTGGAGATAATCGGTCAAAATTTAGATATAGCTCCCATATATATCTTCGTCCGATTTGCTTTTTATTGTGCACCAAACGTGTAATATCAGCCCGAATCGTATGGAATTTTGCATATACACCCAAATTAGGTCTGAAAATATGTATGCAAAATTTGATCGAAATCGGTTCAGATATAGCTATAGCTCCCATATATATTGTTCATCCGATTTGTTATTTTTGTCCACCGCCGCCGTAATATGCACTATTCAACAACAATATTTGGGGAAATATATCAAATACAGCTCAGAAATACATTTGCTAAATTGTATCGAGATCGGTTCAGATTTGGATATAGCTCCCATATATAACTTCGTCCGATTTACCTTTTATTGTGCACCAAACGTCTAATATTTGTCCAAATGGGATGGAATTTGGCACTTACGACCGAATTGAGTCTAGAAGCTAGTATGTCAAATTTGGTGAAGATCGGTTCAGATATAGCTATAGCTTTCGTATATATTATTCATCCGATTTGTTATATTTGTTACCCTCAACCGTAATATGCACTCCGTAACAACGATATTCAGGGAAATATATCAAATACAGCTCAAAAATATCTTTGCTAAATTTTATCGAGATTTATCGGTTCCTATTTGGATATAGCTCCCATATATATTTTTATCCGATTTCAAATTAATTGTGCACCAAATGGGTAATAAAAGTCCGAATTTAAATGATACAAATGCTTCGGAATATTCATTCCTTTGAATTTTAAATTATAATCATAGCGTATATGAACTTTTAATTTTTATGCGGAGCTCTATTAAATTAGCAAAGTGGTGTAGGGTATCATAAAATCGGCCCCGCCCGACTTTAGGACTTTCTTTACTGGTTTTACTTGTTTTTGATAAAATCTGTGGGCAACCAAAATTGTGGGTACTTGCTATTTTTAATAAAAATTAATTATACCCTACAACACTATGTGTTGGGGGTATTATAAGTTTGATTGGGCCAGAATTTATGTAACACCTCGAAATATTGGTTTCCCATATAGGAAAGTATATATGGATCTTCCTAGCTCGCCGAGCTGAGTCGATCTAGCTATGTATGTCCGTCCGTCCGTCTGTCCGTCTGTCCGTCTGTCCGTCTGTCCATGTTAATTTGTAATCAAGCTACAGGTCGCAATTATGGCCCGATCTTCACGAAATTTAGAATGTAGGTGGGGTTAAGGTCAGAATAGAACCCTATTTCTTTTGGAGATGATCGCATAATATTTAGGGGTTGAAATGGACCAAAAACTGAAAAAAGTCCTGATTTTGCAGTTGCTCTACAGGTCGCAATTATAGACCAATCGACGCGGAATTTCGCATGTAGCTAGAGTTTAGGGCGGGGAAGAAGCCTACCAATTTGGGTGGTCATCGGATAATATTTAGCGGGTAAAATAGACCATATCTTTTGTGTTGAAAAAATTCAAAATTTTTCATTAAACCGCGAATATTTTATATCCCGGCGAAATCACAAAGCCGTGACAAGGTTACTTCTGATCTTTACATTGATGTTAACATCCAACAAATCGGATATATAGCAAATATGTGCTATATATATGTATGTCTACCAAAGAGGATATGCTTGATAGATCTCTTATATGTCGAGAACGGCTGAACTGATTTCAACAGTTCTCATTAATTCAGAATGGCCTCTTGACAGGAAACAAAAAACGTCTAAAAAATCGCATAAAAATATCTCTCTAAAGATGAAAATATTGATTTTCTAAAATTTTCTCATATTTTTTCAATTTTGTCATATTTTTGGCATATTTTCATTTTGAATTAAACATTTGGTAATATTTCTACAGCTAACAAAACTAAGTAGTTCGGATATCAAGATATCATATACAGATCGCATTTATGGTCCGATCCTTACAAAATTTTGCATGGGGATAAGATGAGGGTCAGAATAGAAGCCTATTCTTTTTGGAGATGATCGCCATATATTTAGGGGTTGAAATGGACCAACAAAACTGCAAAATTGTCAGCAGGTGGTAATTATCGCCCGATCCTCACGCACATTTGAATGGGGGTTACCGGACATTGCAAAAGCCAAGCAGTTTTGGATGGCCATCCAAAAATATTCAATGTGCGACATGGTTTGCCAACTTTTGTAGACAAAATACGAAAATGTCCATTCCAGTGATTTTTTAGAGAATTCACAAATACAGGAAAGACGCACTTCTGACTATTTCGTTAACGCTGATTTCGTTGAAGAATATAGTCAAATGTCTGTATCTCATATAGATGCGTTTCACTCAAAAACCAATAATAAATGTTAATCTTTTGCCACTTCTGAGAGATTATAGGTCTTTGGGAAATATTGGTTCCAGATCTAGGAAGACCATTTACGTGCAACATCTACCTATTAATTGGAAATGAGCAAATTAGTTAAAGTTGCTATTATTCGAAAATTAGAGAACGAAACCTGATGGTTTTCTTTTATTATTTGTCACAATATCTTGTGGAATTCTTTCGAGTATCTGGCCTATATAAACTGTATTATTTATTATAGTGTTGTAGGGTATTCAACGGTCGGCCCCGCTCGACTGTAGCCTTTGCTTACTTGTTTTTGCATGAATTTAATCAAATTTTAAATTCAGAATCGATAATATGAATATTTTGAATGAAAACTATTGAAACCCTCTGATGTGGCGACCATCGACATTTTGCAGTTGTAGTCTGAACCTAGTTCAACTAACATTTGTACTACAGGGTAAAGTAAATGAATTCTAAAAATAAGCCATTAGAAATCTCAACAAAAAACATTATTAATTGCCATTTGTTTTTAATCAACAAAAAACACTTTATTTTAGTTTTTGTGTTGGCGATCTATTGTTTACATAAAGAAAAAAGTAAAACAATGGAGTTCAAAGTGTACGGGACAAAATGAAACAAAAAATCAAACAACAAAATGTAACATTGATATGTCTCCTCGATATTACACTCCAAATGAATGGTCGAACAAACACCCACAGCGAAACAAAAAACCCAACTTCTTATTTGTTCTTAAGCCGCGCCACGCTCAAAGCGCTATGTAAATGGCCAATAATGGCGAGTCGAACTGCCTTGGCGCATTCATGCAACACCCTTTCAATTATTTTTATTATTATTGGCCGAAAGAATATTAGACAATAAGCTTGAATTTGTTATATTTTGTTGTTGTTGTTGCATTCATTGTTTCTGGCCAAATGTGAAGAGAAAAAAAAACACATTCAAAATTTGTATTCGTTCACATGCTTGTCGTGGAAAGGGTATTGTTTTTCTCAATATTTTTTCTTAATTATTTTTTGTTTTTGTAATTTTTTTCTTAGGCTAATGCCATACTTAAGGCTTGCAGGCAATCAATTTAAATGGCGGCATGCAAATTTATCGTGACTTGAGATTTTCCATATCTCACTCATTAGCGTAAAAATGGCGATGGCGACTTGTTGTAGGTTAATAAAGAAAAATCGGTAATTAATTCTCACGGGACACAATGCAATAGGCTTATGGGGCATGTGCTATATTTTTAAAAATGCTAGAAATAGGGTAAGTGTACCAGTAGTCGGCACTTTTAGGCTTTTCAATATTTTAATCTTTCGACATTCTGAGTGAAATCTTTCAATTGCAGAAAAATAAAGTCGTTCAGATTCCAAATTTTGTTTAGTTTACGAAATAATAAACAACAATTGAATTTGTTTTTATTAAATTGGCAAAATTTGCAATTTTACTAAAAAAGTAGTTTTTTTGCCAGTAGTCGGCACCATTTTCCAATGCTCGGCATGTCTATTTGCCAGTAGTCGGCATATGTTATTTCAGTAAAAAAAAAATATTATTTTGTATATGTTGTAATTATTGAATGTCCACGTTACGCTCTTACAACATACAACACACATTAGGAATAATTATGCGAAGATCACTTAGTGTGATCCACACACTGACTTGTAAATAGATTTTTTCTTAGCGTTAAGTTAACTTGAGTAGTGTGTAAGTAGAATAAGTTTCACTCTGAATAAAGCAACCACCGAGAGCAGAAGTGCGTTTTATTAACACAACAGCAGCAAAAATAGAGGACAAGCAGATTTATATTCAACAGTATATTTTTCCATTTCAAATAGTATAAAACAATGCTATATTACTAGTTCACAGTTTAATAAACTAATTTCGTTTTTAAATTATCATTCTAAACCATCATTTAATTATCATTCTAAACCAAATATAGGTAGAAAATCAAGAATAGTATGGTTACCTTCAGTAACGTATGGATTTTCAATTAAAATAAAAATGAGATGAAACAAAAAAGTACCATTCTTATATTTAGAATTTGTGAATTGATCTTTTTCCTTTAGATAACCAACATTTTTATACCCTACAACACTATGTGTTGGGGGTATTATAAGTTTGATTGGGCCAGAATTTATGTAACACCTCGAAATATTGGTTTCCCATATAGGAAAGTATATATGGATCTTCCTAGCTCGCCGAGCTGAGTCGATCTAGCTATGTATGTCCGTCCGTCCGTCTGTCCGTCTGTCCGTCTGTCCGTCTGTCCATGTTAATTTGTAATCAAGCTACAGGTCGCAATTATGGCCCGATCTTCACGAAATTTAGAATGTAGGTGGGGTTAAGGTCAGAATAGAACCCTATTTCTTTTGGAGATGATCGCATAATATTTAGGGGTTGAAATGGACCAAAAACTGAAAAAAGTCCTGATTTTGCAGTTGCTCTACAGGTCGCAATTATAGACCAATCGACGCGGAATTTCGCATGTAGCTAGAGTTTAGGGCGGGGAAGAAGCCTACCAATTTGGGTGGTCATCGGATAATATTTAGCGGGTAAAATAGACCATATCTTTTGTGTTGAAAAAATTCAAAATTTTTCATTAAACCGCGAATATTTTATATCCCGGCGAAATCACAAAGCCGTGACAAGGTTACTTCTGATCTTTACATTGATGTTAACATCCAACAAATCGGATATATAGCAAATATGTGCTATATATATGTATGTCTACCAAAGAGGATATGCTTGATAGATCTCTTATATGTCGAGAACGGCTGAACTGATTTCAACAGTTCTCATTAATTCAGAATGGCCTCTTGACAGGAAACAAAAAACGTCTAAAAAATCGCATAAAAATATCTCTCTAAAGATGAAAATATTGATTTTCTAAAATTTTCTCATATTTTTTCAATTTTGTCATATTTTTGGCATATTTTCATTTTGAATTAAACATTTGGTAATATTTCTACAGCTAACAAAACTAAGTAGTTCGGATATCAAGATATCATATACAGATCGCATTTATGGTCCGATCCTTACAAAATTTTGCATGGGGATAAGATGAGGGTCAGAATAGAAGCCTATTCTTTTTGGAGATGATCGCCATATATTTAGGGGTTGAAATGGACCAACAAAACTGCAAAATTGTCAGCAGGTGGTAATTATCGCCCGATCCTCACGCACATTTGAATGGGGGTTACCGGACATTGCAAAAGCCAAGCAGTTTTGGATGGCCATCCAAAAATATTCAATGTGCGACATGGTTTGCCAACTTTTGTAGACAAAATACGAAAATGTCCATTCCAGTGATTTTTTAGAGAATTCACAAATACAGGAAAGACGCACTTCTGACTATTTCGTTAACGCTGATTTCGTTGAAGAATATAGTCAAATGTCTGTATCTCATATAGATGCGTTTCACTCAAAAACCAATAATAAATGTTAATCTTTTGCCACTTCTGAGAGATTATAGGTCTTTGGGAAATATTGGTTCCAGATCTAGGAAGACCATTTACGTGCAACATCTACCTATTAATTGGAAATGAGCAAATTAGTTAAAGTTGCTATTATTCGAAAATTAGAGAACGAAACCTGATGGTTTTCTTTTATTATTTGTCACAATATCTTGTGGAATTCTTTCGAGTATCTGGCCTATATAAACTGTATTATTTATTATAGTGTTGTAGGGTATTCAACGGTCGGCCCCGCTCGACTGTAGCCTTTGCTTACTTGTTTTAAATGCCATCGCTATCTAAAACGTCAAATAGCTGATTTAAAAAAAAACTTACTTTATTTAGAAAAGTTGGTCAAAAAGCACAAATAAAAGCAACTGCCGACTCAAAACAATTTTTTTATTTGAGTAGTTTTTGGATTATTTTTTAATACTTTTCTCAAGTTTTGGTGAAATAGGTCAAAAAGGATATTTTTCTAGTAATCGGCACCACCTGCCGACTACTGACAAATCTCTTTTTTTCTGTTCCTAATGTCGGCATTAAATAATTTAACAGAAAAATGTTTGATTTGTATGTTTTTGTGTTATAAAATGATCTTTAGACTGTTATTTACCATTATAAAATATTTTTAATTCCAAAATATTAAATTTAATTTACTTAAATCGATTATTAAGTTGACGCCTCCACTAATTTTTTCTTTACAAACAAGCACTATCGCACGAGTTAATTCTTGTAGTAATCCGAGTATTAAAAAAAACACAAGTTTATTCGTTGGTTGCTCAAAAATTACTTCTCTTTATTGAAAACAATCATTAAAAATGAAAGTTACGATTATAAACTTATTTAAAGTGAAAATTGCAATAACTGCATTTTGACAATTTATAAAATTATTAGTAATTCTATAGCTGGTGGCCTGTTTACAATTCTTTTAAATATATGCTTATTTAACAATTCTTTTATTGAACAATTCTTTATTTTACAGTTCTTTTTCGGTCTGTTGAACTATTTAAAATTCTTACTAATTTTATATGTAGCAATTCATACGGTTATTGACTTATTAGCAATTCTTAATAATTTTTATTATTTATTTGCTTGATTTAACCTTGGTGGCTTTGTAGGTGCTTGTGTTAATGTTGTTGTTGTTGATGTTGTTTCTGTAACTCCTCCCCCCTTAGTATGGAGCGATGGCCAAAAGAATTGATGGTCAGAAGCGACAACAGTATTGGCGGGAAGTTCATTTACCACTAATTTTGTCTTCTGTTTCATTATATAGGTGAAAGTTACAATTCCAATTATTAACATTAAAGTTCCATAATTTATGTGTCTGTGAAGTTCTGTATTGTTTGATAACTCTTCGATGGCTAACTTATTTTCTAGATGGTACTCTTTGAGTTTAGGTATATTTAAAGTTTCTATTGTAGACAAAGGTTTTATGTTTATTTCTGTGGGTAGTTTTACAATAAAATCGTCCCAATATATGTTTGGGTTATCTTCGTAGATAATTCCGTTAATAATAACATTACAGTTTTTAAAATTTATTAATAAGTTGCCTTCAATATTATGTTTTTCGGAGTTACATGATGTTTTCATTTCTGTGGTCGGTAAATTTTTTATTAACACAAGTCCTTGTTCAGGTTGTGATATTTCTGTAATTTGGCCTATATTATTGAGATTACAATTAGCTTCTAAATTACTTATGATTTTTCCAAAGCATGAAGAATTTTCCATAGTTTCTTGTAGTGAACTTTCTTTACAATAATATATGTTTTCGATTTTCTTACATAAATTTTCGAAATATTGAATTTTATTATTATTATAAATTGTGTAAGGTTTTATAACTATTTCTTTTGTTTTATTAATTGGTATAGGAATTGTATGGGAAATTGTGTAATTGGTTAATGGGATGTGGGGAATTTGAATGTTAAAAACGATATTGGTATCATTGTAAAATGCCTGTAATTGTAAGAGTTCATATAAATGTTCTGTTGTATCAATTTTAATTGACTGATTCTCTAAATTGTTCCCTATTTCTTCTAACTCTTGCGTATTTAATATCATCTTGGGTATAATTCCGAGGTTAGACAATGTCATAGCTTCAGAAACATCTTTAATATGATTTGTCAGTAAATCAATGTGGAAATTAATCTGATTTAAATACTGCATATCATTTATAAGTCTTGAGTTGGAATTTATGCTATTTTGAGAATTCTTTATTGACTCTACTATTATATCTTGTTCTTTATTTATGTGGTCTGTGATATTTTCTATTCTTTCAATGATTCTAGTACTAAGTATATTCTGTTTACTGGTTTCAGTTTGTAATTTATTTGTTAGATTAAATATAGCCTGGTTAATACGGAGAGCATCATTATCGTCCATATTACCTGTGATAAATTTAACTGCTGAACCTATACCATTAAATAATCCTCTTTTCCTGCGGTATTTAGGAGTTATTGAATTCAATTTATCCTTAAGGTCTTTAAGTTTAAATTTTGTTACCTTTAAGGAATCTCTGTTGTAATATGTGGGAGTAAATTGTTTGACAGATTCCTCAATTTTCATGACATTATCCTTATAAGAATCTAATTTTATTATATGTATAAGGTTGATATAGTCAATTATTGTTTTAGCAGTTCCCAGTTTTATTTGTAATAATCCCTGGGTGTCTTTTAAATTGTGTATCTCCAGTGTTTGTGTGTGTATCATGGGTATTAATCTGAAATAAAAGATTATGAAAATTGTTTTTTTCTTATTTTTGATTTGTGAAGTTTCGTGTTTTGTGTAGTAAGTAATGTTGCTTTGTTGTTTTGTTTCACTTTGTGCCTAGAAAATCTCGGTGTTAATTTGTTTCTCCTACATTCCTTCCTGTATATAGTTATCTACATCATAATTTAGTGGATCTTGTCTGTCTGCATTAAGTTTTTCTATGCGTTTGTCCGTGTCGGTTTCCAATTTTTCCTTAATAGATTCGTAGAGTTGTGTTCGAAATTGATTAATTTTAGAAAGATATTCGTGTTCATTGTTAAATGTAATTTGACGGTTAATTTTATAGGTTCTTCCATAGAAAAGTTCGAAAGGTGTAATTTTAGTAGAAGAATGTATTGCGTTATTATAGGTTATAAGAACTTCTGTTAGGATGTCGTCATGATCCATTTCTAACTTTTTTTCTTTAATTTTCTCGACTATTAATCTGTAAGTTTCAGTTAATGTTGAATGGAGTCTTTCTACGGGGGAATTGCTAGAAGATTGTTGAAAAGATGTAAAGTGTAGGTCAATTTGGTATTGCTGACAAAAGTCTTTAAATATGTTTGATGTGAATTCGGTTCCTTGGTCACAAACTATTTTGTTAGGTATGCCATGCAGGCTAAGAAAATGTTTTAAAGATTTAATAACGCAAAGGCTGTTTCTCGCTGTTAGAGTATATGCTGCGGCGAATTTGGAAAATTTGTCTATAATGGTTAAAATATTTTTGCTGTTAATCGTGTAAATGTCTATATGTATTATATCTAATGGTTTTACAGGTGTGGGAGGTTTTTCAAACTTATTCTTCGGAGGATGTCTATCATATTTTAGTCTTTGGCATGAAGTACAATTATTTATTGTTTGAGCTATCTTTGATTTCATGTATGGAAAGTAATATTCGCGTTTTAGGTGGTCATAGGTTTCTTGTATGCCTCTGTGATTATTGTTTTCGTGATAGTCTTGAATGATTTTATCCTGATTATCGTTTTCTTTTATGTCCTTTACTATTTCAGTACACCTAACTAAACGAAAAATTTTGCTTTGTGCAAAATGTTTGGAATATACATTTTGAATAATGCGAAAAGTTTCATTATCTGTAAAAATTGCCGTGGTTTTATTGGGCGCTAGATGATTTTTAAAAATTTGTGTTATAATTTCCTCTGTATAATTGGGGTATGTAAATGTTTTTCTATATTTGTTTTTAAAAACTACTTCTTGTTTTATGTGAGAATTAGAGTTTCCTGTCTTAAATAATGTTTGTAAATTAAAATCATTTATTGGTTTTTCCGAAATCGGAATACCATCATCGCAGTTTTCCTCTGCAGAGTGAATAGTACTACCAGAAGTGGCTTGATTTGACGTTGTATCAAATGCATTTATGTTTAGATTGACTGATGTGTCAGTCTTTATGCGACTAAGGGCATCGGCGTTTGTGTTTAGTTTGCCTTTTTTGTATATAATTTCATAATCGAATTCCTCTAATTTCAATCGCCATCTTATTAATTTAGAGTTTGGCTCTTTCAGGCTCATAATCCATGTGAGTGGTTTATGATCTGTTATGATTCTGAACTGGTGACCAAATAGGTATGGTCGAAAATATTTTGTAGCCCAAACTATGGCTAAGAGCTCTTTTTCTATTGTTGAGTAATTGATTTCCGATGTCGTGAGTGTGCGACTTGCGTAACAAATCGGTTTGTCGTTCCCTATAGGTCCTTGCGAAAGAATGGCTCCTAGCGCAAAATTACTTGCGTCTGTCGTAAGATTGAAAGGCTTAGAAAAATCTGGATATTGTAAGATAGGGTCATTTACCAAGAGTTGTTTACAAATTTCAAACGTTTTTTTATAGTTATCGTCGACTATAACAGTTTTATTTTTCTTCAGACAAGCTGTAAATGGCTTTGTTATTTTGGCAAAGTCTTTAATAAATTTACGGTAATAACCTAGTAGACCTAAAAACGATTTTATTTCTTTTTGATTTGTGGGTATAGGAAAGTTTTGGATCGCCTTTATTTTGTCAGGATTTGGTTTTACTCCTTCTGTGGTCACTAAATGGCCCAAAAATGCGCATTCCTTATGTAAGAATTCAGACTTATCTAATTGAATCTTAAGATTAGCTTCTCTAAGGGCTTCAAAAACTTTTCTTAAATTTTCCGAATGTTCTTGAAGTGAGGTTGAATAGACAATGATGTCGTCTAAATAGACAAGACACACTGTTCCTATCAAATCTTTAAGAACGCAATCCATCACCCGTTGAAATGTTGATGGTGCATTTTTTAAGCCGAAGGGCATTCTCACAAATTCGTAGTGCCCATTTTCTACTGTAAATGCTGTCTTGGGAATATCTTTTGGATTCATTTCTATTTGATGGAATCCGCTAGCCAAGTCCAATGTGGTAAAATACATGCACTTGCCAAGTTTGTCCAGTATTTCATTTATGTTTGGTATTGGGTATCTATCTGATATTGTTTTATCGTTTAGTTTCCTGTAATCAATAACTAAACGCCACTTTTTTTTCCCACTAGCATCTGCTTTTTTTGGGACTATCCAAACAGGTGCACTCCATGGTGAGTAGCTTTCCCGTATGATACCCTGATTTAACATGTCTGAAATTTGTTTTTTTACTTCTTCTTTGTGGATATGGGGGTATCTATATGATTTTGTGTAAATAGGAATGTCGTCTCTTGTGACAATGTTGTGTTTGATTTTATTGGTGAAGGTAAGGGACTGATTATCTTGAAGAAAAATATCTTCAAATTCTTTACATAGTTTTGTGATAACCTTTTGTTCTTCCATATTCAAATGATCAATTCTAAGATTGTCCAGTAACTGAGGGCTTTGAAATTCAGGAATATGTTCGAAGCTTATATTATTAATTTCCCTATAATATGAATTTTTTATTAGATCTACTTTAATTGGGTTTTCGATTAAAATTATTTTGTCCGAGTTTGACTTATTATTTATTTCAACGAAGCTGTACCAGTTTTCAGCCTTGTACATACCAGGTGAAATGGTTACTTCTGGGTTAATTGATATTGCGGGGATTAGGAAATCGCCACTTTCTAAATCTACAGGAATTTTCATAATTGCTTTAGTTTTTGGTGATATAAGAAATTTACCGGAAGTTAAGTTTGGTTTAAAAGACAAAGGGATGCAGCAATTGTTTGTAATTAATTGCTTTTTCTCGAGGTCTATTTTTGCACCTAAATTAGTAAGTATATCGAGTCCAATGAGACCATCGAAATAGTTATGAAATTTAAAGACAAAGAATTCCAGGATTCCACATTCTCGGAATTCTATGAACATAGGGATGTTAACTTTTGTATTCAATTGGTGTTTGTTTAACACAGTGGTTATGATTATTGGTGCACAGTTTTCTATGTTTAATTTCCCTGTATATTCTGGGTTTATAAAGGATGCTGATGCGCCTGTGTCTATAAGAAAACGGAGTGGACGCCCAAATGGAGATGAAATGTTTATGTAAGGCAGGTTAGTGCCATGTTTGTTTATGTCTAGGTATCCTGTTGGGTTTTGGAGGCATCTAATTGAAAATTTTGTACATCCTCTATCTCGTTGTAATTGTCCAACTCAGGTAAATAATTAGGAATGTTATAGTTTACAGGATCTGAATAGGTATTAAAGTTCCTATAGTTATGGTCAATATGATGTACTTCTCTTGGAAATCTACGTGTTTGTCCACTATTATTCCTTAGATGAGTATAGCCTGAACTAGTGTCCATGGGTTCTGGTGGTGGAAGATTTGTGTTACTGTCTAAACGTTGTTGTCTAAAATTGCTAAATTGGTTTTGATTGTTTGTGGCTGTAGGGTATTGTGTTTGCATAGGTGTTGGTAAAAAACTCTGTGCTAACTGAGGTCTATTAATTGGTGTTGGTAAATTTAATTGGGGTCTATTAAATGGTTGATTCATTGGTAATTGTGGTCTATTGAAATGCATAGGTGGACTATAAATCGCGTTTTGTTGTCTATAATGATTTGGAGTGAATGGTTTTTTAATGTTAGGGTAAGAATGTTGTGAATTGTACTGTCTATGAGTTTCTTGCCTTTTCAAAATGTTCCTGTTTTCTTGTCTTATATAAAACATGTTTTGTTCGGTAATACAGTATGAAAAAGCTATCGGTAAAGTATCTGGCTTCATAGCCCTAATGGAAGAGCCTAATGGTTCTCTAAGTCCAGATAAAAATGTGTTAAGGCACATTTTATCAAATAAATCTCGTTTAGCTTTTATTATGTTGGCATCTACCTCGTGTATCATCAGATTATTGTTAATTGAAGCTTGGATCTCTACAACTGAACTATAAAATTCCTCAAGTGTCTTATTATTTTGTTTTAGTAGGTGTAAGTCTCGAATCAATGAAGTTTCATTTCGTTTATCAGAGTAATGTAATATGAGATTATTTTTAATGCTCTGCCAGCTCAAGTCTGTGCTATACATATTCAAAATCTCATTTGCTTCTCCTTCAATTTTGTTACGTATAGACCTTAAAATCATCTTGCCAAGAGGGGTGCCATCAATGGGTGTTAATACTGTAAGTATTTCCTCCACATTGCTTATGAAATCGTATAGCAATCTCGGATTTCCATCAAATTTTGGAAGATCCTTGACAGCATCTGGGATTCTTAAGGAATCCAGTATATTTCTTTCTGTCGAGGGTGAACTGTTCGTAGAATTCATTTCATTTCATATCGGTTTCAGATTCTGGGATAGGAATAAGGGTTCTTGGGATAGTATAAGGACGAAATTTACGCATATGCTTATTTTTTCTCTTTAATTCAATCAATTATTTTCTTTAGAAAGCAAAATTATTTTATAATATCGAAATATATATGTTTATATTTAAATATATTCACTTAAATAATATTTAATAGGTAAATTATTTAAAATATTATCTATTTTTTCTTTTCTTTGAAAAACACGGTTAAATTGTTTTATATTTGTTCACAATATAAGTTTTCACTTTTACTTTTATTAGTCTTTAAACTGAATCTTGAATCTTTAAAATATGTTTCTATTTTATCTTTTAGTAAAATATTTAATAGTATTGCTTGTTTCTAGCACTTTTCCACAATAAATTTGGTAATAATAGAAATTTTCACTTACAATATTAAAATTATAGTTCTTATTGACATTATTGTTGGTAACGTTGACTGGAATCGGTTGTCCTTAAAGTAGTTTTCCTTGGCAGATGTCCGTACAGATGTCCTCTCTTGTTGGTTCTGCTTTTCCTCGTGATGATCCGTCACGGATGCTGGTTCTGTTCTGTTCTTTTCAGACGATTATCCTTCGTCTTCTATGTAATTCCGTGCGCTTTTTTTTTCGTTTGCGATAAACCGTCACAACACTTATTTAATTTTTTTTTTTTTTTTTGTAGCGCAGGAACCAGAACTACCCGACTGCGCCAGTTAATTCTTGTAGTAATCCGAGTATTAAAAAAAACACAAGTTTATTCGTTGGTTGCTCAAAAATTACTTCTCTTTATTGAAAACAATCATTAAAAATGAAAGTTACGATTATAAACTTATTTAAAGTGAAAATTGCAATAACTGCATTTTGACAATTTATAAAATTATTAGTAATTCTATAGCTGGTGGCCTGTTTACAATTCTTTTAAATATATGCTTATTTAACAATTCTTTTATTGAACAATTCTTTATTTTACAGTTCTTTTTCGGTCTGTTGAACTATTTAAAATTCTTACTAATTTTATATGTAGCAATTCATACGGTTATTGACTTATTAGCAATTCTTAATAATTTTTATTATTTATTTGCTTGATTTAACCTTGGTGGCTTTGTAGGTGCTTGTGTTAATGTTGTTGTTGTTGATGTTGTTTCTGTAACTCACGCATTAGAATACACTCGCTGATGAAAACCGTTATTCTCTCGTAATAAATGATCGGAGCTCATTGTTTTTTTTTTACAGAAAGAGAGCAGAGAACACTGTTGACGTTTTCTTTGCAATTATTTCATTATTTGGTCAATTCCATTTTTAGTTATTTAAGTTTAAATTTCAAAACTGCCTACTAGTGGGACATGCCCAACTTAGGCGCATTTACCCTATTTATTTTAGGGACATACTTGTCTCCCTTTATAGTAATTGACTCAAAGAGTATCAAATATTGCAATTTTGAGTTAGCAAGAAACGGATTTTGTAGTTTCACTTAAAAAATGTTCAGTTTGTAGATCACTTAGGAAAAACAGTGCTTAGCACCACATTCTAAATTTGAAGAAATGAATAGATATGTGCATACAAAATCTACAATTTTTGTTAAATCATCAATAATTAGAAACTATTCCAAATCCCAGTTTTTTTTAGAAAAATTTGGGAGCGAAAATAGTCTGTGTAAAAATTTAAAGATTCATTTTAAATATTGCGCCCCATATCAAGACTGAATTAACTTTGAGTTTTACCTTGACCATGAAATCTGTGTTAATTCTTTTTACTATGGTAGATGATATGAAAAAAAGAGAAGGACTTTTTGTAAAAGAATGACTCAATACCAAAATATGATAATTTATCAAAATTAAATTATATATTTAAACTCTAACTTGACTCAGACTTATAGTATCTTAACAGAATTCGAAAAGAAAAAAAAAAAAAACAATTTGCATATCTTAATTAAAATTGACCATGAAAATTGTTATCATTGACATTCCATTAAAAAATTTATTACCATGGCATTCAACATATGATTTTATAAAAAAAAATTCTCAATAAATAAATTTGATTTTCAATCAAGTAAATCAATTGGAAAAATGTAAAATTTTTCTAGACACCAGTTCAATGTCACCAATTTAGTCTGCAGATACAAAGCAGCTTTGTCAATAACAAAAAAAAAAAAAACTAAAAAGTATAAAAAAGCACAAAAGACATAAATTTGGGAGCGAAAATGAAAAAAATGTTTCACATGAAAGATAAAAAATGTGAGAAAATACGCAAGCAAAAAGGCCCATATTTTAATACTTTTAGAGGTTTGATCCACAAACCAAATTCGTAAAAAGTTCTAAATTGGTCGAAAATAAAAAAAATTGTTTTATAAACCAAAATTGAATAATAATAAAAATAGAAAATATAATAAAAATAGAAAATGTTTTCATGTTTTTTTATTGACAAAAATAAAATAAATATTTTCTGGATATACAGGGTGAGATCAAAAAACTGCAACCAACTTCAGACTGCTGTCATTTCTAAGCCACTCATCCTACAGCTGTTAAAATTATTCCAGTGACACCTCATTATATTCTTTACAAGCATTTTGGTGAGAATTTTCCAGAGAAAAAGTTATTCGTGAGGGAATTCCAGAGTGATAGTGTGATTTCTTTATATTTGGATGAAAAACCACAAGTGGCTATCGTTAGAGCACTCCAGCATTTAAATGTGAATAAATCTTTTGTGTCTCGTAACATCGCTCGTTACCGTGATACTGGTAGCGTAGCCCGATGTCAAGGAAGTGGACGGAAGAAAACAGCAACATCTTCAGAAATGGTTCGAAAAGTAAAGAAGCGACTTGGCCGAAAAATGGCTGAACATATCGCAATGTTCCATTCGGCAAATATTGAAAAATGAGCTCGGGGTAAAGCCATCGAAATTCCAAAAAGTGCAAGAACTTACACCGCAACAGAAAGAAAATAGACTCAAAAGAGCTAAAGAGTTGCTGCGCTTGGCCGAAAGTGGTGAACTGCCGAATTTGGTTTTCTTCGATGAGAAAACATTCGTTGTCCAGCAGTCTGTAAACAAACAAAATTAATCGACCGTGGCATCACAATAAATGCCGAATATTACTTCAAAAATATTCTGGACGCGACCTTGGACATTCCAACAGGACTCAGCACCATCGCACTCAGCACGCGCCACCCAAGAATTGTTACAAAATGAAGTTTCTCGCTTCATTTCCAGCGCACAATGGCCATCTAAATCTCCGGATACCAATCCGTTGGACTATTGTGTCTGGAGTGTTTTGGAAAGCAAGGTTGGCACTAAAAAATACCAAAGTGTCGATAACCTCAAGCAAGCGGTTCACCGGGAATGGATCAAAAACCGTAGAGTAACATTCGGGCAGCATGTGGCGGTTTCATTGGCCGTTTGAAGGCCATACTTCGATCCAAAGGTGATAAATTCGAAAAAATCTAAAATTATTCTAAAATTTGATGCTAATTCCGAAATTTTTTGCTTACATTCAATAAAATTAAAAAAGAAAGGTAAAAACTATGGCATTTGACTTTGTTGCAGTTTCTTTTATCTCACCCTGTATTTCATATTCACGTCAGGTCTTGCGTTAGCAGAAATATTGGGATATGCTAAGTTTTCACCTTTTGTGGGGGAGGTACCAGAAGAAGTGGACCGATATTGCCCATCTCCAAACTCGATCTAAGTTTGATAATAATATTACGATGTACCAAGTTTGGACCAAATCGAATACTCCCTTCGAGAGTTTTCGTAAAAGGTACCACATTTTTGGTAATGATCAGCAAAAATTGCAAATCTATCATTTTCGTTCGGAAAAACATCGTTCTCTATAATAGAGACTAATATGAAGTTCAGCCAGACTTAAAAAATCATTTTTTGAAAAAAAAAAAAAAAAATAAAAACCAAAGAATGAAGAAATGTGTAATTCCTTTGTTTTTTCCTTTCTTTGCTCTTTTTATCAAAAAGTGTGTTATTAAGGGAAATTTTGAATCAGATTAAAAACGTTAACGATTATTTTGAGACTTACTTATTATTTTGAGACTTATTGAAACTTATATGAGAATTTTCTATAAACTCTGGCCCTAAATTTTAAGGTAAGATTGAGAGCCTCAATATTTTTGGGGCCTATAGTAGACTTTTATGACAAATATCTTTAGAAAATTTAAGGTAATACAATTTTTAGAGAAGGGAAAAGGAAGACCCCTTTGGTGACCAAACCAAAATAATACTCGCATTGTTATTAGTAATATTGTCGAAGACACTATATACCGATTTTACGGAATCATTATATTTGTCCCTTCTATTTAGGTTTCTTTACAATCTGTTGAGTCCTTTCTGTATTTATAGAAAAATGTAATGTTGTCGTACAGTGTTACATTTTGTTTTTACTTACTTATCAATGGAATTCATATATTTATTGAAATTCTTGCTTACCTGTAAAAAAATAAAAAAAAAAAACATATGTTAAAATATCAAATATTTATAAGAATTACGTTTTTTCAAGTTCCGAAACTTTTTTAATTCGGAAAGTTCACTTTTTTCATTTTATGTCATCTACTCTAAACCCATTTTGCATGAATGTCTCCCATTTCAAATAAATGTCTTGCATTAAAAATTTATTGATGTTGGTCCAATTTACAATTTGTAAACGTATTTATGTGTGTGTCGATACATATGTATGTACAGATATTTGCTAGATCACGCAAAAGTTTAATGACATTAATCTGCAAGAACAACAACAACTTGATGAAGGACATTTGTAATGCTTGAAACCAGACCGCGGCGGCGTAACTGGTAATTTTTATGTTTATGTGCCGAAAAGACAAGAAATCATGAAATAATAACATGTTTCGTGTTCGGGCTAATGTGGCTGAATGATACAATGTTTGCGACCAGTTTAATGGCCAAAGACATATTCATGGCAACTTTCAATTTAATTTTTGGTTATTGGAAAAAAGTAACCTACGCAGCAATGAAATTTTCATTAGATATTTTGACAATAAAATTTGTGTATTTTAGTAAACAAGGTGATCGGAATGAATGAAAGTGAATTGTTAATAACATGTTTGAATATTTTTATTAAACAAAAAATGTCCTTCGTTTTTAATGTAATTTAAGAAAAGATCTTTGAATGTTTCAACAATGTGTAAAGAAAATTCCTTTGCCAGATTTTGAAAAAAAAAAAAATGCAAAAAAAGTAAGGAAAGTCGGTGCCGACTTTTTAATATAAAAATTTATAAATATTTAGTAGAGTACTGCGAAGCAAAGAAACGTTCATATTAGCAATTTAGGTGTTAATAGGATTTAGAACAGCTTAAATTTAAAATAGGTTAAAAGTAGATTATTAAAGCCATATCTTAATCGATTTCCATTAAACGTGACTGAGGTAAATGTATGTTGTGTGACCTCTCAAACCAAATATCGTTGCATGTTATGACTATCGTAATACCTAAACATAAAATCGTATGAAACTACTTTCATTGACAAAAAGTAGAATCCTTGATATATTATTGACATCATATTAGAGGGAAATATATATTGGAGACATATCTAAATCTGAACCGATCTTGACTAAACTTGGAAAAGGTATATACCCAATATCATATACCCGAAATCCTTGTTATGGGGAGTTTTGTACGGATTTGTGTGACTTAGATATAAAATCTAAATATATATATATATATATATATATATATATATATATATATATATATATATATATATATATATATATATATATATATATATATATATATATATTTGTGATCTGAAATATATATATTTGTGACTGACCATTTTGCAACAGCAAAATACTATGTTATCCCGAACAAACATGCCAACACTGTTCTTTTAATAGGCAAGACACTGTCGACGAAGGGGTTCTTGTTGTAACAGACAAAACCAACTTTCATGGTTATGCTACTTCGTTAGTGTAAAACGAAAGCATAAGAAGTGGAGAAAGATGTAAATGTTTATAAGTGCGGTTGTAAGACTTAGAAGATTTTCCAAAAGAATTTTAGGTTTATATATTTTTTTTTGGAGCCTCTTCTATTAAGCTTACGATCTTGATACTTGGGTGAAAAAAGCTATTTGTCATAGGAATTATTTAAAAAATAATATTAAAATAATATTCCACTTTAGCTAATATTACACATCTGGCGAACTATGCATTTCAAATCGAACGAATTTATATATGGAAGCTATATCCAAATCTAAGCCAATCTCAATAAAATTCTGAGCTGTAACTGATATCTGGCACTAATATCACAGTTGTAGAGTGCATATTACGAATGTTGGGGACTTAAACCCCAAATCGGATAAAACGTATAGAGGTTGAGATAAAAAAAACTGCAACAAAGTCAAACGCCATAATTTTTAATTTTTTTTTAAATTTTATTGAATGAAAGCAAAAAATGTCCGAAATAGCATCAAATTTTAGAACAAATTTAGATTTGTTCGAATTGGTCACCTTTGGCACGAATTATGGCCTTCAAACGGCCAATGAAACCATCACACGCTGCCCGAATGTTGCTCTGCGGTATTTTGGCCCATTCCCGGCGAAGCGCTTGCTTGAGGTGATCGACACTTTGGTATTTTTTAGTGCCAACCTTTCTTTCCAAAATACTATAGACACAAAGTCCAACGGATTGGAATCCGTAGATTTTGGTGGCCTTTGTGCGCTGGAAATGAAGCGAGGAACCTCATTTTGTAACCATTCTTGGGTGACGCGTGTTGAGTCCCTTTGGAATGTCCAAGGTATACGGCCAAAATGATTGCCTACTCAAGGCTTTAATACACCCTCTAGAATATTTTCGCGATAATATCCGGCATTTATTCTGATGCCACAGTCGATCAATACGAGCGCAGAGCGACCATCGGCTGTTATGGCGGCCCACACCATCACCATGGCGGGCGCTTGAGTTCTGGTGACCAACCGAAGGTGCACATTTTCAGCTGACCTCTTTGGCAAGTAAACACGATCATTTTGTTTGGTTACAAACTGCTGGACAGCGAATGTTTTCTCATCGGAGAAACCCAAATTCGGCAGTTCACCACTTTCGGCCAAGCGAAGTAACTATTTAGCTCTTTTGAGTCTATTTTCTTTCTGTTGCGGTGTAAGTTTTTGTATTTTTTGGAATTACAATGGCTTTACCCCGAGCTCATTTTTCAATATTTGCCGAATGGAATATTGTGATATGTTCAGCTCACGAGCCATTTTTCGGCCACTGCGACGCAGGTTTCGATCAAGTCGCTTCTTTACTTTTCGAACCATTTCTGCTGATGTTGCTGTTTTCTTCCATCCACTTCCTTGACGTCGGGCTATGCTACCAGTATCACGGTAACGAGCGATGGTACGAGACACAAAAGATTTATTCACATTTAAATGATGGACTGCTTTAACGATATCCACTTGTGGTTTTCCAGCCAAATATAAAGAAATCACACTATCACGGTTGAATTCCATCACGAATAACTTTTTTTTCTGAAAAATTCTCACCAAAATGCTTTTGTACACTTGTAAACAATATAATGAGCTGTCACTGGAATAGTTTTAACAGCTGTTGGGTGATTGTCTTGGAAATGACAGCAGTCTGAAGTTGGTTGCACTTCTTTCATCTCATCCTGTATATATGGGAGCTATAGCTATATCTGAACCGAATTTGACCAAATTTTAAGTACATTCTTATGTGCTGAATTCTATCGGATGTGCCAAAATCCATTCCATTTGGACGAATAATATGGACAGTAAAATTGAAATCGGAAAAAAATAATAAAAATATATGGGAGCTACATCTAAATCTGTACCGATATTTACCAAAATTTTCAGACATACTTCTGGACTTAACTTGGTCGTATGTGCTAAAATTTATTTGGTAAACAATACACCATGTTAACGACAAACGACATGTTTCAAACAAATGCACAAATATATTATGTCCACAGTGTTGTGTGGGGTATACATATTAAATGTTGTGAAGATCCTTGGCCTAGAGCGTTCTTATTTTTATAAGGTAAATTTTTCTATATAAATACAAAAATATGTATTGAGAGTTCTGAAGCCGGATTTTGTTCCGTGAAATGGTCAATTTTTCACTTGAGATTTATTCGTTTTATTGCAGTATTCTTTTCACATTTTCATAGAACACGAATTTACCCCCTTGAGGTCCTTTGGTCGAAACTAAAATTTTTTAAATTTACTCTTTTCCTATTAAATGTTCAATGAAACTTTTTGATGTTAAAACAATGTTGCTGTTATTTTCAAATATCTGGAGAATAAGTATAACAAGCAATGTGGCTGTGGCATATTTTCAATTACCGTTCACAGGTTATGTAGACCCAGTATCGTTTGAATTGTTGCAATTACAAAAAGCCCACAGACATACGTACTTGTTTTCAATTTTTTTTTTTTTGGATTTTGTGATGAAATTTCAATCAGTGATTGAAATTTTTTGACATTCGGAATTTTGCTGAAAAAATTGTCGTTGTTTTTCTTACATCAAATGGATCAAACAGTGTATCTGCTGGACACATGATTTGTGGTTGAATAAATGGTTTGCTTTGCAATTATATCTATATCCAAACTAAAATTTCCGATATTGGCAATAGACGGACTGGTATTCCTACCAAACAATGTTCAGTATACAATACGCATGTATAATTATAAATTGATGTTGTACGTCAAAATGTACTCTATATTTAATTAATGCCTCAATACCAAAACAAAAAATGGTGTGACCTAAATAAACTGGAATTATGTTTGGGTGTTTTTTAAAAAATGCATGAATATGTTATCAAGTTAGATTAGAGAAATAGTGGTTTGAAACAAGTTTTTCTAGGAAACTAAATTATTAGGAAATTGGGATATTAAGAAAGACGTATTTTTTAATTACAGAAAGATTTTATTTGTAACTTTAATGGACGATCAGATTTCAAACTCTGGACATTTTACATGTACTTGGGAAATATTTTTTTCAAGACTATTTATAAGGCTCCATCCCTAGAACTTTTAAAAATAACATAACTGTATAATAACAGAACTGTATTTATAAGAATTCTGCGGTCTATTCGTGGATTTTTTGAGTATGAGTCTTGATTTGGGGATTTTTATAAACAATTTTGAGGATATTTTTAAAAATACCTTCGTGAAGTTTAAATATATATTTTGTGAATATATTTCTATATATTTCCTAATCGTGGACTTTTTAAGAATATTTTTAAGAGGACATTAACATTTGTAATAGTGGACTGTGGATATTTGTGAATATGCTATTTTGAATTTGAATCCTGAAATTTTAAAGACTTTCTTTAATATTTTTATTAATACTTGATGATCGAAAATCGATGTTTATATAAGAGTATATTTACTTTGCTCTGAGATCATCCAATCGTTGATGTTTAAAGAATAGTTCTCCTCATTTCTCAACAGAGCTATAATCAATATTTTCTTTTGAAGGACTCTTGAGACACTCTCATATCTTAAGTTAAGGATTTTTAAAATTATAAATTGCAAAAATCTGAGATAGACTATCGATTTTGAAAAATACTTTGGATTTTTACAACAATTTTTGAAATCTACAATCGTATGTCCTTATGACTATTTTATACCCTCCACCATACTATGGAGGGTATATTAATTTTGTCATTCCGTTTGTAACTCCTCGAAATACTCATGTCAGACCCAACAAAGTATATATATTCTTGATCAACGGAAAATTCTAAGACGATTTAGCTATGTCCGTCTGTCTGTCTGTGTGTCTGTCCGTCTGTCTGTCTGTCCGTCTCTCTGTCTGTCTGTTGTAATCACGCTATCTTTTGAACAAATTGAGATAGAAGGCTAAAATTTTGCAGACATGTATACTTTGCCAGTAGCCAGGTTAAGTTTGTAAATAGGCCATGTAGGTCCAAGTTATCATATAGCCCCCATATAACGGTACCTTCCGATATTCGGTATTTTGATGATTTTAGCGACATTATTAACCGGAATTGTTTCAACTTTGGTATTTAAAGTTCGTAATGGGTATTACAGCCTAAGACAGAAAATTATCTGTGCCGGTCCACGTCTTCGTATAGCCCCCATATAACGGTACCTCCCGATATTCGGTATTTTGATGATTTTACCGACATTATTTATCGGAATTATTTCAAATTTGGTATTTGAAGTTCGTAATGGATACTACATCCTAAGTCAAAAAATGAGCCATGTAGGTCCACGTCTTCATATAGCCCCCATATAACGGTACCCCCGATATTCGGTATTTTGATGATTTTAGCGACATTATTTAACGGAATCGTTCCAAATTTGGTATTTGAAGTTCGTAATAGATACTGCAGCATAAAACAGAAAATGGGCCATGTAGGTCCACGTCTTCGTATAGCCCCCATATATCTTACCCCCCGATATTCGCTGTTTTGATGATTTTAGCGACATTATTTACCGGGATTGTTTCAAATTTCGCATGTGAAGTTCGTAATGGATACTTCAGCCCATGCCAAAAAATTGTCTGTGCAGGTCCACGTCTTCGTATAGCCCCCATATAACGGTACCCCCTATATTCGGTATTTTGATGATTTTAGATACATTATTTACCGATTTTTTTCAAGTTTCGTATTTGAATATTGTATATTTTAAATGACATTGTGATCTCTTACCATTCCAAATTTTTTTTCTAATATTTTGATAGAGTCTGAATACCTAGTTGTTGATTTTTGGACACATTATTGATGGAATCAAATCAGAAGGACTTTTTAAAATGTAACTTTTCCTTGGATTCCTATTTGGAAAATTTTTCTAGTTGTAGAACTTTCCAAAATCTAATTTGCCTTTGTAACTGGGTCCGTTGTTTAATTTATTATTTTTTTCAGCTTAACCCAATTTGCTTCTTTGTGTGTGGCATTACACAACAGCCTCCAGTTGGGCAGTCATGTATTTGCAATTATTACACATTGTCCGTTAATGGAAAAAATACAACAACAACAAAACATGTCTTTCTTTTGTATTCCTGAGGCTGCAACTGAATTAATGCGTATCTCGGCTGGCTTGTTAGTCAAATGATTTGCACTAATTAATAACGCTGAGGTTGGTGTTGGTGTAGTTGTCTTCGTTTAAAAGTGAATTCAAAAAGACATTTTACAAATGAATCAAGACGCATATATGGAGCATAAAACTCGCACATGTGCTCGTTTTGTGTTAAGAACCATAATTGGCATTTACATCCAAGATTGTGGAATGGCGGAGGCATTTTTAATGGGCGTGTCAAGGCATGCTACCATGATACACTTGCAAGTTGTTGAATGGATTTCTAATGAATTTGTGGGGTGGATTTTTTAATGACTTATGTTATGAAATATATTTAACACTTTTTAAGAAACTAGCCATGTTTAAATTGTGAATTTTTTCTTTCTTTGCGGATTTTTAAAAATATTTTTTTTTTTTGGAATTTAAAAGAAAAATAAGGGATTAATTTAGTCACAATTGTTGTATTAGCAGAGTAGCAAATGTGAATTCTTAAGAATCTTTTTGAAATACAAGCAGATCTATAAACATCGATTTTAAGAATATTTTTGAAGGATTAGCATATATGTAAACGAAGATTAGTTGGAATATATTTTGAAGAATAATGAAAAATTGTGGGTCTTTAAAAAATATTTTAAAGGACTGGCGAAGATATAACCCTGTATTTGTTATAAAAGCATATTGTTTTTAAAAAAAATAATTTTGAAGCACTGAAGTGGATTTTTAAGACTAAGTTTTGTAAGACCACCAGAAGATCTACAATCGTGGATTATTTTTTAAGGACTATAGACACAAATTTTTAGAACAATTTTTGAAAGAGTAGCAGAGCTATAATTGTGGATGTTTTAAACATTATTTAAGAGATAAACGTGCATTTTTTTAAATATTTTTTAAAGAACGTTGATATCTCCAATCGTGCACCTTTTTAGCATTTTATCGAAGAACTTGTAGAACATTTTTCAATCATCTTTTTGAAGTTCTAGCAGACCTATAATCATGGTTTTTACTAAATTAACAAATTTTTAAGCATAGGTTTTTAAATATCTATTATATTTAAAAAAAGGCTGAACTTCTTGAAATTCTAACTTAATACATACAAAAAAATTTTAATGGTATATAACTGCTATTTAGCAATATGAGTTAAAGCTTTGAAAATTTGCTAAAGGATCACGCATGGTATAGATATGCGATGTGCGGTTGCATTTTTTTTAGAAAAGTACTAAATGATATAAAATGTTACAACATTCTAATTTTGTATGAAGACCACTCTTGGTGTGGAGGACCAATATAACTTCAATTCAATTAAATTCAAATTTATTGAGTCTTTGTTTTTTTTAACACGAAAATTTACAATTTTGAAGTGAAGAAAGAAATGCTTAAAACTATAATGATTTGTTTTAATGACTAAAGAGTATTTTCAGCGTCTGGCTTTACTAAAATTTGTTAATTAGTGTTTACTAAACTAAATGTGTATATCGTGCTTGCAACAATATAACTTGATATTTTTAAAATCGTACGAAATGCACTAAACAATTTCAACATTGTTATAAATACTAGAACTTCGAAATTCCATATGAAACCTATATAAATAGCAAGAGCTTAGAAACCGGGTAATTTTTCATTTTTTTTTTTTTTTTTGTACTGGTAAGTTCTATAAGGCACAACTTATTAAAAAAGTACGAAAAGTACCAAATGGCATTTAAATGATGTTTAGTAATAAAGCCGAAACTCTGAAATTTTGTATGAAGATCACCCTTGGCATTAGAGGTATAAAATATTGTGGAATCTTTGAAAATCTGTAAATGTTTCCAAATTCATACGCAAAGTAGTAAAAGATACAAAATATTACAACACTACAACAACTGCAATGTCTAGACCATTGTGCTTGAAGGGTACAAAAAAACAAATGGAAAAACAGTGTTTTTGAGCAATCAATAAGGGGAAGAGCTTGAAAATAGTTTTACAATTTGTATAGAGAGGTGATATAAGTCAGCGGTGCTCAAAACCGTGTACTAGAACATGAAGAGAAAAAAGAGATAATTTAAGAGAAAATTAAAATTCTGTTTTTCTTTATATTTTACGGTTCTATTTAATTGTTTTTAAACACGAATGTTTGCCAAAATAATTTATAAAGCAAATGGATAAAAAATATTTGTATAAATAATGACTTAACACTGTTTTGTTCTTGATTTAAATAAGCAAAGAGAAATTTGACTGAAAAGAGATATTTCTTCTTGAGCAACGCTGATATAAGTCAAGATTTTTCCAAAGGGGCACATTTTTAGCTGACCTCTTTGGCAAGTAAACACGATCATTTTGTTTGTTTACAAACTCCTGGACAACGAATGTTTTCTCATCGGAGAAAACCAAATTCGGCAGTTCACCACTTTCGGCCAAGCGAAACAACTCTCTCTCTATCTCTCTCTTTTGATTCTATTTTCTTTCTGTTGCGGTGTAAGCTCTTGCTCTTTTTGGAATTTTAATGGCTTTACCCTGAGGTCATTTTTCAATATTTGCCGAATGGAATATTGCGATATGTTCAGCCCAAGAGCCATTTTTCGGTCACTGCGACGCGGGTTTCGATCAAGTCGCTTCTTTACTTTTCGAAAGATTTCTGCTGATTTTGCTGTTTTCTTCCGTCCACTTCCTTGTCGGCGGGCTACGTTACAAGTCTCACGGTACCGAGCGACACAAAAGATTTATTCACATTTAAATGCTGGAGTGCTCTAACGATAGCCACTTGTGGTTTTCCAGCCAAATATAAAGAATTCACACTATCACCCTTGAATTCCATGACGAATAAATTATTTTTCTGGAAAATTCACACCAAAATGCTTTTGTACGCTTGTAAACAATATAATGAGCTGTCATTGGAGTAATTTTAACAGCTGTCGGACAAGTGGCTTTGAAATGACAGCAGTCTGAAGTTATTCATTATTTCATCTCACCCTGTATTTGTATACCCTCAGCCGAACTAAAAATGTCTGTCTTTCTCTATGTGCACATGACGGGCGTATTCGATTTGGTTCAAACTTTGTGCATCGTAACATTTTAAATTAAATTAGTTCGAGTTCCGATTTCGGTCCAGTCCTTCAAGAATCTCCCCCGCAGAAGTTCAACATTTTGTAAAATAATACAAATTTTAATCAAAATAAAAATCCCATGTAGAGCAGAGAGAGAACCCGATGTTGTTCATATTTGGCAAATTGTAATATTTATACCCTACACCACAAGGTGGTCAGGGTATTATGTCTTTGTGCATTTGTTTGTAACAGGCAAAAGGAAACGAGATAGACCCATAGTTCCTTTTGATGATCTGCATAGAATCACTTTCTGAGTTGATTTATGCATGTCAGTCCGTCCGTCTGTCTGTCCATGTATTCTTGTGAACAAAATGCAGGTCGCATTTACTATCCGATTGAGATGAAATTTTGCAAACAACATTTGTTTGGCCCAAGGACGAACCCTATTGAAATTGAGATAATCGGTAAAAAAATTAGATATTGCTCCCATATATATCTTCGTCCGATTTGACTTTTATTGTGCACCAAACGTGTAATATCAGCCGAATAGTATGGAATTTTGCACATAGAACCAAATTAGGCCTGAAAATAAGTTTGCCAAATTTTATCGAAGTCGGTTCAGATATAGCTGTAGCTCCCATATATATTGTTCATACGATTTGTTATTTTTGTCCTCCGCAGTCGTAATATGCACTCTGTAACAACAATATTTGGGGAAATATATCAAATGCAGCTCAGAAATACCTTTGCCAAATTTTATCGAGATCGGTTCAGATTTGGATATAGCTCGCATATATAACTTCGTCCGATGTACCATTTATTGTGCACCAAACGTCTAATATTTGTCCAAACGGGATGGAATTTGGCACATACGACCGAATTTAGTGTAGAAGGTAGTATGCCAAATTTGGTTCAGATATAGTTATAGCTCCCACATATATTGTTCATCCGATTTGTTGTATTTGTTACCTACAGCCGTAATATGCACTCCGTAACAACGATATTCAGGGAAATATATCAAATACAGCTCAGAAATATCTTTGCCAAATTTTATGGAGATCGGTTCAGATTTGGATATATTTCCCATATATACTTTTATCCGATTTCAAATTAATTTCGCACCAAATGGGCAATACAAGTCAGAATTTAATACAAATGCTTCGGCATATTTAGTCCTTTTAATTTTAAATTATAATTATAATCATAGCGTGTATGATTGAATTCTCCCATAAAAACTTTTAATTATTAAGTGGAGCTCAACTAAATCAGCAAAGTGGTGTAGGGTATCATAAAATCGGCCCCGCCCGACTTTAGGACTTTCTTTACTGGTTTTGATAAGACTTGTTCAAAAAATATGAACAATAGGATCTAAAATTAACACTCGTTCTGGTACCTGCCCCACAAATCCTCTCAAAATTCTCTGGCAAATGGTCAAATAGTATATATCTGTCGGAACACCGTCTGAAACCTTCAAACTTGTTCTACTTCTTGATAAATATTTTCGTGGATTCTCTAAAATTTATTTATTTTTTAAATTTTCCAAGTTTGTGTCTTAAGCCTTTTGTTTCCCACAGCCATCATAATCACGGCATTTTTCTTTTAAATCTAAACGACAATAAATGATTGATCGATCGACAGCATTTTTCTAAGTGCATTCAGCACACATGAAACTACAGTAAAACCTCTTTTTATTGGATAAAACTGATAAATGTAGCTGCTAACAACAACATGCCTGTTCACACTGCAAGGAAGCTTCTAACACAATTGTGGTCTTTCACTTCTCCGCAGTATCCACTGTTTCATTGAGATTACTGCATGATCCATCATGTTATTTAATGAATTTGACTTGTGATCAATAGAACCATATTTGGCTAATAATTGCAATAACCTGAGACACGCATAAAAGCGGACAATAAAAAAAAACAAAAAGAAAAACCAAAGCAAAATATGGAGCAACATATTTATCTGATGGCTCATAGGTATGGGCATGTTGCTACATATGTATGTATGTTCACAAACGCACCTCAAACAAATAAACAAACAAACACGGAGCATGTAATCTATGCGCTTTGGAATGAACGCTTTCAGACATTTATGAATTTCAAACACGTTTCGAGGCATGTTGTTACGATTTTAATGATCATCTCACCACAAACACTCTTTCGAACATGTGTACACACACATGCATGTGTATGAACATATAGGGCGTTGATGGTGGCGGTGGTGCTGGAGAAATAATGAATTGATTTAAAATTAAAATAGAGCTATAATATACATTTTTTTGATAAGTGCCTTACAAATAAGTTTATCGCATAACAATCGATTATGTATTGCAAATTACTTCAGTCGAATTACATTCATCAATATGAATTTGGTTATATGTAATTGTAGTGTAATTTCATGCAGCACCAATTGTAGGAATTGATTTTTGAAGTTGGAAAGGTGTTTTGATATAGCTTAGATAATATTACCATAAGTTATATCTTAGGAATTGCTTGCTATGAAAAGATTTATTAGTTATAGAAAACGGTAAGGGTAGCTTCCTGTAAACAAACTGAAACTCTTGAAAAATACTTTCGATAGACCAGGGTTATTATGCGAGGATATTCCAAACATGTACAGGGTGAGATGAGAAAGCTGCAACCAACTTCAGACTTCTGCCATTTTAAAGGCACTCGTCCGACAGCAAATTATTCCAGTGACAGCTCATTATAATGTTTACAAGCGTACAAAAGCATTTTGGTGAGAATTTTCCAGAAAAATAATTTATTCGTGATGGAATTCAAGCGTGATAGTGTGATTTCTTTATATTTGGCTGGAAAACCACAAGTGGTTATAGTTAGAGCACTCCAGCATTTAAATGTGAATAAATCTTTTGTGTCTCGTTCCATCGCTCGTTACCGTGATATTGGTATCGTAGACCGACGTCAAGTAAGTGGACGGAAGAAAACAGTTCGAAAAGTAAAGAAGTGACTTGATCGAAACCCGATTCGCAATGGCGGAAAAATGGCTCATGAGCTGCACATATCGCAATATTCCATTCGGCAAATATTGAAAAATGAGATCGGGGTAAAGCCATTGAAATTCCAAAAAGTGCAAGAACTTACACCGCAACAGAAAGACAATAGACTCAAAAAAGCTAAAGAGTTGCTTCGCTTGGCCAAAAGTTGTGAACTGCCGAATTTGGTTTTCTCCGATGAGAAAACATTCATTGTCCAGTAGTTTGTAAACAAACAAAATGATCGTGTTTACTTGCCAAAGAGGTCAGCTGAAAATGTGCACCTTCGGTTGGTCACCAGAACTCAAGCGCCGGCCATGGTGATGGTGTGGGTCGCCATAACAACCGATTGTCACTCTCGCCCGTATTAATCGATCGTGGCATCAGAATAAATGCCCAACATTATCGCGAAAATATTCTGGAGGGTGTATTAAAGGCTTGGGTACGCAAATATTTTGGCCGCATACCTTGGATATTCCAACAGGACTCAGCACGCGCCGCCCAAGAATGGTTACAAAATGAGGTTCCTCGCAGCGCACAATGGCTCCCAAAATCTCCGGATATCAATCCGTTGAACTATTGTGTCTGGAGTATTTTGGAAAGCAAGGTTGGCGCTAAAAAATACCAAAGTGTCGATCACCTCAAGCAAGCGCTTCGCCGGCAATGTCCCAAAATACCGCAGAGAAACATTTGTGCAGCGTGTGACGGTTTCATTGGCCGTTTGAAAGCCATTATTCGTGCCAAAAGTGACCAATTCGAACTAATCTAAACTTATTCTAAGTTTGATGCTATTTCCGACATTTTTTGCCTTCATTCAATAAAATTAAAAAAAACAAGTAAGTAAAGGCTACAGTCGAGCGGGGCCGACCGTTGAATACCCTACAACACTATAATAAACGATACAGTTTATATAGGCGAGATACTCGAAAGAATTCCACAAGATATTGTGACAAATAATAAAAGAAAGCCATTAGGTTTCGTTCTCTAATTTTCGAATAATAGCAACTTAAACTAATTAGCTCATTTCCAATTTATTGGTAGATGTTGCACGTAAATGGTCTTCCTAGATCTGGAACCAATATTTCCCAAAGACCTATAATCTCTCAGAAGTGGCAAAAGATTAACATTTATTATTGGTTTTTGACTGAAACGCATCTATATGAGATACAGCCATTTGACTATATTCTTCAACTAAATCAGCCTTAACGAAATAGTCAGAAGTGCGTCTTTCCTGTATTTGTGAATTCTCCAAGAAGTCACTGTAATGGGCATTTTCGTATTTTGTCTACAAACTATTTCGCACATTGAATATTTTTGGATGGCCATCCAAAACTGCTTGGCTTTTGCAATGTCTGGTAACCTCCATTCAAATGTGCCTGAGGATCAGGCGATAATTACGACCTGCTGACAAATTTTGCAGTTTTTTGGTCCATTTCAACCCCTAAATATATGGCGATCATCTCCAAAAAGAGTAGGCTTCTATTCTGACCCTCATCTTATCCCCATGCAAAATTTCGTAAGGATCGGGCCATAAATGCGATCTGTATGATATATGATATCATGATATCCTAACTACTTAGTTTTGTTAGCTGTAGAAATATTACCAAATGTTTAATTCAAAATGAAAATATGACAAAATTGAAAAAATATGAGAAAATTTTACAAAATCAATATTTTCATCTTTAGAGAGATATTTCTATGCGATTTTTTTAGAAGTTTTTTCTTTCCTGCCAAGAGGCTATTCTGAATTAATGAGAACTGTCGAAATCAGTTCAGCCGTTCTCGACATATAAGAGATTTTTCAAGCATATCTTCTTTGATAAACATGTATATCGCACATATTTTGCTATATATCCGTTTTGTTGGATGTTAACATCAATGTAAAGATCAGAAGTAACCTTGTCATGGCTTTGTGATTTCGCCGGGATTTAAAATATTCGCGGTTTAATGAAAAATTTTTAATTTTTTCAACACAAAAGATATTGTCTATTTTACCCGCTAAATATTATCCGATGACCACCCAAATTGGTAGGCTTCTTCCCCGCCCTAAACTCTAGCTACATGCGAAGTTCCACGTCGATTGGTCTATGATTGCGACCTGTATAGCTACTGCAAAATCCGACATTTTTTCAGTTTTTGGTCCATTTCGACCCCTAAATATTATGCGATCATCTCCAAAAGAAATAGGGTTCTATTCTGAACCTAGCCCCACCTCCATTCTAAATTTCGTGAAGATCGGGCCATAATTGCGACCTGTAGAGTGATTACAAATTAACATGGACAGACGGACAGACGGACAGACGGACAGACGGACATACATAGCTAGATCGACTCAACTCGGCGAGCTAGGAAGATCCATATATACTTTCCTATGTGGGAAACCAATATTTCGAGGTGTTACATAATTTTTGGCTCAATCAAACTTATAATACCCCCAACACATAGTGTTGTAGGCTATAAATATATATATATATATATAAATGATGGCGTTTTACTTCGTTGCTGTTTTTTTTTACTTTACCATGTAAATTTTCAATTTCTTCAGAAAATATTCTTAACAAGTAAAAGAACATTAAGTTCAACTGGGCCAAACATTAGAAGAAATATGGCAAAACCCATTAAAATGCCGAATATCGGGAGGTGTCGTTATATGGGGGCTATACCAAATCGTGGACCTACACATGCAAGGTTTCGCCAACGAAGCTAGAACCCATTATGACCTATAAATACCAATTTTCAGACAAATACGTGAAAAAAATGTGCCATATGGGGGCTACACCAACACGTGGACCTATACATTCAATGTTTTGCCACACGTACAGGGACCCGTTATGACCTACAAATTCCAATTTTCAGACAAATCCGTGAAAAAATGTGCCATAAATCATCAATATACCGAAAATCGGGAGGTACCGTTATATGGGGACTATACCAAAACGTGGACCTATACATACAACGTTTCGCCACACGAAATAGGATCCATTATGACCCATAAATACCAATTTTTAGACAAATCAGTGAAAAAATGTGGCAAAAACCATCAAAATACCGAATATCGGGAGGTACCGTTATATGGGGGCTATACAAAATCATGGACCCATACATGCAATGTTTCGCCACCAGAGCTGGAACCTATTATGACCAACAAATACCAATTTTTAGACAAATCCGTGAAAAAATGTGCCATAAATCATCAAAATACCGAATATCGGGAGATACCGTTATATGGGGACTATACCAGAACGTGGACCGATATATCTCATTTTCAATACCAACCATCCTAGACACAATACCAATTGCTCTGCTAAATTTACGCGCTCTACGTCAAATAATGTGGGCTGTATCGTGATTTCAACAGACAGACAGACAGACAGACGGACATCGTTAAATCGACTTAGAATTTTATGCTGATTATGGATATATATACTTTATGGGGTCTAAGACGAATATTTAAGGATGTTACAAACGGAATGACAAAGTTAATATACCCTCCTTTCCAAGGTGGAGGGTATAAAAATCCTCGTTAATAAGTTCTATTTGTCCATATAAAATATTCTTACAATTCCATGTTTATAAATCTTCAAGTCTTTTCAAAATTTCACTTAAAAATTCACTGCAATAGATACTATCAATGGACGCCGGGTCTGGAAAGCATATATCGATACTATTGAGTGTTTCACAATGCCGCTCATTATCCTATTAATTTTTACCGTACTAACCGAATTTTTTCGTTTCGAGGCATATTAAAAAAATTGTTATGAAATCTTACCATTTTTTTTTTTTTTTTGAAAAGAAACCATATTAGGAGCACACACACGAACAACACCTATGGTTTATTTATTATTTTGCTAAACAAAAATAGACAATTTTGAACAATTAAGATTTGTTTCCATTTAGATTGTTTTGCATTTATGTTGTTTTCCATCTAATGTTGATTAAGAGATTTTTGTTTTGCAATGCTAATTCTAATAAATATTGAAATTTAATGGACTTTAGTTTTGACTTCAACATGATGATAATGTATTGGATCGGAACACCTTGTTCTATGTTGGTGTCATAAGACTAATTGAATTTGCCAATACCAATTATTGTTGAAAATTATGTGTCGCATTTGAAAAGTGGAATTAAATGTTGCATTGGCAGCGAACAAGTCATAATTTTTATGGAATGCTGCGTAGACAATGCGATAAGAAAAAAATCTATTAAATACTCGTATGTGATTGCTATCGTTTTTACTTCTAGAGCGAATTATGTGTAATAATTAGAATTCATTAGATCTGTGGATCGGTATCTCAAATCTAGGGGTTCCAAGTAACAGGTGCATAGCTTAGATTATGGTATGTTTTCTTAATCCATGTTATAGTTTTTTCTTTTATAATTTCAACATTTTTATAGATCTTTTGCAATGTAGATGGAAATTTTGTATTTTTATGGTATTTTTGAAATGTTTATGTATATTTTATTTTTATTTTACAACACATGTGTAGGGGGTTTTATAAGTTTGATTGTGCCAAAAATTATGCTACACCTCGAAATATTGGTCCCCGACATAGGAAACTATTTATGGATATTCCTATCTCACTGAGCAGTGTCGATCTAGCTATGTATGTCCATCCGTCCGTCTACCCATGTTAATTTGTAATCACGTTACAGGTCGCAATTATGACCAGATCCTCAAGAAACTGAAAATGGAGGTGGGGATAGGAATCGGAATAGAATGCTATTGTTATTGGAGATAATCGCAAAATATTTGGGGGTTGAAATTGACCTGCTCTAAAGGCCATAATTATGAATCAATTGACGCGGAATTAAGCATGGAGAGTTTGGACGGGCATCGGCCAATATTTAGCGGGTTAAATAAAGTATAAGTTTCATGTAAAAAAATTCGAAAATTTCCACTAAAACGCTAATATTTAAAATCCCGGCGAAAACACAATTGCATTAAAAGGTCACTTCTGATCATTACAATGATTCTGATTGCCAAGATTTCGGATATATAACAAAATAGGTAGAATATACAGGGTGAGATAAAATAGCTGCAACAAAGTCAAATGCCATAATTTAAATTTTTGGTTTTACATTTTATTGAATGAAGGCAAAAAATGTCGGAAATAGCATCAAATTTAGAATAAGTTCAGACTTGGCACGAATTATGGCCTTCAAACGGCCAATGAAACCGTCACACTCTGCCCAAATGTTGCTCCGCCGTATTTTGGCCCATTTCCGGCAAAGCGCTGGCTTGAGGTGATCGACACTTTGGTTTTTTTTAGTGCCAACTTTGCTTTCCAAAATACTCCAGACACAATAGTCCAACGGATTGGTATCCGGAGATTTTGGTGGCCATTGTGCGCTGAAAAAGCGAGGAACCTCATCTTGTAACCACTCTTGGGTGGCGCGTGCTGAGTGCGATGGGCCAAAATGTTTGCGTGCCCAAGCCTTTAATACACTCTCCAGAATATTTTTGCGATAATATTCGGCATTTTTTCTGATGCCACGGTCGATTAATACGAGAGGAGAACGACCATCGGCAGTTATGGCGGCCCACACCATCACCATGACCGGCGCTTGAGTTCTGGTGACCAATCGAAGTTGCACATTTTCAGAAGACCTCTTTGGCAATTGTTTGTTTACAGACTGCTGGACAACGAATGTTTTCTCATCGTAGAAAACCAAATTCGGCAGTTCACCACTTTCGGCCAAGCGAAGCAACTCTTTAGCTCTTTTGAGTCTATTTTCTTTCCGCTGCGGTGCAAGTTCCTGTAATTTTTGGAAATTAAATGGCTTTACCCCGAACTCTGATTTCAATATTTGCCGAATGGAATATTGCGATATGATCACCTCACCAGCCATTTTTCGGCCACTGCGAAGTGGGTTTCGATCAAGTCGCTTTTTTACTTTTCGAACCGTTTCTGCTGTTGTTGCTGTTTTCTTCGGTCCACTTCCTTGACGTCGGGCTACGATACCAATATCACGGTAATGAGCGATGGTACGAGACACAAAAGATTTATTCACATTTAAATACCAGAGTGCTCTAACGAAAGCCAATTGCGGTTTTCCAGCCAAATATAAAGAAATCACACTATCACGCTTGAATTCCATCACGAATGACTTACACACATTGAAAAAATCGTGTAACTTTTTGGTGCGGAGTTTGCTCCAAGGGCATATTTTGATAATTTTTCTAAAAAAATGAACAAAAAGTTAAAGAGTAGGATATTGGGAAGGTTTGGTTTTGACAGGACGGCGCTGCGTAACCGAAACTAATGCTTAATTAAAACATCATATGAAAATTCCTTGATATACTTCCGAATACCCTCTAGTATCTCATTCCTTAGATGCTGAATCATTTAAATATTAACAAGTAATAAAAAAGCTGTAAGTTCGGCCAGGCCGAACTTTGAATACCCTCCACCATTTGGTACGAATTTAACAATTTTCAAAAAAAAAAAGGGATTTTAAAATTCTGTTAAAATCATGTAGCCGTATATTAGAGTCTATATGGCGACATGGATCTGCATAGGCAACTTTTGTCACAAGGCAACTTATATCACAATATTCAAATGCGAAATTTGAAAAAAATCTGTTTATAATGTAGCTAAAATCGTCAAAATCGTCAAATATAGGGAGGAGGTTATAAAACGTGGATCTGCACAGAAAATTTTTTGTCATAGGCTGTTATATCGAACTTCACGAACTTCAAATGCGAAATTTGAAACAATTCCGATAAATAATGTCGCTAAAATCATCAAAATATCGAATATCGGGGTGTACCGTTATATGGGGGCTATACGAAGACGTGGACCTGCAGAGACAATTTTCTGTCATAGGCTGTAGTATTCAATACGAACTTCAAATGCGAAATTTGAAACAATTCCGGTAAATAGGTTCGCTAAAATCATGAAAATACCGAAGATCGGGAGTACCGTTATATGGGGGCTATACGAAGGCGTGGTCCTGCACAGACAATTTTCTGTGATAGGATAAGACTAAATTTGAAATAGTTCCGGTAAATAATGTCGCTAAAATCATCAAAATACTGAATATTGGGGGTACCGTTATATGGGGGCTATACGAAGACGTAGACCTACATGGCTTATTTTCTGTCTTAGGATGTAGTATCCACTGCGAACTTCAAATACCAAAATTGAAGTAATTCCGGTATATAATGTGGCTAAACTGATCAAAATACCGAATATCGGGGGGTACCGTTACATGGGGGCTATACGAAAACGTCGACCAACATTGCCCATTTTTTGTTTTATGCTGTAGTATCTATTAAAAACTTTAAATACCAAATTTGAAACAATTCCGGTAAATAATGTAGTTAAACTCATCAAAATACCGAATATCGGGAGGCACAGTTATATGGGGGCTATCCGAAGACGTGAACCTATATGGCCCATTTTCAATACCAAAAGTCCTGCAGACATAGTACACATTTGAGTAAAATTTTATCAACCTACTTCATTTCGTTCGGAAGCTAGAGTGATTTCCACAGACGGACAGACGGACGGACATTGATAAATCGACATAGAATTTTATGCTGATCAAGAATATATATACTTGTGGGGTCTAAAATGTATATTTCGAGGTGTTACAAACGGAATGACAAACTTAATATACCCTCCATACTATGGTGGAGGGTATAAAAATTTCACAACACATTCAGCAATACTTGATAGCTTCCTTAGCCCATTGTTATTGTTTCTCATGACAATTAAAAAAGGTCTTCCGTTCTCTCCAAATACTCTTACCTATGATATTACAAATATAATTGAGCTGCACGACCAACAACATGTTGTAGATTAACTTGTGCGTCAGCGTTTTTTCTTTTGTACTAATGACCATTTCCACAAATTGACCAACATTTTTGTTGTAATTATAGCCGGTACAGGTTTTTGTGTTAGCATTGTGTCTTAAGCGAGAATTTTTTTATTTTTTTGTCACACGATTAAAGATTTCGCCAGCCTTTTTGGGAAAAACAAGGAAACATTTAACATGACATGACCACATTTGCGACAAAGTATTTCAAAAACAACAGACTAACAAAAATCACGAGCCGATCTAAACACTTTATTTGCGTTCAAAATTGAAGTGATTTGGTTGTGACAACAATTATTTGATGAATGTTTGTTAGTCTACTCATTTGGAGTATTTAGTTTTATTGCTCCTTTCTAAGTAAATCAGCAGTCGAATTGTAAATTGTTTATTGATTTAAATCAATCAACAATCATTGCATGAGGGTATATCAATTGTCAATTAGATGCCGTATTTGTATGCCGAAGGTGTAAATGGATTGAGTTTCTTAATATGAATTTGGAATTGGAGTAGGATTGGCCATATACGAGGGGATTACAAAAAAAAATAACAACACTCCTAGAATGAAAATAATACAAGTCGAAACAATTTGCCCTGAGTACGGGAATAGTTGAATGGACTTAACACCAAAATATGGAGATACACAAAATCATGGGGAATACAATGAAATATTCGATGCATTCAGCTTTAAATTAGTTTATATACAGGGTGAGATGAAAAAACTGCAGACTGCTGTCATTTCTAAGCCACTCGTCCGACAGCTGTTAAAACCAAAGTGTCGATCACCACAAGTATGGGAATGGGCCAAAAGACCGCAGAGCAACATTCGGGCAGCGTGTGACAGTTTCATTGGCCGTTTGAAGGCCATAATTCGTGCCAAAGATGACCAATTCGAACAAATCTAAACTTATTCTAAAGTTTGATGCTATTTCCGACCTTTTTTTGCTTTAATTAAATAAAATTTAAAAAATGTAAAGATTATGGCGTTTGACTTTGGTGAGAATTTTCCAGAAAATAGTTATTCGGTATGGAATTCAAGCGTGATAGTGCGAATTCTTTATATTTGGCTGGAAAACCACAAGTGGCAATCGTTAGAGCACTCCAGCACTTAAATGTGAATAAATATTTTGTGTCTCGTACCATTGCTTATTACCGTGATACTGTTAGCGTAGCCCGACCTCAAGGAAGTAGATGGAAGAAAACAGCAACATCAAGAGAAAGGGTTCAAAAAGTAAAGAAGCGATTTGATCGAAACCCGCGTCGCAGTGGTCGAAACCGAACATACCGCTCGTTAGCTGAACATATCGAAATATTCCATTCGGAAAATATTGAATGAAATGAGCTCGGGGTAAAGCCATTGAAATTTCTAAAAATGCAAGAACTTACACCGCAACAGAAAGAAAATAGGCTCAAAAGAGCTAAATAGTTTCTTTGCTTGGCTAAATGTGGTGAACTGCTGAATTTGGGTTTCTCCGATGAGAAAACATTCGTTGTCCAGCAGTTTGTAAACAAACAAAATGATCGTGTTTACTTGCCAAAGAGGTCAGCTGAAAATGTGCACCATCGGTTGGCCACCAGAACTCAAGGGCCGCCATAACAACCGATGGTAGCTCTCCGCTCATATTAATCGACAGTGGCATCAGAATAAAGTCCGAATATTATCGCGAAAAAATTCTGGAGGGAGTGTTAAAGCCTTGGGCACGCAAACATTAGACATTCCAACAGGATTCAGCACTATCGCACTCAGCACGCGCCACCCAAGAATGGTTTCAAGATGAGGTTCCTCGCTTCACTTTCAGCGCACAATGGCTACCAAAATCTCCGAATATCAATCCGTTGGACTATTGTGTCTAGAGTATTTCGGAAAGCAAACGCTTCGCCGGGAATGGGCCAAAATACCGCAGAGCAACATTCGGTCAGCGTGTGACGGTTTCATTGGCCCGTTTGAAGGCCATAATTCGTGCCAAAGGTGACCGATTCGAACAAATCTAAACTTATTCTAAAATTTGATGCTATTTCCGAAATTTTTCCTTTTCATTCAACAAAACTTAAAAAAAATGTAAAAATTATGGCTTTTTTATCTCACCCTATTAGAGTAGTGAAATAACTGACTGATTGAGACTCAACGCTTAAAGAAAGCTAGAACCTTGAATTTTTCACGAGGGACTGTCTTGGTGCATACGCATGTGATAAGGCTAAAAGGATGCTAAGTGTACAAAAAATTTTATACTTTGTATTGGACAAACGGAATGAGGTAGAGTTATGAAATTTGGAATGAGAATCACTGATGGAGTAGAGTGTAGTTTTTTAAGAAGGCTTAGGAAGTTCTAACTTTTATGATACGAACATTTCTAAAAAGGTACCATTTGGTAATATGTGAACGGATAGAGCTAAAAACTTAACATTTGGTATGAGAATCATGTTTGGAAAGTAAGTTTGATATATGAGGATGGTTTTGAAAATTTGTATTAAGTATGCGAACTGTGCTAAATGGTACTAAAATTGGATGGTTGGTTTGTGATAAAGAGGTGGTGTTGGAAATGTGCACAAAAAGTACTGAATAGTACTATAATTGGTACAGTTTCGGAAATTTTATATTAGGGTCGCTGTTCATATGTTGCCCGGACATATGTATGGAGGTGGTTTCGGAAATGTGTGCTATAATTGTACGGAAAAAACTAAATGACGTTATTTTTGGTATTGGGTGAAGAGGTGGGGCAGAAATTTTGAAATTTAATATTTAGGTCTCTGTTGTTGTCTGAAATTGAGATATGGAGGTGTTTTTGGAAATGTGTACCATAATTGTACGAATAGTACTAAGTAGTACTAAATTGGGTGTTGGGTGAACGGATGGAGATGGGACCCTGAAATTTGATATAGATGACACTGTTAGCGTCTGTGGTTAAAATATGGAGGTGGCATTGGAAATGTGCACTGCAATATAAATATAATTATCCGAAAAGTACATAGTGGTACAAAATTGGGTACTGAAATTTGATATGGATGCCTGTGGTTGAGAAAAGAAGGTGGTTTTGGAAATGGACGTACGAAAAGTGGAAAATGCCACAAAATGTGCTGTTGGGGGTTGGGATAGAGATGGAATTCTGAAATTTGATGTTGACGTTACTGTTGGTGTCTAGGGTGTAGATAGGAGGCGATTTTGGGCGTGCGTAATATAAACGTACGAAAAGTGTGGTAATAAATTTGGGATTCGGTCTTAAGAATTTGAAATTTCATATGAAGGTCACTGTTTGCATATATTTTTGAGAGAAGGTGGTGGATTCGGGAATACGCACTACGATTGTTCGACCAATATTGACCAATATGACCAATATTTATTATGAAAAGACGTTGAAATATTTTTGGATACTCTTCGGGAAACCTTAAAACGATAGCTTTGAAAGACTTTTTAGTGTAAAAAGAAAATATTTTCCTATTATTCTTTTCGAAAAAGGAAAGACTTGAATAGTATATAAAACCTTGACAGTTTTATAGTTGAAAATGTTTTGATTAAAAATGTTTGTCAAATTGAAAAAATTGTGCATTTTGAAAACAAAATGACCTAGCACGAACTGTTAGAACGAATCTAAAACTTTAAAGTGGATTTTCTACTAAAGAAGTAGAGGGCACTTACAAGTGGACTATAAAGGTATTTATAGATAAAAGAAGTTCTCAGGGCCGGAAACTCACCCCTCCCCCAACCGGTAAGTTTAATATTCTCTGAACAGTTAGCTTGCAAAAATATGTTTTTGCAGACCAAACTCAAGATGTTGGACAGTGGAACAAAACAGGAAACTTTCGTGAACGGTTTAAACCAGCGTTGCCAAAAAGATTATAGGTAACAAATGACCCTACAGAATCGAGCATTTTTTAATTTTGTTAGAAAACATTTATATATTTATTGTAGGATACAAATAATAACTGCAACCTGTTATCAAATCATCAAACTCCCATAAACACCAACCCCAATAATTTGCCTGCTTAAACATCTGAAATTATTACCTAGCAACGGAGATAATAATTACAGGCAATAATATTTTTTGGCAATTGAAACAAATTATGCTTTGCAAATTGCTGCAATTATTTAACCTAATCGAAGGAAACGATTGAATTACAAAAGCTTTAATGCCTGCCTAATCATGGCTAAGTAAATGAAATCGATCATTTTGTCAGCAAAAAAGTCAGCGATTCTAAATACCTAGTATTTTTATTTATTTGGTTTCAAACTGTTCACACCTGTCTGCCTGTTGATCACAACAGCAGCAGCAACAATCACAACAACAATAATAATGATTTTTATTTTGATTTTGCCGATTTTTTTCCTTTTGCACCAATTAGATTGATTGTTGCAATATTCGCATAAAAGAAATCTCGATTGGCTACAATTTGAATTGGCTGGGTTGGTGGCGCTGCCATATGACAGCTATGATAAATTGACAAAATTTCAATTTCAACATAGCAGAATAAGAAGTGGCTAATGTCGATGGTGATAATAGTCATATCCAGTGGATATGGCACAAGACATGCAGAAGTTGTTTACTCACCGATTTCATGTGATGCAATTATTGTTGAAACTAGAGGAGAAATATCTTGAATAATTGGGTGGTGTAGGAAAAAGCTTAAATCGATTAAAAGTACCACTCATGGATTTATTTATGACATGAATAGAAATTATCTCGATTTAAAGTGTTAATAGGTATTCAATTAGAATGTTAATAGGTAGGGTATTTTTATACTCTTCGATGTGGAATGGTTGGATATGTTATTTTAAATTGATCGTTTCGTTAGCAACTCATTGAAATAATAATCTATTCTAGACTACAATATTAAAGGTTGTGAGTTCGAAACTTGGTATCGGCAAACGAAAAAAAAACATAATCAGGGCTGTCATAGAAACCAATTTTGTCACTATTGGTTTTAAAAACGACAAGAAAAAATGATTTGGTGTCATGAAAATCAATGTTATTGGTTTTATTTTCGAATTAGAATTTTATCGGTTTTGGTTGTCATAGAAGCCAATGTTATTGGTTTTGTTATTGGAAATAAACCAAATTGCTTAGAGCTGTCACTTTTCATTTACTTTGGATTTTTTAAACATTTTTTAAAGGATATTCAAAGGACTAAAAATGTAGATTTTTTAAACAATTTTTAAAGGATATTCAAAGGACTAAAAATGTGGATTTTTTAAACAATTTTTAAAGGATATTCAAAGGACTAAAAATGGGAATTTTTAAACAATTTTTAAAGGACAAGAAACTTGGATTTTTTTAAGATTTTTTAAAGGACCATAAACGTGGATTTTTTAAAGATTTTTTAAGGGACCATAAACGTGGATTTTTTATAGATTTTTTAAAGGACCATAAACGTGGATGTTTTAAAGGACCATAAACGTGGATTTTTTAAAGATTTTTAAAGAACCATATACATTTTTTAAAGAATTTTTAAAGGACTATAGACGTGGATTTTTTAAAGATTTTTTAAAGATTTTTTAAAGGACCATAAACGTGGATTTTTTAAAGATTTTTTAAAGGACCATAAACGTGGTTTTTTTTAAGGATTTTTTAAAGGACCATAAACGTGGATTTTTTAAAGATTTTTAAAGGACCATAAACGTGGATTTTTTAAAGATTTTTTAAAGGACCATAAACGTGGATTTTTTAAAGATTTTTTAAAGGACCATAAACGTGGATTTTTTAAAGATTTTTAAAGGACCATAAACGTGGATTTTTTAAAGATTTTTTAAAGGACCATAAACGTGGATTTTTTAAAGATTTTTTTAAAGGACCATAAACGTGGATTTTTTAAAGATTTTTTAAAGGACCATAAACGTGGATTTTTTAAAGATTTTTTAAAAGACCATAAACGTGGATTTTTTAAAGATTTTTTAAAGGACCATAAACGTGGATTTTTTAAAGATTTTTTAAAAGACCATAAACGTGGATTTTTTAAAGATTTTTTAAAGGACCATAAACGTGGATTTTTTAAAGATTTTTTAAAGGACCATAAACGTGGATTTTTTAAAGATTTTTTAAAGGACCATAAACGTGGATTTTTTAAAGATTTTTTAAAGGACCATAAACGTGGATTTTTTAAAGATTTTTTAAAGGACCATAAACGTGGATTTTTTAAAGGTTTTTTAAAGGACCATAAACGTGGATTTTTTAAAGATTTTTTAAAGGACCATAAACGTGGATTTTTTAAAGATTTTTTAAAGGACCATAAACGTGGATTTTTTAAAGATTTTTTAAAGATTTTTTAAAGGACCATAAACGTGGATTTTTTAAAGATTTTTTAAAGGACCATAAACGTGGATTTTTTAAAGATTTTTTAAAGGACCATAAACGTGGATTTTTTAAAGATTTTTTAAAGATTTTTTAAAGGACCATAAACGTGGCGACATTATTCCGGCGAATAATGTCGCTAAAATCATCAAAATACCGAATATCGGGAGGTACCGTTATATGGGGGCTATATGATAACTTGGACCTACATGGCCCATTTACGAACTTAACCTGCCTACTGGCAAAATATACATGTGTGCAAAATTTTAGCCTTCTATCTCAATTTGTTCGAAAGATAGCGTGATTACAACAGACAGACAGACAGACGGACATGGCTAAATCGTCTTAGAATTTTACGCTGATCAAGAATATATATACTTTGTTGGGTCTGACATGAGTATTTCGAGGAGTTACAAACGGAATGACAAAATTAATATACCCTCCATAGTATGGTGGAGGGTATAAAACCGGTTCAGATATAGCTATAGCTCCGATATATATGTTCCATCTGATTTGGTGTTTACGTCCCTAACATTCGAAATATGCATTCGACAACAATGATGTTTGGTACCAGTTGTCAGATGCAGTTAAAAAATACCTCTCCCAAATTTTATCAAGATCGGTTCAGATTAGGATATAGGATTGTGCACCAAATGGCCAATATCTGTTAAAATGCCCTGAATTTTGGTACATCCAACAGAATTTAGTCTAGAAGCAAGTACATTAAATTTGGAGAAAATTGATTTAGATATAGCTAGAGTTCCTATATATATCTTTCTTCAGATTTGGCGTTTAAATCCCTCACATAAATATATGCTTAATTCCGATTTGCCCTGAAGCCGAATGTTGATAGGTGGTATGATCTACTTGAAATAAATTCTTTTGTTACGGGAGCTCTACTAAATATATATAGTGGTGTAGGGTATTACATTGTTTGACTTTTCCTTACGGGTTTTTTTTTTTTGAATAGCTCTTTTGAATAACTCTTGACTAGGATTAACGCTCTTTCCGAAACCATGGTATTCCTGACAATGCAACTTATTTATAGCTAAGAGTATTTTGAACGACAGAGACCTTTTTAGTTCAAAGACAATGGACCAGATAGTTAAATTCGAAATAACGACGGATATAAATACGAGACATGTTTTTTATATAAATACTGGAAATTATGAAGAGAGAATTCAAGGCCCTCTGGTTTACCCTAGGATTTCCCTACCACAACATTAGTTCCTTACACACAATTAGATCAAAGTTTCACCTTTTTTATGGAAGCCGGTCTAGGTTACATGGAAAAAATTTAACTACCGATCTTCCCTCTTCTACAGTCTTACTTAGAGTTCCTCAATATTTATTTCTTAATAAAAGATCTTTACTAGACCTCCTGTAGATATGGTGAATATTTGTATCCACCTTGAATGCTGTTTGTTTGAAGCAAAGTGTTTTTTCATTTTCAAAATTATTTCCCATTTAAATATTTTTCAGCATAACTTGTAATCTTTTCTTTTCGCTACTGTTAATATCATAGATAGTACAAAAAGATTAATACTTTTTTCCCATTACACCTCACTTTCAAGTGCCAAGTCTATGAGGTAAATGTAACACTTGCATGACTGGTAGGAAACACATGTATCAATATTTCATGTCTAGGCATTTTTTTCCAGATGCCAGAAATATGCATAAAGTCAAGCCTTCTCAACATAATTACAACTTTCATTAACTGGAAATGCTAACATACATTTTTATCTCAATAAAAGTGATGTAATGAAAAATCAATGTATGAAATTGACCATAGCATAAAATTAATTTGTTTCACGTTTGTTTTTTTTTTTCTTGGCAAGGAGTAGGAGAGTATATTTTGAAATTTCAGGTTTTAGTTTATTTTGCAAGTGTAAAAAAAGAAATCCAATATCGGAGTAATTTGCAATTCGGCCAGATGTTAACCATCAAAGATGAAGTGGGTTGGACTGGACCAGCTGGCCAATCCATATTTATGACACAAATAAAAATTGTAATCGATAACACATAAATCTTTGGATTGATTTGATTAATATGAGTATTACAAATGATTTAAATTGAGAGCATTTTCTTTTCTCTCTTGTCAATAATGAGGTATTTAAGACAAAAACTGACTACTCTTGTCACCCTGAAGTAGTAGAAGTAGAAGGAAAAGTCAAAAGTTGGGCGGGACCGACTATATGATACCCTACACCACTATGCATACTTAGTAGAACTCCCGCAAGAAAGGAATTTATTTGAAGTAGAACATACCACCTATCAACATTTGGCTTCAGAGCAGTTATAGTTTGCACTCCATAGCATGATATCACTTCGAGAAGGATTATATTAAAAAAATATATATCGAAGCCGGGTTCCACAAAATGGAAACGTACGTCCCGAAATTAACTCTATTTGGGTTGATATTAGCCATTATCTGCTATATCCAAATATTAGACGTTTTCGATAAAATTTGGAAAAGGTATTTCCGAGCTCTATACGTTATCTGGTACCAAATATCGTTGTTGTCGAATGCATATTACGAATGTGAGGGACTTAAACACCAAATCGGATGAAACATATATATGGGAGCTATATCTGATTTCAGTCCGTTTGGGCTGATATAAGCCATTATTTGCACAATAAACCCGAAATAGGATTAAGAATATATAGTTCACATATCCAAATCTGAACCGATAAAATTTGGCAAAGGTATTTCCGAGCTCTATAAGATATCTGGTACCAAATATTATTGTTGTCGAATGCATATTACGAATATGAGGGACTTAAACACCGAATCGGGTGAAATATATGTATGGGAGCTATAGCTATATTTGATCCGGTTTTTACCAAATTTGATGTACTTTTTTCTAGATTGAATTCGGTCGGATGTACCAAAATTTATGACATTTGGACTGATATTGGCCAATTGGTCCACAATTAACCCGAAATCGGTTGAAGATATATTTGGGAGCTATATTCAAATCTGAACCGATATTGATTAAATTTTTCTGTATCTGATAACTGGTACCAAACATCATTGGTATCGAATGCATATTACGAATGTGAGGGACTTAAACACCGAATCGGGTGAAACATATATATGGGAGCTATAGCTATATCTGAACTGATTTACACCAAATTTGAAGAACTGGTTTATAAGATGAATTCAGTCGTAGTTGCCAAAATTCAGTTCATTTGGGCCATTTGGAGCACAATATAACTTTCGGGTAAAGATATATATGAGAGCTGAATACCAATCTGAACCGATCTCCATAAAATTTTGATAGGGGTATTTTCGAGCAGTATCTGATGTCCGGTACCAAATATAATTCTTCTAGAGTGCATGTGAGGGACCTTAAGCCCCAAATCGGATGAAATATACATATGAGAGCTATAGCTATATCTAAACCGATTTTCACCAAATTTGATTTACTTGCTTTTAGGCTGAATTCGGTGAGATGTACCAAAATACAGGTCATTTGGACTTATATTAACCATTTCGTGCACAATTAACCTGAAATCGGTTGAAGATATATGTGAGCTCTATCTAAATATGATCCGATTATCACCAATTTCAATAGGGTTCGTCCTTGGAGCAAAAAAATATTATTTGCAAAATTTCTTCCCAATCAGATAATAAATGCGACCTGCATTTTTGCAAGAATACATGGACGGGCAGATGGACTGACATGCATAAATGGACTGAGAAAGTGATTCTATGAAGATCCTCAAAAGTAACTATGGGTCTATCTCGCTTCCTTCTCCATGTTACAAACCCACTATGTGGTGTAGGGTATAAAAACTTCTAAAATATTTTTCACAATGATAAAGGACAATTTGTACAAATTAATATGACATTTTGTTCGATAGATCAAAAGTCCTGTAAATGTGTGCGAGTAAGGAGAGCAATTTTGACAGTTACCGAGAGTTTGCAAATATTTATTGGGGGAAGGTTGTCAGTATAACTTATCCTGCATCATCATCTGTTGTTTTGATGCATTGGTGAAAATATTTAAATCCTTAAATCTTATTATTTTAAGTTCAGTTGTTTTGTTGCATGGATGAAAATCTTTAACTCTTGAGGAAATAATCTTATTATTTTAAGGTATTTCTTCAGATAAATAGCATTCCACATTGTATTATACCATTGAACTTGTCACTAGTTTTTATTCGATTATTCAACAATTTATATTTGTAACGCATTATTTTTTTGCAAAACAGCTGATTTCTTGCTAGATTTTACTGTAGTTATAACAATTTTCAATGCCTTTTGCGATCTGACTTCCGTAATAATTGCATTTACTTAAATTTACAACATTTCTATGCGCACACAATGCATACCTTATAGTTTTCGTTCGATTTTCATAATTACTATTGAATTTATTAAAATTTATGCTCAATACCTGTCAATTTCTTTGCAAGTCTACAAATATGCTTATATGTACGATTGTAATATTAAATATGAACAACTTGAATGTACATACCTTTCACTTTGTAAAAAAAAAATGTATAAACAATTGTACACTGGATATCTGCGACAGCACCTTTAAAAACAAGAGCAAAAACAAACTTGTTATTAACCACATGTTATAGAAAATTTTGATTTTTTATCTAGAGATAACTAGTAATTATTTAAAAAAACGCAAGTTAACACGATATAAGAGTTGGTTTATTTACAACAATATATTGTCTTACAATGAAAATAAATAAGGATAACCTTAAATATTCCAATTTGGAATTTAGACCCAACTATACATAAATAGCTTAATCCCATTCTATACATAAATAGCTGTTATACTGGTACCTTTTGTTTTGTCCCCTAACAAAACAATGCCAAAATCCGAAACTTTTTGGTTTTCATGTGCACTATTTGCTGAAGATCAATGTAAGTCCTGTTCTTTTTTATAGTTCCTATCAAGAACTTCCATTATCAAATAATGGGTTTCCCAAATAATTTTGGTAAGCCGTAACTACTTACAAATCAAACGACTAACCCATTTTTTTAAGGATATATCACAAAAAAATACATTCTTTGATCACTAAAAGTCCTCAGACGTCGCAACTATGGAACGCAACTATCATTCAATGTCCTCGAAAGACATAAGTGTGAACATTCAGAAAAGTAATAATTAAAACTTTAACAATAATGGAATAAATTAAATCGAAAACTTTTCTATTCTAAAATTACCAAATCAAATTTGAAAAAGTTTCAAGAGGCTGTTGTTGAGAAGTCTGCACAAAAATTGTACAGAACATAAAGACGGTGGCTTATGCCAGAACAAAGTCCTTCTATGTATTCTTAACTTTATGAATGTGGGCTCTACCGACAGTTCTTATTTTTGCTTGCAACTCGTTTTAACAATGTCCTTATCCCTTCTAAATTATCCCTTCTAAATATACCTGCGTAAAATAATGGTTTAATATTTTCAGAAGTTTTGTTGGTCTAATTTACAATATACCAGTATCGAATTAAATGGTTAATTCATAAAAACTTCTTCCGAACCTTCCTTAAAAGAGGCTAGAAACACCCTTCAAATAGTTGCTATTATTGTTGCTCACTTAACTTACCGGTAAAGTTTGTTTGCGCATTTTTGCTCAATTATCGGCATATTCCAACGACATTTGATGTATTTGTATTTAAATTAAATAAAACAGAAATTTTCTAAATTTTACATTTCCTTCCTCTGTCACTCAACGTTACTTCAAATTAGAAAGCCTGGCCGTATTTACACTTTGCCTAGTGAGGTGTGTTTAGTTGATGACAACGCAACAGCCAACAGCTGTTTCTATTTCTCATGTTCTCTTTGGGGTATGTTCAGTTAATTTCATTTTGTGTTGTTTTTTGTTCATGTGCTCTCCAGCAAATCAAACTTGTTTCTCTGCGGGTTCTTATCACATTTTGTTGGCCGGTGAAAATTTAGCTTGGAAAAGTTAATTAGAATTGCATTTTAATCATTGTTTCGCATTCAATTGATACGCGTGTGTTTTTCCAACAGTGTATTATTCGGGTTCTTGCAATACAATAGAAATAAAATTGCCGAAACATGAGCACCAACGTCTATGAAGGTTATAAATCGCCGCTGAGCACTCGCTATGCCAGCAAAGAGATGCAATATCTTTTTAGTGACCAGAAAAAGTTTTCCACATGGCGTCAATTGTGGGTATGGTTAGCCGAGGCAGAAAAGGTAATTGTTCTTGTCCAGTTTTTTTTGTTTGTTTCTTTGTATATATGTATGTAATATTGGAAATATCATAAATATCATGTGCGTGTTTATGCATGCTTCTATTGGATTGCTAATTATTTAACAGGAAATTCTGCTGGAGCATGCTTTAAGTATTGGTAGAAGCGAGATGTTATCATTTGTTCTGTGTTGAATTGTGGTAGGCACATGTAATAATAGTCAATTGTAATTTAGTTTGCGCAACAGGTGTTTAAATCAAATGGTTTTAGTAGGGTTTACCTCTGCACCTAAGTCTGTAGCAGAAATGTGGGCCGTTTACCAGGGTAACATATAGGCATACTACATTCTGTTATCAATCACCTTCAGTTTATTTCAATTTGTAATTGTAGCGTTTTACAGGCATAGAATATTGCAATCAAGGAGATAGTCGAAATAGTAAGAGAACTTAGTGAAAATAACCGGACCATTGTCCATATCTGTTGATAGTGGTGGATCTTAAACTGTCAAATCAATTGTCATCAAATCGAGAGCCATTCTTGATCGCTAAAATCCTCTTGAAAATATGAAACTTCATTAAACTTTATTAAGGTAATGCCTGACAATCTCGATAAGAAGAATAACCTTTTCCCTTCTACCAAATTGTAGATATCTGACCTCAACATGGGATAACAATGGCCCTGACCATGTAAGAATGAAGAAGAGGTAGAGATAATTGTAACCATCAGATAACCCAGGTTGTCGGAGAAGAAAAGAATGCTATTCGACAAGAGGGAAATAGGAATTCGTACATTCTTCGCAGACATGGATCCAACTATCACCTATAGGTGTCCTAAAATAATCTCTTGGTTAGGTAAACTAAACTATTAAAACACATCTACAATCTTCCCATTTTCTATTTGTATATTCCCTCTATTCCACCACTATTTATACTTCCTTCGATAAAAACGATTGGACAATATATGTAATAGACACCAAAGCAGTTTGCAACAAATTATCTATGTAGGCCCACTTTTTCATATTATTACAAATATTTGAAAAAGCAAACAATGACACTGGAAAAATAACCATCCCATATTCGGCACTTGGATGGTTTACTTCAGGTTTTGTTCTCGCTTTAGTTCTTCAGAAACAAATGCGGTGCAAATATCGAGATATAGTCATACATATTTTTTCTATTGGTGGAGGGTTCAAAATGTTTGGCTCTTCCGAACTTAACTCCTTTTTTTTAAATTTTCCATATTATCCAAGTACCCCGTATACTCTCCATGATATACTCAATGTCACAAACTCTTAAAGTGTTAAGTTAATTTTTTTGCTTAACATTATTTATTGTATAATTTTCTGCATTATAGAATACTTTTCCATTATAATTATTGCTTGTAAAAAATAATTCGATTATTACATATTGTTCTTGTACACAACATGCTTCACCATCATTTCATTACTAAAAAATTGTTTTTGCCTCTCACGTATGTTTCGGCATTTTTGGTTTGTTTGTGTGTTTTGGTTTAAAATAATAGCAAATTAAATCGCAACTTATTCATTTACTTTTTTAGAGTTTGGGATTGGAGATAACCGATGCCCAAATTGCCGAGATGAAAGCCAACATTAATAATGTTGACTTTGAGGCAGCAGCCGCCGAAGAACGTTTAACCCGTCACGATGTTATGGCTCATGTTCATGTATTTGCCAAACAATGTCCATTGGCTGCACCAATTATTCATTTGGGAGCAACCTCGTGTTATGTTGGTGACAATACGGATCTTATTATTTTACGTGATGCCTTGGATTTACTGTTGCCCCGTATTGCCTCTGTGATTTATTGCCTCAAAGAATTTGCTCTAAAGTACAAATCACAACCCACATTGGGTTTTACACATCTGCAGCCAGCCCAATTGACCACAGTCGGCAAGAGAGCCTGTCTATGGATACAAGATTTGTTGATGGATGAGCGTGCTTTGCGTCGCTGTCGTGAGGATTTACGTTGCCGTGGCGTTAAGGGTACTACTGGAACTCAGGCTTCCTTTTTGCAACTTTTCAACGGTGACAGTGGCAAGGTGAAGGAATTGGATTTGAAGGTTACAAAATTGGCTGGTTTTGAAAAACCATATGGCGTAACTGGTCAAACCTACTCACGTAAAGTAGATGTGGATATTATTGCCGCAATCTCCAGTTTGGGCACCACCATTCACAAAATGTGTTCGGATTTGAGAATTTTGGCATCACGCAAAGAAATGGAAGAACCATTTGAAAGCACACAAATTGGTTCATCGGCTATGGCTTACAAACGCAATCCCATGCGTTCAGAACGTTGTTGTGCCCTGGCTAGGCATATGATAACTCTCTTTTCCAATGCCGCCAATACACATGCCACCCAATGGTTGGAACGTACTTTAGATGACTCGGCCAATCGTCGGTTAACATTGTCGGAAGCTTTCCTATCAGCTGATGCTGCCCTATTGACTTTGTTGAATATTTCTCAAGGCATGGTTGTTTACCCCAAGGTAATTGAACGTCACATTGCTCAGGAATTACCTTTCATGTCAACCGAAAACATTATTATGGCTATGGTAAAGGCCGGTGGTGATCGCCAAGTTTGCCATGAAAAGATTCGTGTACTCTCACAAGAAGCCGGTGCCCAAGTCAAGCAACATGGAAAAGATAACGATTTGGTGGAACGTGTGCGTAAAGATCCTTACTTTGCTCCCATCCTCGATCACTTGGATACAATTTTGGATCCCACAACATTTACTGGCCGTGCCAGTGATCAAGTTAGCGAATTTGTTAGTGAGGAAGTTGAAGGTGTTTTAGCCAACTACAAGGATGCTTTGAAGAATATACAAGTTGTTCAATTGAATATTTAAGCGGAGAAGGACGAGAATGTTGACATTCTGTATGCCTTTTTTGTTTACCACATGCTTCCAAGCAGCATTAGTGTTTACATTTAGTTTTCATATTGTTACCGATAAGATTTTTAATGAATGTAATCAATAAATTAAAAAAATACAATATTGTTACTAACCGAAATGAAATTTTTTATTATTATTTATTTAAATGTGTTGACTAAATGATGTAAACGTACGTCATACAAACCAATACTGATTAGTTATAGCGATGAACTAGTTCCCGCCAGCTACCAACTTAATTTGTAATGTTAAGTAATGCCTTTCTATTTCCTAGGTTTTATTTGTAAAATCAATTTGCAGATAAGATTATTTAAAAATTACTACAGCATCCAAGATCAATGAAAAGTAGCAGACATTAGAAAATAAAGAAGGAAAACTATTCAAAATATATAAAAGACAGAAAAATAATTAGTAAACTGAGATTTTTGAAATAACAATTAATCTCTGGATGATAAAAATAATATAAGGTATCAGCTTGTTCTGTATGTAGTTTTATTCAACATTTTCAGTAAGACAAGCTAACAAAGTTGATGATGTGATTGGTACTGTGCACGAATGTGACATAAAATACACTAATATTATGAGTAGTGTGTTGAAGCAGAGATCATGTTAGGGAATGAAAAGTCCTATGAATTGCCTGTAGATGGTTCCCTGACTATAAAACCACCGATATACTATTATTCCAACGGAATTCCAACGGAATTGTGTTGAATTTTGTTTTAAAAGGTTGTTACGGGTTCCTAACCATCTTGCAAAACAGTTAATATGGATCCATATTGTGGTATATGTCTCATATAACGGTATCTCCCTGTAATCGGTATTACGAAGACTTTCCCTAATTTGTACAACGGAACTGTCTGAAATTTTCTATTTGACGTCTTTAATGGTTGCCTTACAAAAAAAATTGTTGATATAGGTCTTCATTGTGGCTTTGTATATATCATTGTGGATTGTGTAAAAATTTCGGCCCGGCCGATTCTACTACTTTTTTACTTGTTTCATTTGGCTTCTATATCCTCCTTTTTCCTCCAAAGAGAAATGTTCTCAAATAGAGAACTCCAAGGTACATAAGTGTCCAATAGGACACTAATATGAAAAGGCCCTTTATAAGGGCCTTTGATTTAAGTTAAACATAATTGTTACATTGATGAATTTCAAAAAAAGAGAGTTTTAACCTTTTACCAACGAGAATTATGGACAGAGTGGGAATAGATCTGTCCACATTTGTTGGTGAATATATGCCTTCTAACAAAAGTCTTTTTGTGATTTGTGAAAAATTATTATAAAAAAATGTGTGAGGTATGGGGTTTTTGCCTGTGTGAACATTTTCTGTATTCCTCTCAATCTCGTCCCCGGGAAGTGCATTGGGAATAATATAAGTTAGAAATAACTAAATTAGTCGACGTAAATATTGTTTTGAATGATTCTACTATTCTATCAACCGGAAAGTTTACAACGTGACAATCTAGAGCTTAACCCAGTATCGGTGACGAGACTTCAAATCATGTGACGTTATTAACAAGAAGCAATAAGTGTGAGGTCAATTAACCACAATTTGATTGCGCAATGTGAGGTAATCCTCAAAAGAGTTCGTACTAGATTCACCGAATACCTAAAGACCTGCACGATAGCCGTTTATGGCTTCGAATACAACCCATTGATGCAATGCTATCGACGATCTATTGACGTCCGATGAAATGGCGTCTTAAATAGATTTCGGATAGCATCTAACGTTTGTGTCGGGGAGGTGAATTTTCAATCATTGTATTGTGGCTGGGACGCAGTAGCCTGACTGACAGCTCCCTGGTATCCTAAGGGAGGTGATACACACTTATTATTTGGACACAACCCTTAACATCTCGCCGTGCGTTGTTCTGCGACGTTTACAGATTTTTCCACTCAGTATTATACAAGAATGAAGTCCAGATCGGAGAAGCATAGTTAAGGACGTATATATATTTATGGCCTTGTATGTCGCTACCAAAGTTCCTTTATTAGTGCTCCAGGAGGTGCTAGCAAGTGCTTTGAGAACTTTATTTCTGGATTTTACTTTCTGGTTGTTGTTGTTGTAGCAGTAATACATGTAAGTATTTGCGTTCTGCTAATCTGGTCCAACCTAAAATTTCGGCTACTTTAACGGGCTGTAGCCAGAGCATCGGTATGAATGCCAATCAGACCTACCTGATAGGCTTCTTGATCTAGAGGTTCTCTCTTATAGGGTTGGACCTCCCTCTCTAGATCGTGTATGTCCTCCCTGACACTCCTGGGTGGGGGAGTTGTACCCACCATATGATGGTTGGGGTGACTCTCACAGTAGCACCCAAGCTGGTACTGTAACGAATGCTGACATAAGGACTTTCGCCTCCTCATGTAAGTGGTCCACTGATGTTATCTGGATGTGCTTCCACTGCGTAGCACTAGCGTTCGCAGACCACACTGGAGCCGCATAGCAGACCACAGACCGACCTATCGCGTTATAAGAGGTCAACAAGGTTTCCTTGTCCGCACCCCAAGTGCTGCCGGCTAGCAGATAGCTGTGGCTTGCGCGGACGACTTGAACATGAACCCAGTATGTACATGTTTGCGTTTGTTTACTTGTGTACTTTGATGAATATATACGGCTTAATTTTTACCTCTCGAGTTTTGGTAATAGTGACTTTGTAAAAGATAATGTCGTAATTAATTGTGGCATTTTTTTAGATGCAATGCTTAGCTTGGACTGTGGTCTTTTTAATTGTAGTCTGTAGTCTTTTTGTAACGTTTTGGGCCTCCAGTCTTAGTGTGCGGGTAGACAAGGTCGTACCGTAAATATAATTCTGGGAACATTGATGCCAGTTCCCTATAGGTCTTTGGACATAGATTGTTGTCGGTCTTTCAGTGCGAGTATGCCGTTGATTGTGGTTTGCAAGATTTTTAACTTAATGTGGAGATGTTTATCGAACGAATATATGATCCAAAATATAATGAAGGGTTGCTTCCGTGCTGCTAGTCTTATTGTTGAATCCAAAAAAATGGGATCCAGCACCTCCGTCATTAGATTCTAAAGATCTTTAAAATGTACTAGCTTCTACAAAATTATATCTGGGGATAGGTTTGTAGTCACAATTTTTAAAAAAGCCATTGTGTTCATTTTGTCCTTTCTAAGTAGATTTACGAAGACTTTCCCTACTTTGTACAACGGTACTGTCTGAAATTTTGTAATTGAAGTCTTTAATGGTTGCCTTACAAAAAAATTGTTGATTTAGGTCTTCATTGTGGCTTTGTATATATCATGGTGGATTGTATAAAAATTTCGGTCCGGCCGAATCTACTACTTTTTTACTTGTTTCATTTAGCTTCTATATCCTCCTTTTTCCTCCAAAGAGAAATGTTCTCAAATAGGGAACTCCAAGGTACATTAGTGTCCAATAGGACACTAATATGAAAAGGCCCTTTATATTTTCATGTATTAAACATATTTCCGTGTGCCTGTCTGTCCGTCTATAGGTTGTTAGAATTGTAAAAATATATAGACCGTATAATTTTTCGTATTGAAAACGGCTCACGTTTTGGTATAGCCGCTTTTAATAACATCACCCTCATTAAGTTTTTTTTTTTTTTTTTTTTTTTTTTTTTTTTTTTTTTTTTTTTTTTTTTTTTTTGGAGGTTTAGTCATAGTCCCCAACAGAATTTGCTGTAAATTTACAGTTTGTGGACAGCTTTAATGATAAATCCCGGTCATCGGTGTTTTCCGATTCCGATTTTTCATCGGAATTGTTTCACATTTATATTAAACCACTTTTTTTGATTTTTTCTATTTGTCTATAGGAGTATTTCTCCACTGTCTCTCGAAACAACGAAAGTTATATCCCAAACTAAATTTCATGGTCTTGAGAAAAAATTGATTTATTTAAATTATGCAAAACATTAATACCCCATACCTCAATTGCAGCTAATCACTATAGTTTCCGGATTTTCTCGATGTGCAAGCAAAAATATCTTAATGCCTAAAATTATGGTCAATCATAATTTTCCACTTCATCAAAACTTCAACCATATCCCCAGCCTGTCGGTCAGTAAATGAAAATAAAAAACAATACATTTTAAATAAAGTTGTTTATTTATTAGCAACATAATTGTGGCAAAATGTTGCTTCACAATGTTTCTGTGGAACATTGCATTGCCGGGGATACTACTCAAACACTTGTCGGCTTGTGTGTCTGTCTGTCTGTCTGCCAATGCCAAAAACATTTGCTGGCAAAAATAAAACTCAGCAAAAAATAGCGAAAGGAAGTCCACAAGTGACTGCGTTTTATTGGAGTTTTTTTTTTGCCTTACTTCATTTTTTCCCGCCAGATAATATTTTGTAAGTAACGCTTATAAAAACAGCAACAACAACCACATAGCTGGGCAAGTGCATAGCCGTTGTCACTACCGAAACTAATTAAATTTACGCCATTAGCTGAGATATAAACGCATTATAAATATAATGTTGGTATTTTCTGTTGTTGACATACACCACGTATAATCTTTGTAGCTTAAGAGCGATCTACCTTACCCTTGCTCTTTCTGTCTCTTCTTGGAAAATAGTACTATTAACTATTAACATTACCGGAGATTGGGCCGAATTAAATTTGCAGTTTTCATATATTGCAAATTTTTTAATTTGCCACTGAATGTGCGAATTTTGTTAAGAAATATAGCTTAGTGTTACATCATGTGGATTATCGTGTCACTCCTCATAGTTTCTTATCGGAAGTTGTAAATACAACAATACAATGTTGTTTGGTTGCTACATTGCTAATTAAATGGATTTTTATGTTTTCTATGAAGTTTAAATAACAAAATGTTGGGTTCTGTGTTTAATTGCATTCCTTGCACTTCACACTATATAGAACAAATTGAGTCATAATGTGTATACCCTCCACCATTCTATGGAGGGTATATTAGCTGTGACATTCCGTTTGTTGCTCCTCGAAATATTCATGATAGACCCTACAAAGTATACATATTCTGGATCAGCATAAAATTCGAAGATGATTTAGCTATGTCCGTCTGTCTGTCTGTTGTAATCACACTATCTTTCGAATGAATTGAGATTGAAGGCTAACATTTTGCACACATGAGTATTTTGCCCCACTAGGCATGTTAAGTTCGTAAATGGACCATGTTGATAACGTTTTCGTATTGTCCCCATATTACGGTACCTCCCGATATTCGGTATTTTGATGATTTTAAAGACATCATCCACCCGAATTGTTTCAAATTTCGTATTCGGAGTTTGTAATGGGTACTACAGCCTATGCCTAATATAGCCCCCCAATAACGGTGCCTCCCGATATTCGGTATTTTGCTTTTGCTTTTAGTTACATTATTTATCCGAATTGTTTCAAATTTCGTATTCGAAGTTAGTAATGTGTACTACTACCTATCAAAAAAAAATCGTATGTACAGGGTAAGATAAAAAATGCTACAAATTCAAACGCCATGATTTTTACACTTTTTCTTAAATTTTATTGAATAAAAGCAAAAAAATATCAGAAATAGCATAACATTTTTGAATAAGTTTAGATTTGTTCGAACTGGTCACCTTTGGCTCGAATTATGTCCTTCAAACGGCCAATGAAACCTCACACGCTGCCCTAATGTTGTTCTGCGGAATTTTGGCCCATTCCCGGCGAAGCGCTTGCTTGAGGTGATCGACACTTTAGTAATTTTTAGTGCCAACCTTGCTTTCCGAAATACTCCGGTTGGACAATAGTTCAACGGAATTGTATCCGGAGATTTTGGTGGCCATTGTGCCCTGGAAATGAAGCGAGGAACTTCATTTTGTAACCATTCTTGGGTGGCGCGTGCTGAGTCCTGTTGGAATATCCAAGGTCTGCGGCAAAAATGTTTGCATGCCCAAGGCTTCAATACACCCTCCAGAATATTTTCGCGATAATATTCGGTATTTATTCTGATGCCACGATCGATTAATACGAGCGGAGAGTGACCATTGGCTATTATGGCGGCCCACTTCATCACCATGGCAGGCGCTTGAGTTCTGGTGGCCCACCGAAGGTGCACATTTTCAGCTGACCTCTATTCGGCAAGTAAACATGGTCATTTTGTTTGTTTAAAATCTACTGGATAACGATTTTTTTCTCATGGGAGAAAACCAAATTCGGCAGTTCACCACTTTTGGCCAAGCGAAGCAACTCTCTCTCTCTCTCTCTCTCTTTTGAGTCTATTTTCTTTCTGTTGCGGTGCAAGTTCTTGCACTTTTTGGAATTTAAATGGCTTTACCCCGAACTCATTTTTCAATATTTGCCGAATTGAATATTGCGATATGTTCAGTTCACGAGCCATTTTTCGACCTCTGCGACGCGGGATTCGATCCAGGCGCTGCTTTTCTTTTCGAACTATTTCTGCTGATGTTGTTGTTTTCTTCTTCCACTTCTTGACGTCGGGCTACGTCACGGTAACGCGATACAAAAGATTTATTCACATTTAAATGCTGGAGTGCTCTAACGATATCCACTTGTGGTTTTCCGGCCAAATATAAAGAAATCACACTATTACGCTTGAATTCCATCACGAATAACATTTTTTCTGGAGAATTCTCACCAAAATGCTTTTGTAGACTTGTAAACAATATAATGAGCTGTCACTGGAATAATTTTAACAGCTGTCGTACGAGTGGCTTAGAAATGACAGCAGTCTGAAGTTGGTTGCAGTTTTTTCATCTCACCCTGTAAGTGCAAAGGGGTAGTTTGGATGCCACGTTCCCCCCAAAAAACGGTATAAATAAAAATGCGGAAATGCCAGCGGTATAAATCTGTCGAAACACCGACTAAAACTTTCCTACTTGTTTCTCATTTCCTCAGATCAATGAACGATAAAAGTTCTCTCCCGACAGGATTATGACGTATAAAAATCATTTTTTTGTTTCTATTCTATCAGTTCTCAACAACACTCTTGTTTTCCAATTTTGTTTTTAAATATCAACGAATACATAAAAATCAATTCCACCATAAACACAAATATTTACATTTTATTAAATAACAATTTAAATTGCATTTTAATCGGGGTTATCGCAAATTAGCAACAGCCGCCATAGAACAACCAACCCATGGTTCGGTTCGGTTCAGTCAGTCAGTCATCTCATAAATATAATGTAATCTACTATTAAAACAAACAACAACAAAAAATCCATGGACCCCCAGTTCAGCATGAGGTAAACAAACCCTTGAATAAGCAACCATCCTTGCCATTATTTGTGCTGAACTTCTGTGTGTGGAGATAATTGACTTTTGAATGGGCTTTTTTTGGCAATGCTTTTCTTTATTTTTTTGTTGATCACATTCAAGCTTTTTTCGAACGCTTGACACATCACGATTTCATTTACTTATGGCTTTGGTTTTATTCATATATGCAATGGTTCTATTGGTAGGCAAAATGTTAGAAGAATAACTGCGAAGGCACACTGAGAAATATATTAATGACCGGGCTCTCAGACTTTATTTGGTTTTTATACCCTCCACCTTGGAAAGGAAGGTATATTAACTTTGTCATTCCTTTTGTAACATGTCTATTTATTCGTCGTAGATCCCATAATGTATATACTATATTCATAATCAGCATAAAATTCTAAGTCGATTTAACGATGTCCGTCTGTCTGTCTGTTGAAATCACGATACAGGCCACATTATTTGACGTAGAGCGTCAAAATTTAGCAGAATAATTTGTATTGTGTCTAGGATGGTTGGTATAAAAAATGACATATTTTGGTCCACGTTTTGGTATAGTCCCCATATAACGGTACCTCCAGATATTCGGTATTTTGATGATTTTTGCCGCATTTTTTCATGGATTTGTCTAAAAATTGGTATTTGTTGGTCATAGTGGGTTCCAGTTGCGGTGGCGAAACATTGCATTAATAAGTCCACGTTTTGGTATAGCCCCCATATAGCGATACCTCCAGATATTCAGTATTTTGATGATTTTTGCCACATTTTTTCATGGTTTTGTCTAAAAATTGGTTTTTGTTGGTCATAGTGGGTTCTAGCTCCGGTGGCGAAACATTGCATTAATAAGTCCACGTTTTGGTATAGCCCCCATATAACGATACCTCCCGATATTCGATATTTTGACGATGTTTGCCACATTTTTTCACGGATTTGTCTGAGAATTGGTATTTGTAGGTCGTAGTGGGTCCTAGTTCGTGTGGCGAAACATTGTATGTATAGGTCCACGCTTTGGTATAGCCCCCATATAACGGTATCTCCCGATATTCGGTATTTTGATGATTTTTGCCACATTTTTTTTATGGATTTGTCTAAAAATTGGTATTTGTTGTTCATAATGGGTTCTAGCTCCGGTGGCGAAACATTGCATTAATAAGTCCACGTTTTGGTATAGCTCCCATATAGCGATACCTCCAGATATTTGGTATTTTGATGATTTTTGCAACATTATTTCACGGATTTGTCTGAGAATTGGTATTTGTAGGTCATAATGGGTCCTAGTTCGTGTGGCGAAACATTGTATCTATATGTCCACGCTTTGGTATAGCCTCTCATATAACGGTATCTCCCGATATTCAGTATTTTGATGGTTTTTGTCACATTTTTTCACGGATTTGCCTAAAAATTGGAATTAGTTGGTCATAATAGGTTCTAGCTCCGTTGGCGAAACATTGTATCTATAAGTCCATGTTTTGGTATAGCCCTCATATAGCGATACCTCCCGATATTTGGTATTTTTATGATTTTTGCCGCATTTTTTCATGGATTTGTCTAAAAATTGTTATTTGTTGGTCATAGTGGGTTCTAGTTGCGGTGGCGAAACATTGCATTAATAAGTCCACGTTTTGGTATAGCCCCCATATAGCGATACCTCCCGATATTCGGTATTTCGATGATTTTTGCCACATTTTTTCATGGATTTGTCTAAAAATTGGTATTTGTTGGTCATAGTGGGTTCTAGCTCCGGTGACGAAACATTGCATCTGTAAGTCCACGTTTTGGTATAGCCCCCATATACCCCCGATATTCGGTATTTTGATCATTTTTGCCACATTTTTTCACGGATTTGTCTGAGAATTGTTATTTATAGGTCATAATGGGTTCTAGCTCCGGTGGCGAAACATTGCATTAATAAGTCCACGTTTTGGTATAGCCCCCATATAGCGATACCTCCAGATATTCGGTATTTTGATGATTTTTGCCACATTTTTTCACGGACTTGAATTCCATCACGAATAACTATTTTCTGGAAAGTTCTCCCCAAAATGCTTTTTTACGCTTGTAAACAATATACTGAGCTGTCACTGGAATAATTTTAACAGCTGTCGGACGAGTGCTTGCAAATGACAGCAGTCTGAAGTTGGTTGCAGTTTTTTCATCTCACACTTTATATAAGTTACTTCCTTCGCTCAGTATGAGATTTGTATGTTTTTAAAATAATTGTTAACTTTTGTGGGCGAGGTACCAGATAATGAAATTCGAAGTTTGAAGAACATCGGACACTGATTTCATATTTTTGCGAAAGTTATTGTTATTCAAAATGTTGGTGTAAGAAATGAAAGAAAGAAACAGTCCACTTTCTCATCTTCGAACTGCCTGCTGATTTAATTTTTATACCCTCCACCTTGGAAAGGAGGGTATATTAACTTTGTCATTCCGTTTGTAACATCCTTAAATATTCGTCGTAGACCCCATAAAGTATATATATTCATAATCAGCATAAAATTCTAAGCCGATTTATCGATGTCCGTCTGTCTGTCTGATGAAATCACTATACAGCCCACATTATTTGACGTAGAGCTGAATTTAGCAGATCAATTTGTATTGTGTCTAGGATGGTTGGTATTGAAAACCACGTTCTGGTATAGTCCCCATATAGCGATACCTCCCGATATTCGGTATTTTGATGATTTATGCCACATTTTTTCACGGATTTGTCTGAAAATTGGTATTTGTAGGTCATAACGGGTCCCAGTTCGTGTGGCGAGTCATTGTAATTATAGGTACAAGTTTTGGTATAGCCCCCATATAACGGTACCTCCCGATATTCGGCATTTTAATGGTTTTTGCCACATCTCTTCTAATGTTTCCTTTGCCCTAAGGTGGAGGGTATTAAAAGTTTGGCCCGGCCGAACTTAATGTTTTTTACTTGTTTTTTTTTTTTTTTAATTTATAACCACAATTTTTCATAATAGGCCTACTTTAATAGATATCGTAAATTTCCCTAGCTTTATCAACACGTTAGCAGTCATTCCGTCAATTTTTTCTCTCTGTGCACTCAACTCGGTTACGCTAGTGTTAACTCGAAATTTTGCTGCAAATATCAGAAAGAATCCATTTGCTAATTTGTTGCAATTTTGTTTAGAGTACAAATACTATAATGACTGTTTAGCTAATGTGAACAGCCGTTAGTCGTTGTTTGGACTGGCAATTATTTGTAGTGGGTTCCTGACTGCGCTGTCTAAATGTGCTTTTGCACAAGCTATCCATTATTGGCTGTTTGTGTTGTCTTAAATGTTGGAAGGTTTTCTCTAAATGGTTTAAGGTTAACTTATAGATCAGGGTATAAATTAAATATTTCCAACATTGCAGCAGAGAGCAGGAACACAACTGACACACTGAGCTAAACATAAATAATTTTGCTGACTTTTTCAATATTTACAAATTCAATTTGGTTCAATAGTTGAGCTGAGCTGAATGCAGGCGGCTCATGTTCAGTAGCTGCCACTGGTTAATTTACCCGCAACGATGTAATGCCAAAAGGTTGTTTGTGTTGTTTGTCCTCTGCATGTTGTTCTTGTTATTTTTATTCAACATACTAACTCGCTCGCTGACTGAGCTATAATGAACTTTTCACAGAATATATCACAAATAATAGCCATTGTCTTTGGATCTGGACCGTTGGGAATGATGTTTTTATGTTTTAACAAAAATTGAAAGTACATTTGTTGTACGGACAGACAGACAGATGGACGTTCGGGTCGCACAGATACCCACATAATGTCTGTCATGAGTAATTTTATTTTCAATACAATATTCAAAGTTTTGTTTATGTTGTGTTAGCCTTTGGCAATTGTTTGTTTGCTATTGTTTGTTATTGTTATTGTAATTGTAATTGTTATTGCTGTTGTTGCTCTTGTTCACAGCTTTAATGTGGGTATTTGTTCTTTTGAATGCCGCTTGAATTGACTTATTTTGTTCTTATAATTTATGTTATTACCTCAAATGAGTAGAGTAATGTCTTATTTTACGTTCTTTGTAAATTTATGATCTTGTGAACAACTATTTGATTTATTTCATGTTTGTTTTAGGAAATAGTTCAACATTTTATGAATGTAAAACTGCATTTAATAAAATTTACAAGTCTCAGACGTTCTAGCACGTGTTGTGGTGCTAGTAGTAATTTTTGTGAGTGGCTATTTAATCTCCGCCAGTTTCCTGATACCTACATTTAATTAATTAAATTAAGAAAAATGTTTTTTCTTTATTTGAGTATATACACAAGGAATGGTATATATATTTTTGATCAGCATAAAATTCGATGTCCGCCCGTCTGTGGAAATAACTGTAGCTTCCAAACGATTTGAAGTAGATTGATAAAATTTTACTTAGATGTGTGTTTCTTCTGCAGGACATTTGGTATTAATTTTAAAATTAAAAGTTTTGTCATATTTTAGCCCATGTATACTATATACGGGCTGAGATGAAAAACTGCAACCAACTTCAGACTGCTGTCATTTCTAAGCCATTAGTCGGACAGCTGTTAAAATTATTGCAGTGCCAGCTCATTATATTCTTTACAAGCATACAAAAGCATTTTGATGAGAATTTTCCAGAAAAAAAGTTAATCGTGATGGAATTCAAGCGTGATAGTGTGATGTCTTTATATTTGGCTGGAAGACCACAAGTGGCTATCGTTAGAGAACTAAAGCATTTAAATGGGAATAAATGTGAATAATGTCTCGTACCATCGCTTGTTACCGTGATACTGGTAGCGTAAACTGGCAGTTCAAGGAAGAAAACAGCAACATCAGCGAAAATGGTTCGAACAGTAAAGAATCGACTTGATCGAGCCATGGTCGAAAAATGACTGGTGAGCTGAACATATCGCTATATTCCATTCGGCAAATATTGAAAAATGAGATCGGGGTAAAGTCATTGAAATTCCAACAGAAAAATAAACTCAAAAGAGCTAAAGAGTTGCTTCACTTGGCCGAAAGTGGTGAACTGACGAATTTCGTTTTCTCTGATGAGAAAACATTAGTTGTCCAGCAGTTTGTAAACAAACAAAATGATCGTGTTTACTTGCCAAAGAGGTCAGCTGAAAATGTACACCTTCGGTTGGCCACCAGAACTCAAGCGCCGGCCATGGTGATGGCATGGGCCGCCATAACAGTCGATGGTTGCTCTCCGCTCGTATTAATCGACCGTGGCATCAGAATAAATGCCCAAAATATTCTGGAGGGTGTATTGAAGCTTTGGGCACGCCAACAATTTGTCCAACGACCTTGAACATTCCAACAGGACTCAGCACCATCGTACTCAGCACGTGCCACCCATGAATGGTTACAAAATGAGGTTCCTCGCTTCATTTCCAGCGCACAATGGCCACAAAAATCTCAAAATACCAAAGTGTCGATGAACTCAAGCAAGCGCTCCGCCGGGAATGGGCAAAAATACCGCAGAGCAACATTGAGGCAGCGTGTGACAGTTTCATTGGCCGTTTGAAGGACATAATTCGTGTCGAAGGTGACCAATTCGAACAAATCTAAACTTATTCTAAAATTTGATGCTATTTCCGATATTTTTTGCTTCCATTGAATAAAATTGAAAAAAAAAATGTAAAAATTATGGCGTTTGACAGTCGTTTTTTTTATCTCACCCTGTATATTGGTATAGTCCCCATATAACGGTACCTCCCATTATCGGTATTTTGATGATTTTAGCATTAGAATTGTTTCAAATTTCGTATTTAAAGTTCCTAATGGGTACTGCAAGCTATAACAAAAATTTGACTATACAGGTTCACGTCTTCGTATGTTACCTCCCTATATTCGGTATTTTGACGATATTAGCGACATTATTCACCGGAATTGTTTCAAAATTCCTATTGTTCGTAATGGGTACTACTATCTGTGACAGAAAATTGTCTATGCAGGTCCACATTGACGTATGACGGTGCCTACCTAAATTCGACATTACGATGATTTTAGCGACACTATTCACCGGAATGGTTTAAAAATTTCGTAATTGAAGTTCGTAATAGGTAGTACAGCTTGTGGCAGAAAAGAAAAGCCTATGCAGATCCACGTCTTTGTATGGACCCCGATATAACGGTAACTCCCTACATTCGGTATTTTAATGAATTTTGACAGTATTTTTCAACGTATTTTTTGAATTTCAAAATTCCTTCCAAATGGTTTTCTGCTTTTGGGGTTCCATTCAGTCACGGGTGTAAAAAAGTGTTTTTTATTTTATTTATTATACCCTACAACACTATGTGTTGGGGGTATTACAAGTTTGATTGGACCAAAAATTATGTAACGCCAAAAATTATGTACTTTCCCACATAGGAAAGTATATATGGATCTTCCTATCTCGCCGAGCTGAGTCGATCTAGCTATGTATGTCCGTCCGTCCATGTTAATTTGTAATCACTCTATATCTCAAGAATGGCTGAACTGATTTTGACAAATTTTGTCAATTCAGAATGCCCTCTTGACATAAAAGTATAAAATATCAAAAAAAAAAAAAAAAAAAAAAAACGCAGAAAATATGCCAATAAAGATGTTAATATAGATTATTTAGTATTTTGTGAATTTTTTTTATTTTTTTCATATTTTTTATCGCATGCGATTTTTTCAATTTGACTTATAATATTTTGTAATATTTTTTTCACCTTACAACACAGGTTGGGGATATTATATAAGTATTGCAAATTTCGTCCAATCCTCACGAAAATTTTCACAAGGGTAGGGTTGGGCTCAGAAGGGCTAGGCCTATTGTTTTCAAAGATGTCCGCAACATATAAAAGGGGGTTGAAATGGACAAATAACTAAAAATTTTCCTGATTTTGCAGCCGTTATAAAGGTCACAAATAGAAACCAAAGGACACGAAATCTCGCAAAAGTTAGAGTTTAGGACAGCGAGTATAATGGACCACTTTGTGTGAAAAACTACCAGCATTACTTACAGGCGATATCCGAAATACACAAAAGATAGATGAGTCTAAATTTGGAGATACAGAGGGGTTTCTTGTTTTTGGAGATGATTGCAAAATATTTAGGGGTTCAAATTAACCAAAAACAGAAATATTTTTCCGATCACACCATTGAAGCCAATCGACACGCCTGTGAAGAGAGTTAAGGGCAGGGAAGAATTCTAGCATTTTGGATGACTATTGGATTTTATTTATCTGTAAAATGGACTACAACAACTAACAGTTCAACGGAGTGCATAAATGTTGGGCAAATGTCCCTAGTCAAAATCCTAATTTCAAAAGCGAAATCTTCCAATATGGATTTGGACATAAGGGAGCTTCTAACTTATTGTAGTGTTGTAGGGTATAACATAGACAGCCCCGCACGACTATAGCCTTTTCTTACTTGTTTTTTTTTTGTAAAAGTGTTTTTTACGTCTTTTTACTTTTTAAAAAATTAAAAATGTCATATTTCAGCCCATGTATACCAAATACCATATATACTATACCCCACACACCAAATTTCAGTCAATTCGTCTGAAATATAATGCCAATTTGATACGAAAATCTCAAAGTGGACTTTTTTAATTAAAATTCTTCTGAAACAATCATTTTTAAATAAAAACAAAAAAAAGAAAGAAAGAAAAAAATGTAAAGTTGGACTTTAACCCTTGAGTTGAGGAACCATGTCAGTACCGATTTTTGTGAAATAAAAATTGAAGAAAGGCTTAAGATGTTAACTGTTCTGAAAATATTACTATCTGTTTAAAATTTACAGCATTTTAACATAGAAAAGACAAGTATCAACCATTGTGAGGCTTAAGACTTTTATATTCCATCACACACATTTTTGAAGGAAACTAAAATTTTATAGTATTTTGTCAATTTAAGAAATACATTTTCTACGTTTTTGTTCTCAGGTCAAAGGCCCATTTTAAATTAATCCTCTATATATAATGAAAGTTAAAACACGTCAATAAATTCAAAATATACTTACGGTTCAAGTGATAACAGTGCATGATCTTACCTGAAAATAGCAAAATAAAAATCGTTATTAAAATTGTTGAAATACTCATTGTAAAGAATTTAAAAAGAGAACAAATCCTTAAAAATATCCTTGCAATATCTAATATATATTATCTAAAATATCTACGATTTTAGAGTTGAAGGTTATCCACAAATATTCGATTAAAACTTATGGAATAATAGCCTAAATGTCCTCGAAAATATTCCATAAAAACATCCTTTAAAATTATCCTCATGTGACCCTGAATGTCGTCTAAAAATATTCCTTGAGTGTCTTTCAGAAATATTTATTAAAATCTACTATCATAGTCCTGAAACTCCTCTAAAAATATTCCTTTAAAACCTACCTTTGTGGTTCTGATAGGCGTACAAACAAAGTTCCAGATTGTAGCTCTAATTGTCCTGCAAAAATATTTAAAAAATCATGATTGAAATCCTGATTAAAACTTGAATATTCTGCAAAATTCTTAAAATATTTCCTGACTGCCTTACATTTCTCTTTAAAGTGCTGCAATTTTTTTTTAATCAATGTTATAACCCAAATGTTCCTCAAAATTATTCCTTAAAAACCCTTGCTTATAGCCCTTATTATCCCGCAAACATTTTTCCTTATAATCCGCTTGTACAGCCCTTATTTATATTATATAATATTATATTTATTAATATTATAACTTTATATTATTTATGTTATAACCTTATAGACCTGATTGGCACACAAACATGTTTAAAGACTTCTCGCTTAATGTTTTGATTGTCCTACAAAAATGGTTGACCTGCAAAGGCTATGGACGTGCGGGGCCGAACATGTGATACCCTACAACACTATAATATGTTGAAAGGCCCCTTATGTCCAAATTCATTTTGGAAGATTTTGTTTTTGATATGATGTCATAGGGCTCTACCCTTACCTTTTTACCGGGGACATTTCCAGAATATTTACGCACCTGTGTTGTCAAAACAATTTCACACGAAAGTTGTGGTCCATTTTACATCTAAATATTATCCAAAGGTCATACAAAATTCTAGACTTCTTCTATGTACCTAACATTCAAAATTCCCTGTCGTTTGATTTTTAATTGTGACCTGTAGGGCGACTACAAAATCAGGCATATTTTAATATTTTGGTCCATTTGAACCCCTAAATGTACATCCTTAACCTAATGCAAAATTTCGTGAGCATCGCACGATAATTACGACTTGTATATAATACCCTTAATTCATAGTGTTGCAGGGTGTAGAAAAACTTTAGAAAATGTACAAATCAAAATTGTAAGTCAAATTGAACAAAATCGCATGCGATAAAAATATGAAAAATGTAACTAACAATATTTACTTTTTTATTGGCGTATTTTTACGCGATTTTCTTAGATGCTATCCTTTTCTGGCAATAGGAGGAATTATATGGAGAGGAGACATACATATTGTACATATTTTGCTACATATCCGATATATTGGCTATAAGTATCACTGGAATTGATACTAAGCATCACTGGAAGTGGTCAGAAGATGTATTTGTGATTTTACCGGAACTAAAAATAGACTCGGTTTATTGGAGATTTTCGTATTTTTTGACATACAAGTTATGGTTAAATATTGTCCGATTAACATCCAAATTGGTTAGCTTCTGCCCTGCCCTCAACTCTGACTCCATGCAAATTTCCGCGTCGATTGGTTTATAATTGTGGCCTATAGAGCCACAGATAGATAGACCCTAACCCCACCTCCATTTCCAATTTCGTGAGGATCGGACAACAATTGCAACTCGTAGCGTGAAATGCATAGATAGATCGCTTCAGCTCGGAAGATCCATATACAATTTCCTATGTCGGAAACCATTATTTCGAGGTTTTACATAATTGTTGGCCCAATCAAACTTATAATACCCCCAACACATAGTGTTGTAGGGTATAAAAATGTTTCACCAAAAATATTTATTTTGAATTTCCGGCACAATTATTCTTTCTACTTAATAAAATTAATAAAAATCGATTGCCATATCCCGAAATGTGCTTAAAAATTAAGAATATCTTACAAAATATTTTTTAAATCGTCGATTTAAGAGATACCTGTCCTTCTTCCAAGAATATTCCTTAAACTATTAAGCCTGTGAATATCCTCAAAAAAAAAAAATTGTTTTAAAATCATAATTTTCCAGAACATTCCTAAAAAACGAGATATTATTGCTTGAATATTACAAAAAATTTTCGCCCCAAAATATTTGCGAACATTCATTAAAAATTACTTTTATAGCCCTAATTTTCTTCAAAAAGAAAAGAAGAGAAATGAAAAAAATTCCACCAAAAATATTTATTAAAAATATTCTTCCAAAATACTCCTTTACATCCTAGAAAATACTTCTAATTGCGCTGCAAAAACAATTCTTTTCAAAGTTCACAATAATATCTTTGAAGATTCTTCAAAATCGAAATATTTTATTTACTTTTTATTCACACCACCTTCGTATTCAAATCTTACATAACAATTTGAATACTACATGTTCGAATGCACATACATAACTGAAAATATGAATGAATTATAAGTCAATTTATAATCTTCATAATCATAATAACTGAGCGACTGCTAATCAAGTTGTTACATTCAAAAGCTACGCTCACTTACAGCGATTTGGTAGGACAGTGTAAGTTTTTTATTTGTTTTGCTGTTGTTCAAATTACAATTACAATTGCCAGCCTAGTCATTAAAATTACCAGACATAGTCTTGCTTTGCTGGTGATTGCTAATCACTTGGTTACAAATATGTTTGCGTGTCTAAGCCGAGCAAACCTCACCAAAATCGAAGCAGCAGAAAACAAAAAACGCTGTTGGTTGCATCAACCTGGCAACGAGAGAGAAAAAAAATCCACCCATCATAATATGAACAAGAAAACCAACCCAGAAAATGTTTTCTCAATCAATTGGAAAACGAAGCGTGAAATAAACAAAAGAAAAAAAAAAAACAAATTCCATTTGAAAAAAAGAAAAAGCTAAACATTAAGGCGACAGCTATAAAGATAGGTAGTGAAGTAATCACAAAACCAATGCCAAACGAAATAAAAAAAATGTTATGCCTGATTTTAAATCTCCTGCCTAGCCACTGCTATGCCTGAGATAAATTTGTATTCCCCCCATGAAAAAAAACCCACTTCTCCCCATTACCTGTATCCATTAATTTTCATTTACACAGAAAACATGATTTTCCAGCTAATCATCATCGTCGTCATCCTTGTGGACGGGAATGGAAATTAATATTTGCTTGCCAACAGGTTAAGATAAACAACCTCTCGCGATTTTCTTTTAATTGTATACATTTGTAAAATATTTACTTTTTTTGTACATCGAAATTTGTACAATCGAACATCCGCACGTTCCACAACCATCGTTTATTTTTTGCTGTTTTTAGGCATGTTCGGGGTTATGGTCAATGGCTGCTTAATTATGTTAGCAGTATGTCAGGTGCCAAATAAAATAATGTAATTTTCGTCAAGGCACAGTGGATTGAGTTTGGAACAAAGATTTTGCTTCAGGATACACAGAATATTAATCGTCGATATTTTAAAAAAAAGTTTGGGAGGGTATTCTGTAAAATTATCGTGAAATTTTACTGAGATATTATTGGAGACCATTCAGAGAGTTTTAAAGAAAATATTTGAGGATGTTCGTTGTTACGATGCAAAGAATATTTGGTATTTGAAAATCGTTCCATTCAATTACAATTCAATGCCTGGCATTAAATTTCCTTGTAAAAAAATTGTAAATATTAGTAGTTTATAGTTTAGTCTGTTAGGATTTTTGTAATCTATAGAATTAATAAATAATAAAAAAGTAAAAAAGCTCAAAGTTCGACCCAACTGGACTTTGAATACCCTACACCATTCGGAACGAATTTGGCAATTTTCAAAAAAATAAATCCGTTAAAAATTCTGTTATAATCTTAAAAATACCGATTGTATCCGTTATATTAGGGTCTATACGACGACGTGGACCTACATAAGCAACTTGCCATAAGCCATAGCAATATTAAAATGCGAAATTAAAAAAAAAATCGGTAAATAATGTAGCTAAAATCATCAAAATACCGAATATAGGGAGGTACTATTATTTGGGAGCTTTACGAAGACGTGGACCTGCACAGACAATTTTCTGTCTTACCAACTTCAAATACCAAATTTGAAACAATTCCGATGAATAATGTCGTTAAAGTCATCAAAATACAGAATATCGGGAGGTACAGTTATATGGGGGCTATACGAAGACGTAGACCTGCACAGACAATTTTCTGTCATAGCCTGTAGTATCCATTACGAACTTCGAATAATTCCGGTGAATAATGTCGCTAAAACCATCAAAATACCGAATATCGGAGGTACCGTTCTATGGGGCTATGCGAACTTCGAATACGAAATTTGAAACAATTCCGGTGAATAATGTCGCTAAAACCATCAAAATACCGAATATCGGAGGTACCGTTCTATGAGAGCTATACGAAGAGGTGGACCAGCATACAAAATTTTTTGCCATAGGTTGCAGTACTCATTAAGATCTTTCAATAGGAAATTTGAAACGATTCCCGTAAGTATTGTCGCTTAAATCATGAATATACCGAATATCGGAGGTTCCGTTCTATGGGGGCTATATAAAAACGTGGACCTGCATACATAATTTTTTGCCATAGGTTGCAGTACCCATTAAGATCTTCCAATAGGAAATTTGAAACGATTTCGGTAAGCAATGTCGCTATAATCATGAGAATATTGGGAGGTACCGTTATATGGGGGCTATGTAAGAACGTGGACCGACATGGCCCATTTACGAACTCAACCTACTTACTGGCAAAATACTCATGTGTGCAAAATTTTAGTATTCTATCTCAATTCGTTCGAAAGATAGCGTGATTACCACAGACAGACGAACATCGCTAAATCGTGTTAGACATTTACGCTGATACAGTATATACGGGGTGAGATAAAAAACTGCAACAGAGTCAAACGCCATAAGTTTTAATTTTTTTTTAATTTTATTGAATGAAAGCAAACAAGTAAGCAAAGGCTACAGTCGAGCGGGGCCGACCGTTGAATACCCTACAACACTATAATAAACGATACAGTTTATATAGGCGAGATACTCGAAAGAATTCCACAAGATATTGTGACAAATAATAAAAGAAAACCATCACGTTTCGTTCTCTAATTTTCGAATAATAGCAACTTAAACTAATTTAAATGGTCTTCCTAGATCTGGAACCAATATTTCCCAAAGACCTATAATCTCTCAGAAGTGGCAAAAGATTAACATTTATTATTGGTTTTTGACTGAAACGCATCTATATGAGATACAGCCATTTGACTATATTCTTCAACGAAATCAGCGTTAACGAAATAGTCAGAAGTGCGTCTTTCCTGTATTTGTGAATTCTCCAAAAACTCACTGGAATGGACATTTTCGTATTTTGTCTACAAAAGTTTGCAAACTATTTCACACATTGAATATTTTTGGATGGCCATCCAAAACTGCTTGGCTTTTGCAATGTCCGGTAACCCCCATTCAAATGTGCGTGAGGATCGGTTGATAATTACGACCTGCTGACAATTTTGCAGTTTTTTGGTCCATTTCAACCCCTAAATATATGGCGATCATCTCCAAAAAGAGTAGGCTTCTATTCTGACCCTCATCTTATCCCCATGCAAAATTTCGTAAGGATCGGGCCATAAATGCGATCTGTATATGATATCCTGATATCCTAACTACTTAGTTTTGTTAGCTGTAGAAATATTACCAAATGTTTAATTCAAAATGAAAATATGCCAAAAATATGACAAAACTGAAAAATATGAGAAAATTTTACAAAATCAATATTTTCATCTTTAGAGAGATATTTTTATGCGATTTTTTAGACGTTTTTTCTTTCCTGCCAAGAGGCTATTCTCAATTAATGGGAACTGTCGAAATCAGTTCAGCCGTTCTCGACATATAAGAGATCTTTCAAGCATATCTTCTTTGTTAGACATATATATCGCACATATTTCGCTATATATCCGATTTGTTGGATGTTAACATCAATGTAAAGGTCAGAAGTAACCTTGTCATGGCTTTGTGATTTCGCCGGTATTTAAATTATTCGCGGTTTAATGAAAAATTTTGAATTTTTTCAACACAAAAGATTTGGTCTATTTTACCCGCTAAATATTATCCGATGACCACCCAAATGGGTAGGCTTCTTGCCCGCCCTAAACTCTAGCTACATGCGAAATTCCGCGTCGATTGGTCTATAATTGCGACCTGTATAGCTACTGCAAAATCCGATATTTTTTCAGTATTTGGTCCATTTCAACCCCTAAATATTATGCGATCATCTCCAAAAGAAATAGGGTTCTATTCTGACCTAATCCCCACCTCCATTCTTAATTTCTTGAAGATCGGGCCATAATTGCGACCTGTAGAGTGATTACAAATTAACATGGACAGACGGACAGACGGACGGACGGACATACATAGCTAGATCGACTCAGCTCGGCGAGCTAGGAAGATCCATATATACTTTCCTATATGGGAAACCAATATTTCGAGGTGTTACATAAATTCTGGCCCAATCAAACTTATAATACCCCCAACACATAGTGTTGTAGGGTATAAACATGCCGGAAATAGCATCAAATTTTAGAATAAATTTAGATTTGTCAGAATTGGCACGAATTATGGCCAATGAAACCGTCACACGCTGCCCGAATGTTGCTCTGCGGTATTTTGGCCCATTCCCGGCGAAGCACTTGCTTGAGGTGATCGACACTTTGGCATTTTTTAGTGCCAATCTTGCTTTCCTAAATACTCCAGACACAATAGTCCAACAGATTGGTATCCGATATGGCCATTATGCGCTGGAAATGAGGCGAGGAACCTCATTTTGTAACCATTCTTGGGTAGCGCATGCTAAGTGCGATGGTGCTGAGTCCTGTTGGTATGTCCAAGGTTTGCGGCCAAAATGTTTGTGTGCCCAAGGCTATAATACACCCTCCATAATATTTTCGCGATAATATTCGGCATTTATTCTGATGCCACGGTCGATTAATACGAGAGAAGAGCAAGAGCAACGGCTGTTATGGCGGCCCACACCATCACCATGGCCGGCGCTTGAGTTCTGGTGGTCAACCGAAGTTGCACATTTTCAGTGACCGATTTGGCAAGTAAACACGATCATTTTGTTTGCTTACAAACTGCTGGACAACGAATGTTTTCTCATCGGAGAAAACCAAATTCGGCAGTTCAGCACTTCGGCCAAGCGAAACAACTCTTTAGCTCTTTTAAGTCTATTTTCTTTCCGTTGCGGTGTAAGTTCTTGCACTTTTTGTAATTTCAATGGCTTTACCACGAGTTCATTTTTCAATATTTGCCGAATGGAATATTGCGACATTTTCAGCTTACGAGCCTTTTTCGCCACTGCACCGTGGGTTTCGATCAAGACGCTTCATTACTTTTTGAATCAATTCTGCTGATGTTGCTGTTTTCTTCCGTCCATTTCCTTGACGTCGGGCTACGCTACCAATAACGAGCGATGGTACGAGACACAAAAGATTTATTCACATTTAAATGCTGGAGTGCTCTAACTATAACCACTTGTGGTTTTCCAGCCAAATATAAAGAAATCACACTATCACGCTTGAATTCCATCGCGAATAACTTTTTTTCTGGAAAATTCTCAGCAAAATGCTTTTGTACGCTTGTAAACAATATAATGAGCTGTTACTGGAATGATTTTAACAGCTGTCGGACGAGCGGCTTAGAAATGACAGCAGTCTGAAGTAGCTTGCAGTTTTTTCATCTCACTCTGTATAAAATTTGATAATGCCAAAAAGTGCCTCATCGAAATAAGGGGCTATAACCTTATTTCGATGAGGCCTCTTTAGATAAAATCAATTTCCGCACATTTAGAGTGGGTTTGGTGATATCCTTCTGTCTGTCTGTACGCCCGATAAATCCCAAAGGAAGTATCCGATTTGTTTCAAATTTGGTACATCGTAAGATGTTTCAACAGCTGTCGGACGAGTGGCTTAGAAATGACAGCAGTCTGAAGTTGCTTGCAGTTTTTTCATCTCACTCTGTATAACATTTGATAATGCCAAAAAGTGCCTCATCGAAATAAGGTTATAGCCCCTGGGCCTCTTTAATAATATAAATCATAAATCATAATAAAATCATTTTGCGGACATTTAGAGTAGATTTGGTGATGTCCTTCTGTCTATCTGTACGCCTGATAAATCCCAAAGGAAGTATCCGATTTGTTTCAAATTTGGTACATCGTAAGATGTTTCAACAGCTGTCGGACGAGTGGCTTAGAAATTACAGCAGTTTTTTCATCTTACATTGTAGAATCGTTTGTAAACGACACAGTTCGTCAACTCACAGCCGAAATATATAAGGGCAAAATCAATTGAGTTCTAAGATTTGTTAGTGGCGACTACGGCGAATAAGAAATCGATTTTAAAATTGTTTTATAGAAAAATTCGATCTCGAATGTATACTCAATGACATAATCCTTTCCCAGAACATTGTGCATTACAAATCCAGTTCAAATGAAACTCGAAATAGTTGACTTTGATTCAACACGTTTGCGATGTAATAACAATGATGATGACGATGATTTTTTGCAGTGGTCAAACATCTCTAGACACCAGCAGCAACAACATCCATTCAACAGCTATGATTATTGAAAGCAGATAGCCACTTTATCCATGACGACTAGACTAGTCTGGTGGAACCACTCCACAGATACAAGTTTTTTACACTCAGCTCGTCTTGTTTGCTTGTTTGTGTTGTGTTTTATTTCAATTGAATCTATGAATGAACGCGTGGTTTAGATGAATGAAACAAAAAAAAAAAAAAAACACAAGCGTTGAATTACTACGCTAATTTGTAACAATTATCACCGTTGGCATCATATTTTACCATATGGATGGTGGCCGGTGGTCTAGTGGAGGAGGAGGTTTATAAATCTCTTTTATTTGCGATTTGTTGTTGCTTTTTTTGTTTTTTTGCCATTTAAACATCTTAATAATGACACCTCATTGTCTGGCTAATTCTCAGGCATTTGTCTTGGGAGATTTGTTTTTCTTTTCTGTGGAAATGGTATCATTGGTGAATGGGAAGTTATGAGAAATAATACAAATGTGTAACAATTTAAATAGTTGGGGAAGTGAGAAAAAAAGGTTTACTTTTTTTTGTTTTTCAAAGTTATTGCCGCGCATTGTTGCAGAGATCTCTTGATTACAGCGTAAAGTGAAAGTTTTCCATATGAAATGATGTAAATCAAGTTTAATATCCTGTCCGGAGTTTCTTTGTTTCGCTTGAAAATATTTGAATGCTAATGACATATTTTAAATGGATTTCCTGATTATTCCTATTTTTATACCCTCCACCATACTATGGAGGGTATATTAATTTTGTCATTCCGTTTGTAACTCCTCGAAATATTCATGTCAGACCCAACAAAGTATATATATTCTTGATCAGCGTAAAATTCTAAGACGATTTAGCCATGTCCGTCTGTCTGTCTGTGTGTCTGTCTGTCTGTCTGTCTGTCTGTCTGTTGTAATCACGCTATCTTTCGAACAAATTGAGATAGAAGGCTAAAATTTTGCACACATGTATATTTTCCCAGTAGGCAGGTTAAGTTCGTAAATGGGCCATGTAGGTCCAAGTTATCATATAGCCCCCATATAACGGTACCTCCCGATATTCGGTATTTTGATAATTTTAGCGACATTATTCACCGGAATTATTTCAAATTTGGTATTTGAAGTTCGTAATGGATACTACAGCCTAAGACAGAAAATTATCTGTGCAGGTCCACGTCTTCATATGGCCCCCATATAACGGTACCTCCCGATATTCGGTATTTTGATGATTTTAGCGACATTGTTTACCGGAATCGTTTCAAATTTGGTATTTGAAGTTCGTAATGGATACTTCATCCAAAGTCAAAAAATGAGCCATGTAGATCCACGTCTTCATATAGCCCCCATATAACGGTACCCCCCGATATTCGGTATTTTAATGATTTTAGCGACATTATTTACAGGGATTCTTTCAAATTTCGCATGTGAAGTTCGTAATGGATACTTCAGCCCATGCCAGAAAATTGTCTGTGTAGGTCCACGTCTTCGTATAGCCCCCATATAACGGTACCCCCATATTCGGTATTTTGACGATTTTAGCTACATTATAAACAGATTTTTCTTCAAGTTTCGCATTTAAATATTGTAATAATTTATGACAAAAGTTGCCTATGCAGGCCTACGTCGTCGTATAAGCATTCGGTATTTTTAAGATTTTAACAGAATTTTTAACGGTTTTTTTTTGGAAATTGCCAAATTTTGTACCAAATAGTGGAGGGTATTAAAAGTTCGGCCCGGCCGAACTTACAGCTTTTTTACTTGTTATACCCTACAACGCTATGTGTTGGGGGTATTATATGTTTGATTGGGCCAACAATTATGTAACACCTCGAAATATTGATTTCCCACATAGGAAAGTATATATGGATCTTCCTATCTCGCCGACCTGAGTCGATCTAGCTATGTAAGTCCGTCCGTCCGTCCGTCTATCCATGTTAATTTGTAATCAACCTACAGGTCGCAATTATGGCACAATCCTCATGAAATAGAAATAGGAGGTGGGGATAGGGGCAGAATAGAAGCCTATTGCTTTGGGAGATGATCGCAAAATAATTAGGGGTTGAAATGGTCCAAAAACTAAAAAATTTCCTGTTTTTGCAGTTGCTCCACAGGTCGCAATTATCGACCAATCGACGCCGAAGTTAGCATGGGGCTAGAGCTTAGGGCTGGGTAGAATCCTTCCAAATTGGATGGTCATCGGGTCATATTTAGTAGGTGAAATATATCATAACATTTGTGTTAAATAAAAGTCAAATTTTCCATTATACCGCGAATATTTTTAAGCCGGTGAAATCACAAATAGACGAAAAGGTCAACTCCGACGTTACGTAGATGCCGATACTAAATATATCGGATATATATAGCGAAATATATACAATGTGTATATACAAAGGAAGGGGATGTTAGTTAGAATGCTTATATCTCAAGAATGGCTGGACCGATTTTGACAAATTATGTCAATTCGGAATGCCTCCTTGGCATAAAAGAATAAAATCTAGACAAATTGCATAAAAGTATGTAAATATTGCAATCATCGCCCGATCCTCACGAAAATTTTCATAAGGGTATGGTTAGGCTTAAAAGGGCTAGGCCTATTGTTATACCCTACACCACAAGGTGGTCAGGGTATTATGTCTTTGTGCATTTGTTTGTAACAGGCAGAAGGAAACGAGATAGACCCATAGTTCCTTTTGATGATCTGCATAGAATCACATTCTGAGTCGATTTATGCATGTCCGTCCGTCCGTCTGTCCATGTATTTTTGTAAACAAAGTACAGTTCGCATTTATTGCCCTATCCATGTGAAATTTTGCACAAATCATTTGTTTGGCCCAAGGACGAACCCTATTGAAATTGGAGATAATCGGTCAAAATTTAGATATAGCTCCCATATATATCTTCGTCCGATTTGCCTTTTATTGTGCACCAAACGTGTAATATCAGCCCGAATTGTATGGAATTTTGCATATACACCCAAATTAAAATATGTATGCCAAATTTGATCGAAATCGGTTCAGATATAGCTATAGCTCCCATATATATTGTTCATCCGATTTGTTATTTTTGTCCACCGCCGCCGTAATATACACTATGCAACAACAATATTTGGGGAAATATATCAAATACAGCTCAGAAATACATTTGCTAAATTTTATCGACATCGGTTCAGATTTGGATATAGCTCCCATATATAACTTCGTCCGATTTACCTTTTATTGTGCACCAAACGTCTAATATATGTCCAAATGGGATGGAATTTGGCACTTACGACCGAATTGAGTTTAGAAGCTAGTATATCAAATTTGGTGAAGATCGGTTCAGATATAGCTATAGCTTCCATATATATTATTCATCCGATTTGTTATATTTGTTACCCACAACCGTAATATGCACTCCGTAACAACGATATTCAGGGAAATATATAAAATACAGCTCAGAAATATCTTTGGGAAATTTTATCGAGATCGGTTCAGATTTGGATATAGCTATAGCTATATATCTTTATCCGATTTCAAATTAATTGTGCACCAAATGGACAATTGTGCACCAAATGGACAATTCAGAATTTAAAAGATACAAATGCTTCGGCATATTTAGTCCTTTGAATTTTAAATTATAATTATAATCATAGCAAGTATGATTGAATTCTCCCATAAAAACTTTAAATTGTTATGTGGAGCTCAACTAAATTAGCAAAGTGGTGTAGGGTATCATAAAATCGGCCCCGCCCGACTTTAGGACTTTCTTTATTGGTTTTTTTTTAAAGATGTCCGCAATATATTTGGGGGTTGAAATGGAACAACAACTAAAAATATCGCTGATTTTGCAGACGTTATAAAGGTCAAAAAAGACCAAAGGACACGAAATCTCGCCTGAAGTTAGAGTTTAGGACAGCGGGTAGAATGGACTTTTGAGTGGAAAAAAATTACCAACATTTCCATTCTACCGAAACGCTGAAAATAACTTACAGGCGAAATGCAAAATACACAAAAGGCGAACTTCTGGCTTTTTATGCAGATTTCGTTGACGAATATAGCCAAATATCGTGGACAAGCAAATTATATAGATGGGTCTAAATCTGGAGATACAGAGGGGCCTCTTGATGATGATCGCAAAATATTTAGGGGTTCAAATGAACCAAAAATAGAAAAATTTTCCTGATGACACAGTTGAAACCAATCGACACGGTATTTTGCATGAGAAGGGAGTTAGGGACGAAAAAGTCTAGCATTTTGGCTTTAAAATGGACCACAACAACTAAAAACACGACGGTGTTCGTAAATATTGGGCAAATGCCCCTGGTCAAAAAAGCTAAGGGTGATATCTGGGCAGTGCTCTCTGACTATACGACTATAGCCATTGCTTACTTGTTTTATTATAACATCATATTCTGTGCTGGATATGGAAGCCAGAAACAAAAGACTTAAGAAAGGAACATGAAATTTCAAGAGCAGCCATTAAGCCAAGCCATTATTTTAAAATATGCCTACGTTTTTTTTTCACAAAATTGTATTATTACTATAATTAAAAAAAAATAAAACTTGAAATGTGTTCATATTTTTTTTTTCTCTCTCCCGGCCACAAGCAACGAATAATAAAGGAAGAAAACAAAAATAAAAAAACTATGTAATAAATGAAATAACAATTGCAATGCCAGTCAGCTATAATTAGTGGCATGCCATGTCATTTCCAGTTTTAGTTTCCAGATTAGAGTCGGAGTCAAGTTCGACTCTCATTTTCATTATGTGACCGTTATTTTGTGTTTCTTTGTTTTCGTTTGTGTTGTTGTGTTGATTTTCTAGATTTGGCCAAGACCTTGACTTTGATGGGGCGGCGGGCAATTAAAATGGGATTGTTTGCCTTCATTAAAATTACTTCATTATTACGAAAAGAAAAAAAATAAAATAAAAAATTACGGCACTTATAATTTCCCTTTAAATAAATAAAATATGACATTAACAAACAAAAATGCTTGGGCAACATTTGGGTGTGTGGGAATTTTACAATGATTTTTATCTTTTTATTTTTTTACTTTATTTTCGATTCATGCAACAAAAGTTCAAAAATCGCTTTTGTTGTTTATTATTTTTTTAATCTGGTTTTCATCACGCTGACTGGTTGACTGCTTGACGGGCTTGTCTATGTCACATTTGTAAGTGAGTTTTAATGGAAAAACAAAAATGTCAACTTTATTCAATTTTATGCTACACTCTTTGCTACACCCTACAATATTTCAAAGCCAAATCGATTGATCAAAATCCTCGAAGTAACTAATATCAAGGAGTATCTATGGGATCAAGGCCCAGACGAAACAGCCGCAGCTAGAATCTTGAAAATTTGAAAATTCGTGCTTAAAGGATACGAAAAGTACTAATAATTTAATACTTAGTACTAGTACTAGTACAAACTGAATGTGCTAGAATTCTGAAATTTAGAATGAAAACCAGTAAAGAAAGTCTTAAAGTCGGGCGGGGCCGACTTTATGATACCCTACACCACTTTGCTAATTTAGTAGAGCTCCACATAACAATTAAAAGTTTTTAAGGGAGAATTCAATCATACACGCTATGATTAAATATGCCGAAGCATTTGTATCTTTTAAATTCGGACTTGTATTGCCCATTTGGTGCAAAATTAATTTGAAATCAGATAAAGATATATATGGGAGCTATATCCAAAACTGAACTGATCTCGATAAAATTAAGCCATTAAGCCAAGCCATTAAGCCAAGCCATTATTTTAAAATATGCCTACGTTTTTTTTTCACAAAATTGTATTATTACTATAATTAAAAAAAAATAAAACTTGAAATGTGTTCATATTTTTTTTTTCTCTCTCCCGGCCACAAGCAACGAATAATAAAGGAAGAAAACAAAAATAAAAAAACTATGTAATAAATGAAATAACAATTGCAATGCCAGTCAGCTATAATTAGTGGCATGCCATGTCATTTCCAGTTTTAGTTTCCAGATTAGAGTCGGAGTCAAGTTCGACTCTCATTTTCATTATGTGACCGTTATTTTGTGTTTCTTTGTTTTCGTTTGTGTTGTTGTGTTGATTTTCTAGATTTGGCCAAGACCTTGACTTTGATGGGGCGGCGGGCAATTAAAATGGGATTGTTTGCCTTCATTAAAATTACTTCATTATTACGAAAAGAAAAAAAATAAAATAAAAAATTACGGCACTTATAATTTCCCTTTAAATAAATAAAATATGACATTAACAAACAAAAATGCTTGGGCAACATTTGGGTGTGTGGGAATTTTACAATGATTTTTATCTTTTTATTTTTTTACTTTATTTTCGATTCATGCAACAAAAGTTCAAAAATCGCTTTTGTTGTTTATTATTTTTTTAATCTGGTTTTCATCACGCTGACTGGTTGACTGCTTGACGGGCTTGTCTATGTCACATTTGTAAGTGAGTTTTAATGGAAAAACAAAAATGTCAACTTTATTCAATTTTATGCTACACTCTTTGCTACACCCTACAATATTTCAAAGCCAAATCGATTGATCAAAATCCTCGAAGTAACTAATATCAAGGAGTATCTATGGGATCAAGGCCCAGACGAAACAGCCGCAGCTAGAATCTTGAAAATTTGAAAATTCGTGCTTAAAGGATACGAAAAGTACTAATAATTTAATACTTAGTACTAGTACTAGTACAAACTGAATGTGCTAGAATTCTGAAATTTAGAATGAAAACCAGTAAAGAAAGTCTTAAAGTCGGGCGGGGCCGACTTTATGATACCCTACACCACTTTGCTAATTTAGTAGAGCTCCACATAACAATTAAAAGTTTTTAAGGGAGAATTCAATCATACACGCTATGATTAAATATGCCGAAGCATTTGTATCTTTTAAATTCGGACTTGTATTGCCCATTTGGTGCAAAATTAATTTGAAATCAGATAAAGATATATATGGGAGCTATATCCAAAACTGAACTGATCTCGATAAAATTTGGCAAAGATATTTCTGAGCTGTATTTGATATATTTCAATGAATATCGTTGTTACGGAGTGCATATTACGGATGTGGGTAACAAATACAACAAATCGGATGAACAATATATATGGGAGCTATAGCTATATCTGAACCTATTTGACATGCAAGCTTCTAGACTCAATTCGGTCGTATATGCCAAATTCCATCCCATTTGGCCAAATATTAGACGTTTGGTGCACAATAAAAGGTAAATCGGACGAAGTTATATATGGGAGCTATATCCAAATCTGAACCGATTTCGATAGAATTTAGCAAAGGTATTTCTGAGCTGCATTTGATATATTTCCCCAAATATTGTTGTTACAGATATTACGGCTGCGGAGGACAAAAATTACAAATCGGATGAACAATATATATGGGAGCTATAGCTATATCTGAACCAATTTCGATCAAATTTGGCATACTAATTTTCTGGTCTAATTTGGTTGCATGTGCAAAATTTCATACTATTCGGGGTGACATTACACGTTTGGTGCACAATAAAAGGCAAATCGGACGAAGAGATATATGGGAGCTATATCTAAATTTTTACCGATTATCTCCAATTTCAATAGGGTTCGTCCTTGGGCCAAACAAATGTTGTTTGGAAAATTTCATCTCAATCGGATAATAAATGCGACCTGCATTTTGTTCACAAGAATACATGGACAGACGGACTGACATGCATAAATCAACTCAGAAAGTGATTCTATGCAGATCATCAAAAGGAACTATGGGTCTATCTCGTTTCCTTTTGCCTGTTACAAACAAATGCACAAAGACATAATACCCTGACCACCTTGTGGTGTAGGGTATAATCACTGTTGGAGAGCAGGATAGATTTACTAAAGGGCTTTTTTAAATTGGAACTCTAAGGTCACGAAAAGCTATAAAATGATACTAAACTTTTACCATTTGGTATTATGTGAACGGATAGAGCTAAAAACTTGAAATTTGGTATGAGAATCAAAGATGGAAATTAAGTTCGATATATGAAGGTGGGCTTGGAAATGTGTACTAAGTGTGCGAATTGTACCAAAATATACTAAATTTGGAACGTTTTTGCTTTAGGTTGAACAGATAAGGCTGGAATTTTAAAATTTTGTATTGGGGTCCCTGTTGGTGATAGCTTTTTGATAAAGAGGTGGTTTTGGAAACGTGTACTAAAAGTGCACGAAATGTAATAAAGTATACTATATTTGGCAATGTGTGGTATTGGGCGAAACTTGGATGTTGTTCGTGTGTAGCCTTCACGTATAAAGGTGGTTTCGGAAACGTGTACTATAATTGTATTAAATGGTACTTAGTTGGGTATTGGATGAAAGAATGTGCCTGGAATTCTAAGATCTGATATTGAGATCTTTGTTGGTATCTGGAATTGAAATATTGAGGTGGTTTTGAAATGTGTACTATAATTGTTCGAAAAATACTAAGTGGTACTAAAATGAGTATTGGATGAAGAGATAGAGCTGAGTGCCGAAATATGATATTGAGGTCTCTGCTGGTATCTGGTATTGAGATATTAAGCTGGTTTTTGACATATGTACTATAATTGTACCAAAAGAACTAAGTGGTACTAAATGGTGATATGGTTGAAGTAATAGAGCTGAAATCCCGAAATATGGTATTGAGGTCTCTGTTGCTATCTGGGATTGAGATATGTAACTGTTTTTTTTTTTTTTTTTTTTTTTTTTTTTTTTTTGAAATATGTACTATAATTGTACGAAAAATACTGAGTGGTACTAAACTTGGTATTGTGTTGAGGAATAGGTCTGTAGTTCTGAAATTTAATATGGATGTCACTGTTGGAGCCTGTGGTTGAGAGAAGGAGTTGGTTTTGGCTATGCATACTATAATTATACCAAATGTTACTAAATTTGGTATTAGGGGAAATTAGGATTAAGAGGTAAATTCTTAAAATTTAATATTGGGAGGTCTGGTTTGAGGTTTGAAATTTTAAGGTCACTGTCGGTATCTGAGGTTGAGATATGGAGTTTCTTTTAAAAATGAGTACTATGATTGTTAAAAATGTACTAAAGGGTAATAAATTTACCGTTGAGTGAATGTGAATCCTGAAATTTGATATTGAGGTCACGGTTGGTTCCTAGGATTTCGATATGAATGTGTCCAATTTTTATTATGAAAAAAAAAATTTGTAATAGCCTGAAAAATTGGGTGTGGAACCATTGTGCAAGGGTTTAGCAAATATGCCCTTGGGTAAACTTCAAAACGAAAGATTTTGAAGACTTATTGTACCAGAAGTAATTATTTCGATTATTCTTTTCAAAAGAGGGAGACCATGAATATGAATAAAGTGTTGTGGAACTTGTACAGAGGAGATACAGGAATGACTGGACCAATATTGGCTATTCTCTCACCTGTCCTAGGTATTATCTGAATGTTATGATGTGCAAAATTTTAACTACATCGAGTACTCCCTACGAATTTTTGATATTTTTAATGTTGAACTTTCCGAAGGGTAGAGGTAGAAAAAAGAATGGACCGAAATTTGCCATTTCTAGACTCTACCTTAGTTTTGTAAAAATATTACTATGTACCAACTTAGAACCAAACACTCCCTTCGAGTGTTTTCCCAATCATCAGCAGGGCAGGTAGATAGACGGTCGGAAAGGCATACAACCTTGAAACAGATTTCTTCCAAATAGACGTCCAAAACCGTAATTTCGATGAGACCCTTTTTGGGTGTATCAATTGATATATGCTAACTGTAGCATATATAGAAGAACATCGAAAGATCTTTTATAGATAGAAGATCTTCAAAATCTCTTAAGAGGTATTCTACAGATATAAGATCTTCAAAATATCTTCCATACATAAAATACCTTTAAGAGGTGTTCTATAGACAGAAGTTATTCAGTCTGATAGAAGACCTTCAAAGGAACTTTAAGAGGTCTTCTAAAGACAAAAGGCCTATGGGAGGTCTCAAAGATATATGATCTGTTAAATGAAGAAGAAGTTCTTTTATAGATAGGATATCATATGAGGAAACTTTACAAACTGGAGGACATTTAAGGGGTTTCCAAAGAACGAATACAGAAGGCATTTAATTGGCCTAAAATCATAATCTTTAATTTTAACATAGTCATTGTATACTCTCCACTATTCTATGGAGGGTATATGACGAAGTTCATTCTGTTTGTGACTCCTCGAAGAGGAGTAAATCTATTCTGGATTATAATATCATTGCAAAAAAACTTTCCACAGATATTTTGTATTTTGGATTATTTTGCTCTTTTTTCCGACATTTTTCAACGGAATCAAAATTTTTACTTGGCTTTGACAATAGGTACTATCATCTCTGATAGAAAATTATCCATTTGGGTCCACATTTTCATATAGCTTCCATATGAATGTACCTAACGATTTTCGATATTTTAATCAGACATCCTGTTAAAGCCTTTCTCTTTGTTGAAGAACTTTGATGTTTTTCTGTTGAAAAAAGACGAACAGACGGTCATTGTTGTTTTTCCAAAATTTTGGATTTGTTCCTTGGGTATTATACTGCATTACATGGTCGACTCTGCCAATAACCCCTTCATAATACTTGTTTGTCATTTTTACTTGTTTATACACACATTGTTTTTTTTTTTTTTTTTTTTTTTTGTTAATTGCCAAAGATTATGATCTACATTCGACGTTGCATGTTACACCAAGCACAAATATTGTCATTGATTTTGTCATGTTTTTATAGTTTTTTTTTTTTTCAATTTAGCTACTTTATGTTAGGATTGAAGTTTACTTTGAGCCAGACTTGTTTGCTATTTTGTCCGACTTCGTTTTTATTTTTTGTTTTGTTGTAAATTGCATTGTAATTAACAATGGACTTTAATTTTAGCATTAAGGTTTTTTATTTTTTAACTGAGCCGGAATATTCACCGGTATACTAAATTGTCGCTTAATAAACTATTGAATGGAAATATCTTGACACATGTTAAGTATCGTTGATTTCAAGATAAGAAAGTGTTAAAATTTGCTGAAATACTTGAATTGTTATTGATTAAAATTGCAGGCAATTTACAAGAAAAATTACATGAATAAATCAAAAGTGGAATTTTTAAATATTTGCATATTGCGTTTACTGGAACATAATAAGGAAATTAAATAAAAATTTTTAGCATGAGAAGTGAGATAGTAAGTGTGGTTTCGAGAATTTTTACTATACAAGACGAAATTTTAGAGATAACAAGTAAGCAAAGACTACAGTCGAGCGGGGCCGACCGTTGAATACTCTACAACACGATAATAAACGATACAGTTTATATAGGCGAGATACTCGAAAGAATTCCACAAGGTATTGTGACAAATAATAAAAGAAAACCATCAGGTTTCGTTCTCTAATTTTCGAATAATAGCAACTTAAACTAATTTGCTCATTTCCAATTTATTGGTAGATGTTGCACGTAAATGGTCTTCCTAGATCTGGAACCAATATTTCCCAAAGACCTATAATCACTCAGAAGCGGCAAAAGATTAACATTTATTATTGGTTTTTGACTGAAACGCATCTATATGAGATACAGACATTTGACTATATTCGTTAACGAAATAGTCGGAAGTGCGTCTTTCCTGTATTTGTGAATTCTCCAAAAAGTCACTGTAATGGACATTCCCGTATTTTGTCTACAAAAGTTGGCAAACTATTTCACACATTGAATATTTTTGGATGGCCATCCAAAACTGCTTGGCTTTTTCAATGTCCGGTAACCCCCATTCAAATGTGCTTGAGAATCGGACGATAATTACGACCTGCTGACAAATTTTGCAGTTTTTTGGTCCATTTCAACCCCTAAATATATGGCGATCATCTCCAAAAAGAGTATCCTGATATCCTGATATCCTAACTACTTAGTTTTGTTAGCTGTAGAAATATTACCAAATCTTTAATTCAAAATGAAAATATTCCAAAAGTATGACAAAATTGAAAAAAATATGAGAAAATATTACAAAATCAATATTTTCATCTTTAGAGAGATATTTTTATGAGATTTTTTTAGAGGTTTTTTCTTTCCTGCCAAGAGGCCATTCTGAATTAATGAGAACTGTCGAAATAAGTTCAGACGTTCTCGACATATATGAGATCTTTCAAGCATATCTTCTTTGATAGACATATATATCTCACATATTTTGCTATATATCCGATTTGTTGGATCTTAACATCAATGTGAAGATCAGAAGTAACCTTGTCATGGCTTTGGATTTCTCAGGGATTTAAAATATTCGCGGTTTAATGAAAAATTTTGAATTTTTTCAACACAAAAGATATGGTCTATTTTACCCGCTAAATATTATCCGATGACCACCCCAATTGGTAGGCTTCTTCTCCGCCCTAAACTCTAGGTACATGCGAAATTTCGCGTCGATTGATCTATAATTGGGACCTGTATAGATACTGCAAAATCCGACATTTTTTCAGTATTTGGTCCATTTCAACACCTAAAAATTTGGCGATCATTTCCAAAAGAAATAGGCTTCTATTCTGACCCTAACCCCATCTTCGTGCAAAATTTCGTTAGGATCGGGCCATAATTGCGACCTGTAGAGTGATTACAAATTAACATGGACAGACGGACGGACGGACATACATAGGTAGATCGACTCAGGTCGGCGAGATAGGAAGATCCATATATACTTTCATATGTGGGAAACCAATATTTCGAGGTGTTACATAATTTTTGGCCCAATCAAACTTATAATACCCCAAGCACATAGTGTTGTAGGGTATAAAAAGACACAGTTTGACGAGGTTTATTGGGTGTTGTGTCAACAGGAAGATGCCACACAGCACTCGTAACAATGAACATATAGAGAGGTGAGGTCGATAAAAATTTGATTTCACGTTCGGGACGGTCAATTGGCCACGTAGATTGTGATATTTAACGCCTTCGCCCCCATTGTGGTGGACTATCTTTAAGTTCATTTGATGGATTGTAAGACAACATTGAAGCATTTATTCGTGATATACCGATCGAAATGTTGGAAAGATTATGACAAAATTGGTCTAAGCAGATAGATCCTTTGAGGCGAATTCGCGATAGCCTCTTTCATGAAACTATCTTCAAACATTAAATCATATAGACCAAATTTTTCTATATATCTCAAAAATCACCGTTTTAAAATATTTTTAAAGATATAAAACATTTTCTAGAGCTATTGTAAAACAACTTACAACTTTGCAGACATATACAGGGTGAGATAAAAAACTGCAATAAAGTCAAAAAATGTAGGAAATAGCATAACATTTAAGAATAAGTTTAGATTTGTTCGAATTGGTCACCTTTGGCACGAATTATGGCCTTCAAACGGCCAATGAAACCATCACACGCTGCCCTAATGTTACTCTGCGGTATTTTGGCCCATTCCCAGCGAAACACTTGCTTGAAGTGATGGACACTTTGGTATTTTTTAATGCCAACCTTGCTTTCCAAAATACTCCAGACACAATAGGCCAACCGATTGGTATCCGTAGCATTTGGTGGCCATTGTGCGCTGGAAATGAAGCGAGGAACCTAATTTTTTAACCATTCTTGGTTGGCGCGTGCTGAGTGCGATGGTCCGAGTCCTGGAAATGTCCGAGGTCTGCGCCGAAAATGTTTGCGTGCCCAAGGCTTTAATACACCCTCCAGAATATTTTCGCGGTAATATTCGGCATTTATTCTGATGCCACTGTCTATTAATACGAACGGAGATCAACCATCGGCTGTTATGGCGGCCCACACCATCACCATGGCTGGCGCTTGAGTTCTGGGGGCCAACCTAAGGTTTACATTTTTAGCTGACCTCTTTGGTAAGTAAACACGATCATTTTGCCTGTTTACAAACAGCTGGACAACGAATGTTTTCTCATCGGAGAAAACCAAATTCGACAGCTCACCACTTTCGGTCAAGCGAAGCAACTCTTTAGCACTTTTGAATCTATTTTCTTTCTGTTGCAGTGTAAGTTCCTCCACTTTTTGGAATATCATATATGGCTTTACCCCGAGCTCATTTTTCAATATTTACCGAATGGAATATTGCGATATGATCAGCTCACGAGCTATTTTTCGGTCACAGCGACGGGAGTTTCGATCAAGTCGCTTCTTTACTTTTCGAACCATTTCTGCTGATGTTGCTGTTTTCTTCCGTCCACTTCCTTGACGTCGGGATACGCTACCAACAACGAGCGACTGTACGAGACACAAAAGATTCATTCACATTCAAATGCTGGAGTGCTCTAACGATAGCCACTTGTGGTTTTCCGGCCAAATATAAAGACATCACACTATCACGCTTGAATTCCATCACGAATACCTTTTTTTCTGGAAAATTCTCACAAAAATGCTTTAATCAATGCTACGCTTGTAAACACTGAAATAATTTTAACAGCTGTCGGACGAGTGGCTTAGAAATGATAGCAGTCTGAAGTTGGTTGCAGTGTTTTCATCTCACCCTGTATATATAGATTTTAAAGCTGTTTAAAAAGCATTGAAGTCACCTTTATAATAGGACGTCAAAAAGTAACGAAAAATGTAAGTCATTGTGTTACTAGTGGACTGTCCGTCCAAACTTTAAATACCAAAATTGAGTGGAATGTTTATGGTTGATTAAAGAAAGAGCGAACTAATGCTCTACAGTATACATCGTTTTTTTTTTTCACTGTAATGTAGCAGGAAAAACAACATTCAAAAGAAAATTTGCCAACTGAATGGACTGCACTTAAAGGTAACATTTGTGGCACATGTGTGCGGAGCTATTTTAACAAGCTAAGTGTGTAATAAAGGAGTTGAATTGCATAGCGCAAGTTCGGCGGCAATTGTAGTAATCACTACCAAAAGTGGTGGCTGTCAGATATTTGAATTGAATTTAACACCCACTCATGGCGAACATACAATCGCACTCACACACACACACATACAAATTGACATAACATTAGCTAGAAAAGGTATAATTTAAATTTTGTGTAAATTGTATTTTTCTATGAATTTTATTTACAAACAGAGAGCGCTCTGTCAAATGGTCAGTTAATGAATGATATTTGTCTTTTAATGTTGAAACAATAAAAAGTAACAAAACCAAATGTAAAAAATCACAAATTATTTTTAGAGCAAAAATCCAAAGTGAAAGGATAGTTGCGACTTTGTTCACTTCTTCTTATATTTTTTTCTTGAGGAATTAACGACAATCGTAAACATAAACTTGCTGAGCAATTTTACGCTCCGTCTCATATCAGTGCTGCTATTTGGGATTGGTAGCTGGTTGTTGGTTTGTCTTGTGCCACACGAATGGACGGACGGACGGACAATCACATTGAAGCAGCAATTTGTCGACAAAGACCAATCAAGCAATGGATGATGGATTGAAAATAATTATTTGATTTTAATTTTTTGTTTTTATTATTATTGTTATTTTTTGTGCTTTTTCGCTTACATAAGCATTTATGTTCGTACGCAAATTCCGCCAATGGCTATGCTGCTGCTGCTGCCGCCATTGTCGATGATAAATTACCAGATGGTGTCAAGGTAACACGGCATTATTTCAAGTTTGGCAAATGAGAAAAGGAATAAATCCGTTCGAATATTAGTAGGTTGCGTGAAACGACCAACACTTTAAAATGAAGCGTGAAAGTGTAAAATAGCTTTGTATGATTTATATCACAGGTGATTAAATTTTCACATGTTTAGACGACAAATGAAGAGTATTTTAATCGACCATGCTTTCATACTACCATCTGTGTCATGTTTAAATGATCCATACGTCATAATTGATTTTTTGAGATACAGGTGATTTTTGAAAGTTTTTCGGTATGCTCTTTTTCCGAAATTTAATTTCCCAACATAATTCCTTTGCCTCAGTTTTTCTAAATGATATTTATGTAGACTCTGTTTATTTGGCCTAAATGGAGATTCTGAATTTCAATAGTAATTTTCAGAATTGAAGATGAAATTTCAGAATTTCAACTGCAATTATCTAAAATTAAACAGCCAACATTCTATGGAGGGAATATTAGCTTTGTCATTCCGTTTGTAACTCCTCGAAATATTCATAAGGTTACAATACAAAGTATATATATTCTGGATCAGCGTAAAATTCTAAGACGATTTAGCGATGTCCGTCTCTCTGTTGAAATCACGCTATCTTTCGAACGAATTGAGATAGAAGGCTAACATTTTGCATACATGCATAGTTTACCAGTAGGCAGCTTAAGTTCCTGATTTTAGTGACATTATTTACCGGAATTATTTCAAATGTCGTATTGAAAGATCTTAATAGGTACTACAACCTATGGTAAAAAATGTCGTATGCAGGTCCACGTCTTTGTTTAGCTCCCATATGACGATACCTCCCGATACTCTGTATTTTCAGGTTTTTTGCGTTTTTTCATCGGAATTGTAACAAATTTCGTATTTAAAGTTCGCCTATGACAAAAAATTTCGTATGCAGGTTCACGTTTTCGTATATCCCCCATATAACTGTACCTCCCGATATTCGATATTTTAATGATTTTAGCGACATAATGCACTGAAAATGTTTCATATTTCGTATTTGAAATTCGTAATGGGTACTACAGCATATGACAAAAGATATTGTGAGCAGGTCCACGTCTTCGTATAGTCCCCATATAACGGTTTTCAGTTAAGTGGCATTCTTCGGAATTTTTTTTGAAAATTTTCAATTTCCTTCCAAATGTTGGAGGGTAGTAAATGTTCGGCCCGACCGAACTTAGTTTCTTTTTTACTTATTTTTATTATAATATTGGGCATTTATGTGAAGAAGATCATACCAACCATGGTACAATAAGGAGGTAGAACAGCTTCGTAAAACTACAGAACAGCCCTGATGCTACGTCCTCTTCCTGCCAGACTCATTCAAAATGATATCCAACCAGTTGTTTTAATTTTTTTCATATTTTTCCTCAATTTATAAATGAGTTATATACGGCAAAAAATGAATGAAATGCCTGGATTTTCTTTCAAAAATATTACCCAAACTGTTCAATCTTTCAATTTCATACCTAAACTGGTTAATAGCTTCAATGCTCGAGCCGCAATATACGTGTCTTTCAATCATTGGTTTTGAAAATAATTTGTTTTCATTTTTCAAAACAATAAATACATACATAAAATTGACAGAAGTCGGGCACACTTACAAAAAAATTGTAATCAGCTGGTAGCTCTACCTTACCTTTTTATTGTGCCATGATACCAACTATAAACCTTTCATAAATGCGAATTATTACTTTATAGCAGTTATAATTTGGAATTAGAGGGAATTAATATGTGGGAGGTATACTCAACACTGAATCGATTTCCACCAAATTTGACGGAGACATTTTTTCGATGACCGCCCAAATTTGAAAGCTTCTGCCTAGCCCTAAACTCTAACTCCATGGATGATAATTATGGATGAAAAATATATATGAGAGCTAAATCTATATCTGAATTGCTTTTCACGAAATTTGAAATACTTGTTTCTAGGCTAAATTCGTTATAATTATTTAAAATTTTGACCCTTTGTGTGGGAGGTACTTAATAGAGGGGACCGATATTGTCAATTTTTGCAATTGACATAGCACTGCTACAAATATGGGAATTTGAAAAATTTGAACAAAATTGGATGATCCGTTCCTGTTGCATACGGAAATTTTTTTTTTTTACTGTGAAAATGTAGACCTTTTGTATGGGAGATACCAGAAGTAGTGGGCATCTCCGAAGTCGATCTAAGTATAATAACGATTTGCATATACCTATCCATATGTGTTGGGGTTATTATACGTTTGATTGGGCCAAAAATTATAAGTAACACCTGGAAATATTAGTCCCCGACATGAGAAACTATATATGGATCTCCCATCTCGCCGAGCTGAGTCGATATATGTATGTCCGTACGTCTGCCCATGTTAATTTGTAATCAAGGTCGCAATTATGGCCCAATTTTCACGAAATTGAAAATAGAGATGGGTTGAGGGTCAGAGTGGAAGCCTATTGTTTTTGGATATGATAAAATCTAAGAATATCGTGTAAAAATATGGCATTAAAATAAATATATTTTGTTATTTTTTTTTTTTAAATTTTTTTCATAATTTTTATCGCATGTGATTTTTTTTTAATTTGACTTGCAATTTTTCATTTTATATTTTATTTTTCTACACCTTAAAACTCTATGTATTGAGGGTATTATATAGAGGTCGCAATTATCCGATCCGATCCTCATGAAATTTTGCATGTAGTAGTGTAGTCTTAGAATTAAAGCCTACTGTTTTTAAAGATATATATTCCAGGGTTCAAATGGACCAAAATATAACATTTTCCTGATATTGCAATCGCTCTACAGGTTACAAATGAAAACCATTCGACACGCAATTTTGCATGAGAAAGGAGTTAAGAACAGGGAAGAAGTCTAGCATTTTGGATGACCATTGGATTATATTTAGCTGTAAAATGAACCACAACTTTCGTGTGAAATTGTTTTGAATACCGGAGTGGGCAAATTTCCCGTGTTAAAAACCTGGACAGGGCTCTATGACAAATAATTCCAAAACGAAATCTTTCATAATGGATTTGGACATAAGGGGGCTTCTAACATATTGCAGTGTTGTAAAGCATCATATGGTCGGCCCGCACATTGCTTACTTGTTGATATTTAAGATATCTGAATTGTTAAACAGCAGAGTCAGTCTAAGGTTTCTGTATTTTTGAGTGAATCTCCAGAAGGTTTGTCCAAATTTTGAATGTGCAAATAAACTAAAAGATATGTTACGCATTTGAAACAACATAAAAAATTATTAAATCTCACGTTTCTATCTTATTGGTTTATCCCACAAAAATAGCAAAAATTAAAATATAAATTTAAATTGAGCATACGATATTTTTATACCCTACAACACTATGTGTTGGGGGTATTATATGTTTGATTGGGCCAAAAATTATGTAACACCTCGAAATATAGGTTTCCCACATAGGAAAGTATATATGGATCTTTCTATCTCGCCGAGCTGATTCGATCTAGCTATGTATGTCCGTCCGTCCGTCTGTCCATGTTAATTTGTAATCAAGCTACAGGTCGCAATTATGAACCGATCCTCACGAAATTGAAAATGGAGGTGGGGTTATGGTCAGAATAGAACCCTATTGTTTTTTGAGATCGCACAATATTAAGGGGTTGAAATGGACCAAAAACAGAAAAAATTCCTGATTTTGCAGTTGCTCTATAGGTTACAAATATCAACCAATCGCCGCGAAAATTTAAATGGAGTTAGAGTTTAGGAGTTGGTTTGGGCGGCCACCGGACAATAATTAGCGGGTTAAATAGACCCTAACTTTTTTGTAAGAAAATAGGAAAATTTCCACTAAACCGCGAATATTTTCAACCCCTGCCAAATCACTAATACATTAAAAGATCACTTTTGACCATTACAATGAAATCGGGTATATAGCAAAATAGGTACAATATATAGATAAAAGAATTGATCTTATTTATTCTACTTATAAATCAAAAACCACTGGGCCTATTTTCAAAATTCCCATCAATTCGGAATGGTCTTTTGCCAGAAAAGCAGAAAATCGCAGAAAAATATACCAATAAAAAGAGAATATTTTTCGTTCCATTTTTTTCAATTCTTGTCATATTTTTTATCGCATGCGATTTTTTCAATTTGACTTACAATTTTAAATTGTAAATTTTCTAAATGTTTACACCCTTCAACACTACGTTTTGAGGCTATTATATGCATGTCGCAATTATCGTCAAATCCTCACGAAATTTGGCATGGAGGTAGGGTTAGGGTCAGAATTAAAGCCTATTGTTCTTAAGATGTACATTTAGAGGTGCAAATGGACTAAAAAAAATTTTTTTTCTAATTTCGTAGTCGCTCTATAGACCACAATTGAAACTAATCGACACGGAATTTCGCATCGAAAGAGAGTTAAGGACAGGAAAGAAGTCTAGATTTTGGATGACCATTGGATTACATTTAGCTGTAAAATGGACCACAACTTTTGCCAAATTCTCCGGGCCAAAAAACTAAGTGTAACCTCTGGGCGGGGCTCTTTGACATTATTTCAAAAACGAAATCTTACAAAATGGATTTGGATATAAGGGGACTTCGAACATATTGCAGTTTTGTAGGGTATCACGTGGTCGGCCCCGCACTACTATAGCCTTTTCTTACTTGTTATATATGCCGTTATAGGCTTAAGGTATACAGCTGCGGGCAAAAGCAGCCGACCACAATCACAAATTATTTAGCAAGCGTAAAGTTAGTTAATTACATACTCCATTCACATCATTTCAATTCCAGTGGCAGCAAATTGAAACATATAATTATCACCATCTCTGCCTATTTTCCTCGGATGGGAAAGTTGAGACAAAAAGAAAAATTGAAATGCAAATAAGCCTTGCGCAACAAGCTGTAGTTAAGATGTCATCAATGACATGTCGCTCTAAATTAGTGACGTATTTAAAACAATTTAAATACTGTGGTCTCCCCCTTCCTAGAGATGGGGATCTATTTTCCATTGTTAAAACCGAGAAATATGGGTGATACCTTTCTCTTTGTGAAAGATTTCAAACAAAATATTAAACAAGTAAAAAAGATGTTGACATAATTACACCTATCAATGTTGGACAGACAGGCAGACTTACATACATACATCCATAATGGCAAATATGTTGGGTTACGTATGAGTGGAATAATAGGGTTAAAATCTCATTGAAGGGAGGCCTACATTTTCATGCAGTTCATTTGACTCCCCGCCTCTTTTCCAAAAAAAAAAAAAAAACAAAATATTTTAAATGGAAATCTTTTGTATGGAAACTTTGTGTGGTTTTTCTTTTTTTTTGGCTGCTTGTGCCCAGGGAATCGTGTCCATTGTTGGGAGTAGTTACCGCACCTAGTTTATTATTTTGTTCATTTGTTGACGAAAAAAAAAGTGTCTTTGTTTTTCTTTAGACTTTTTTAATTGTCTGGGTTTTCTTTCGGACATTATTTGGTGTTGAGGAGGAGATTAAGTTCGTTTGATTGGCTTAAGCGTTCAAAGAGGCTTGGATTGGATTATTTAAATTTTGTCATGACAAATTTCCCATTTGCTGTTTGGCTTGTCTTTACCCACTGACACAGTGTCAGCGTGTGAACTTTTTAGGGCAATTCTGCCATTGCCAGTCTGTCTGTCTATCTGCCTGCCACCTAGCTGCCTGCTGAGATTTGTGCAACTGTTTGTCGAATGCAATATTCGAACTTTGTCTGATCTGTTTTTGGCTTTGAAGTGTTTTCGTTTTCGGTTTTGTTTTTGTTTTCTTCATTTTATTTATCGCATGGGAAGCAATAATGACATGTACTAACTGCAGTTTGGAATATCGGAATATCTGTAGCAAAAACTGTTCGTGATTCTGTTGTACGACGTTGTGAGTGCCGTTGCATGATGAAAACATTTGGAAGTGTCTGCGAGTGCAGTAAATTGGTATTTACAAGATCTGACACAACCATTAAGAGTCATCAAAAATTGAATGAATGAATGCAACCGATTTGATTAGTCTGAAAATGAATGCGTAGGAAGGTAATTTTGTTATACCCTACAACACTTTGTGTTGGGGGTATTATAAGTTTGATTGGGCCAAAAATTATGTAACACCTCGAAATATTGATTTCCCACATAGGAAAGTATATATGGATCTTCCTATCTCGCCGAGTTGAGTCGATCTAGCTACGTATGTCCGTCCGTCCGTCTGTTCATGTTAATTTGTAATCACTCTACAGGTCGCAATTATGGCCTGATCTTCACGAAATTTAGAATAGAGGTTGGGCTAGCGTCAGAATAGAACCCTATTTCTTTGGGAGATGATCGCATAACATGTAGGGGTTAAAATGGACCAAAAACTGAAAAAAATTAATGATTTTGCAGTTGCTCTACAGGTCGCAATTATAGACCAATCGACGCGGAAGATAGCATGGGGCTAGAGCTTAGGGCTGGACAGAAGCCTTCCAATTTTGATGGTCATCGGGTAACATTTAGTGGGTGAAATATGTCACAACATTTGTGTTAAATAAAAGTCAAATTTTCTATTAAACCGCGAATATTTTTAATCCCGCCGAAACCACAAATAGACGAACAGATCAATTCTGACCGTTACGTAGATGCCGATAGTAAATATATCGGATATATATAGCAAAATATATACAATGTGTATATATAAGGGAAGGGGATGTTAGTTAAAATGCTTATATCTCAAAAAGGGCTGTACCGATTTTGACAAATTTTGTCAATTCAGAATGCCCTCTTGACATGAAAGTATAAAATCTAAAAAAATTGCAGAAAAATATGCCAGTAAAGATGTTATTATAGATTTTGTAGTATTTTGTGACATTTTTTATTTTTTCATATTTTTTATCGCATGCGATTTTTTCAATTTGACTTATAATATTTTGTAATATTTTTTCACCTTACAACACAGGTTGGGGTTATTATATAAGGATTGCAAATATCCTCCGATCCTCACGAAAATTTTCACAAGGGTAGGGTTGGGCTCAGAAGGACTAGGCCTATTGTTTTCAAAGATGTCCGCAATATATTAGGGGTTGGAATGGACCAACAACTAAAAATTTTCCTGATTTTGCAGCCGTTATAAAGGTGACAAATAGAAATCAGAGGACACGAAATCTCGCATAAAGTTAGAGTTTAGGACAGCGGGTACCATGGACCACTAATTTTGTGTGAAAAAATACCAGCATTACTTATAGGCGATATCCGAAATACGCAAATGGAAAACATCTGGCTTTATTATGCTGATTTCGTTGACGAATATAGCCAAATATCGTAGACAAGCAAATCATATAAATGAATCTAAATTTGGAGATACAGAGGGGCTTCTTACTGTTGGAGATGATTGCAAAATATTTAGGGGTTCAAATTAACAAAAAACAGAAATGTTTTTCCGATTACACAAGTGAAGCCAATCGACACGCCTGTGAAGAGAGTTATGGACAGGGAAGAATTCTAGCATTTTGGATGACCATTGGATTATATTTATCTGTAAAATGAAAATTGGGCAAATGTCCCTAGTCAAAATCCTAATTTCAAAAGCGAAATGGATTGGGACATAAGGGGCTTCTAACATATTGTAGTGTTGTAGGGTATTACATAGTCGGCCCCGCACGACTATAGCCTTTGCTTTCTAGTTTTTATATGAAATTAATGAAATTAAATATGATTTCAAACACTAAAAGCTTTTGTAAAATTCAATCGAAATCATAGGAAGTAAAATAATCCTACATGTGTCTGTCATTTGAACTCTAGATAGAGGCAATATTATTTTATACATCCTTTTGAAATCTAGCAAAAAGTTCCAATTATATGTATGGGTCCTATATAAGTCCAGGTTTAGTATTAATATTTTAAAAAAATATAGGATTCTCCCTATGTAGAATTTCTTTATGCCAAAAAATTCAATAAATGTCTAGTGATTGGTAAAAAATCCTATATAACGAACTACTGCCGCCTTCGGTATGTCGTTGTGTCAAAGGCTTAAGTTGTAATCAGCCTAAAGGTATTAGACCACTAAATACTTTGGACGAAATCCGTTTCAGGACATTTGGAATCGATCTGGCGATAAACGTCCGACAGTCTTTCTGGGGCCACGTTTACTTTTGAAAGAAGTGCCCGATATGGTCCAAACTTGGTACAAACTAGATAGCGTTAGAAGATGGCCAATATTCGTACAGTTCTTTTGGCATCTTCCGAATGAAAGTGAAATAATATAAATCTCATATTGAGTGAAACTACGCACATTTCAATATATTCTATTCTAGTACCTGCTCCACAAAATAAAGCAAAGGGAGTTGCAAAGTGGTACATGGTAATATTTATGTAAGATTTAGGTCATGTGCGAAAATGCATCATGCTGATGCACTTCCGATTTTCTTCAAACTTCAGACATCCAATATTTCCCGTATAATAGATTAAGTATGAAAATGAAATATATCGGTCCATTCTTTCTGGTTCCCCTCCCATCAAAAATTTAACCCATTTTATCGTATCTATATATCTGATTTAGGAGGGAATCTTGAAAATATCAGTCAACATCTTGAATACAAATAACTCTCATGAAATGTAAAATCAGTGGACGATTTTCTTCAATCCTCTCATATCCCATATGGACAACATGAAATCTTGGATGAGGGGTAATGTGTCCGTCCACCCCTTTGGGAATCACTCCCACACAGAGCCAACATTTATATTATTCTCAAAAATACTATGTGTTGAGGGTATTACAACTGGTTGGTATAACTTCGAAATATTGGTCCTGCACATAGGACGTTTTATACGTATCTTCCTATATTGCCGAGCTGAGTCAATCTAGCTATGTGTCCGTCCGTCTGTCCATGTTTAATTGTAATCACATGTGCAACTATACAGGGTGAGATTAAAAAACTGCAACCAACTTCAGACTGCTGTCATTTCTAAGGCACTCGTCCGACAGCTGATAAAATTATTCCAATGACAGCTCATTATATTGTTTAGAAGCGTACAAAAGCATTTTGGTGAGAATTTTCCAGAAAAAAAGTTATTCGTGATGGAATTCAAGCGTAATAGTGTGATTTCTATATATTTGGCTGGAAAACCCCAAGTGGCTATCGTAAAGGCACTCCAGCATTTAAATGTGAATAAATCTTTTGTGTCTCGTACAAACGCTTGTTGCCGTGATACTGGTAGCGTAGACCGACGCCAAGGAAGTGGACGGAAAAAAACAGCAACATCAGCAGAAATGGTTCGAAAAGTAAAGAAGCGACTTGATCGAAACCCGCTTCACAGTTGCCGAAAAATGGCTCGTGGGCTGAACATATCGTAATATTCCATTCTGCAAATATTGAAAAATGAGCTCGAGGTAAAGCCATAGAAATTCCAAAAAGTGCCAGAACTTGCACCGCAACAGAAACAAAATAGACTCAAAAGAGCTAAAGAGTTGCTTCGCTTGGGCGAAAATCGTGAACTATCGAATTTGGGTTTCTCCGATGAGAAAACATTTTTTGTCCAGCAGTTTGTAAACAAACAAAATGATCGTGGTTACTTGCCAAAGAGGTCAGCTAAAAATGTGCACCTTCGGTTGGCCACCAGAACACAAGCGCCGGACGTGGTGATGGTGTGTGCTGCCATAAAAGCCGATGGTCGCTCTTCGCTCGTATTAATAGACCGTCGCATCAGAATAAATGCCGAATATTATCGCCAAAATATTCTGGAGGGTGTATTAAAGCCTTGGGCAAGATTTAGGTCAGGTTTGAACAGGTTTGAACTATTTCTTTTGTACATCCCCTACAAATTTTTCAAGTTTTAAATAATGACTCTTGTAATAAGTGTTCGACTTTTTTCAAGCTTGGCACATCCTAATTTTTGTCTATATTAGAGCATGTATGAAAATCGTATATAATTTTGTTCACTCTTTTTACTTCTACCATAAAAATAAAAATCTCATATTCAGCGAAGGGAGTATCCGACAAACATAGTTGAAAATTGCCACGTTGTTATATTTGGATGAGGCTTTGGCTAGGTACAAAAATGGAATATAAGGATCTACAACAGTTCAAAACAAATGAATAGTATTTGTATCAGACATCGGAGGGAATATTGAAAATATTACTCCCCCTTAATGTTAAAATTTTGAATATTTATAACTCTCATAAACTTTGAAATCAGTGCTTGATTTTCTTCAGTCTGAGCATATCCCAATGGGTAATGGCTCATTCTACTCCTTCTGAAACCTTTCACACAAAGGATAAGGATTTCAGGATTCAGCGAAGAGAGTATCCGATAAACATAGTTGAAAATTGCCACGTTGTTATATTTGGATGTGGCTTTGGCTAGGTACAAAAATGGAATATAAGGATCTACAAAAGCTCAAAACAAATGAATAGTATTTGTATCAGACATCGGAGGGAATATTGAAAATATTACTTCCCCTTAATGTTAAAATTTTGAATATTTATAACTCTCATAAAATTTGAAATCAGTGCTTGATTTTCTTCAGTCTGAGCATATCCCAATGGGTAATGGCTCATTCTAACCCTTCTGAAACCTTTCACACAAATGATCAACATTTTTATTAATCCCTTTTCCCTAGCTCTTTTCCGATTGGCTGTAATTTGTCAATTTTGTTTCTCATTTAAAGTAATTTACAAAATTTAAAATCGACCGTTTTTATATGTCGTTTGTCTGTAATTTGCTATTTTGAAATCTTAAATCACTGCACATAAGTGACCGACTTTTTTCTGAAAAATTATGGCTTGATCGCCACGAAATTTTACATACGATCAGATTAGGGTCAGAATAGAAGTCTGTTTTTTTTTTTTTTTTTTGTAGATGATCGTAAAATATTTTGTGGATAAAAGAGTTAAAAAACAGTATTATTTCTGATTTAACCGTCACAGTATAGCTCAGAATTATAGACCATTCGAAATGAAATTTTGCAATGGAATATAGTTTAGGACAGGGCAGTACAGAAACGGGTTAACACTTTTGTATGAAAAAAAACCAAATTTTCCAGGTCACTTTGCAACGGAATTGCAACAAATAAACGTATAAATTGAGGTATATAAAAATATATACAGGAACCGAAATTTTCAAATATTGTAATTCGTTTTTAAGAATTTCATTTTTATGGAACGAAAATTGACCTAATGTTCAATTAAAACTATACTGAATGGAATCGTAAACAGCTTCGAGTTTTACCGTGTGTACCAAGCAGATAGACCGACGAAACATTCCGAAATGGATTTCGTCCATTTAAGGCCGTGTATGATCGTAAGTTTCAGGGTTTTGGAACATTTCGAAAAATAGTTAGATTTTCACCATATTTTATAAGACGTGCTTATAATCCAAAAATCAGATTTCCTCAAAATTAAGATTTCGTCTCCAAATTTCCAAGAAACTCTGGAATCAATTGTTTGAAATTAAAGGAAAACTTAAGAAGCGGTACATGGCCAAATTAAATATATTTTGGTCTGGTCATGTGTCCCTTAGGTTCATAATCACTCGTTATTGTACGTATCATTTGACACGTCCGAAATGTGACCAGTTGATTTGTGTACAATGAAATTGCCGAAAATATAATATTTGGTCCAAATATTGTTCCACTCTTTCTGGTCTATGCCCACACAACGGGAGTATCCAACTTTATAAAAATTAAAAAACATCGTAAGTTTTACCAGACTGAGGTCCGCAAAAACCAAGAATATCGCCCAACTTTTTTGAGTTCCTCCCCCATTAAGGATAAATATTTGTAATGGTCGTATATCGCATAAAGTGTGAAACGATTTTGGCTTCATTTTTATTTTGCATATTCCAATATAATTGTCAATGTGTGTGGTTCACATTGTGGCAACGTCCATAAACTTGTACTGACTGATCTTATAAACTAGCAGACATAATACCCGGCAAAAACTTATTATTGTTTTTTAGCTTAAAGTAAATAAAGTCCTCCCTCGAAGAAAGGTACAATAGTAAAGTCCAAAGCATTTTGTCGTCTTAAATCGACAAAAATGTAGAAAAAAACATTATACCCCCAGCCATATGGCTATGTCATTTGATACGGCAAAAACGTGCATCATTAAAATAATAGTTTTAGCCCCTAGGTCTCTTGGACCAAATCCGTTTCAGGACATTTGGAGTCGATCAGTCGATGTGCACACGATAAATCTCGAAAGGAATGTCGGATTTGGTCCAAATTTTTATAATTTCAAACTTAGATCGAGTTCGGAGATGGGCAACATCGGTTCACTCCTTCAGGTAAATCCCCAAAAAAGTCTATATTTTCAAAAAAAAAAAAAAAAATGCACAGAAAGACACAGGATAATCCGATTTTGTTCCAACTTTCCAAATCCTAATAATGACATCAGTGCTAGGTCAAGTGCGAAAATGGGCAATATTGGTGCACTACAACAAATACCTCCCCCACAAAGTGTCAAATTTTGATGTAAGTGTGATGTAAGATTCCGATTGTCTTTAAGTTACACACATCACATATTTTTATTAACCCAAGGTCTGGTGTGAAGATAGAATATATCGGTCCACTCCTTCTGGTACCTCCCCCACAAAGGGTCAAAATTTTGAATGTCTGAGAAGCTCATAAAACGCAAAATTAACATTTGCTTCCATTCAGAATTTTACAAATCTCAATATTTCTATCAATACAAGATCTGTTAAAAAGATGGTAGAGATCGGACCATTTCTTCTGGTACCTCCCCCACAAAGGTTCAAAGTTTTAAATAACCAAAACGATGTTAAAATCCGAAATAAGCATCCGATTCTCTTCATATTTTACACATCACAATATTTTTATTAACCCATGGTCTGGTGTAAAGATGGGACATATCGGTCCACTCCAACCAATATAGTCCAAACCTGGCACGTCGCAATATTTTTATAATATTTATTTAGGTCCGATATGAAATGAACAATATTGGTCCGTTCCTTCGGAATCCACTCCATAGAGGGTCAACAATTTGAATAAACATAACAGAAGTCAAAATATATTTAAATAATCGAACATTGCATGCTATATAGTTGTCAGCAAAAACCGACTGATACTTGTTAACATGTTTTTTATTTTATTTATTTTTTGAATTTTCCACAATCTCTTTTTTACTTTGTATGCTGTAGATATTGAACTTTCAATTTGAATATTAAGTGTAGTTTCAAATCCTACATCTATAGCTGACGCCAAGTCTTGAACTCACAGCTATCGATTTAGAAATTTTAATAAATTCAAGGTTTTTGGGCAGGATGTTTTTGATTATCCAGCAAGACGTTGTAAAATTTATTTCAAAAATCAAGACTCACGATTCTTGAAAAAAAAAAAACTTTAAAAAATGTTTAAGACTTTGCCATTAATTCTTTACAAAAATATTTTGACCCAATCGAAGATCTAGTTACATTATTATTATCTTAATAATAATAATAATAATTATACAAACACATATTGTCCTTCTGCGTTACAATGGTCGATAAATCTTATCCCCCATATATCATTGTAAGGATTTTTTTCGATAGTTTCATTAGGAATCACCGATGTCAACAAAACCTTCTTCGGAAAGCTTTTCTGAACAAAATACGATTTTTCAAACAAATTTTTTTAGAAATGTCTAAAAATTTACCACTTTAGAAGGGTCCAGACCGAGCCAATTTAAATTTAATTGTAATTATACCCTACAACACTATGTGTTGGGGGTATTATAAGTTTGATTGGGCCAAAATTATGTAACACCTCGAAATATTGATTTCCCACATAGGAAAGTATATATGGATCTTCCTATCTCGCCGAGTTGAGTCGATCTAGCTATGTATGTCCGTCCGTCCGTCTGTCCATGTTAATTTGTAATCACTCTACTGGTCGCAATTATGGCCCGATCTTCACGAAATTTAGAATGGAGGTGGGGCTAGGGTCAGAATAGAACCCTATTTCTTTTGGAGATGATCGCGTAATATTTAGGGGTCGAAATGGACCGAAAACTGAAAAAATTTCGTCGAACTTCGCATGTACCTAGAGTTTAGGGCGGGGAAGAAGCCTACCAATTTGGGTGGTCATCGGATAATATTTAGCGGGTAAAATAGACCATATCTTTTGTGTTGAAAAAATTCAAAATTTTTCATTAAACCGCGAATATTTTAAATCCCGGCGAAATCACAAAGCCATGACAAGGTTACTTCTGATCTTTACATTGATGTTAACATCCAACAAAACGGATATATAGCAAAATATATGCGATATATATGTCTATCAAAGAAGATATGCTTGAAAGATATCTTATATGTCGAGAACGGCTGAACTGATTTCGACAGTTCTCATTAATTCAGAATGGCCTCTTGGCAGGAAAAAAACAACGTCTAAAAAAATCTCATAAAAATATCTCTCTAAAGATAAAAATATTGATTTTGTAATATTTTCTCATATTTTTTCAATTTTGTCATATTTTTGGCATATTTTCATTTTGAATTAAACATTTGGTAATATTTCTGCAGTTAACAAAACTAAGTAGTGAGGATATCAGGATATCATATACAGATCGCATTTATGGCCCGATCCTTACGAAATTTTGCATGGGGATAAGATGAGGGTCAGAATAGAAGCCTACTCTTTTTGGAGATGATCGCCATATATTTAGGGGATGAAATGGACCAAAAAAACTGCAAAATTGTCAGCAGGTCGTAATTATCGCCCGATCCTCACGCACATTTGAATGGGGGTTACCGGACATTGCAAAAGCCAAGTAGTTTTGGATGGCCATCCAAAAATATTCAATGTGTGAAATAGTTTGCCAACTTTTGTAGACAAATACGAAAAAGTCCATTCCAGTGACTCTTTGGAGAATTCACAAATACAGGAAAGACGCACTTCTGACTATTTCGTTAACGCTGATTTCGTTGAAGAATATAGTCAAATGTCTGTGTCTCATATAGATGCATTTCAGTCAAAAACCAATAATAAATGTTAATTTTTTGCCACTTCTGAGAGATTATAGGTCTTTGGGAAGTATTGGTTCCAGATCTAGGAAGACCATTTACGTGCAACATCCACCAATATATTGGAAATGAGCAAATTAGTTTAAGTTGCTATTATTCGAAAATTAGAGAACGAAACCTGATGGTTTTCTTTTTATTATTTGTCACAATATCTTGTGGAATTCTTTCGAGTATCTCGCCTATATAAACTGTATCGTTTATTATAGTGTTGTAGGGTATTCAACGGTCGGCCCCGCTCGACTGTAGCCTTTGCTTACTTGTTTTTAATTTGGCATTAAATTGTATTATTGGTAAAAGTATTAATTTATGTTTTACCCATATAATATTCATAAACTAAACAATTTGCCAACTTGTGCTTGGATACAACTCTATTCCATGCAATTTAAATACTCAACAGTGCAAATAAAATTCGAAGTTAAAAATCGAAGTTAAATTCGTATACCTAATTTGCAAAAAAAAAAAAAAAAAAAAAAAAAACTAATTCAAATTATTAACTTTCACGCCAAACAAAAGTAACTGAAATAATTGAAACGAAGCGAGAAACAGACACAAACACACAAATCGAAATAAATTCGAAATACTAATTACAAGTCAATTGCGGAATGTGATACTAAAACACTTACCTTATTTTCAACAGTCTAGCCGGAATTAATGGATTGCTTTAGCTTCAGTTGATTCGTTGTTTTTTGAGTTCTCCTTTGGAGTTTATTTGCTCAAATTATTTGTTTGTTATAAATATTAATAACTTTGTTTTAATTTTTTTACAACATTACTATGTTTTTTCTTTCTTTCTTTCTTTCTTTTTGTAACGAGAAATGTATTTTTTTTAATTTCAGCACTTCCTTGTCAAGGCCTCTGTCGTTGTAATGTAGGTAAGAAGGAAAGTATTTTGGATTTTATTTTGCGTTCGTTTTCTTTTACGATTTTATTTCATTAACTATTCTTGTTTGTGGTTATTTTTTACACAAAATTGTTGTAACGCAATTTTTTGTTTACAATTGTTGCATGCAATCTTATCGAAAAATACGTTTTTTATGAATTAATTATTTTTTCACTTTACAAGTGTCGATTATTTTAGATTTTTCGCCGAATTTTTTAATAAACTCAATTCAATTCAACTTAATTTATTTATTCAAAATCGCAAACGTTACAACGTTTTATTTGAAATTCAACCCCAATGCAAAAAGCTCTGCCTTTTGGATTTTCTTTCAGTTTTCCGTTGGGCGGTTATTCGATTTGTTTCGCTTTTGGTTTGGCTCTGACTTCAAATGCTTGTAACGGCAGACTAACGTGTGCGCTTAAAAATCGTTGATATTTATATGCGCTGCTTTGCTGCGCCGACCAGTAGACCATTGTTGGGGGAACTGCAACGGCATTGTTAGCGCATGCGCAGCACCTATCGCTAAGCTAAGCTTTTGCCTTTGACTTCAGCCACCGGCTTCTTTTCTTCAAGCTTAGCGTGCGTTAACTGCAAATGACCAGCACGAAAGCGAGCAAAGCGAAGTTGTGACCATTTGTTGGGATTTTTTCATGTTCTCTACCACAAACAGGATCAATAACTTTTCGAAATGAGTTTGAGATATTTTCTAAAAAGAAGTCTCGGTCTTGACAACATTAAACTGTTAGTCCTCTACTTCATTAACATATCTATTAAATATTTTTAACGTCTTCTCTTGGTCTTCTATGAGAAGGCATTTTCGTCTTCTATGAAAAGTCCTTTTGGTCTTCTATGAGAAGGTATTTTGGTCTTCTATGAGAAGGTCTTTTGGTCCGCTATGAGAAGGCCTTTTCGTCTTCTATGAAAAGTCCTTTTGGTCTTCTATGAGAAGGTATTTTGGTCTTCTATGAGAAGACCTTTTGGTCTTCTATGAGAAGTCCTTTTCGTCTTCTATGAGAAGTCCATTTCGTCTTCTATGAGAAGTTCTTTTCGTCTTCTATGAGAAGTCCTTTTCGTCTTCTATGAGAAGACCTTTTCGTCTTCTATGAGAAGGCCTTTCGTCTTCTATGAAAAGGTCGTTTGGTCTTCTATGAGAAGGTCTTTTGGTCTGTTATGAGAAGACCTTTTGGTCTTCTATGAGAAGACTTTTGGTCTTCTGTGAGAAGACATTTGGTCTTCTATGAGAAGGTCTTTTGGTCTGTTATGAGAAGTCCTTTTCGTCTTCTATGAGAAGTCCTTTTCGTCTTCTATGAGAAGACCTTTTCGTCTTCTATGAGAAGGCCTTTCGTCTTCTATGAGAAGGCCTTTTGGTCTTCTATGAGAAGGTCTTTTGGTCTGCTATGAGAAGGCCTTTTGGTCTTCTATGAGAAGGTCTTTTGGTCTTCTATGAGAAGATCTTTTGGTCTTCTATGAGAAGTCCTTTTCGTCTTCTATGAGAAGACCTTTTCGTCTTCTATGAGAAGTCCTTTTCGTCTTCTATGAGAAGACCTTTTCGTCTTCTATGAGAAGGCCTTTCGTCTTCTATGAAAAGGTCGTTTGGTCTTCTATGAGAAGGTCTTTTGGTCTGTTATGAGAAGACCTTTTGGTCTTCTATGAGAAGACTTTTTGGTCTTCTGTGAGAAGACATTTGGTCTTCTATGAGAAGGTCTTTTGGTCTGTTATGAGAAGTCCTTTTCGTCTTCTATGAGAAGTCCTTTTCGTCTTCTATGAGAAGACCTTTTCGTCTTCTATGAGAAGGCCTTTCGTCTTCTATGAGAAGGCCTTTTGGTCTTCTATGAGAAGGTCTTTTGGTCTGCTATGAGAAGGCCTTTTGGTCTTCTATGAGAAGGTCTTTTGGTCTTCTATGAGAAGATCTTTTGGTCTTCTATGAGAAGTCCTTTTCGTCTTCTATGAGAAGACCTTTTCGTCTTCTATGAGAAGACCTTTTCGTCTTCTATGAGAAGGCCTTTCGTCTTCTATGAAAAGGTCTTTTGTTCTTCTATGAGAAGGTCTTTTGGTCTTCTATGAGAAGGTCTTTTGGTCTGTTATGAGAAGACCTTTTGGTCTTCTATGAGAAGACTTTTTGGTCTTCTATGAGAAGACATTTGGTCTTCTATGAGAAGGTCTTTTGGTCTGTTATGAGAAGACCTTTTGGTCTTCTATGAGAAGACCATTTGCTCTTCTATGAGATGACCTTTTGCTCTTCTATGAGATGACCTTTTGCTCTTCTATGAGAAGACCTTTTTCGTCTTCTTTGAGAAGACATTTTGCTCTTCTTTGAGAAGACATTTTGCTCTTCTATGAGAAGACCTTTTCGTCTTCTATGAGAAGATATTTTGGTCTTCTATAAGAAGACCCTCTGATCTTCTATAAGAAGACCTTCTGATCTTCTATGAGAAGACCTTCTGGTCTTCTATGAGAAGACCTTCTATAACAAGAAGACCTTCTGATCTTCTATGATAAGACCCTCTGATCTTCTATAAGAAGACTTTCCGATCTTATGTGAGAAGACCTTCTGATCTTCTATGAGAAGACCTTCTGGTCTTCTATGAGAAGACCTTCTGACCTTCTATAACAAGAAGACCTTTTGCTCTTCTATGAGAAGACCTTTTCGTCTTCTATGTGAAGACCTTCTGTTTTTTATGAGAAGACATTTTGCTCTTCTATGAGAAGACCTTTTGCTCTTCTATGAGAAGACCTTTTGCTCTTCTATGAGAAGACCTTTTGCTCTTCTATGAGAAGACCTTTTGCTCTACTATGAGAAGACCTTTTGCTCTTCTATGAGAAAAAATGTTGGCCTTCTATGAGAAGACCTTTTGCTCTTATATGAGAAGGACTTTTGCTCTTGTATGATCTGACCTTTTTCGTCTTCTATGTGCAGGCCTTTTGATCTTGGAGAAGACTTTTAGTTTTTTTTAGAATGAAGTTTTTGTTGACCTTTTATGATAAAAAAATAGGTTGGCCTTCCATGAAAAGACTTTTAGGTGTTTTGTGAAAAGACCTTTTGTTCTTTAATGATAATATTTTTGGTCTTCAAAGAGAAGAACTTTTGATCTTTTATAGGAAGACCTTCTGGACATATATGATAAGGTCTTCCGGTTTTTTATAAGAAGATCTTCGGTTATGACCTTTAGACTTCTGTATTGACATTTTAAAACTTTGTCGGATGTAGAATCCTCTTGAATGTCTTCTATCTACGAAAAAACCGCATGATGTATTTTTTCTATGAAGAATTAGAACTTTCCATCTACTAAAATTAGTTAGAGCTTCCCATGTACAAAACCTCATTCGGTATGCCACTTTCATCTGCTTCTGATTCGGCTGGAGTAGGTAAATAAACAAAAAGCTCAAAGAGGACCGGTGGCAGTATCACTTGTCTTTCTGCGTTTAATTAGACAAACAAAAAACAGCACAAAAAACAAACACCTTTTGGAATTTGTCACTTTGTTTTTAACGACTTTGTTGGCAGTTTGTTTTCTTTTTGGCCGCATCTTCCGTATTAAATATAACAATCGTATTATTATTGTTAGCCGAGATCAGCGAAGCTTCACAACATTGTGTGGAAGTGCGGAGTGATTTACAACAATGTTATCGCCGTAGATCATTTTGCATTTTATCATCAGGGTCATTACATCGACAAAAGTCTGATGGCGATGATGATGATGCAGATGAGAGTGACATAAGAAATTTCATTTAATTTTTTCATGTGCAAAGAAAACGCATCAAAACATTGGCAGCCAAACAGTGAAATAAAGAAATGAAAAACAAAAATGTGTGAAAACGAGATGGCTGTCTCACTAATGTTTGGTGGAATATTGTGTCTGGATCGGTAACTACGCCAGTTTAAATAAGTTTTAATTAATGGCCGCCATGCTATCATCAAGTGGCAAACGTCAGGATTGTCTAAAACAACGCCAAACGTTTTCTTGACAGCCGTACAAGATATGCGATATCAAAGGATTATGTTTCCAAAGTTATTATTAAGCTTTGTATATTTTCTATAAAATTGATAACAATTCCGCCATGGGAAAACGCTTCGCTGGCTGCCATTAAAAGAGCTGAGAGAAAATTTAGTGAATGGAAAAGCTTTTTATGAGTTTAGGAAAATCTTTTTTAGTGGATGTATTACTACATGGCAAGCTTTTCATTTGCTTATACAGTAACGACAAGGGCAAATATGCAAAGCTCATTTTATACTGAAGAGAACTGTAATAAGTATAGGTAGACAAGAACGCGTATAAATTTCATGAAAGCAAATATAAATCAAAATATTTAAATGAAGTAGAACTCTCCTCTTTTCTCTAAATCTTCTTAATAGACTTCAATGAATAGAAATATTCCAAACATCTAATACTTAGATCCTATTACACCTGTGAAAGAGATGATAAAATATCGAAAAAACTTAAAGTATTTTTAATAGAAGACCAGAAGTTCCCTACATAGAAAAACATGAGGACTTCTTATAGAAGATCGAAGGTTATTCCATACACTTTAGAAGAAGGACAGACGGTATCCGAATAGAATAACTGTAGATATCACAGATGACCAGAGTATCTTCTCATAGAATACTCGAAGGCCTCCATATAGAAGCCCAAGATATATCTATACAAAAAACACAAAGTCCAACAGAAAATATTTTCTTAGATGACCAGGAATGCCATCATATAGAGACTAGAACGTCTTCTTAAAGAAGACCAAAAGCACTTCTCACATATAGGGTGAGATAAAAAATATGCAACTAAGTCAAACGCCATAGTTTTTACTTTTTTTACATTTTATTGAATGAAAGAAAAAAATGTCGGAAATAGAATCAAATTTTAGAATAAATTTAAATTTGTTCGAATCGGTTAACTTTGGCACGAATTATGACCTTCAAACGGCCAAAGAAACCGTCACACGCTGCCTGAATGTTGCTCTGTGGTATTTTGCCCCATTCCCGGCGAAGCGCTTGCTTGAGGTGATCGACACTTTGGTATTTTTTTAATGCCGGCATTGCTTTCTAAAATACACCAGACACAAATGTCCAACGGATTGGTATCCGTAAATATTGGTGGCCATTGTGCGCTGAAAATGAAGCGAGGAACCTGATCTTGTAACCATTCTTGGTTGGCGCGTGCTGAGTGCGATAGTGCTGAGTCCTGTTGGAATATCCAAGGTCTGCGACCAAAATATTTGCGTGCCATATGCTTTTAATACACCCTTCAAAATATTTTCGCGATAATATTCGGTATTTATTCTGATGCCACGGTCGATCAATACGAGCGGAGAGCGACCATAGGCTGTTACGGCGACCCATTTTCCATTTTTCGGCCACTGAGACGCGAGTTTCGACCAAGTCGCTTCTTTACTTTTCGAACCATTTCTGCTGATGTTGCTGTTTTCTTCCGTCCACTTCCTTGACATTGGGCTACGCTACCAGTATCACGGTAACGAGCGATGGTACGAAATACAAAAGATTTATTCAAATTTAAATGCTGGAGTGCTCTAACGATAGCCACTTGTGGTTTTCCAGCAAATATAAAGAAATCACACTATCACCCTTGAATTCCTTCACGAATAAGTTTTTTCTGGAAAATTCTCATCAAAATGCTTTTGCACGCTTGTAAACAATATAATGAGCTGTCACTGGAATTATTTTTACAGCTGTCGGACGAGTGACTTAGAAATGACCGAAGTCTGAAGTTGGTTGAACTTTTTTCATCTTACCTTGTAGAGACTAGAAGGTCTTCTTTCACAAAAGACCTGTAGATCTCCTCTCATAGATGGCCACAGTGTCTTCTCTGATAGAAGTCTAGTGGATCATCTCTGACAGAATACCAGTAGGTCTTGCCCCCACATGGCCACAAAATACTAGTAGGTCTTCTCTCACAGAAGACTAGTAGCTCTTCCACAAAATACTAGTAGACCTTCTCTCACAGAAGACTAGTAGCTCTTCTCTCATAGAAACTAATAGATCTTCTCACAGGATACTAGTAGGTCTTTCATAGCAGTTCAAAAGGTCTCCTTTCATAGAAAACCAGTAGGTTTTTTTATCTTCGTTTACAAAATATTAAAGAGTCTTGAAGTTTAGTGGGAAAATCGCAATTTCTTCTCAAATAAGAGAGGAAGGTTTCCTTTCACAGATCAGTAGGTCTTCTGTCACAGAAGACACCTGGGTCGGTAAGTCTTCTCTCACAGAAGACTAGACCACTCGATCTTTTCTTATAGAAGATTAGAGGGTATTCGCTCATGAAAAGTCTTCTCTTATAGAAGACTAGTAGGTCTTCGTCCACAGAAGACCAATGTATATTTTCTAACAGAAGATTAGAGGGTCTTTTCTCATAAAAGTGCAGAGGGTCTTCTCTCATAGAAGACAGAAAATCACAATTTCTTCTCAGAGATGACGAGAAGGTTTCCTCTCACAAATCAGTATGTCTTCTGTCACCGAAGACCAGTAGGTCTTCACATAAAAGAGTATAAGAGCTTCGCATAGAATATGTATAATGATAGATGACTAGACATCCTTTATCAAACGATTTATCAAAGCGCACCGTTCTGCTAGAAAAATCTCATCGTGAGGTTTAAAAGTTCTACCAATGAAAACCCTATATATTTTAGACCCCACAAAGTATATATATTCTTGATCAGCATAAAATTCTATGTTGATTTAGCGATGTACGTCCGTCTGTCCGCCTGCCTGTCTGTAGAAATCACTCTAGCTTCCGAACGAAATGAAATAGATTGATAAAATTTTACTCAAATGTATATTATATCCGCAAGACTTTTGGTATTGAAAATGGGCCATGTATGTCCACGTTTTGCTATAGCCCCCATATAACGGTACCTCCCGATATTCGATACTTTTTTGATTTTAGCGACATTATTCACCGGAATTGTTTCAAATTTGTTTTTTGAAATCCGTAATGGATACTACAGCCTGTGATAGAAAATTGTTCACACATTCCTGTATAAGAGGCCAAGGGGAACGGTGTGCGACCGGGTGTAAGAATCTTCCTTTGCGATAATTGTTGTTTTGTTTCTCCTGTTTGTAATTTTTATTGGGTTTTCCCAATACAGCTGGCGGTCTATCTTCTTTCTTATAATTTGATTCCTATTCAAGACAATTCAATATTCCACTCTTTTTTAATCCTTAAATAGAGCTATACATTGACGTCATTGCTTGTGAACCACAACGGGTCACATGAATCATAGTTGGGTATTTTCCACATTTGCGTAAATGAGATTTTCCCAAAAGCAGGTTATTTGGCCGGTAGCAATGTTACGCTTCACATCTTACTGTATGAGATGTTGACAGAAACGCATAACTCTGCTACAAGACTCGGAAACGCATAGAAATGCCTCAAGTTTAAGACAATACTAGAGCAAATGGTTTTGCACGCAATTAACTACATCGCCATAATATAAACCAAGACAACCAAGATGTCGCCATGATTAACTTATTAAAAGTTGAAGATTTTTTTGTGTGTTTTTTTTTTCTCATTAGCAACAAGCCCAACAACCACATTCCCTTGGTACAGTTTCTGGTTTTCGATTTCAATTTTGAAAAACAAAAATCACATTGTTTTGTTTAAGTAGCCTGTCATGTCATGTCATGCAGTTTACCAAAAAAGGTCAACATAATGTCAAAATAATTCACCGACCTGAGAAAATATTTTGTTCGTCTTAACGCTCCAAATATGCCCCAACTTGCTGATGGACAATAAGCCATTCAGCCACTCATTCGTTCATTAAATCAAAATAGTAAAATTTCACATTTTCAAATAACTACTTCGTTGACATATTTCATATCATGTCAAGTTTTTGACAAATTTGCATTCGCATGTTGCAAGCTAAGCTCGATTTCGCGACATCTACTGCTTTCCATGGTAATTTCCTACAAAGCTTGCGCTAAATGAGACTGGAATTTTAAAGACGGAATGATGTCTGTGGGTTAGTTGGTTTCCATTTCTCTGCGTCGATGGACAAGTTCAATAAATCTCCTGATTTCCGCTGGAAACATGAAAAATTAGTCATTAACTGCTCATAAAAGCATACATTGTTGGAAAATGTTTTTTCCGCAAAACCCAATGATTTCATAATACTAAGCAACCGAAATTTAAACAGGTATATTTATACCCTACAACACCATGTGTTGGGGGTATTATAAGTTTGATTGGGCCAAAAATTATGTAACACCACGAAATATTGGTTTCCCACATAGGAATGTATATATGGATCTTCCTATCTCGCCGAGCTGAGTCGATATAGCTATGTATGTCCGTCTGTCCATGTTAATTTGTAATCACTCACAAGTCGCAATTATAACCCGATCCTCACAAAATTTTGCACGAAGGTGGGGTTAGGGTCAGAATAGAAGCCTGTTTCTTTTGGAGATGATCGCCAAATGTTTAGGGGTTGAAATGGACCAAATACTGAAAAAATTTTGCAATAGCTATACAGGTCGCAATTATAGACCAATCGACGCGGAATTTCGCATGTAGGTAGAATTTAGGACAGGGAAGAAGCCTACCAATTTGGGTGGTCATCGGATAATATTTAGCGGGTAAAATAGACCATATCTTTTGTGTTGAAAAAATTCAAAATTTTTCATTAAACCGCGAATATTTTAAATCCTGGCGAAATCACAAAGCCATGACAAGGTTACTTCTGTACTTTACATTGATGTTAACATCCAACAAATCGGATATATAGTAAAATATGTGCAATATATATGTCTATCAAAGAGGATATGCTTGAAAAATCTCTTATATGTCGATAACGGCTGAACTGATTTCGACAGTTCTCATTAAGAAATGGCCTCTTGGCAGGAAAGAAAAAACGTCTAAAAAAAGTCGCATAAAAATATCTCTTTAAAGATAAAAATATTGATTTTGTAACATTTTTTATATTTTTTCAATTTTATCATATTTTTGGCATATTTTCATTTTGAATTAAACATTTGGTAATATTTCTACAGCTAATAAAACTAAGTAGTTAGGATATCAGGATATCATATACAGATCTCATTTATGGCCCGATCCCTACGAAATTTTGCATGGGGATAAGATGAGGGTTAGAATAGAAGCCTACTCTTTTTGGAGATGATCGCCATATATTTAGGGGTTGAAATGGACCAAAAACTGCAAAATTGCCAGCAGGTCGTAATTATCGCCCGATCCTCACGCACATTTGAATGGGGATTACCGGACATTGCAAAAGCCAAGCAGTTTTGGATGGCCATCCAAAAATATTCAATGTGTGAAGGAGTTTGCCAACTTTTGTAGACAAAATACGAAAATGTCCCTTCCAGTGACTTTTTGGAGAATTCACAAATACAGAAAGACGCACTTCTGACTATTTCGTTAACGCTGATTTGGTTGAAGAATATAGTCAAATGTCTATATCTCATATAGATGCGTTTCAGTCAAAAACCAATAATAAATGTTAATCTTTTGCCACTTCTGAGAGATTATAGGTCTTTGGTTCCAGATCTAGGAAGACCATTTACGTGCAACATCTACCAATAAATTGGAAATTGCTATTATTCGAAAATTAGAGAACGAAACCACTTGTTTTGTTTTGGCTTTGGAATGAAAAATTGTCTAAGCGAACAAAAAGTTGTATTTGTAGAGTTGGAAACTGTAGATTCAAGCTCAATTATTGTACTTATGTTACCTTAATAAAATAAAGAATAATACACTAACGAGCCTATACAGGCCTTTCATATAAGGGAGACATTCTGCATCATTTTCTTAGAATCAAATTTTAGAATAAGTATAAATTTGTTCGAATTGGTCACCTTGGGAATGAATTATGGCTTTCAAACGGCTAACCGTCACACGCTGCCCGGCAAAGCGCCAATTCCCGGCAAAGCGCTTGTTTGAGGTGATTGGCCCTTTGTGCGCTGGAAATGAAGCGAGGAACCTGATTTTGCAACCATTCTTGGAAAGGGGGGGGGGGGGGGTCGTGCTGAGTGTGATGGTGCAGAGTCCCGTTGGAATTTCCAAGGTCTGCGGCCAAAATCTTTGCGTGCCCAAGGCTTTAATACACTCTTCCGAATATTTTCGCGAGCATATTCGGAATTTATTCTGATGCCACGGTCGATTAATACGAGCGGAGAGCGACCATCGGCTGTTATTCTGAACGTCTTTCATAGATAAAAAAAATCATTCTGAGCGCCTTAAATATTTCGACCTTCTAACGATTTTTGAAAGCCTTCTGTAAATATCAAACAATTTAAAGTTATCCTTTATATACAGAACAACTTCTTCTAGGCCGAAGATTTTCTGAATTTATTTTAATATATAATTAAATCGTTCTAAAGTTCTCCCATTAGTAGAAGAACTTCTAATGTTGTCTTCCACTTCGTCTAAAGAGACTCCCTCCATCTCGCTTATAAGTAGCTTTATTAAGTCTACTTTTAACTCGCCTGTAAAAACTCTCTCCGTGTCGTCTATAAAAATCCCCTCCAGCTCGCCTAAAAGGGTTTTCTCCAACTCGTCTTAAAAGACTCCCTCCAGGTCGCACATTAAAGACAACGGCTCCCGCCTATCAAAAAAAATCGCTTTAAGGTCGCCTATAAGTACTCCCTCCAGATGGACACCCCGGCACTCGTATTAAGACTCCCTCTATCTAGCCTAGAAAGAAACCCTCCAACTCGCTCCGAAAGACTCCTTCCAAGTCGCCTATACACTGTCTTCAACTCTCTCCAAGCCTCCAAACTAGCCCATAAAGTCGTCCTTCATTTACTTCTCCTTCAGCAAGCGGTTGAATATGTTTTTCCTCTACCTCGGCTAGAAACCCTCCAATTCGCCTCGAAATTCTCCTTACAGATTGCCCAAAAAAACTCCCCTCAGCTGCACTACAAACACTCCCTCCAGGTCGCATATAAAGACAACATCCAACTAGCTTAGAACGACGCCTATAAGTACTCTCTCCAGATGGGCATCCCGGCACCCGTATTAGGACCTCCTCTATGTCTCCTAGAAAGAAACCCTCGAACTCGTTCCGAAAGACTCCTTTCAGGTCGCCTAAATACTGCCTTCAACTCTTTCCACGCCTATATAACCGCCTTGAAATACTCCTCCAAACTAGCCCATAAAGACTTACTTCATTTACCTCTCCTTCAGCAAACGGTTAGATATCCTTTACCTCTACCCCGTCTAGAAACCCTCCAATTTGCCTCAATAGACACCTATAAAATTGACTAAAAAGGTTCTCCTTAACTGCCCTAGAAACACTCCCATGGTAAGAAAGGTCGTCTAGAAAGACTCCCTTTAACGAGCCTAGAAATACTCCCTCCTTTTTATACCCTACACCACAAGGTGGCCAGGGTATTATGTCTTTGTGCATTTGTTTGTAACAGGCAAAAGGAAACGAGATAGACCCATAGTTCCTTTTGATGATCTGCATAGAATCACATTCTAAGTCGATTTATGCATGTCCGTCTGTCCATGTATTTTTGTAAACAAAGTACAGGTCGCATTTATTGCCCGATCCAGATGAAATTTTGCACAGATCATTTGTTTGGTCCAAGGACGAACCCTATTGAAATTGGAGATAATCGGTCAAAATTTAGATATAGCTCCTATATATATATTCGTCCGGTTTGCCTTTTATTGTGCACCAAACGTGTAATATCAGCCTGAATTGTATGGAATTTTGCATATGCACCCAAATTAGGCCTGCAAATAAGTTTGGCAAATTTGATCGAAATCGGTTCAGATATAGCTATAGCTCCCATATATATTGTTCATCCGATTTGCTATTTTTGCCCTCCGCAGCCGTAATATCCACTCTGCAACAACAATATTTGGGGAAATATATCAAATACAGCTCAGAAATGCATTTGCTAAATTTTATCGAGATCGGTTCAGATTTGGATATAGCTCCCATATATAACTTCGTCCGATTTACTTTTTATTGTGCACCAAACGTCTAATATTTGTTTAAATGGGACGGAATTTGGCACTTACGACCGAAGTTGGTCTAGAAGCTAGTATGTCAAATTTGGTGAAGATCGGTTCAGATATAGCTGTAGCTTCCATATATATTATTCATACGATTTGTTATATTTGTTACCCACAACCGTAATATGCACTCCATAACAACGATATTCAGGGAAATATATCAAATACAGCTCAGAAATATCTTTGCCAAAATTAATCGAGATCGGTTCAGATTTGGATATAGCTCCCATATATATCTTTATCCGATTTTAAATTAATTGTGCACCAAATGGGCAATACAAGACCGAATTTAAAGGATACAAATGCTTCGGCACATTTAGCCCTTCGAACTTTAAATTATAATTATAATCATAGCGTGTATGATTGAATTCTCCCATAAAAACTTTTAATTGTTATGTGGAGCTCTACTAAATTAGCAAAGTGGTGTAGGGTATCATAAAGTCGGCCCCGCCCGACTTTAAGACTTTCTTTACTGGTTTCTTCTTTAGCGAACGGTTAGGTATTCCTTAATAAATGTATGTGAACAACCCTTTCATATTGGAAACAAATAAAAGATCGCATTAAACAGGTATTGTTTGAAAAAATGTATTTGTTGTTAATTTGATGCCTATCAAACAAAGTATTTTATTTCCATTTTTTTTTTTTTCGAAAAGTAGATGACAAATGGAGTAAACTCTGAAAATTTGAATTTTTATATTCCGCTAATAAAGTATATAAAACGTGTCATATTAAGATCACCATCGCATGACTATGTGTATACAGCTGTCGAAGTGGAACATTTCGATCAATAAGGTCGATGAATTTTGTCAATTGTTTGACTCTCTCTCACACTCCGCTCCTCCTATTTACCGGTATTGAAATATGTATTATAAATTAATTAACATTTAAACTTGATTCTATTAAACAATACGTGTTCGCACACAGATGAACAATTGCCATGTGTGCTTTTAACGTTTTCTCTTTTTCAATATTTCAATAAAAACGCATTTACAAATCTTCAAATAAATAGAAAGTACAAAAACAAAAAAAAAAAAACAGCAAATTACATTTAGAAGACCTCATCGGGATCGTAATTTTGACTTTCAATTTTTTGGCGGGCCTTGGCCAATTTGGCGCTTAATTCCGATGAACGCACGGTTTTAAACTGTAAAAATAGGAAATTGATTAACAATTTAAAAACGAAAAAAATCAAATGATTTTCTTACTTCGGAAATATTTTTTTGCAAAACAATTTGTGATATCAAACGACGACTTTCTTTTTGACCAAAATAACCCTCAATAATGTGCGGCGATAGGGCAAAGAGCTCCTCACCATTCAGGCCACGTAGTTTCTTGACAATAATATCAGAGAATCCCTTGCCCCTAAGCCATTCCTCCACTTCCTTGGGCTGGGATTTCTGATTGATGTAAATTTGTGGTGTCTTTAGAATTTCCAAATCACGTCGCCGCTCCCTCTGCATCAGAGTGAATTTCAATTCATCATTAATGGTACTTTGCAGCATGAGGGCCTCGTTTGTTTCGTCTAATTCGGTGCGAGCACGCATGGCTGAAACGAGGGGGGAAGGTGTTTTTGATAATTTTCTTCGTTTTAAGGAATTCAGTATTGAACTTACCTGCAATATTACCATTCAGGGCCATGTTACGCTTCAAGGTACCCGATGGTGTTTCATATGACTCATTTTCACTATCTGGTGGCGGCAATGGTGGGGGGATGGGTACATTCGGCATACTTATCGAGCGAGGAATGGAATTTCTAGAGGCACGCTGTAATTGAGCAGCTTGTAGTTCCGCCTCAGTTGGAGGTATAAACGTTGTCAAAGTCTTACGATTATTAACATTTCGCTGGATGGGTTGATCTGAAAGTCAGAGAAAATATACATGAGAATTTTCTATTTAAATGCCCAGGTAAAAAGTCCATAAAAGTAAATAGTAAAAAATGATTCTTCATTTTAAAATTCAAAAGCAGTATGCTCTATAAGGGCGAATACATGAGTACAATTCCCACAAAAAATATCATATAAGATTAAATGGAAGCCTTCATAGATTTGTAGAACGAATTTCATATCTCAGCTTCTTATGTCTACTCTGGACTCCAACTCACAAACAAATTCCAATTACATAATTCCAAAAGTACCAAATTTAGTTCCAATTCTACCTCGTCTTCGTCTTAACCCCTACGAAGTAAAAACATTTATCTTTCAAAATTTTAACATTAATACAAGGAATTGTATATTATGCACCATTTAGTACACTAATAGTACGAATTTTTAATTTAACCAGTAAGGAAAGCTCAAAAGTCGGGCGGGGCCGACTATATGATACCCTACACCACTATGCATATTTAGTAGAGCTCTCGTAAAAAGGTTTATACAGGGCATCTCAGAGATCTCTATGAGATATTTGGTACAAAATCAAAATCTATCTAATTCTATCGTGCATTTTACGAACTATAGCTATCTCTGAACCGGGTTTCTCCAAATTTGACGTATTAGCTTCTAGACTGAATTCGGTCTTATGTACGAAAATTCATGCCATTTGGGTTGATATTGGCCATTTGATGCACAATTAACACGAAATCCGATGAAGATATATATGGGAGCTATAGCTATATCTATATCGATTTTTACTAAAATTGGTGTACTTGCTTCTAAGCTGGTTTCGGTCGGATTTGCCAAAATTGATGCTATTACGGCCATTTGGTGGTCAATCACCCGAAATCGGATGAATATATATATGGGAGCTATATCCAAATCTGAACCGATTTCGGTAAAATTTAAAACAGCTATTCCTGTGCTCCATTTAATACCTGGTACCAAATATCACGGTTGTGGAGTGCATAGTAGGATGTGAGGGACTTAAAGATCAAATCGGATGAAAGGTATATATGGGAGCTATAGCTATATCTGAACCGATTTTCTCCAAATTTGATATACTTGCTTCTAGGCCGAATTCGGTTGGGTGTGCCAAAATTCAGGTAATTTGGACTGATAGTGGACATTTGGTGCACATTTAACCCGAAATCGGATGAAGTTATATATGGGAGCTATATCTAAATTTGATCCGATTCTCACCAATTTCAATAGGGTTCGTCCTTGGGCCAAAAAAATATTGTTTGCAAAAATTCATCTCAATCGGATAATAAATGCGACCTGCATTTTGTTCACAAAAATACATGGACAGACGGACGGACGGACTGACATGCATAAATCGACTCAGAAAGTGATTCTATGAAGGTTCTCAAAAGTAACTATGGGTCTATCTCGTTTCCTTCTCCATGTTACAAACAAATGCACAAAGACATAATACCCCTACCACTATGTGGTGTAGGGTATAACAATTCTAGCCACCTTTTCAATATCGGTTTGTCACAACTCTATATGGCGATAGTGTTCCTTACATAAAGTTGTATAATAATAGCTGTTGCCGTTCACCAGTGCCTCAAAAACTTTGCACCTTTTAGTACCTTTGGTAATATAATTCATCTATTACATGCATTCGATATTCCTACCCTTTAGGGCTTTTAATTCTTCCTTATTGCTCATTGGTGCAATATACAGAGTGAGATGAAAAAAACTGCAACCAACTTCAGACTGCAGTCATTTCTAAGTCACTCGTCCGACAGCTGTTAAAATTATTCCAGTGACAGCTCATTATATTTTTTAGAAGCGTTCAAAAGCATTTTGGTGAGAAATTTCTAGAAAAAAAGTTATACGTGATGGAATTAAAGCGTGATAGTGTGATTTCTTTATATTTGGCTGGAAAACCACAAGTGGCTATCGTTGGAGCACTCCAGCATTTAAAAGTGCATAAATCTTTCGTGTCTCGTACCTTCGCTCAACGATGTCAAGGAAGTGGACAGATGAAAACAGCAACATCAGATGAAATGGTTCGAAAAGTAAAGAAGCGACTTGATCGAAACCCGCGACACAGTGGCTGAAAAATCGCTCGTGAGCTGAACATATAGCAATTTTCCATTGGGCAAATATTGAAAAAAATGAGGTCGGGGTAAAGCCATTGAAATTCCAAAAAGTGCAAGAACTTATTCCGCAAAAGAAAAAAAAATAGACTCAAAAGAGCTAAAGAGTTGCTTCGCATGACAGAAAGTGGTAAACTGCCGAATTTGGGTTTCTCCGATGAGAAAACATTCGTTGTCCAGCAGTTTGTAAACAAACAAAATGATCGTGTTTACTTGCCAAAGAGGTCAGCTGAAAATGTGCACCTTCGGTTGACCACCAGAACTCAAGAGCCCTCCGAATATTATCAGAATAAATGCCGAAAAAGCCTTGGGCACGCAAACATTTCGGCCACAGTCCTTGGACATTCCAACAGGATTCAGCACCATCGCACTCAGCACGCGCCACCCAAGAATGGTTACAAAGCGCACAATGGCCACCAAAATCTCCGGTTACCAATCCGTTGGACTATTGTGACTGGAGTATTTTGGAAAGCAGGTTGGAACTAAAAAATACCAAAGTGTCGATCACCTCAAGCAAGCGCTTCGTCGGGAATGGGCCAAAATACCGCAGAGCAAAAGTTCGGGCAGCGTGTGATGGTTTCATTGGCCGTTTAAAGGCCATAATTCGTGCCAAAGGTGACCAATTCGAACAAATCTAAACTTATTCTAAATTTTGATTCTATTTCCGGCATTTTTATACCCTCCACCATACTATGGAGGGTATATTAACTTTGTCATTCCGTTTGTAACTCCTCGAAATACTCATGTCAGACCCAACAAAGTATATATATTCTTGATCAGCGTAAAATTCTAAGTCGATTTAGCGATGTCCGTCCGTCTGTCTTTCCGTCTGTCTGTCTGTTGTAATCACGCTATCTTTCGAATGAATTGAGATAGATGGCTAAAATTTTGCACACATGTTTTTTTTTCCAGTAGGCAGGTTAAGTTCGTAAATGGGCCATGTAGGTCCACGTTTTCATATAGCTACCATACAACGGTAACCCCCCTATATTCGGTATTTTGATGATTTTAGCGACATTATTCACGGGAATTGTTTCAAATCTGGTATTTGAAGTTCCAAATGGATACTACACCCTAAGACAGAAAATTGTCTTTGCAGGTCCACGTCTTCGTATAGCCCCAATATAACGGTACCTCCCTATATTCGGTATTTTGATGATTTTAGCGACATTATTAACCGGAACTGTTTAAAATTTGGTATTTGAAGTTCGTTATGGGAACTACAGTCTGTGACAGAAAATTGTCGGTGCGGGTCCAGTTTCGAATTTGAATATGGTAATGGCTTATGACAAACAATGCATATGTATGTCCACGTCGTATAGACCCCAATATAACGGCTATATTCGGTATTTATAAAATTTTAACAGAATTTTTTAAGGATTTTATTTTTTGAAAATTTCCAAATTCGTTGCAAATGGTGGAGTGTATTAAAAGTTTGGCCCGGCCGAACTTACTGCTTTTTAACTTGTTTGCTTTCATTCAATAAAAAAATGTAAAAATGATGCCGTTTGACTTTGTTGTAGCTTTCTAACTCCCCCTGTATATCACCAAATTTAGAGCTTTCCGTACAATTATAGCACATACTTCCAAAACCACATCCATATCTCAATACCAACAAAGACCTCAATATCAAATTTGAGGATTCTAGCCATATATTTCACTCAACACAAAATTTAGTATAATTTAGTACAAATTTAGAACGCATTTCCAAACCACCGCCAAATCTCAAACACATATATTATCAATTGTCCAAGGATCTAAATTCAGAATTTTATCACTATCCCATCACACAATATAAAATATAGTACTATTCAGTACTTTTCGTCCAAAAATGAACGTAGTACAAAATTTCAAAATTCCAGCTTCATCCGTTCACTCTAAAGCAAACTGTTCACATTTAGTACCATTTAGATCAGTTCACATACTTAGTAAACCTTTCCAAAGACGCCTTCATATATCAAGCTTACTTTTCAACCTTCATTCGACAAATATCAAACGGTACCATTTAAGAAGCTTTCGTAACCTTAAAGTTCGAATTTTCAAAACCCCTTCTATCAGTGAGCTGAATTGTTGTAGAAACTAGAAGCTTGTCTAGCATGCCCTTTGTCTTGTTTGTAGAAGACCTCCTTCATCCGCTACCTGTTTAAGATTGTACATAAAAGGTGGGTCAGGCAAATGCAAGCATATGTGCTCCCAGCAAACGAAATTTGTTCCATACCCACAAAATTGGGTAAATATAAAACTGTATATCTTTGCCCGGCCCTGTATAAAAGTTTGTCCGATGCAGTTAATCGGAGATATGAAAACCATCAAAGATTTTCTAAAACAACTTGTCACTATACCTCAAGGCTGGGTCAAGAGCTGCAATTTTACATTCCCCCAACTGTGTTTCACATTGATTTCATAGCTTTTTATGGTTCTGATTGAGCGAGCGAGTAGAAAACTACGCTAATCTAATTTATCCGGTCCTGATATATACTGCCTTTTTGAGCTTATCAATCGATAATATTTAGACTTCACTATATTCCTGAATGGAGTCCCTGCTCGTCTATTAAATAAGCCCTGCATCACCACGTAAGTTCGTTAGTCAAAGCTCTCCCAAAAATCCTCCTACTCTCCTTCTTCTACTCGTCGTCTAAAGATGGAATAACTTCTCGCCCCAAAAACTTTATTATTTTCTCCTTTCTTACCATTATGCTCAGGTTGGGATGAACCAATAGAATCTGTATCTTTGCCCGAGTAAGTTGAGTTTTGATCAAAATTGTGCGGGGCCAAGAGGGTGTGTGGCACATAACCAATATTGCCGGAGGCATTGCGGGCTTTCCACCAATTACGAGAGTCATCAATGATCTGCAAAGCAAAAGAAATTCGAAATTATTTTTTAAATGAAATTTAATTTTTTTCCATTTTATTGATCCCACCTCCAAATATTCCCCCTTGGTGACATTCAATTCCCGATCATTGTTCGCCACTTTGTTGTACATAACTTCGGCAATTTTCACATTTCTTGTCTTGAGCCGCAACAACCAGGTGTTGTTGTAATTTGTGGTACCCGGCGACTTTGATGGTGGCTGCTGGCCTGCTGCCGTCCTGGCTGCTGTGGGTGGTGGTATGTATTTTACCTCCTCATCGACCACCCAATCGGGCGACCATTCATCATAGAATTTTGGATGATAGGATCCCTTGTGATCCTTGAAATGTTCCTTGGCTTGAATCCAATTGAGACCTAACGATTGCCAAAATTTCATTTCCTCTTCGTTGAGGCAGCTCTTAAGGAAGGCAATGGTGTCGGCACGCAGTAGCGGATCAACGACATTCTCAGCCACGGCGGAGCCAGTGTAGACATCATTGCACACTCCGTAGATGGCTTGCAGCGACACAAACGAGTTGTGGATGGGTTCGGCTGGATCTTGAAAGTGGTTTTTCAGCTTGAGCACGTAGTTAAAGGCGAGCTTGTGTTTGGCAAAAATGTCGCGAAATTCCTTCTCCGTTGGTGGACGAGAACGATTCAGCAGCAGACCCTCGCCATGTGAGCTGTGTTCGTATTTACGCACCTCCAGCTCACGCAATGCTTCGGCGGCAAACTGTAAGCGTGTAACGAAACGTTCAATGTCTTCGAAGCAGTGGTTTAGCACCTGAATGTCTTTGTTGGTTTGTTCTTGGTCTTGAGCGGTTTTTTCGTTGGCAGCTTCGGCGGCTGCCACAGCCAAGCCATATTGGTCTTTGCTTTGGTGCATGGGGCGATCCGATTTGGGCACAACAATGGGAGTCTTATTGCGGTCTATGGTCACTGCTTTGCCGCTGGACAGTTGTTTAAGATCTTCCACCAAATGGACGGCCGAGACATCGCTTACCTAAATTAAAATTAATTAATTTTTTTTTATTTATTTTTTTTTTTTTGCTCAAAATATTCTCCCCCAACCCTCTTGCATACCTGAAAAATATGCATTTCGGTGTTGCCCAACGAAATGCCCGGCACTGTAAATAGCAATAAATTATTGTAAATTTCCATGGGATCTTCACTGATGAAGGCTGTCGGTTCGGTAATTAGGGATCCTGGGAAGTTTTCAATTTCCTTCATGTTGCTGTCCAACATCACCAACCACTGGCCACTGAAGCACATGTACATTTTCATGGGCCACACGCCGCCCACCTTGTCCAACTCCATTAGGGTTTTCAGTTTATCCTTTGGCCTCGAAACTTCCGTGTCACTTTTCAGCTTGAACGTGCCCAAGTGGTCCAGAGCATAGGTGGGCTTGTTCTCTGTGGCAATGTGACCATTTGGCACACCGTTGCCATTTGTATAGCCGTTTTGAACCATAATTGATTAATACATTCACTGTGAGAATTAAAAAAAAATAAATGGGGAAATGGGAGTGTTAGAGTATTTTTATCAAGTTTCGGATAGAAAAAAAATTCTTTATTGTTTATGGTTGATTATACTTCCAAACATCGCCGTATTTCTAGATAAACTACAAAATTTCACAAAGTTATATTTAATCATTCGCTTTCGACATTCTTGGTCGACATTCGAAGTGTTTAAGTTTTGAATTTCTTTGAAATACTTTAATCACACCGTGATAACGCAATGAGTTTCTTTTAACATTGAACCGTCAAGCACAAGAATTTGTTTGGTATTTTTACTAAGAAATTGTAAAATGTATATTAGGCTCTACCGCGTTTTCCTCAAAAAATACGTGACCTAAACCACGACTGTTTTATGGGGACAAAAAAATTAGAAAGAATCGGTCAGTTTGTCGACTGATATGCGTATAATCTCAGTCTATGAACCTTTTAGAGACTAAATTTTATGGTCTGAATTGCTTTAAACAATATTTTTTAATAGTATCAGATTTACATTTAAAAAATTAATTTTTTCAAGAAAACTTTGTAAAGTACTCTTATTTCGTCAGAAATATTGAATTTATGGAAATTCATAGATAATTTTCGAAAAGAAAGGCCTATTAACATTTTTGTAATATTACCAAACAAGTAAAAAAGCAGCTAAGCTAGGCCGGGCCGGGCCGAACTTTTTATACCCTCCACCATTTGGAAAGAACCCTTAGCATTTTGACCAGGGTCATTTGCCCAATATTTACGCACTTCGCCGTGCTGTTAGTTGTTGTGGTCCATTTTACAGCTAAATATAATGCAATGGTCATCCAAAATGCCAGAATTCTTCCTTGTCCTTAACACTCTTCTCAGGCGTGTCGATTGGCTTCAATTGTGTGATCAGGAAAGTTTTTCTGTTTTTGGTTCATTTCAACCCCTAAATATTTTGCGATCATCTCCAAAAGCAAAGACCCCTCTGTATCTATTAGTGTTCCATTCTACCGCTATCCTAAACTCTAACTTCATGCGAATTTCGTGTCCTTTGGTTTCCATTTGTGAGCTTTATAACGGCTGCAAAATGAGGAACATTTTAAGTTTTTGGTCCATTTCAAATAAATATATTGCGGACATCTTTGAAAACAATATGCCTAGACCTTCTGAGCCCAACCCTACCCTTGTAAAAAATTTCGAGAGGATCGGACGATATTTGCAATCCTTATATAATAACCCAAACCTGTGTTATAAGGTGAAAAAATATTACAAAATATTATAAGTCAAATTGAAAAAATCGCATGCGATAAAAAATATTAAAAAAAAAAAATGTAACAAAATACTACAAAATCTAACAACACATCATTATTGGTATATTTTTCCGCGATTTTTTTAGATTTTATACTTTTATGTCAAGAGGACATTCTGAATTGACAAAATTTATCGAAATCGGTCCAGCCATTCTGGAGATATAAGCATTCTAACTAACATCCCCTTCCTTTGTATATACACATTGTATATATTTGGCTATATATAACCGATATATTTACTATCGGCATCTACGTAACGGTCAGAATTGACCTGTTCGTCTATTTGTGATTTCGCCGGGATTAAAAATATTCGCGGTTTAATGGAAAATTTGACTTTTATTTAACACAAATGTTGTGGCCTATTTCACCCACTTAATATTACCCGATGGTCATCAAAATTGGAAGGCTTCTGTCCAGCCCTAAGCTCTAGCCCCATGCTAACTTCCGCTTTGATTGGTCTATAATTGCGACCAGTAGAGCAACTGCAAAATCAGGATTTTTTCAGTTTTTGGTCCATTTCAACCCCTAAATGTTATGCGATCATCTCCAAAAAAATAGGGTTCTATTCTGACCCTATCCCCACCTCCATTCTAAATTTCTTGAAGATCGGGCCATAATTGCGACCTGTAGAGTGATTACAAATTAACATGGACATACGGACAGACGGACGGACGGACATACATAGCTAGATCGACTCAGCTCGGCGAGATAGGAAGATCCATATATACTTTCCTATGTGGGAAACCAATATTTCGTGATGTTATATAATTTTTGGCCCAATCAAACTTATAATACCCCCAAAACATAGTGTTGTAGGGTATAAAAACCGCTATATGGGGGCTATACGAAGACGTGGTGTTGCATAAGTAATTTGTGTTATAGGTTGTAGTAACGGTTCCGAACTTTATATACGAAATATGAAACAATTCCGGTGAATAATGTCGCAAAAATTATGAAATTATCAATTATCTGGGAGTACCATTATATGGGGCCTATACTCACAAGGATGTGAATTTGCAATGAAAATGCTAATGGAGATCCTTGTGAGTATGGTGAAGGGTATAAAAATGCTAACACTTTGTCTTTGAAATGTACTGACTTCACACGGCACACCGACAAAGCCAAATTTCCTAAAAAGTATTTCATGACATAGGGTCTATTTCTTAATTTAATTAATTTCGATAATGCCCATTTTGGCCATATCAAATGATATATACCCTCTGTAACCATATGGCTGTGGGACAAAAAAATATTTAAAAAATGTATTAAAAGTAAAAATTTATTATGTAACTATTATACTATAAAATTTATTATTAACTATTACTATTTAATAGAAAAATATGTATATTTTGCACATGGCCAAAAAATCTAAAAAAAATGTGTGAAAAATTTGCAAAAACTAGTTATTAAAGAATTTTAAAAAAGCATGGTCATATTTTGAAATCACATTATAAAAAATTCATATTTTCCCCAGAATTTGATGGCTTTTTATATTTAACAAACTACAATATAAAATGTATTATGGGCGCAAATTACTTAAATGGGAATCAGATTTTTCAAAATTTTCTAGGGAAGTATCATTATCGCAGTTCAACTTGCCTCGCTAGAAATATTACGAAATACAAAGTATAAGAAAAACAGAGACAATTTTGATTTTATATTTAAAAAAAATATTGTTTATGTGTGGTATCTCACACATAAGATAGAGCGATAACACTTGATCTAACTAATTGACCAAGATATCTACAGGTGGCGCAAAAGCGAACTTTCGATGTTTTTTTGGCTGAAATTAAAAAATTTAAAATATTTTTTTTTACATCAAGTCGAGAATATGACTTGATATTGCGAAACAAGTCGGCGATTTTTTAATACTTCCCTTAGCCAGAAATCTGACATGAATATGTAATTTATCGAAATTTATGGTTTCGCATAAAATTGGATTTAAAAGTTCAATATCCTTCAAATTTTGCACATACCAATTATTCTTGTGGATTATTTTTATTTGGTCTTTTATTTTTTTTTTTTACATCAAGTCGCGAATATGACGTCATGTAAATGGCCACCACCGCCACAGTTTATTGTTATTTGAAACCTTTTTTATGGCATTTTCCATCGCTTTGGCCAAAACTTCCGGGGAAAGGTTTTCACATTCTTAACGGATATGGCCTTTAAGAGCTGAAATTGTCTTAGGCTTGATGACATAAACCAGTGACTTAAAAAAGCCCCACAAAAAGAATTTTGGAGCAGGCAAATCAGGTGATCTTGCTGGCCAGTGCAAATCGCCAAATCGCCCGGGAAATGCATCCTTCAGCATATCGATTGTGGCACGGGCAGTGTGTGCCATTGAACCATCCTGTTGGAACCACATGTTTTCCAATGCTAACTCATCAAGTTGCGGCAAAAAGAAGTCGTTGATCATTGCTTTGCAGCGCTCACCATTCACAGTAACTGTTTTGGGTCGCGAAGTCTTCAAAGATAAAAGTTCCGATGATTCATCCAGCGACATTGAGCGGGTGTAATGGTCCCTCTTGGTTTACACTCAGATTTTTAGTGCTTCAGAAGCGTAAATTTTTCTTATTTACGCACCCGCTAAGATGGAAATGGGCCTCATCACTCATGATTATTTTTAATGATTAAGATTGGCTAGACGTGACAGCAGCTAACAGCTGATGCTCCATCTGGACTGTGTACGGAAACATTTTCTAATCTTGTACTAAAATTCACAGTAAAGACCGTCGACTGATACGCATTTGCATGACACGTCGTCGGGTCGATGTCCACGACGCTTTCATGACATCCTCGGCTACAGCCGCAATAATCTCTGTGTTGAATCAATTGAATCAATGTTGAGCAAATTCGGACGATTTGTTTTTTTTCTTTGATACGAACCTCTATCCGACTGTATAGAAATATTTAAGTCCCACCTTTCCTTGCAAGTGATGTGTGATGATAAACAGCTTTATATTTTTTTCAGAATCATTTGTTAAAAAAGGATGATGTAAGTCCACTTTTGAAATATTTTCTACGTTCCTTTTCCTTGTTGAATTATAGCGTGGCCTACATAAAGTCGTCCAGTGAGCCCATCTGACAACCAAGTTGAATGACATATTGTGATTTGAAATTCAAAGAGAGTCAAATCGTACGTCAGAATTTCTACCAGGCCATCTCTGCTGGTAATGCAGAACGTAGTTGTTTACATGTTTTTTTGGGTTTAAAAATTATAAGGTTGCGAGTTCAATACCAGCAACGACAAAAAGTATATAGGAGTATACGATTTGGCCCAAACATAGACGAGTTCGGAGATGGGAAATATCGGTCCGCTTCTTTTGGTAATTCCCCCAAAAAAGTTCAAAATTTCCAAAGAAAATATTTTATTGCACAGAATGAGAAAAGATAATCCGATTTTGCTCCAACTTTGCGAATCCTTATATTTTCATCAGTGCTAGGTCAGGTGCGAAAATGAAAATATCGGTCCAGTCCATCAAGTACCTCCCCCACAAAGGGTCAACATTTTGAATAATTACAATTTTTATAAAATATGATGTAGGAATCCGATTGTCTTCAAATTTCGCACATCCCAATAATTTTATTAACCCAAGGTCTAAAACGTGAAATTAATATCCGATTCCATTCAGACTGTTATAAAGATGATAAAGATCGGACCATTTCTTTTGGTACCTCCCCACCTAGGGTTCAAGATTTTGAAAAACAAAACGCTCAAAAATAGCGAAATAAGCATCCAACTCTCTTCACACATCCAAATAGTTTTGCCAACGCAAGATCTGTTGTGAGGATGATATATACCTGGCAACACCTTCTAATACGTCACCCACAAAGGGTCACAATTTTCAATGTTTATTCCTATCATAACTTGTGAAAAAAGTCGGCGATTCTTTAAAACTTCCTATATCTAAATATTTCCCTTAGCCAGAAATCTGATATGAATATGTAATTTATCGAAATCCAACTCTCTTCACACATCCAAATAGTTTTGGTAACGCAAGATCTGTTTGTGAGGATGATATATACCTGGCAACACCTTCTAGTACGTCACCCACAAAGGGTCACAATTTTCAATATTTATTCCTATCATAACTTGTGAAAAAAGTCGGCGATTCTTTAAAACTTCCTATATCTAAATATTTCCCTTAGCCAGAAATCTGATATGAATATGTCATTTATCGAAATTTATGGTTTCACATAAAATTGCATATAAATGTTCAATATCCTTCCAAATTTTGCACATACCAATTATTTTATCTGTATTGTATGAAGTATGAAAATGGAATACTTCGGTCCGCTATATCTGTTACATTACGCATATTACCCCATTTTCCAAAAATTTGAACATATCTCATATAAAGTATAGGAAGTAGTCAATATAGTCCAAATCTTCCACGTTGTAATCTTTATATCAGTCTTAGATCAGATACGATTTGGTCAATATTGTTCAAGTGCTTTGCAACATCCCCCATAAAGAGTTTGAATGATCATAACTCATGGCTGGGGGTATGCATCTGTCGTTAAAACGGACCGATACTCTTTAACTTCTTTTTTTTATGCCCTCCACCGCTGTAACTCTTTGAAATATTTATAATGGACTATTCAAAGTATATATATTCCTGACCATCGTAAAATTCTAAATTCTATCGAGCGGTGTCCGTCTGTCTGTCTGTCTGTTGTAATCACGCTATCTTTCGAACGAATTGAGATAGAAGGATAAATTTTGCATTCATGCATAGTTTACCAGTAGGCAGGTTAAGTTCGTAAATGGGCCATGTCGGTCCACGTTTTCGTATATCCCCCATAAAACGGTACCTTCCGATATTCGGTATTTTCATGATTTCAGCGACATTATCTACCGGCATTGTTTTATATCTCGTATTTTAAATCCGTAATGGGTACTACAGCCTATGACAAAAACTTGTGTTTGCAGGTCCACGTCTTCCTATAGCCCCCATATAACGGTACATCCGAATAGTCGGTATTTGGATGATTTCAGCAAAATTATTCACCGGAATCGTTTCAAATTTCGTATTGGAAGATCTTAAGGGGTACTACAACGTATGGAAAAAAAATTCGTATGCCGGTGCACATCTTCGTATAGTCCCTATATAACGGTACCTCGCGATACTCGGTATATTCATGATTTGTGCGACATTATTCACCGGAATTGTAACAAATTTCGTATTTAAAGTTCGTAATGGGTACTACAGCCTATGACAAAAAATTCGTACGTAGGTTCACGTTTTCGTATATACCCCCCCTCCCCCCATAACGGTACATCCCGATATTCGGTATTTTGATCATTTTTGCGACATTATTCACCGGAATTGTTTCAAATGGTTACTACAGCATATGGCAAAAAAAATCGTAAGCAGGTCCACGTCTTCATATAGTCTCCATATAACAGTTTTCATTTAAGTGGTAGTTTCCGGAAATTTTCTGAAATTTTTCAAGTTCCTTCCAAATGGTGAAGGGTCTTAAAAGTTCGACCGAACTCAGCTGATGTTTTACTTGTTTTTGTCAGACTTGGTTGCAAATTAGAACTAATTATGTGGTCAAAAATGTTCCTTTAAAAATATCGGCTTAGTAGATTAAAATCAGTTATTTAGTAATAATTAATAATTTAATTATAATTATTAATTATAATAATTTAATTATAATTATTAATTATAATAATTTAATTATAATTATTAATTATAATAATTTAATTATAAATTTTCTGGACTATGTGGTGTTTTGTTTTTAAAAACGTCCAAGTGTGATTTTTTCCTAAAGATTCACTCTCTCTCTCCAGTCTGCCTCCTAGCTTCCGATTATAAACTTAAGTCTTTCTAAGTCGCAATGTCGGTCTTATAACAATTAATATTATTATATTTCAAGAGATACTTCTTGTTTGCAACATTATTCTGTTTTCAACTTCTTGTATACTTTGATATTCCTCCCACACAAATTTTTTCATCCGATTTTACAATCAAAATCCTTTTATGGCTGTGATAACATGGAAGGGTAGACTATGTATTCCATTTGTAAATGTGGGGGTCAGAATATAATTGTATTATTTATTTATTTTTTTATAAACATTTTAGTTTGCCTTTCTTCATTCACAAAATTTAATTAATCTACTGAAAATTATCCATATTTAATTTTAATTTTTTTTTTGTTCTTATCGCAAATGAACTTTAAACGACAAATTTATCTTGATAGCGATTTTTTTGGTTTAGGTTGTGATGTGATATTTAATTCTCTTTCGATAATTTTTCATATTCATTTCTTTTTTTTCATTTCTTTCATTTGAAATTATTCATTGGCCTGTTATATGGTTCTTAGGCAGATCGAATGTCGAGTAATTTATTTTTCACTGTCGAAGTCACCATGATTAGATAAAGGCAATGGGCAGGCAGTTGTGTTGATACTCATTTGCTGTGCTCAGGGTTCTTCTTCTATTCCACTTTGTTTCCGTATCTCGCATTTTTTTTTTTTTTTTTTTTTTTTTTGTCACGAAACTTAAAACTTGTTATCAACTTTTGTTTATCAGCACTTATTTTGCTACTTTTTTCACTTTGTTTTTGTTTGTTTCGCCTTTTTATTGGCCAAAATAAGGAATTTCGAAGCGATGAAGTAATTAATTAAAAATGTATTATTTATAGATTATGGAAACTCGAGAGTAATTTCGTTTCGTTTTTTCTTTGATATTTTTTTTTTTTAATTATTTACAAATATTTGACTGAATGAAAAATAAATAAATATTTGTTCATTGTTTAATTTTTTTACCCGCTTCTATTGATTTTTGTCGGCGTTATATGTTTATTAAAAAAGTTTGATTATAGACAGAATTATCTAGAATTATTGATATCTCTATTTTCAATTTTGCTTTTGTTCTTCTTTTTTTTTGGCTAAAATGGAAAACAAAAATTGTTACACACGTTTGCAGTTCCTTCGTTCGAGAAAAGAGAATTGTGAAACCGTCGGTGTCAAAAATCAAACTGCTGTCGATATTTTCATAACTCCGCCTCAAGCGATTCAAAAAGCAGGTGAATTCTTATCGAAATGCTGCAGAACAGAACAAAAAAAAAATTATAGAAACCTTATCAAGCGCGATATGGCGATAAATACCAAAACAATTGGTATTTTCCGAATTCAAAAGATAACTCGCGGAAAATACAAGGGTATTCGTGAGCGGCAGGGTGGCGAGAGGTGATAATCAATGAATGTTACATATTAACCAAAAAATTCGTATTTTTTATGTCATTTGTTATGGCATATTTATTATTTTCCCCTATAAGTTATTAAAATTATCTATGTAAAATACTACGGGTTCCGCTTTACAATTTGTTGCGTAGAAAAGTCCCTCAGTGGGACTTTTGAAAAGATAAAGGCGATTGGAGTCGCAGTTGAATAACAAAGTATTTAATTTTTAATATTTATATTCCTTTAGGCAATAATTGAACAGATATTCGCGAAAGTTGTTTCAATCATCTGCGTTTCTAATTCTTTCTTTCTTTTTCAAAATGTTTGGTACTGAAATATCAGTCTATAATGCATTATTGTCCCATACATCGATACCTCCAGATATTCCGTATTTCCAATTTCCAAAATTTAAAGACACTTATTTCAAATTTTATGTTTAACCTTTTGTGGGGGAAAAGAAGCGGAATGACATATTACCTTAGAATAATGGTTGGGAGAAATATTGTGTTGTACAAAATATTGTCTTCGTACGAAAAGGGAACAAAAAGTACTTAAATGTAATTAAAATTGAATACTGTGCATACGACAAACGGAATAAGCTAGAATTCTGAAATTTGGAATGAGAGTCACTGAAAGAGTGCAGGTTTTTTGAAAATTGTAACTTTAAGCTTGCGAAAAGTTCTAAAAGGATACTAAAATTTTAAAATGTACCATTTCGTATTATGTGAATGTATAGAGCTAAAAACTTGAAATTTGGTAGAACAATCAAATTTTGGAAAGTTTGATGAATGTAGGTGGTTTTGGAAATGTTTACTTAATGTGCAAACTGTACTAAATGATACTAATTGTACTAAATGACGGTAAATGTGGAAGGTTTAGTTTGGGTTGAACGGATGATGCTGAAATGTTGAAATTTTTTATTGGATTTCAGATAAAGTGGTGTTTTTGGAAAAGTGTACTACATGTGCAAGAAAAGTACCAAATAGTATTATATTTGGTATTGGGTGAACAGATAGTGGTTGAAATCAGTTAGTTTCCGAAATGAGTATTATAATTGTATGAAAAGTACTGTATGGTACTATATTGGGTACCTGGTGGGGTGAAGGGATAGATATACAGGGTGAGATAAAAAAGCTGCAACAAAATCAAACGCCATAATTTTTACATTTTAATTTTATTAAATGAAAGCAAAAAATGTCGGAAATAGCATCAAATTTTAGAATAAGTTTAGATTTGTTAGAATTGGTCACCTTTTGCACGAGTTATGTGGTATTTTGGCCCATTCCCGGCGAAGCGTTTACTTTCCTAAATAATCCAGACAAAATAGTCCAAAGGATTGGTATGCGGAGATTTTGGTGGTCATTGTGCGCTGGAAATGAAGCGAGGAACCTCAATTTGTAACCATTCTTGGGTGGCGCGTGTTGAATGTCCAATAATATTCGGCATTTATTCTGATGCCACGGTCGATTTATACGAGCGGAGAGGTAGCATCGGTTGTTATGGCGGCCCTCACCATCACCATGGCCGGCGCTTGAGTTCTGGTAGCCAACCGAAGGTGCACATTTTCAGCTGACCTCTTTGGCAAGTAAACACGATCATTGTGTTTGTTTACAAACTACTGGACAACGAATGTTTTCTCATCGGAGAAAACCAAATTCGGCAGTTCACCACTTTCGGCCAAGCGAAGCAACTCTTTAGCCCTTTTGAGTCTATTTTCTTTCCGTTGCAGTGTAAGTTCTTGCACTTTTTGGAATTTCAATGGCTTTACCCCTAGCTCATTTTTCAATGAATGGATAGAGCTGGAATTCCGAAACGTAATATTGAGGCCTCTGTTGGTATCTGGAATTGAGATATGGAGGTGGTTTTGGGAAATGTGTACTATAATTGTACGAAAAGTACTAAATAGTACTTAATTTGGTATTGGTCGATGGAATAGGACTGAAATTCGGAAATTTGATGTAGATGTCACTCTTGGTTCGAATAGTACTAAGTGGTGCTAAATTGGGTATTAAGTGAATGGATAGAGCTGGAATCCCTGTTGGTGTTTCGGATTGCGATATGGAACGGTTATGCAAATGAATACTAAAATTATACGAAAAGTGAATATATAGAGCTGGAATCACGAAATTTTATATTGAGGTCCGGTGTTAAAATCTGGTGGTGGTTTGCACTATAATTTTTCGAAAAGTACTAAATGGTAATAATTTTGAATCACTTTTGGTGTCTAGGATGGAGAAATGTAGATTGTTTTAAATAAACGTACAAAATGTGGTATTGGGTGAAGGGATAGACTTGAAATTTAATATTGAGGAGACGTTGAAATATTTTTGGAGGGAAAATGTGATGTTCTTGGTTTTACGAATATCCTTCTCCGTAAACTTTAAAATAAAAGAAATTCTTTATTTTTATACCCTCCACCATAGTATGGAGGTTGTATTAAGTTTGTCATATGTCACAAAGTATGTATATTCTTGATCAGAATAAAATTCTATGTCGATTTAGCGGTGTCCGTCTGTCCCTCTGTGGAAATCACTCTAGCTTTCGAACGAAATGAAGAAAGACTGCTGGACTTTTGGTATTGAAATGACCATGTAGGTCCACGTTTTAGTACAGCCCCCATATAATGGTTCGTCCGTATTTTCGGTATTTTGATGATTTTAGCGACTTTATTAACCGGAATTGTTTCAAATTTGGCGTTTGAAGTTCGTAATGGATACTACATCCTAAGTGAAGAAATGAGCCATGTAGGTCCACGTCTTCATATAGCCCCCATATAACGGTACCCCCGATATTCGGTATTTTAATGATTTTAGAGACATTTTTTACCGGAATTGTTTCAAATTTCGCATGTGAAGTTCGTAATGGATACTTCATTCCATGCTAGAAAATTGTCTCTGCAGGTCAACGTCTTCGTATAGCCCCCATGTAACGGTACCCCCTATATTCGGTATTTTGATGATTTTAGCTACATTATAAACAGATTTTTCTTCAAGTTTCGCATTTAAATATTGTAATAACTTATGACAAAAGTGGCCTATGCAGGTCCACGTCGTCGTATAAGCATTCGGCATTTTTAAGATTTTAACATAATTTTTAACGGATTTTATTTATTAATTTTTTTATACCCTACACCACAAGGTGGTCAGGGTATTATGTCTTTGTGCATTTGTTTGTAACAGGCAGAAGGAAACGAGATAGACCCATAGTTCCTTTTGATGATCTGCATAGAATCACATTCTGAGTCGATTTATGCATGTCCGTCCGTCCGTCTGTCCGTCCGTCTGTCCATGTATTTTTGTAAACAAAGTACAGGTCGCATTTATTGCCCGATCCAGATGAAATTTTACACAGATCATTTGTTTGGCCCAAGGACGAACCCTATTGAAATTGGAAATAATCGGTCAAAATTTAGAAATAGCTCCCATATATATCTTCGTCCGATTAGCTTTTTATTGTGTACCAAACGTGTAATATCAGCCCGAATAGTATGGAATTTTGCATATAGATCCAAATTAGGCCTAAAAATAAGTATGCCAAATTTGATCGAAATCGGTTCAGATATAGCTATAGCTCCCATATATATTGTTCATCCGATTTGTTATTTTTATCCTTCGCAGCCGTAATATGCGTTCTGCAACAACAATATTTGGGGAAATATATCAAATACAGCTTAGAAATACATTTGCTAAATTTTATGGAGATCGGTTCAGATTTGGATATAGCTCCCATATATAACTTCGTCCGATTTATCTTGGATTGTGTACCAAACGTCTAATATTTGCCCAAATTGGATGAAATTTGGCACTTACGACCGAATTGCGTCTAGAAGCTAGTATGTCAAATTTGGGGAAGATCGGTTCAGATATACCTATAGCTGCCATATATACTGTTCATCCGATTTGTCATATTTGTTACCAACAGCCGTAATATGCACTCCATAACAACGATATTCAGGGAAATATATCAAATACAGCTCAGAAAAATCTTTGCCAAATTTTATCGAGATCGGTTCCGATTTGGATATAGCTCCCATATATATTTTTATCCGATTTCAAGTTAATTGTGCACCAAATGGGCACTACAAGTCCGAATTTAAAAGATACAAATGCTTTGGCATATTTATTCCTTTGAACTTTAAATTGTAATTATAATCATAGCGTGTATGATTGAAATCTCCCATAAAAACTTTTAATCTAAATCTACTAAATTAGCAAAGTGGTGTAGGGTATCATAAAGCCGGCCCCGCCCGACTTTAAGACTTTCTTTACTGGTTTTATAAGTAGTTTCTGATCCAAAAAGGTACATTGTTCGCATTACCTTGCAATGGATAATTCGCATCATCCCCATTTTTGGCTGGGAAAAGACGATTCGCAAAGCAACTTTCTAGAAAAATTAAAAAAAAAACATTTACAGACAAGGCTCGAATTTTAGTCAAACTAATCGATGACAATTTTGATGTACGACTACATAATTGCATATTTTAGATAAACCACAAATAAATGTGTATTGTGCTGCACATGGATCGGTTTGTCCATATGACTCAGCTCTCCTAACGTTATACAGGTGCTGTAGGCTCTCTATCTCACCCAGCAATTGCACGTGATTTGCGAAACGCAGGTATAGAAATTATAAATATCATTGTAGCGGATTCATGTTATTAGGTTATATGAATCGGACTAAGATATTGGCTGACGGACTTTTGAAAATAAATTGCCAGCAAACTAATCAAACGCTTCATGCTGTTTGATATCTTATCGCCCTCAAGAAAGAAAAATAGAAATAACAACAACAACAACACCACCACCACTAAATACTCATATCGTCATAAGCAGACATTGACAAAAGGGGTTAGAACAACAACTACGCAAATGCTGTTCGGCAAATACCAATTTCAAGGGCCTACATCACACATTTGAATTGGCTAATATCCGCGTTTTCCAATGTCTAAATATTTATTTAGGAATTTTCAATCTATCATTGGATGTAGCTGGCCGTTTGAATAGATATCAATATTGAAAATAATTCAAGGTAAGAAAAGTGTTGTCGTCTTACATAGCTTCTTGGAGACCATGAACTTGTTTTGTGGCCTTTGTTTGAAGTTGCAAAATAATATTGTTAGATTAGCAGTGATTTACCCTGCCATTCATAATTGTGAAGACATTATTTATTTAATTGTTAATCTAGAGACTAGCAAGAGCCCCCTATACTTCGTCAACGAAAAGTACACTTTAAAATGTTAGTTTCGTTCCACCAGTTTATTTTAGTCCTCAAAAAGGACCATATTTTCATTATTTTTTGAAAAAAATTCCAAACAAAACTTCATATATCGTACTAACTTTTCGACTGCACCGGTTCGATAACACTTTATTTATATTCCAGTTTCTCCTTTATCGAAAAGGATAATCGAAACATGATTACTTTTTACACCAAAAATTTTTCAAAATCTTTGATTTTAAAGTTTACCAAAGAGCATATTAGTCAAACCACAACGGTTCCACATCTAATTATACCCTACACCACAAGGTGGTCAGGGTATTATGTCTTTGTGCATTTGTTTGTAACAGGCAAAAGGAAACGAGATAGACCCATAGTTCCTTTTGATATGCATAGAATCACATTCTGAGTAGATTTATGCATGTCCGTCCGTCTGCCCGTCCGTCCATCTGTCCGTCTGTCCATGTATTTTTGTAAACAAAGTACAGTTCGCATTTATTGCCCTACCCAGCTGAAATTTTGCACAAATCATTTGTTTGGCATAAGGACGAACCCTATTGAAATTGGAGATAATCGGTCAAAATTTAGATATAGCTCCCATATATATCTTCGTCCAATTTGACTTTTATTGTGCACCAAACGTGTAATATCAGTCCGAATTGTATGGAATCTTGCACGTAAGATCAGATTGGACCTGAAAATAAGTATGCCAAATTTGATCGAAATCGGTTCAGATATAGCTATAGCTCCCATATATATTGTTCATCCGATTTGCTATATTTGTCCTCCGCAGCCGTAATATGCGCTCTGTAACAACAATATTTGGGGAAATATATCAAATACAGCTCAGAAATACATTTGCTAAATTTTATCGAGATCGGTTCAAATTTGGATATAGCTCCCATATACAACCTCGTCCGATTTACCTTTGATTGTGCACCAAACGTCTAATATTTGCCCAAAGTGGATGAAATTTGGCACTTACGACCGAATTGAGTCTAGAAACTAGTATGTCAAATTTGGTGAAGATCGGTTCAGATATAGCTATAGCTCCCATATATACTGTTCATCCGACTTGTCATATTTGTTACCCACAGCCGTAATATGCACTCCAACGAGTGCATACCCACGATATTCAGGGAAATATATCAAATACAGCTCAGAAATATCTTTGCCAAATTTTATCGAGATCGGTTCCGATTTGGATATAGCTGCCATATATATTTTTATCCGATTTCAAATTAATTGTGCACCAAATGGGCAATACAAGTCCGAATTTAAAAGATACAAATGCTTCGGCATATTTAGTCTTTTAAACTTTAAATTATAATTATAATCATAGCGTGTATGATTGAATTCTCCCATAAAAACTTTTAATTGTTATGAGCAGCTCTACTACCCGCTTCTCTCAACACTATATAGCAATAGTGGCCTTCATATAAAATTTCGGAATTCCAGCTATATCCTAAAATCGAATCCAAAATTTATTCCCATATTTTTCGTTTTTCGCATTTCCAAAACAACATCCTTCTCTGAACTGCATTCACCAAAATTATATCCATATCAAATTTCAGGACTTCAGCTCTATCCCAATATCAAATTTAGTACCATTTAGTTCTTTCGTGCAGTAGAAGTATAGTATATCTCCACATCAGATAGTATCCTTAATATAAAATTTCAGTATTTAAGCTCTGTAATTTAAAATTTAGGTCCACTTTGTACAATTACAGTGTGCATACCCAAAACTAGCTCCTTCGCTTAACCACAGACAGAGAGATACATGAGATAAAAAAAACTGCAACAAAGTCAAACGCCATAATTTTTACATTTTTTTTTTTTTAATTTTATTGAATGAAAGCAAATAATGTCGGAAATAGCATCAAATTTTAGAATAAGTTTGGATTTGTTCAAATTGGTCACCTTTGACATAAATTTTGGCCTTCAAACGGCCAATGTAACCGTCACAAGGTGCCCGAATGTTGCTCTGCGGCATTTTAGCCCATTCCCGCCGAAGCGCTTTGGTATTTTTAGTGCCAACCTTGCTTTTCAAAATACTCCAGACACAATAGTCCAACGAATTGGTATCTGCAGATTTTGGTGGCCATTGTGATCTGGAAATCAAGCGAGGAACCTCATTTTGTAACCATTCTTGGGCGGCGCGTGCTGAGACCTGTTCGAATGTCCAAGGTCTGCGTGCCCAAGGCTTTAATACACCCTCAAGAATATTTTCGCGATAATATTCGGCATTTAATGCCACGGTCGATTAATACGAGCGGATAGCGACCATCGGCCGTTATGGCGGTCCACACCATCACCATGGCCGGCGGTCGTGTTCTGGTGGCCAACCGAAGGTGCGCATTTTCAGCTGACCTCTTTGGCAAATAAACACGATCATTTTGTTTGTTTACAAACTGCTGGACAACGAATGTTTTCTCATCGGAGAAAACCAAATTCGGCAGTTCACCACTTTCGGCCATGCGAAGCCACTCATTAGCTCTTTTGAGTCTATTTTCGTTCTGTTGCGGTGTAAGTTCTTCCACTTTTTGGAATTTCAATGGCTTTATCCCGAGCTCATTTTTCAATATTTTCCGAATGGAATATTGCGAAATGTTCAGCTCACGAGCCATTTTTCGGCAACTGCGACTGGGGGTTCGATCAACTCATTCCTTTAATTTTCGAACCATTTCTGCTGATGTAGCTGTTTTCTTCCGTCCACTTCCTTGGCGCCGGGCTACGCTACCAGTATCACGGTAACTAGCAATGGTGCGAGACCCAAAAGATTTATTCACATTTAAATGCTGAAGTGCTCTAAAGATAGCCACTTGTGGTTTTCCAGCCAAATATAAATAAATCACACCATCACGCTTGCATTCCCTCACGAATAACTTTTTTTCTGGAAAATTCTCACCAAAATGTTTTTTTTTTCGCTTGTAAACAATATAATAAACTGTCACTGGAATAATTTTAATAGCTGTCGGACGAGTGGCTTAGAAATGACAGCAGTCTGAAGTTTGTTGCAGTTTTTTCATCTCATCTGTAAATGGTTTACTTTTCAGACGTCTCCCACGTTGACAACTTTATATTTCGGAAAGGAGTATATGTAGAGTGTTTAGGAGGGGAAATGTGAAAACATATATAAACCAACAAATATTATGGTGATATAAAACAAATATTACTTCCAGCACAGATTTCAGAATACTAAAAATCTCAATAGATAGTAAAAGCAAAGCTTTTATCTTTATCACTAACCTGCTATCTTTTAATATGGGTAATAAATAAATAAATAACGTCTCCACAATTATCAATGCCAGGGTAAATCACCGCTAATCTAATAACATTATTTTGTAACTTCAAACAATAGCAACGAATCAAGTTCACGATTTCCAAGAAGCTACGTAGAAACGAAAACACATTTCTCTACATTGAATTATTTATATGTCTGTGTCGATAAAATATACCTTCGCCACCTACACCCCATTATAAATTGAAAATTTTTAAATAAATATTGAGACATCGGAATATGTGAATATTAGTCAATTCAAGTGTGTAATGAAGACCCTTGAGATTTCTATTGCCAAACACAACTTGCGTAGTTGTTCTTGTCCCAATCTTTTGTAAATTTCTGCCTCCGACGATTTGACTACTCTTTTATTGCTTTCTTGTCGGCGATAAGATAGTAAAAAGCTCAAAGCATTTGATTAGTTAACTGTTAAATGATGTTGAAAAGTCCGATTCATATAGCCTAATAAAAATGAATCCGGTAAAATGTTGTTTGTAATTTCTAATAGCTGAACACGGCGCGCTTCGCTACTCCTTTCGTTTTATATGCATTAAATATTTTTTTGTACAAAAATTTTGTGTTTTTTTTTTTTTTTTAATGAAAAAATGTGCAAATTAAAAAAGTAGTCCGTGTACACGAAGAGTTTGACCTTGGGATTTATTAACTGTCATCAGAAGGCTAAATGTACAGGAAACTGCAATATTTTAAAGTTGAAGCGCATTTATTTGGTATTAGTGGGATTCAAGGTAGCAATACATATGAACCTATATACTTCCCCGTCACACATTCCAAACTTCATTGAAATTTGACATACATAACATATACCAAATCGGCGGAAAAATATAGGAACTATATCTAAATCTGAATGGATATCAATTTGAAAAATTTATTTGTAGACCAAATTCCGTCACACCTTCCAGATTTCATTGAAATCAGAGATATTTATAGGGTGTTTGGTGCATCAGATACATGAACTCGGCCGAAAATATATATGGGAACAAATCTGAACCGATTTCAAAATGATTTGCCGAATTTTCCAAATTCCGTTGCACATTCCAAATTTCATTGAAATTGGAGATATATATCGCGGTTGGTGCAACAAATACATGAAATCGCCCGCAAAAATATATTGAAATCTGAACCGATGTAAATTTAATTTTGTACCACATTCCGTTACACATTCCACATTTCAAGACTTTATCTATAACCGATTAAAAGATATTTGCATATAATATATACATTTTTTGAGGTACCTCCGATTTTAATGCTATGTCTCCAGTTCCCAGTGGAATATCAAAAATTGATGTAGCCTATGATACCTTCAGGCGATGCTGAATTTTTCAGGAGAAACTGTTCAGCGGTTTTTGAGCCTATCAATTACAAACAAGCGATCAAACGTACAAACATTTTCCATTTTCCATTTTAGATATAAATACACGCGATTCGCAAATCACGTGCAATTGTTGGGTGAAATAAGGAGTTTACAACTCCTAAAAAATGTCATTCCCCGGCCGAGGAGCTGAGTCATATGGACAAACTGATCCATGTGCAGCCCAATTCATGTGTTGGTTTATCTAAAACATGCAATTATATAGTCGTTCATCAATATTGTCATCGATTAATTTGTTCAAAATTTAATAAATCAACTTGTTTGAACTTTGCTTTCAATTGGTATACCCTACAACACTATGTGTTGGAGGTATTATAAGGTTTGATTGGGCAACAATTACAGGGGGAAATAAAAAAAACTGCAGCAAAGTCAAACGCCATATTTTTAATTTTTTAATTTTATTGAATGATAGCAAAAAATGTCGGAAATAGCATCAAATTTTAGAATAAGTTTAGATTTGTTCGAATTGGTCATTTTTGGCACGAATTATGGCCTTCAAACGGCCAATGAAACCGTCACACGCTGCCCGAATGTTGCTCTGCGGTATTTTGGTATTTTGGCCCATTCCCTGCGAAGCGCTTGCTTGAGGTGATCGACACTTTGGTATTTTTTGTTGCCAACCTTGCTTTCCAAAATACTCCAGACACAATAGTCTAACGGATTGGTATCCGGTCATTTTGGTGGCCATTGTGCGCTGGAAATGAAGCGACGAACCTCATTTTGTAACCATTCTTGGGTGGCGCGTGCTAAATCCTGTTGGAATGTCCAAGGTCTCCGTCCAGAAAGTTTGCGTGCCTCCCTCCACAATAGTTTCGCGATAATATTCGGCATTTATTCTGATGCCACGTTCGATTAATACGAGCGGAGAGCGACCATCAGCTGTTTTGGCAGCCCACACCGACGGCGCTTGAGTTCTGGTGGCCAACCGAAGGTGCACATTCTCAGCTGACCTCTTTGGCAAGTAAGCACGATCATTTTGTTTGTTTACAAACTGCTGAACATCGGAGAAAACCAAATTCGGCAGTTCACCACTTTCGGCCAATCGAAGCAACTCTTTAGCTCTTTTGAGTCTATTTTCTTTCTGTTGTGGTGTAAGTTCTTTCACTTTTTGGAATTTCAATGGCTTTACCCGGAGCTCATTTTTCAATATTTGACGAATGGAATATGGCGCTATGTTCAGCTCACGAGCCATTTTTCGGCCATTGCGACGCGGCTTTTCTTCATGACGCTTTTTTTACTTTTCGAACTATTTCTGCTGATATTGCTGTTTTCTTCCGTCCACTTCCTTGACATCGGGCTATGCTACCAGTATCACCGTAACGAGCGATGGTACAAGACACAAAAGATTTATTCACATTTAAATGCTGGAGTGCTCTAACGATAGCCACTTGTGGTTTTCTAGCCAAATATAAAGAAATCACACTATCACGCTTGAATTCCATCACGAATAACTTTTATTCTGGACAATTCTCACCAAAATAATTTAGTACGCTTATAAACAATATAATGAGCTGTCACTGGAATAATTTTAACAGCTGTCGGACGAATGGGTTAAAAATGACAGCAGTCTGAATTTGGTTGCAGTTTTTTCATCTCACCCCGAATTTACATGTTCGTACTTTCATCTTTTTCCCTGTATTCTCAATTTTTATCAATTAACACATTTGGAAATTTTCGTTTTGAATAAAAACTCCAAATGAAAATTTCCATTAAATTTGAATATGACATAATTTAATTAAATCAAAATGCATTAATTAAGTTAAAAACCTTCACTGCCTCCGTACATTCATTCCATTAGAAATTCTTTTTATACCCTCCACCATACTATGGAGGGTATATTAATTTTGTCATTCCGTTTGTAACTCCTCGAAATATTCATGTCAGACCCAACAAAGTATATATATTCTTGATCAGCGTAAAATTCTAAGACGATTTAGCCATGTCCGTCTGTCTGTCTGTGTGTCTGTCTGTCTGTCTGTCTGTCCGTCTGTCTGTCTGTCTGTCTGTCTGTCTGTCTGTTGTAATCACGCTATCTTTCGAACAAATTGAGATAGAAGGCTAAAATTTTGCACACATGTATATTTTCCCAGTAGGCAGGTTAAGTTCGTAAATGGGCCATGTAGGTCCAAGTTATCATATAGCCCCCATATAACGGTACCTCCCGATATTCGGTATTTTGATGATTTTAGCGACATTATTCACCGGAATTATTTCAATTTTGGTATTTGAAGTTCGTAATGGATACTACAGCTTAAGACAGAAAATTATCTGTGCAGGTCCACGTCTTCATATAGCCCCCATATAACGGTACCCCCCGATATTCGGTATTTTGATGATTTTAGCGACATTGTTTATCGGAATCGTTTCAAATTTGGTATTTGAAGTTCGTAATGGATACTTCATCTAAAGTCAAAAAATGAGCCATGTAGGTCCACGTCTTCATATAGCCCCCATATAACGGTACCCCCCGATATTCGGTATTTTAATGATTTTAGCGACATTATTTACAGGGATTGTTTCAAATTTCGCATGTGAAGTTCGTAATGGATACTTCAGCCCATGCCAGAAAATTGTCTGTGCAGGTCCACGTCTTCGTATAGCCCCCATATAACGGTACCCCCCATATTCGGTATTTTGACGATTTTAGCTACATTATAAACAGATTTTTCTTCAAGTTTCGCATTTAAATATTGTAATTATTTATGACAAAAGTTGCCTATGCAGGCCCACGTCGTCGTATAAGCATTCGGTATTTTTAAGATTTTAACTGAATTTTTAACGGTTTTTTTTTTTGGAAATTGCCAAATTTGTACCAAATGGTGGAGGGTATTAAAAGTTCGGCCCGGCCGAACTTACAGCTTTTTTACTTGTTTAATCTCGAATTAGGTCAATGGATGCAAATTGATTTTTTATTAAAACTGGATATTCACGTGGTAATGATTTTAGGTGGCATATTAATGTCGACAAATCTTGAGAGAAAAAAATTTGTTATGGCCTTTGTTTCAATCAATTTACATTAATGATATCCAGGCAAGCTGTTAAGCTAAATTTTAAAGAAAAAAATTGCTTCTAAAATTATCTGCCGAATTTAATGATCGATTAAACGACTACCTCATAAACAGGTGTTTACCTTTCTCGATTTAATTATTGTGGACGTGGTGGTTGGTTTATTGATCGCCTCTGTATCTCTTTGTTCCTCTACAGAAATTCCCTTTTTAAAATACCAATATTTTCTTACATTTTCTCATTTAAATTTTAGAAAATCTGAGCATAGTCTATTGCTAAAAATAAACTGCGTCACCCAAGCCAACACCTAACATTCCACCAGCATTAGTGGTTAATTTTTTTTAATTATTTGATAGCAACGCAAAGTAACGTACCAACAAGCACTTGTACTAAAACATGTACGTTTCGCATTTAAGTATACTCTGATTAAGCGCTCAGTTTACCTCTCAGTCCTCCGCCTTTTATGCAGCCTTTCCACACACACACACACGCATACACACTAGAACACACATTTCTATACTAAATTGTCTGATTATTTAGGAATATGACATCAATAACATTTCCTTATCAACGAATGTCACATTTCAATGAAGCTATGACGGTGAATTTATTAGCGTTGTTTAAGTTAAACGCTCTATTCAATGAAAGGTCTACCTTCAGCGTTTTTAGATAGGCGCTAGTTGTTGGTTTTTATTTGGTATTAAAATTTCGGGAATGGTGAGCAGTGTTAGAAGTAGAAGATTTAAAAAGTTGACATAGAAGCCTAAATAAATAAAAAACAAGTAAGCAAAGGCTACAGTCGAGCGGGGCCGACCGTTGAATACCCTACAACACTATAATAAACCATACAGTTTATATAGGCGAGATACTCGAAAGAATTCCACAAGATATTGTGACAAATAATAAAAGAAAACCATCAGGTTCCGTTCTCTAATTTTCGAATAATAGCAACTTAAACTAATTTGCTCATTTCCAATTTATTGGTAGATGTTGCACTTAAATAGTCTTCCTAGATCTGGAACCAATATTTCCCAAAGACCTATAATCTCTCAGAAGTGGCAAAAGATTAACATTTATTATTGGATTTTGACTGAAACGCATCTATATGAGATACAGACATTTGACTATATTCTTCAAAACTGCTTGGCTTTTGTAATGTCCGGTAACCCCCATTCAAATGTGCTTGAGAATCGGGCGATAATTACGACCCTAAATATATGGCGATCATCTCCAAAAAGAGTAAGCTTATATTCTGACCCTCATCTTATCTCCATGCAAAATTTCGTAAGGATCGAGCCATAAATGCGATCTGTATATGATATCCTGATATCCTAACTACTTAGTTTTGTTAGCTGTAGAAATATTACCAAATGTTTAATTCAAAATGAAAATATGCCAAAAATATGACAAAATTGAAAAATTATGAGAAAATTTTACAAAATCCATATTTTCATCTTTAGAGAGATATTTTTATGCGATTTTTTTAGACGTTTTTTATTTCCTGTCAAGAGGCCATTCTGAATTAATGAGAACTGTGGAAATCAGTTCAGCCGTTCTCGACATATAAGAGATTTTCCAAGCATATCTTCTTTGATAAACGTATATATCGCACATATTTTGCCATATATCCGTTTTGTTGGATGTTAACATCAATGTAAAGATCAGAAGTAACCTTGTCATGGCTTTGTGATTTCGCCGGGATTTAAAATATTCGCGGTTTAATGAAAAAGTTTGAATTTTTTCAACACAAAAGATATGGTCTATTTTACCCGCTAAATATTATCCGATGACCACCCAAATTGGTAGGCCTCTTCCCCGCCATAAACTCTAGCTACATGCGAAATTCCGCGTCGATTGGTCTATAATTGCGACCTGTATAGCTACTGCAAAATCCGAAATTTTTTCAGTATTTGGTCCATTTCAACCCCTAAACATTTGGCGATCATCTCCAAAAGAAATAGGGTTCTATTCTGACCCCAGATCCACCTCCATTCTAAATTTCGTGAAGATCGGGCTATAATTGCGACCTGTAGAGTGATTACAAATTAACATGGACAGACGGACAGACGGACAGACGGACAGACGGACGGACGGACATACATAGCTAGATCGACTCAGCTCGGCGAGCTAGGAAGATCCATATATACTTTCCTATGTTGGAAACCAATATTTCGAGGTGTTACATAATTTTTGGGCCAATCAAACTTATAATACCCCCAACACATAGTGTTGTAGGGTATAAAAATTAATTAAATTTTGCCATAGAAAAAGGATAAATAATACTTTCCTGACAAGAACTTGGGTGCTATATTAGCCAAATGACCAAGTAACAAATTTAAAAGTATCAGTCAGTTTTGCCGACAGATGTATACCATGTTCGATTCATCAATGTTGGATTATTTAAATATATTTTGACTTGTGTTATTATTATTCAAATTGTTAACTCTTTATGGAGTAGGTTCCGAAAAAATGGGCCAATATTGTCAATTTCGTATCGGCCCTAAATAAATATGATATAAATATGTTAAAATGTGCGTCAGGTACCAGATATAGTCGACCGAAGAATTCCATTTTCACACTTCAACTAATACTGATAAAAATATTGGTATGGGAAAATTTCAATAAAATCGAACATTTATATCCAATTCTATGCGAAATTATAAATTCCATATTTGGTTGAGAAATATATGTAGATATAGCAAGTTGTAGAAAATCGCTGACTTGTTTCGCAAGTTATGACAGATAAAAATGTTGAAAATTGGGGGTGAGGTACCAGAAGAAGTTCGCAGATATATTGGGTGAGATGAAAAAACTGCAACCAACTTCAGACTGCCGTCCATTCTAAACCACTCGTTTGATAGCTGTTAAAATTATTCCAGTGACAGCTCATTATATTGTTTACAAGCGTACAAAAGCATTTTGGTGAGAATTTTCCAGAAATAAATTTATTCGTGATGGAATTCAAGCGTGATAGTGTGATTTCCTTATATCTGTCTGGAAAACCACAAGTGGCTATCGTCAGATCACTCCAGCATATAAATGTGATAAATCTTTCGTTACCGTAATACTGGTAGCGTAGCCCGACGTCAAGGAAGTGGACGGAAGAAAACAGCAACATCAGCAGAAATGGTTCGAAAAGTAAAGAAGCGAATTGATCGAAACGCCCGTCGCAGAGGCGGTAAAATGGCTCGTGAACTGAACATATCGCAATATTCCATTCGGAATATATTGAAAAATGAGCTCGGGGTTATGCCATTGAAATTCCAACAAGTAAAAAAAACATTAAGTTCGGCCGAGCCAAACTTTTAATACCCTCCACCTTAGGGTAAAGGAAGCATTAGAAGACATGTGGCAAAAACCATCAAAATACCGAATATTGGGAGGTACCGTTATATGGGGGCTATACCAAATCATGGACCCATACATGCAATGTTTCGCCACCGGAGCTGGAACCCATTATGACCAACAAACACCAACTTTTAGACAAATCCGTGAAAAAATGTGGCAAAAAAATCAAAATACCGAATATCGGGAGGTACCGTTATATGGGGACTATACCAGAACGTGGACCGATATATCTCATTTTCAATACCAACCATCCTAGACACAATACAAATAGCTCTGCTAAATTTTGGCGCTCTACGTCAAATAATGTGGGCACCTTTCCAAGGTGGAGGGTATAAAAAGTGCAAGAACTTACACCGCAACATAAAGAAAATATATTCAAAAGAGCTAAGGAGTTGCTTCCCTTGGCCGTAAGTGGTGAACTGCTGAATTTGGTTTTCTCCGATGATAAAACCTTCGTTGTCCAGCAGATTGTAAACAAAAAAAAAAAGATCTTGTTTACTTGCCAAAGAAGTCAGCTGAAAATGTGCACCTTCGGTTGGCCACCAGAACTCAAGCACCGGCCGTGGTGATTGTGTGGGCCGCCACATCAGCCAATGGTCGATCTCCGCTCGTATTAATCGACATAATAAATGCCGAATATTATCTCGAAAAATATTCTGGAGGGTGTATTAAAGCCTTGGGCACGCAAACATTTTGGCCGCAGACCTTGGACATTCCAACAGTACTCAGCACCATCGCACTCAGCACGCGCCACCCAAGAATGGTTACAAAATGAGGTTCCTTGCTACATTTCCAGCGCACAATGGCCATCAAAATTTCCGGATACCAATCCGTTGGACTATTGTGTCTGTAGTATTTTGGAAAGCACGGTTGACACTAAAAAATACCAAAGTGTCGATCACCTCAAGCAAGCGCTTTGCCGGGAATGGGTCAAAATACCGCAACATTCGCGCAGCGTCTGACAGTTTCATTGGCCGTTTCTAGGCCATAATTCGTGCCAAAGGTGACCAACTCGAACAAATCTAAACTTTATCTAAAATTTGATGCTATTTCCGACATTTTTGGCTTTCATTCAATAAAGTTAAAAAAAGTGTAAAAATGTGACTTTGTTGTAGTTTTTTATCTCACCCTGTATATGCAGTATCTTGGATAGCCAAAAGTGAACTTCTAATGTATTTGTGATTTTGGCAAGATTAAAAATATTTGGGCCCAATCACACATAAACCATCCTGGAATCTATGCCAAATTTGGTCGTGATCCTGCTGGAATTGATTAAAATGGACTACCGAAGATAACATACTGCTATTACCACATCTCTAATTTCATATTGTTTTCCGACAAAGATTTGCAATTACATCTTTTCATCATTAAGCTACCAAATAAAAAATTGAAATTCAAGACCCACCTTCCAAATGAAGCAGCTAATTGAAATCATAAACAAACAAACAAAATTAAAATAATGTTGGCTAATTGTAATTAAACAAATCTTTATTAATTAAATTCAAGATTCAAAGACAAGAAAAACAGCAAAAGCTAATCAAGCTGATAATACCGTGCTATGGTATGTGGTGTTGTAAAGCGAATAACAAAAAGACATAATCAAAAAAAAACACTGAACTGAAAACAGAAAGTAATGACTGAAATTTCATATTTAGCACATCGTCGGGTTGAATTGAAATTCGCCACAATTACCTTGAGCCACCTAACCTTCGATGCCAAAATTATATATTATTAAAATGTCGTTTTCATTTCGGTTGATAAATTAAATTATATTTGTTTTTGTTGTTGTTGCTTCCATTTTTAAGTGAGGAAATCCAGTTCAGTTCCACTTATGGCGATACTCTCTTGACGGACCATAAATGTTTGCTGTAAGAAACGACATGTGCGATTTTGGAAATTGCTTCTTTTTATTTTTGGGTGAGATTTGATTTAGCTTTTAGGGGTTTCATAATAAAAATATAATGTTGAAAAAAAATTAAAAAAAAACACAAATAATAAGTAAATTACATTATTATGATTTTCAAAACTGGTGACATAATTCAATTGTATGAGTGCACGCAGAGAAATTATGTTAGGTGCAGGGCCGATTTCAATTAGCAGAAGTGAATAATCATTAAACACATGCTCAAGTTAACATGCACTTTAAGAAACAAGTAAAAAACCATTGAGGTCGGCCGGGCCGAATTTCTATTAGCCTCCACCATTAGGTAAAGAAACAAATTTTATATAAAAATATCTGAACTCAAACATGTTCCACTCTAAACTACAAATACCAACACTTTTCAAACCTCCCCAAAACTTTTCAAAAAAACCATAAAGTGGGTTAGGCCGCCATACAAAAACGTGAACCCATTATGACCAGAAATACCAATTTATAAACAAATCTATGAAAAAATGTGGCAAAAATCATCAAAATACCCAATATGGACCTATAAACTTGGACCTATATATACTACCAGCTGAACCCGGTGCGCTTCGCTACCCCTTTTGATTTTATATACATTCAAAATTTTATTTACGAATATATGTTGGTTAAAAAAAAAAACAAATTTAAAAATTAAAAAAAAAAATATTGCACTACTTTAATGCGTAAATAACCAAAACCATTAGAAAAGCAGTAACATGGCATACATACATGAAGGGTTTGTCCTTCGGATTTATTTATTTCATAGCAAATACCAAGCGTGCAGTAAACTGCAATCTTTTGAAGTTGAGTGGCATTTCTATTGCAATTAGTGAATTCGAGATAGCAACATACTTCGCCGTAATAAGCGTATTTCAAATCAATTGTTGTGTTGTTTTTTAGTGTTAGCCTAAGGTTCAATGGTTCTTATTAAAATCATATCCCAATCTGATCCGTTTTAAATATAATTTTAAAAAAATTACTTCTACACCAAACTCCGCCACACCTTTCATATTTTATTGAAATTGGTGCGTCAAATATGTGAAATCGGCCGATAATATATATAATATAATATTTGTCACATTTATTATTGTAACCAAATTCCGCCACACATTCTGAATTTCATTGGCAACGGTCATATATATCATGTTTGGTGCATAACATGTATGAAATCGGCCGAAATATATATGTTAGCTATATCCAAACCTCAACTGATTTCAATATAATTTGGCAATTTTTCTGGTGCCAGATTTTGTATATATATATGGTATATATATGGGAGCCACTCATGCTGAAAATATATATGGGAGCTATATCCAAATCTGAACCGATTTTAATATAATTTGACTAATTTATTTTCTAATTAAAATACCGTTACATATTCCAAATTTCTTTGGAATCGAACATACATATCGTGTATGGTGCATAAAATACATGAAATCGGTCGAAAATATATATGGGAGCTATATCCAAATCTGAACCGATTTCAATTTAATTTGACAAATTCATTTTGGCTCCCAATTCCGTTACTTATTTTAAATTTCATTACAATTGGAAATACATATCGTGTTTGGTCCACCAAATACATGAAATCGGCCAAAAATGTATATGGGAGCTATATCCAAATCTGAACCGATTACAATATAATTTGGCAAACTTATTTTTGTTCCAAATTCCGTTAAGTATTCCAAATTTGGAGACTGTATCTTCAACCAATCAATAGATATGTGCATATAAAATCTACATTTTTGGGAGGTACCTCCGATTCTGATGCTATATCTCCAGTTCCAAGTGGAAATTCAAAAATGTATATAGCCTATGTTACTTTCAGGCGATGTTGCAGTATATATGGAAATTTTCAGGATAATCTATTCAGCGGTTTTCGAGTCCATAAATTACAAACAAACAAACAAACATACGAACATTTTCCTCTTTTATAGATATAGATGTTTCGCCACCGGAGCTGGAACCCATTATGACCTACAAATACCAATTTTTAGACAAATCCGTAAAAAACGTGGCAAAAATCATCAAAATACCGAATATCGGGAGCCAGCGTTTTATAGCGGTTATACCAAACCGTAGACCGATATATCTCATTTTCAATACCAACCATCCTAGACACAATACAAATTTATCTGCCAAATTTTGAAGATCTACTTCAAATAATGTGGGCTGTATAGTGATTTCAACAGACAGACAAATCAGATCAGATCATGAATATATACAGGGTCAACGTATCGCAATATTCCATTTGGCAAATATTAAAAAATGAGCTCGGGGTAAAGCCGTTGAAATTCCAAAAAGTGCAACAACTTACACCGCAACAGAAGGAAAATAGACTTAAAAAAGCTAAAGAGTTGCTTGGGCACCAAAATCACAATGGCCATCAAAATCTCCGGATACCAATCCGTTGGTCTATTATGTCTGCAAGCGCTTCGCCGGAAATGGGCCAAAATTCGGGCAACATGAAGCAATAATTCGTGTCAAAGGTGACCAATCCGAACAAATTTAAACCTATTCTAAACTTTTATGCTATTTCCAATATTTTTTGCTTTAATTCAATAAAATTTAAAAAAAAAAAAATTAAAAATGATAGTTTTTGACTTTTTTTATCTCACCCTATATATACCCTTTCTAGCCATATGGCTGAAGTTATTAATAGAATTTTTGTTTTCTCATAAATTACCTTTTTTCTCGACAGTTACACTCTTTGTGGTGGCAGTTGTTATTTTGAAGTTGGATCGGCATGTATGAACCGATTTGAACTGAACTTGAGGCAGACAGTCTTTTTCATAAAAATCGCCGAGTTCCAATGTAACTACCTTTGAAATATTCTGTAACATTTCAAAATAATAATAAAAATATCCAAAATTCAAATGAATTTGAACTTGTATAGGAAAAATGCAATTCATTTGTTTAAGAAAACATTTCGAAATATACCGGTCCATGTGTAAATATGTATAATTATGGCAAATCACATATATATTGAAATATACACATACGTACAACTCGTACATATGTAGGTACGCTTGAACGTACCTTTGCATGATATCTGGTTATTTGAATAACCTTTAACGAATTTAGCTGAAATTTGCATGTTTGTTCTCTTGTTTTTTTTTTTCTATTGAATTTTCTTAAGTCTTTTCTGTTGTTGTTTGTTTCTTTTTTCCTCCATAAGAAAATACAAACTCTATCAGTGGTAACAAATATTACGCCACAAGAAAATCTTTGGTTTTTCTTTGTGTTTATTCTTTTTTACATTTTTCTATACTCACAATGCGCACTGAGGAGAAAAAAAAACACCACGACAAAACCAGCCGTTTGTGAAAAAAATAAAAAAAAAAAAATATTGTTGATAATTGGGTAGTACGTTGCAGGCCCATTGAATTAAATGAATAACTCTGTCCGTCCGTCTAGCCAACCTGCATGACGGGCAACACAAACAGCCTGGCAAACCAATATCCACAACGACATTCATTGACGTTCATTCAATGCTAAGTTAATAACCCAGTTCTCTCAAATGGCGATGCGATTCCAAGTGTGAATATTTTTGTTTTATTTCTTTTCGCAAAATGTGCGATTATTTCTTTGAAGAAATGAGCGACAAGTTCGTTGAATGGATACTGTGACGCAGTCGGCCAAGAAAGGCAATCCCCATTATAGTTGGTGGTGTTTGCTTTACCATGAAGAAAAACCAAATAGACATTTAGAACCTAGGCATTTGTTTAAGAGGTGTGTGTGTGTTTGTTTGAACCACATTTCAGTTGATTTATTGGTGTTATTGCGGTTTTTGTTCTACACCTCGCTTAGGCTGATTTATTGGCAGTGAAAAGGAACTTTTTTGAGATTCTGTTCATCATCATGGAAATATGGATATATTAAGTTTGGCATTTCGTTTGTATTACCTCGTTCAGATATTAAGTATGGCTAGATTTTAAATTCTAATTAAGTGGTATTGTCTTTAAAAATAAAGAAATGTGTCTAAAATTGACACATGAATCTGTGGTCATCTAAAGTGAGCCAAGTTTTCTTCCGGATATGCATATGCATTCTCCCTTTCTAGAGAGCTTAAATTAGATGTCAGAAAAATACGGACAAACGCTATGCATTACCAGTAAGCTAACAAGTAATGAGTTATTTCTATAAAAACGTACAAATGTATAATTTATAATGAATTCCCTTGTGATATATTAATTACGAATGTATATTTCTTAATATCCACTTTATGGAGATAAATGGTATGTTCTGAGATTTAGAGTAAAAAGATCGAGGAAAAAAATTATCAAATAAATAAAATATTTTCGGCTTTTTATACCCTTAGCCATATGGTCATTTGATACGACCAAAACGTGCCCATGAAAATGACGGTTTTAGACCCTAGGTCTCATTGGACCAAATCCGTTTCAGGACGTTAGGAATCGATCAGGCAATATCCGCCGTCCGCCCGTCTGTCTGGCTGGTGCGCACGATAACTCTCGAAGGGAGTATCCGATTTGATCCAAAGTATGTACATTGTAATATTATTATCAAAATTAGATCGAGTTCGGAGATGAACAATATCGGAGTCGATCGATCCTGGTACCTGCCCCAACAAAGGTCGATATGTTAAAAAAAAAAAATATTTCACTGCACCGAAAGATAAAGGATAATCAGATTTTGCTTCAACTTTGCAAATCCTAATATTCACATCAATACTAGTCAGGTGCGAAAATTGACAATATCGGTCCACTCCATCATGTACCTCCCCCACAAATTTTGATTAATTTGATAATTCTTATAAAATATGTTGTGAGAGTACGTTTGTCTCCAAATTGCACAGATCGCAATATTTTTATTAACAGAAGGTCTGGTGTGAATATGGTATACATTGGTCCACTCCTTCTGGTACCTCCCACACAAAAGGTCGAAATTTTCAAAACCATATTTTTTTTTTGCATAGAAAGAGAAATTATAACCCGATTTTGCTTCAACTTTGCAAATCCAAATAGTTGCGTGGTCAGGGATGAAATATCGGTCCACTCCACACCCACAAAGGGTCAAAATTTTAAATAATTACAACTCTTATAAAATGTGATGTAAGAGTCCGATTGTCTTCCAATTTCATACATCCTACTATTTTTTATAAACCCAAGAACTGGTAGTAAGACGGAACATATGGGTCCACTCCTTCTGGTACCTACCCCTCAAATGGTAAAAATTTTCAAAAAAGTACATATTTTTTGCACAGAACGAGAAAGGATAATCCGATTTTGCTTCTACTTTGCAGATCCTAATATTTACATCAGTACTAGGTCAGGTGCGAAAATGGACAATATCGTCCCACTCCATCAAATACCTCCCTCCATAAAGGGCCAAAATTTAAAATAATTTTAATTCTTATAAAATGTGAAGTTAGAGTCCCATTGTCTTCAAATTACACAGATCACAATATTTTTATTAACGGAAGAAAAAGGTGTGAAAAAGAAATAAATCGGTCCACTTCTTCTGGGACCTCCCCCACAAAGCGGCCAACATTTTCAATGTCCATGAAATTCCTAAAACGCAAAATTAACATCCAATTCAATTCAGACTTGGCACATCTCAATATTTCCATCAACACAAGATCTATTATAAAGATGGTAGAGATCGGACCATTCTTTCTGATACCTCCCCCACAAAGGGTCAGAGTTTTGAATAACCAAAACGGTCAAAATAAGCATCATGTTCCCTTTATATTTCACACATCCCATAATTTCTACCAATACAAAATCTACTGTGAAGATGGAATATATCGGTCCACTCCCTCAGGTACCTCCCCCACAAAGGGTCAAAATTTTGAACATCCATGATGCTCATAAAACTTAAAATTAACATCCGATTCCATTCAGACTTAGCACTTCCCAATATTTCTATCAACGAAAGATCTGTTATAAAGATGGTAGAGATCGGACCATCCCTTCTGGTACCTCCCCCACAAAGAGTCAAAGTTATGAATCACCAAAACGTTTATAAAATCCGAAATAAGCATCCTGTAGCCTTCATACTTTCCACTAACACAAGATCTGCTGTGATGGTGGGATATATCGGTTCATTTCTTCTGTTACCTCCCCCACAAAGGGTCAACATTTTGAATATCAATGTAGCTCATAAAACTCCAGATTAACATCCAAATCTATTCAGACTTTGCACATTTCAATATTTCTATCAAAATAAGATCTGTTAGAAAGATGGTCGAGTTCAGACCCTTTTTTCTGGTATATCCCCCACAAATTTGAAAGTTTTAAATAACCAAAACGATTATAAAATCCGACATATGCATCCGTTTGCCTTCATACTTCACACGTCTTCACAAGATCTGCTGTGAAGATGGGATATATCGTCCACTCCTTCTGTTACCTCCCCACAAAGGGTCAAAATTTTTAATACTTTTATTTGTCATATATTGCGAAAAAAGTCATCGATTCTTTATAAATTGCTATATCCAAATATTTCTCTCAACCAGAAACCTGAGATGAGTGTGGAATTTATGATTTCGCATAAAATTGGATGTTCGATTTTCCTGTAATGCCCATACCAATATTTTTATATGTATTAGATAATGTATGAAAATGGTATACTTCGGTCGACTATATCTGGTACCTCACTCACATTTTAACATTTTCTAATAATTATCACATATCTCATATAAAGTGAAGAGAGTAAATAATTATTTTGCATTTAGCCCCAATATTTATAAATATGTATGACTATTTTGCATTTAGTTAAGATATTTATATAATATTTATATATTAATGGAAATTTTAAGAAGAAATTCGTTTAAGTGGAGTTTTCAATCTATGTCGACAAAAGGGATCAAAAAGACACAACGCATGTCTTTTATATTTAGCCACACATTTACAATAAGCTGGATTCATTCTGTAATTAATTAAAATTGTGTTGTCCGGTGTAATTAAGTTCGTCTCGAAAGAGAAACAAACAAGTAAGACAAAATAGTAGTCTCTTCTGGTGTAGGACATAACAAATTCTACCCCAGTCAACACAAACAAAACTTAGAATAGCACAGATGTTCATTTGAGTTTGGTTTTTCCTACTAGAAAAACGTTGAAATTTAAACAAATTGTCTTGAGGTCAATTGATATTGGTCACAAAAAACGTATGTTCTTAACAAATTACTATTGTTCTGAGATTTTTTTCGTTAAGTTTTTTAGTTAATTCTTTTAATAAATTAAAACAAATATGGGCAGGACTAATGTTTTTTGTAACATCGCTAAATGACGTTTTTTTTTTTTTCATTTACATATGTTGTGTCATATCTGTGGCAAATATTCACTAGTCAGCAATAAAAAATATCAAGCGATTTTAAAAGTAAGAAATTGTTTAATTTCGTCAAAATTTGGACCAAGCTAACACCCGACAAGGTTTAGAACTTTTTGGGTTTATGGTACCAATTTTACCATCGTAGCCATTATTAAAAAAAAAAACTGGTCTTATCTACTCGCCGATAACCATGTTAAGTCAACTACATTAGCATCCTTCTCGTGATAAGATTCACATAAAAGTGGTTCTATAAAATTAAATACTTTTCATAGACGATGTCATAAACATACACATTTATTGCAGAATTCACTTTTTCAACTCATTCACGTTCGAACCCTGGAAATGCGTACCTTCGAACTACACAACAAGAAAAAAAGCAGTATGTTCGGGCGGGCCGAACTTTAAATACCCTCCACCATTTGGAACGAATTTGGAAAATAACAAAAAATAATAAAATCCGTTAAAAACGATGTTAAAATCTTTAAAATATATTAAATAACCGTTATTTTGGGGTCTATACCTATATCACCTACCTATATCATAAGCCATTACAATATTCAAATACGGAACTTGAATAAAAAATCATGCGAATAATGTAGCTAAAATCATCAGTATACCGAATATAGGGAGGTACCGTTATATCGGGGCTATACGAAGACCTGGACCCGCATAGACAATTTTCTGTAACAGGCTGTAGTACCTATTAGGAACTTCAAACACGAAATTTGAAACATTGTGACGATTTTACGTAAAATATTCACCGAAAATATTTTACCTAAAATCGTCACAATACCGAATATATTTTAACGTCGAAAAAATGTCTCTGCAACGAACCCACTCGTTTACCCTTAAAGTACGGACTGAAGAAAATCCCATATCACCCATCTACACAAGTGGTAAACCCTTTATTTTTATTATTTTTTTTTCTTGTCGTTCAACCAATAAAAGTATTACAGAATTTTGTACCTTTTTGTATTTTATAATCTCCACCATACTATGGAGGGTTTATTAACTATTCCGTTTTTAACTCCTCAAAATACTCATGTCAGACCCAACAAAGTATGTATATTTTTCTTCAGCGTAAATTCTAAGTCGATGTCCATCTTTATGTGTGTATGTTATAATCAGGCTATCTTTCGAACGAATTGAGATAGAAGCATAAATTTTTGCACGTATGTGTATTTTGCCAGTGGGCAGGTTAAGTTTTTAAATGGGTCATGTAGGTCCACGTTTTCATATAGCACCCATATAAAGGTTCCTCCCAATATATTTTAGCGATATTTTCTACCGGAATAATTTCAATTTTTTTATTTTAAGTTCGTAATAGATACTACAGCCTATGACAAAAAAGTGTCTATGCACGTCCTCGTCTTTGTGTAGACGTCATTTAACGATACCTCCCTATATTTGTTATATTGATTATTTTAGTGACATTATTTACCGGAATTGTTTTAAATTTCGCAGTTGAAGTTCGTGGTTGGTACTACAATAATAAAAATAGCAAATTGAGGTCCTCGTCTTCGCATTGCCCCATATATGGGTACCTCCCAATATTCGACAAAAATAGCAAATGGAGGTCCTCGTCTTCGCATTGCCCCATGTATGGGTACCTCCCAATATTCGACATTTTGATGAATTTAGCGACATTATTAGCATAATTGAAGTTCGTAATGGGTACTACAGCCTATGACAAAGAAATACTTATGACGGAATACGTCTCCGTATAGTCCCCATATAAGAGGTTTATTTTGAGAGGTATTCTTCTACGGATTTTTATATTCTACAACACTATGTGTTGGGGGTATTATTATTAGTTTGAATGGGCCAAAAATTATGTAACGCCTCGAATAGAGCCCTATTTCTTTTGGAGATGATCGCACAATATTTAGGGGTTGAAATGGACCAAAAACTGGAAAATTTCATGTTTTTGCAGTTGCTCTACAGGTCACAATTATGGACCAATCGAAGCGGAACTTAGCATGGGGCTAGAGCTTAGGGCTGGGCAGAAGTCTTCCAATTTTGATGGTCAACGGGTAATATTTAGTGGGTGAAATAGACCATAACATTTGTGTTAAATAAAAGTCAAATTTTCCATTAAACCGCAATTATTTTTTATCCCGTCGAAATCACAAATAGACGAAATGGTCAATTCTGGCCGTTACGTAGATGCCGATAGTAAATATATCGGATATATAGCCAAATATATACAATGTATATATACAAAGGAAGGGGATATTAGCTAGAATGCTTATATCTCAGGAATAGCTTGGCCGATTTTGATAAATGTTGTCAATCCAGAATGCCCTCTTGGCATAAAAGCATAAAATCGAAAAAAAAATCTCATAAAAAGATGCCAATAATGATGTTAATATAGATTTTGTAGTATTTTGTGATATTTCTTATTTTTTATCGCATGCGATTTTTTCAATTTGACTTATAATATTTTGTAATATTTTTTCACCTTACAACACAGGTTGGGGATGTTATATAAGTATTGCAAATATCGTCCGATCCTCACGAAAATTTTCACAAGGGCAGGGTTAGGCTCAGAAGGGCTAGGTCTATCGTTTTCAAAGATGTCCGCTATATATTTAGAGGTTGAAATGGGCCAATAACTAAAAATATTCCTGATTTTGCAGCCGTTATAAAGGTCACAAATAGAAACCAAAAGACACGAAATCTCGCATGAAGTTAGAGTTAGGACAGCGGGTCGAATGGACCACTACTTTTGTGTGAAAAAATACCAACATTACTTACAGGCGATATCCGAAATACACAAAAGGTGAAATTATGGCTTTTTTATGCTGATTTCGTTGACGAATATAGCCAATTATCGTAGACAAGGGGCCTCTTGCGTTTGGAGATGATCGCAAAAAATTGATCACACAATTGAAACCAATCAGAATGACAAAGCTAATATACCCTCCATAGAATGGTGAAGGATATGCAAACAATTGACCAAGTTAAATATAAGGCTTTTAAGTTAAAGACTAGAATTAGGCAAACAAAATTGAGCTTAAATGAAACAAGCATTTTTTATTCTTTAAAGATGTATTTATTATTAGTATTACTCTATTATGGCATCGTTATATTATTACAGCAAAGAATATATTTTCGATATCGAAAATTTAAAAAAATTTAATTTGGCTTATTTTCATTACAGTTCAAAGTGAGATATCTGAAATAAAAAAAAATAAATAAATAAATAATTGTGAACTGCCAATAAGTATAAAATTAACCTACTTCTCTGAAATTTCAAATATATCCATCCGTACAAATTTCAAATTCGAATTGCGGCATATCAATTCAGCTCCCGTCATAGATTTGTAATTTATTAAGTTGATTTCATCATTGTATGCATCAATTTTATTTGGATCCTGTTGAGAAATTTGGGCAAATTGTTCCGCTGGAAATGAAGAAAGAGAAATGTGTGAAAATTATTTAAAAAAGTCAGTTGTCCCTTCAACAGTCAGTTGTCCTTACTTCATTTTCTGTGCAAAATTTATAAATTTACCGTTTTAAAAAAATATATTTAGATAAAAAATTTGTAAAACTTAATCAGCAGTCTACCCTCCTGAAGAAATCATTGAATAACATACAGGCTAAGATAAAAAAACTGCAACAAAGTCAAACGCAATAATTTTTACATTTTTTTTTAAATGGTATTGAAGCATCAAATTTTGGAATAAGTATAGATTTGTTCGAATTGATCACCTTTGGCATGAATTATGGCCTTCAAACGGCCAATGAAACCGTCCCACGCTGGTCGAATGTTGCTCTGCGGTATTTTGGCCCATTCCCGGCGAAGCGCTTGCTTGGGGCGATCGACACTTTGGTATTTTTTAATGCCAACCTTGCTTTCCAGAATACTCCAGGCACAATAGTCCAACGGATTGGTATCTGGAGATGCTGCTAGTCACTGTGCACTGGAAACGAATAAAGGAACCCCATTTTGTAACCATTCTTGGGTGGCGCGGGCTAAGTCCTGTTGGAATGTCCAAGGTCTGTGGACTAAATGTTTGCGTGCCCAAGGCTTTAAAACACCCACCAGAATATTTTCGCGATAATATTCGGCATTTATTTTGATGCCACGGTCGATTAATACGAGCGGAGAGCGACCATCGGCTGTTATGGCGGCCCACACCAAAACCATGGACGGCGCTTGAGTTCTGGTGGTCAACCGAAGGTGCACATTTTCTGCTGTAAACACGATCATTATACCCTACACCACAAGGTGGTCAGGGTATTATGTCTTTGTGCATTTGTTTGTAACAGGCAGGAGGAAACGAGATAGACCCATAGTTCCTTTTGATGATCTGCATAGAATCACATTCTGAGTCGATTTATGCATGTCCGTCTGTCCGTCTGTCCATGTATTTTCGTAAACAAAGTACAGGTCGCATTTATTGCCCGATCCAGATGAAATTTTGCAAAGATCTTTTGTTTGGCCCAAGGACGAACCCTATTGAAATTGGAGATAATCGGTCAAAATTTAGATATAGCTCCCATATATATCTTCGTCCGATTTGCCTTTTATTGTGCACCAAACCTGTAATATCAGCCCGAATTGTATGGAATTTTGCACATACAAATTAGGCCTCTAAATATGTATGCCAAATTTGATCGAAATCGGTTCATATATAGCTATAGCTCCCATATATACTATTCATCCGATTTGTTATTTTTGTCCAACGCCGCCGTAATATGCACTCTGTAACAACAATGTTTGGGGAAATATATCAAATACAGCTCAGAAATACATTTGCTAAATTTTATCGAGATCGGTTCAGATTTGGATATAGCTCCCATATATAACTTCGTCCGATTTACCTTTTATTGTGCACCAAACGTCTAATATTTGTCCAAATAGGATGGAATTTGGCACTTACGACCGAATTGAGTCTAGAAGCTAGTATGTCAAATTTGGTGAAGATCGGTTCAGATATAGCTATAGCTTCCATATATATTATTCATCCGATTTATTATATTTGTTACCCACAACCGTAATATGCACTCCGTAACAACGATATTCAGGGAAATTTATCAAATACAACTCAGAAATATCTTTGCCAAATTTTATCGAGAACGGTTCAGATTTGGATATAGCTCCCATATATATCTTTATCCGATTCCAAATTAATTGTGCACCAAATGGGCAATACAATTCCGAATTCAAAAGATACAAATGCTTCGGCATATTAACTCCTTTGAACTTTAAATTATAATTATAATCATAGCGTGTATGATTGAATTCTCCCATAAAAACTTTTAATTGTTATGTGAAGCTCTACTTAATTAACAAAGTGGTGTAGGGTATCATAAAGTCGGCTCCGCCTGACTTTAAGACTTTCTTTACTGGTTTTGTTTACAAACTGCTGGACAACGAATGTTTTTTCATCGGATAAAACCAAATTCGGCAGTTTACCACTTTCGGCCAAGCGAAACAACTCTTTAGCTCTTTTAAGTTATTTTTCGGCCTCTGCTACGCGGGTTTCGATCAAGTCGCTTTACTTTACTTTTCGAACAATTTCCGCTGATGTTGTTGTTTTCTTCCGTCCACTTCCTTGACGTCGGCCTACGCTACAAGTATCACGATAACGAGCGATGGTACGAGACCCAAAAAATGTATTCACATTTAAATTCTGGAGTGTTCTAACGATAGCCACTTGTGGTTTTCCAGCCAAATATAAAAAAATCACACTATCACGCTTGAATTCCATCACGAATAACTTTTTTTCTGAAAAAATCTCGTTAAAATGCTTTTGTACGTTTGTAAATGAGCTGCGGCTTAGAAATAACAGCAGTCTGAAGTTGGTTGCAATTTTTCATCTCACCTTGTATATGGTCATATTTTTTTAATTTAATGGCTACAAATATTCCTTATAAAATGCTTCTTGCTAAAACCCAATCTTTATTTATTTTCCTAAAAACGCCCAGGTGTCTTTGAAATTTAAGCACAAAGATAATGGGGATATACAAATTTAGATTTAGAAATTTAAATAAAATCAAAGTGTTTCTCATACATATTAATGAGCATGATTTTGATCATGATACTCTTTTTTATGATACATACATTGGAACAATGAAAACCAATCCATGACCCCAACAGAATTAGTTCTACTTTACAAATAAAAAATTCAACACAAATTTCAGAATCTTAAACTGTTAACTAATATTGAACAATTCAATTATTTCAAATTTTTTCTTTGATCATTGGTAACTTTGTCAGATTTTTACTCGTCATGTTGTATAATTTATTGCAACTCTATATTAATAGCGAAAGAGAGAACATGTTAATTATTTTAAATGGTCATAGACACAGAAATCCACATACAGTCAATCGCATACATAAGTATGTATGTTTGCCACTATTTCGACCAAACACCTGTACGTAGGTGCAATCGAAACGTCATCTGAATGCTGAATGGGAGAGCTAGAGAGAATGGAATCGCGGATGTTGTAGATGTTCAACATACAACTTCAATAGTCAACTGTGATGGGTGTAAGGTCTCCACGTACATAGACACTGACTTGCTGGCTGACTGGCTAGCTGACAGCTAGACAGAAGAGTCGAGTGCATTAAAACATGACAAACGATGGTGAACGCAAAATTGACACGATCAAAATCTATTGGCGTCAATTTCATTTCAGTGTCACTTTGTCTTAAGCATGCAATATCGAAAAAAGATCGCACACATGTTCGTATATTTGAAAACAAATAAATTAAAAAACAAACAATCTAATTGAAAGAATTAGAGCAATGGATATTAGGGTGGTTCAAAACTAATGTGTAAAAAATGAGTCCCAGGCGAGAATCTTGACATTTTGCATGTGGATCAATGTTTGTTGGTAGGGTTCAGATAAGGCTCGATTTTCAAAAAATTCGTATCAAAAATGTACAAAAAAAAACACTAAATTTCGTACATTTTGGTATTTTACCATTTGGTATAAAAATGAAGTTTTAACAAGTAAGCAAAGGCTACAGTCGAGCGGGGCCGACCGTTGAATACCCTACAACACTATACAGTTTATATAGGCGAAATACTCGACAGAATTCCACAAGATATTGTGACAAATAATTAAAGACAATCAGGTTTCGTTCTTTAATTTTTGAATAATAGCAACTTAAACTAGTTTGCTCATTTCCAATTTATTGGTAGATGTTGCACGTAAATGGTCTTCCTAGATCTGGAACCAATATTTCCCAAAGACCTATAATCTCTCAGAAGTGGCAAAAAAAAATTAACATTTATTATTGGTTTTTGACTGAAACGCATCTATATGAGATACAGACATTCTTCAACGAAATAGTCAGAAGTGCGTCTTTCCTGTATTTGTGAATATTCACTGGAATGGACATTTTCGTATTTTGTCTACAAAAGTTGGCAAACTATTTCACACATTGAATATTTTTGGATGGCCATCCAAAACTGCTTGGCTTTTGCAATCTCCGGTAACCCCCATTCAAATGTGCGTGATGATCGGGCGATAATTACGACCTGCTGACAATTTTGCAGTTTTTTGGTCCATTTCAACCTCTAAATATATGGCGATCATCTCCAAAAAGAGGAGGCTTCTTTTCTGACCCTCATCTTATCCCCATGAAAAATTTCGTAAGGATCGGGCCATAAATGCGATCTGTATGTGATATCCTGATATCCTAACTACTTAGTTTTGTTAGCTGTAGAAATATTACCAAATGTTTAATTCAAAATGAAAATATGCCAAAAATATGACAAAATTGAAAAAATGTGCGAAAATTTTACAAAATCAATATTTTCATCTTTAGAGAGATATTTTTATGCGATTTTTTTGACGTTTTTTCTTTCCTGCCAAGAGGCCATTCTGAATTAATGGGAACTGTCGAAATCAGTTCAGCCGTTCTCGACATAAAAGAGATCTTTCAAGCATATCTTCTTTGATAGACAAATATGTCGCACATATTTTGCTATATATCCGATTTGTTGGATGTTAACATTAATGTAAAGATCAGAGGTAACCCTGTCATGGCTTTGTGATTTCGCCGGGATTTAAAATATTCGCGGTTTAATGAAAAATTTCGAATTTTTTCAATACAAAAGATATGGTCTATTTTACCCGCTAAATATAATCCGATGACCACCCAAATTGGTAGGCTTCTTCCCCGCCCTAAACTCTAGCTACATGCGAAATTCCGCGTCGATTGGTCTATAATTGCGACCTGTATAGCTACTGCAAAATCCGACATTTTTTCAGTATTTGGTCCATTTCAACCCCTAAACATTTGGCGATCATCTCCAAAAGAAATAGGCTTCTATTCTGACATTAACCCCACCTACATTTTAAATTTCGTGAAGATCGGGCCATAATTGCGACCTGTAGAGTGATTACAAAATAACATGGACAGACGGACGGACGGACATACATAGCTAGATCGACTCAGCTCGGCGAGCTAGGAAGATCCATATATACTTTCCTATATGGGAAACCAATATTTCGTGGTGTTACATAATTTTTGTCCCAATCAAACTTATAATACCCCCGACACATAGTGTTGTAGGGTATAAAAATAGACTTGATATAAGTAGGTGTTTGTACTTAGTGTAAGAACTGTACTAACTGGTACTATATTCGGTGCAATTTGGTTTTATTTGAACGGATTTATCTGGAAATATAAAATGTTAGAATTCGGGTCTCTGCTGGTGGATAGAATTAGGATAAATAATTGGGTTTGGAAATACATTCAGCAAGCGTACGAAAAATACTAAATGGTACTAAATTTGATATTGCGTGAACAGATAATGCTCGAAATCTGTATATTTGGCAGTGATCCTAATGTATGTAGAGTTGTAGAGTTGAGATTTGGTGCTGGTTTTGGAACTACGTACTAAAAAGTAATAAATGGTACTTAATTTGGTATTTTGATAGGGGGTTAACTTGGTTTGGTTGACACAAGCTGAGAAGATTAGGAAATTTGTACTAAAAAGTACGAAATGTACTAAATAGTATTAAATTTGATATTTGAGGAAATAATCAACCTAAATATCTGACATTTAGAGTGATAACAGCCTTTGATGTTGTGTAGGATGGACAAACTAAGGGGTTATTTGAAATTCTAGCAATATGTGTACCAAAAGTACTAAAATATACTAAATTTTTGTACCATTGAGCATATTGTGAATGGATTGTGGTAAAATCTTAAAATTTCGTATGTGAGTCAATTCTTGGAAATAGGGTTGATGTAAAGAGGTGTTTTTGCAAATATGTACTAAGTGTAAGAACTGTACTAAATGCTACTAAATTTGGTACAATGTTGGTATTGGGGTCACTGCTGGTGGGGTTGGGTTAAGATAAAGAGTTTGGATTTGAAATTCATTCATCCATCATACCAAAGGTACTAAATAGAACTGATATTATATGAAATTTGAAATTTGGTCGCTGTTAGTGTATAGGATTGAGAATTAAAGTTGGTTTCGGAAATGTGTACTACAAGTGCACGAAAAGTCCATATAGTTTGATGTTTGGTACAATTCGGTATTGGGTGACCAGATAGTGCTTAAAATCTGAAATTTAGTACTAGGATCGCTGTTGATACGTAGCCTGGACATATGAAGGTGGTTTCGGAAATGTGTGCTGTAATTGTACGAAAAGTATTCAATGGTACTATGCAGGGTTAGATGAAAAAACTACAGCCAAATTCAAACTGCTGCCATTACTAAGCCACTTGTCCTACAGCTGTTAAAATTATTCCAGTGACGGCTCATTATATTGTTTACAAGCGTACAAAAGCATGAGAATTTTCCAGAAAAAAAGTTATTCGTGATAGTGTGATTTCTTTATATTTGGCTGGAAAGCCACAAGTGGCTATCGTTAGAGCACTCCAGCATTTAAATGTGTGTGTCTCGCACCAATGCTCTTTACCGTGATACTGGTAGCGTAGCCCGACGTCAAGGAAGTGGACGGAAGAAAACAGCAACATCAGCAGAAATGGTTCGAAAAGTAAGAAAAGTTCGAAAAATGGCTCGTGAGCTGATCATATCGCAATATTCCATTCGGCAAATATTGAGCAAAAACTGCAAGAACTTACACCGCAACACAAAAGAAAATAGACTCTAAAGTTGTCTCGCTTGGCCGAAAGTGGTGAACTGCGGAATTAGCTTTTATCCGATGAGAAAACATTCGTTGTCCAGCAGTTTGTAAACAAAATGATCATGTTTACTTGTTAAAGAGGTCAGCCAAAAATGTGCACCTTCGGTTGGCCACCAGAGCTCAAGCGACGGCCATGGTGATAGTGTGGGCAGCCATAACAGCCGATGGTCGCTCTCCGCTTGTATTAATCGACCGTTGCATTAGAATAAATGCCGAATACTATCGCGAAAATATTCTGGAGGGTGTATAAATGCCTTGGGCACGCAAACATTTTGGCCGCAGACCTTGGACATTCCAACAGGACTCAGCATCATCGCATTCAGCACGCGCCACCCAAGAATGGTTACCAAATGAGATTCCTCGCTTCATTTCCAGCGCACAATGGCCACCAAATCTCAATCAATACCAATCCTTTGGACTATTGTGTCTGGAGTATTCTGGAAAGCAAGGTTGGCACTAAGAAATACCAAAGTGTCGATCAACTCAAGCAAGCGCTTAACTGGGAATGGGCCAAAATACCGCAGAGCAACATTCGGGAAGCGTGTGAAGGTTTCATTGGCCGTTTGAAGGCCATAATTCGCGCCAAAGGTGACCAATTCGAACAAATGTAAACATATTTTAAAAATTGATGCTATTTCCGTAGTAGATATTTAGGATGTTGTTAAATATGTACCATAATTTTTAAAAAAGTACTAAGTGGTACTAAATTTGGTATAGGGAATATTCAAGTAAATTTTGTGGTCTCTGGTTGAGATATCGACGTGGTTTTGCAATTTCGTACCATAATTGTACGAAAATACTGAATGGTACTATATTTAGTATTGGGTAAAAGGATTGTATCGAGCTTAAATCCGGAAATTTGATATTGACATTGTTTTGGATATGTGTATTAAATCTTACAAAATTTGATATTGGGTGAAGGGATAGAGCCAAAGTTCTGAAATTTTATATTGAAGTCACTGTTGGTTTCTAAGTTTTACTTATGGGGACATTGAAATAATTTTGGACAGACAAATTTTATGTGGGCCCATTGTGCGATGGATCGATAAACTTCAAAATGAAAATTTTGGAGTATTGCTTTTGGAGTAAACTTGAATAATATATAAGATCTTGAAAGTCTGAAAATTTAGTACGATGTATAAGGTTTCGATTAAAAATTTTTTATAGACATTTTTAAAATTAGATTTTTAAAGATTTTTGAAGACTTATCACAGTTACAATTGTAATAGTTTATTACTAAAAAATATTTCTGAAGGACCATGGCTTCTGCGATCGTGGAATACTTGTGAAGGACTATGACATATATGGTCTTGGATTTTTAAAGAATAGCTTAAAAGACCTGCCACAGCCATAATCGAATGTATAATGTTTCTAATACCTCTTATTCTTTTTACAAAGCATTCATATTAATTTCACACATTCATATCTTCTATCCGGATCTTTTTCAACACTCACATTTCCGGGTATTACAGTTAATACTCAGCACGAAATTTTATTGAATAAATTCCATTCGTTCGCCATAATGCGCTTTAAATTAATATCTAACCCATTAATTACTTTTGTAAATCGAGTTCTGCCAGGTCACCAAAGTTTCATGTCGCTGTTCAGAAAATGAAGCCATTGGCGTTTGTGCCACCTGTGATGGCCTACAACAACAACAAATAGCTGGAAATAGCAGTCTCTACCAATGTCTTGTATGTTTTTTAGTTAGTTACCATTCATTCATTAGTTGAAAACTTTAATAAAACAACGAAATAAACAACCGACCGTTGCTTCGTTGACAAACGTCGCAACCAGCTATTTGCGCGATGTCAACCGAACATTTGTGCCATAATTGTTACTATTTTAGCATTTGTATGTTTCAGAATGAAAACAAAAACGTAACGTTTATTTTCGATATTGTTAATTCAATTGTGGTGAACGTCTCCGGCGCACAGTGTGATATTGTGGAATTAATTTTAAATCCATGATAAAAATAAAATTGCCGGAATTTTTATTCATATGTCGACTTGAATTATCAAGAAATCGGGTACTCTAAAATTCTTGATTTGTAAGATATCAAAATCTGTAAAAATATTGAATTGTAGTCAACAAAGTTGAAAAACGTGATTCTCCCCTCATGGGAGTTTCCGCTATATATAGTGTCGATTTCGAAATTGAAACATTGCTACATTTTTACGATAATATTTTCTACACACTCAGTTTTCAAAATATCCGCCTTAAAATCGACCTGTGTCCCTACCTAAAGTTTATATAAAATTGTTTATCTAAAGCCTATAAAATATTATCGTTGTATGGGGTCTTAACAAAATAGTGGACCAATGCTTAATATAACTTAAAGAAAGAAAATCTTAGGTATCAATAACTGTAAATGTAAAATTAAAATGGATTTGGCTTGAAATCGTGACTGGGGCTTTACCTTAACGCAGACTTGTATTTAAATTTAAATAGACTGATCTTGGCCTCCTTAGTCCTAAGGATCCTCTGCATACATTGCTAAAAATATGATATGAACTTAAGGGGATCTTAAAACATATTCAACAAAGTGGCCACGATTTAAACCTTAAAGTAATATATAATCATATCTAAAAACAAGTAAAAAGGCTGTAAGTTCGGCCGGACCGAACTTTGAATACCCTCCATCATTTGGAACGAATTTGGCAATTTAAAAAAATGAAATTCGTTAAAAATTCTTTTAAAATCTTAAAAATACCGAATGTAGCCGTTATTTTTGGGTCTGTACGACGACGTGGACCTGCTTAGGCAACTTTTGTCATAAGCCATTACAATATTCAAAAGCGAAACATGATAAAAAAGAATCGGTGAATAATGTAGGTCATACCGAATATCGGGAGGTACCGTTATATAGGGGCTATATGAAGGTGTGGACCTGCACAGACAATTTTTAGTCATAGGCTGTAGTATCCACTACGAACTTCAAATACCAAATTTGAAACAATTCCGGTGAATAAAGTCGCTAAAATCATCAAAATACTAAATATCGGAAGGTGCCGTTATATGGGAACTATACGAAGACGTGGACCTGCATCGACAATCCTCCATGATAGTCTGTAGCATCCATTACGAACTTCGAATACCAAATTTGAAACGATTTCGGTGAGTAATGTAGCTAAAATCATCAAAATACCGAAAATAAGGAGGTACTATTATATGGGGGCTATACCAAAAAGTGGACAAACATGGCCCATTTTCAATACCAAAAGTCCTGCAGACATAACTTACATTTAGTAAAATTTTATCATTTATTTCATTCGGAAGCTAGAGTGATTTCCACAGACGGAGGATTTTATGCTAATAAAGAATATACCAAAGTGTGGACCCACATGGCCCATTTTTAATACCAAAAGTCCTGCAGACATAATTTACATTTAGTAAAATTTTATCATTTATTTCATTCGGAAGCTAGACTGATTTCCACAGACGGACAGACGGAGGATTTTATGCTAATTAAGAATATATATACTTTGTGGGGTCTACAATGTATATTTCGAGGTGCTACAAATGGAATAACAAATTTTAAAATATACCCTCCATACTATGGTAGAGGGTATAAATAGGGCAATAATATTGTCTTAATGAACCTAAAAGTATTCCCAAAGATCTATAGTTAAAAACTCTAAAATACGTTTTTAGATTCTACGATTTGGTCTTAAGATTTTTTGATCCTTGAAGGAACAAAAATATGTTTCGCAAAATCTAGTCTAGTCAAGTAATCTAATTAAAATCCAGGATTATATGCCCCTAAAAAAAATCTTCCGATAATATGTGTGGTTTAGAAATGTTAAAGTTTCCTTTCAAACATTAAAAGTCAAATATTACAGTCTCAAGGAATCTTAAAAATGCTTCCAAATTCCTTAAAAATTTTCAAGATTGTAACCGTCTTAAGACCCGTTTAAAACATTCGAATATTCCATAATATTCATTGAAAATTGCACTTTAAAAATATTCCCACAAATTTCCACAATTAAGGTATCTTTGAAAAATATCATTAAGAAGTGCAAAAGGCCCCTTAAAAATGTTACTAAAATTATCTTCAAATTATTATAAAGATTTTTTCTCTAAGATATTCTTTAAAAAAATCCCCAATTATAAACCTCACTTGAAATATATTGTTTTTAATTGTCTTCAAGTGAGAAGGTCCTCTGAAGGTCCGGTTGAAAATATTTTCTTGAAATGTCAAGAATAATGAAAGAATTTAAGAATAATGAAAAAATCCACAAATTTTCACGACTATAGGCATAAGAGTCTTTTAAAAAACCCGAATAATCCTTTCAAAACATTATTTAAAATGTCTATTGTGTGGACATTTATTTTCCTACTTTAGGTTAGGTTTTTAAAACACTGCGCATTGAAAATTTTGTTCACTCACATCGTTTTAATTAAAAATTAATCAGAAAGTAAAAAAAAACAACAAATACGCATTTAGTCAAAACAAACACACTGGAGTTAAAAAAAAAAAAAACAGTAAAGAAAGCCTTAAAATCGGTCGAGGCCGACTTTATGATACCCTACACCACTTTGCTAATTTAGTAGAGCTGCGCATAACAATAAAAAGTTTTTATGGGAGAATTCAATCATACACCCTATGATTATAATTATAATTTAAAGTTCAAAGGACTAAATATGACGAAGCATTTGTATCTTTTAAATTCGGACTTGTATTGCCCATTTGGTGCACAATTAATTTGAAATCGGATAAAGATATATATGGGAGCTATATCTAAATCGGAACCGATCTCGATAAAATTTGGAAAAGATATTTCTGAGCTGTATTTGATATATTTCCTTGAGTATCGTTGTTACGGAGTGCATATTACGGCTGTGGGTAACAAATATGACAAATCGGATGAACAATATATATGGGAGCTATAGCTATATCTGAACCGATCCTCACCAAATTTGACATATTAGCTTCTAGACTCAATTCGTTCGTAAGTGCCAAATTTCATCCAATTTGGGCAAATATTAGAAGTTTGGTGTACAATCAAAGGTAAATCGGACGAAGTTATATATGGGAGCTATATCCAAATCAGAACCGATCTCGATAAAATTTAGCAAATGTATTTCTGAGATGTATTTAATATATTTCTCCAAATATTGTTGTTACAGAGTGCATATTACGGCTGCGGAGGACAAAAATAACAAATCGGATGAATAATATATATGGGAGCTATAGCTATATCTGAACCGATTTCGATAAAATTTGGCATACTTATTTTCAGGTCCAATCTGATCGTACGTGCAAAATTCCATACTATTCGGACTGATATTAAACGTTTGGTGCACAATAAAAGGCAAATCGGACGAAGATATATATGGGAGCTATATCTAAATTTTTACCGATTATTTCCAATTTCAATAGGGTTCGTCCTTGGGCCAAACAAATGATTTGTGCAAAATTTCATCTGGATAGGGCAATAAATGCGAACTGTACTTTGTTTACAAAAATACATGGACAGACGGAGAGACGAACGGACGGACGGACAGATGGACGGACAGACATGCATAAATCGACTCAGAATGTGATTCTATGCAGATCATCAAAGGGAACTATGGGTCTATCTCGTTTCCTTTTGCCTGTTACAAACAAATGTACAAAGACATAATACCCTGACCACCTTGTGGTGTAGGGTATAAACACAGACGGTACAAAAAGTCTATAAAAATACATACAATACATATGTACATGTACAAACCATCCATAATTCAAACGTTTTTCCTAACCTCACAGAGAAAAAAATAAGTTTTTAAATGCATTGTCGCTTCAAGCCATTCATATGTATTAGTATTGGTATTCGAAAAAAAATGTGTGGATCTAAGCTTTAAATTGGCCACTCTACTCACTCGAGAATTAATGGCAGATTTCAATGATTGCGTTGTCTAGCGATTTTAAAAACTGTGATTTACAACCTGAGTTGTTATATTTTCGTTTGTTTTTATAGTTTAAATATTTGCTAAACTTTATCTGGTTCATTAATTTTTCATAATTCAATGGATGACATGCGGCGACGGCAGCACTCAGACACAGAGCCATAGCGAAGACATCAAAATGGTGAATAACCGCAACGAAGATGATGATGATGTACGTTGTCGTTTATTGGCGTTTCGAGATAACAACAAATTTATATGAGTCAGACATTCGACAATGTTCATCATTGGTTATTGGACTAAACTCGTTTTGATTGCATTATTTTGGTTTTTTTTTCCTCAAATTCTAATGACATTCTACAGATGGTTGGCATTTTATCAAAACACATTTAGCATGAAATGTTTACACACATTTAGCATGTATGTAAACCAACAAAAAAAAAATAATAATAAGCGTAGCAAAAATGTATACAGCGAGTGTTTAAAATTGAAATACCTATTTATTGCAATAGACAACGTTTCACGTTGTTCAGAGGACTGTATTATCCGAAGAGACATTGCTCATGGAATAAAGAATATATCCTCTGTTTTAATGGCTTGGGCCCACCATAACTTTTGCTGTATTTTCCTAATTGAAGATTAAGACCTCAGATTCTTTATTTAAAAAATATTTTTCAAAAGGTCCAATGTTATAGGCTTACGGTTCTTTAAAATTTTTCTGAAATAAATGGGACCTCTATTTTTTATGAAAAAATATATTCTAAATATAATTTACAATTTATAGGACTTAGAAAAATTGTGATTAAACTTTTAAAACATTTTAAATATTCTTGAAAAAATTATTCCCTAAGAAATCCTTGATTACATCTTTAAAATATTTTAAATATTCTTAAAAATGTATTCCTTAAGAAGTCCGTAGATATACAGGGTGAAATAAAAAACTGCAAAAAAGTCAAACGCCAAAATTTTCACATTTTTTATACCCTACAACACTATGTGTTGGGGGTATTATAAGTTTGATTGGGCCAAAAATTATGTAACACCTCGAAATATTGGTTTCCCACATAGGAAAGTATATATGGATCTTCCTAGCTCACCGAGCTGAGTCGATCTAGCTATGTATGTCCGTCCGTCCGTCTGTCCATGTTAATTTGTAATCACTCTACAGGTCGCAATTATGGTCCGATCTTCACGAAATTTAGAATGTAGGTGGGGCTTGGACCAGAATAGATACCTATTGCTTTTGGAGATGATCGCCAAATGTTTAGGAGTTGAAATGGACCAAATACTGAAAAAATGTCGGATTTTGCAGTAGCTATACAGGTCGCAATTATAGATCAATCGACGCGGAATTTCGCATGTAGCTAGAGTTTAGGGTGGGGAAGAAGCCTACCAATTTGGGTGGTCATCGGATAATATTTAGCTGGTAAAATAGACCATATCTTTTGTGTTGAAAAAATTCAAAATTTTTCATTAAACCGCGAATATTTTAAATCCCGGCGAAATCACAAAGCCATGACAAGGTTACTTCTGATCTTTACATTGATGTTAACATCCAACAAATCGGATATATAGAAAAATATGTGCGATATATATGTCTATCAAAGAAGATATGCTTGAAAGATATCTTATATGTCGAGAACGGCTGAACTGATTTCGACAGTTCTCATTAATTCAAAATGGCCTCTTGGCAGGAAAGAAAAAACGTCTAAAAAAATCGCATAAAAATATCTCTCTAAAAATGAAAATATTGATTTTGTAATATTTTCTCATATTTTTTAAATTTTGTCATATATTTGGCATACTTTCATTTTGAATTAAACATTTGGTAATATTTCTACAGCTAACAAAACTAAGTAGCTAGGATCTGAGGATATCATATACAGATCTCATTTATGGCCCGATCCTTATGAAATTTTGCATGGGGATAAGATGAGGGTCAGAATAGAAGCCTATTCTTTTTGGAGATAATCGCCATATATTTAGGGGTTGAAACGGACAAAAAGCTGCAAAATTGTCAGCAAGTCGTAATTATCGCTTGATCCTCACGTGCATTTGAATGGAGGTTACCGGACATTGCAAAAGCCAAATAGTTTTGGAAGGCCATCCAAAAATATTCAATGTGTGAAATAGTTTGCCAACTTTTGTAGACAAAATACGAAAATGTCCATTCCAGCGACTTTTTGGAGAATTCATAAATGCAGGAAAGACGCACTTCTGACTATTTCGTTAAGGCTGATTTCGTTGAAGAATATAGTCAAATGGCTGTATCTTATATAGATGCGTTTCAGTCAAAAACCAATAATAAATGTTAATCTTTTGCCACTTCTGAGAGATTATAGGTCTTTGGGAAATATTGGTTCCAGATCTGAAAGGACCATTTACGTGCAACATCTACCAATAAATTGGAAATGAGCAAATTAGTTTAAGTTGCTATTATCCGAAAATTAGAGAACGAAATCTGATGGTTTTCTGTTATTATTTGTCACAATATCTTGTGGAATTCTTTCGAGTATCTCGCCTATATAAACTGTATCATTTATTATAGTGTTGTAGGGTATTCAACGGTCGGCCCCGCTCGACTGTAGCCTTTGCTTACTTGTTTTCAAGTTATTCTTGAAAACAGTATTCCCTAAGAAATCCTTGATAACATCTTTAAAACATTTTAAATATTCTTAAAAATGTATTCCTTAAGAAGTCCGTAGATATACAGGGTGAGATAAAAAACTGCAACAAAGTCAAACGCCAAAATGTTCACATTTTTTTAATGTTATTGAATAAAGGCAAATAATGTCGGAAATAACGTCAAATTTAAGAATAAGTTTAGATTTGTTCGAATCGGTCACCTTTGGCACGAATTATGGCCTTCAAACGGCAAATTAAACCGTCGCACGCTGCCCGAATGTTGCTCTGCGATATTTTGGCCCATTCCCGGCGAAGCACTTGCTTGAGGTGATCGACACTTTGGTATTTTTTAGTGCCAACCTTTCTTTCCAAAATACTTCAGACACAATAGTCCAACAGATTGGTATCCGGAGATTTTGGTGGCTATTGTGCGCTGGAAATGAAGCGAGGAACCTCATTTTGTAACCATTCTTGGGTGGTGCGTGCTGTGTGCAATGGCGCTGAGTCCTGTTGGAATGTCCAAGGTCTGCGGCCAAAGTGTTAACGTGCCCAAGGCCAAAATATTTTCGCGATAGTATTCGGCATTTATTCTAATGCAACGGTCGATTAATACGAGCGGAGAGCGACCATCGGCTGTTATGGCGGCCCACGCCATCACCATGGCCGGCACTTGAGTTCTGGTGGCCAAACGAAGGTACACATTTTCAGCTGACCTCTTTGGCTAGTAAACACGATTATTTGGTTTGTTTACAAACTGTTGAACAACGAATGTTTTCACATCGGAGAAAACCAAATTCGGCAGGTCACCACATTTAGCCAAGCGAAGCAACTCTTTAGTTCTTTTGAGTCTATTTTCTTTCTGTTGTGGTGTAAGTTCTTGCACTTTTTGGAATTTCAATGTCTCATTTTTCAATATTTGCCGAATGGAATATTGCGATATGTTCAGCTCAAGAGCCATTTCTCGGCCATTGCGACGGGGGTTTCGATCAAGTCGCTTCTTTACTTTTCGAACCATTTCCGCTGATGTTGCTGTTTTCTACCGTTCACATCCTTGACGTCGGGTTACGCTACCAGTATCACGGTAACGAACGATGGTACGAGACACAAAAGATTTATTCACATTTAAATGCTGGAGTGCTCTAACGATAGTCACTTATGGTTTTCCAGCCAAACATGAAGAAATCACACTATCACGCTTGAATTCCATCACGAATAAATTTTTTTCTGGAAAATTCTCATCAAAATGCTTTTTTACGCTTATAAAGAATATAATAAGCTGTCACTGGATTAATTTTAACAGCTGTCGGACAAGTGGCTTAGAAACGACAGCAGTCTGAATTTGGTTGGAGGTTTTTCATCTCACCCTCTAAATAACTATTTGTTGCAACAGCAAACGTTGTTCAGAGGACAGTATCATTGGGAAAGACATTGCTTAAGGAGTCTAAGATTAATTTCAACTTTACTATGAATTTCAAAATAAAGAAACGACCCTCTGTTTTAATGGTTTGGGCCCACCATAAATTTTGCTAGATCTTCCAAACTGCAGATTAAGACCTCAATTGTCCTTCATTTAAAAATATTCTTTAAAAAGTCGAAAGTTATAGCTTTACTAGTCATGTAAAAATCGTCCAAGTGCAGTCCAAGAGTATAACAATAAATATCCCTAAAAAATATTATTACTTTCAGCGTTCTTTAAAAGTTTTCTAAATAAAAATGGAACTTTTATATTTTTCTAAAAAAAAAATATTCTAAATATAATTTAAAATTATAGCCTTAAAGGGATGTTTGATTAAATCTGTAAAACATTTTAAATATTCTTAAAAATGCATTCCTTAAGCAGTCTATGGATATAGCTTAAAACCTCTCTTTAGCCTTAAGGAGCCTTTAAAATATTTACAAAAAGACCTAATCATAGGATTTAGGATCCATTAAAAATTCATATACCGGCTATTTTATTTTCTTAAAAATATGCGGGTAAAAATCCAAGTTTTAGGGGCCTTCAGAAATATTTTTTTAAAAAAACCCATACACTTTAATCCACTGCCTTTCGACTATGGCGTCTTCCTGAACCTTTTAACGGCGCTCACTGTACTTTCAATATACTATTAATTAAACTTGTCACTACATTTAGTGAGTTCCTTTCGAGAGATCATAATTTAATTGTGTATTTGTCAATTAATAAAATGTACGTTTGTTTTTTCTTTACTGAGTCACATTTTGCAATGTTTGTGTTGCAGTGTTGCTTTTTTCTTCATTTTCTTCTAGCTGTGATTTGTAGATGTTAGGAAACATTTAGTAAATTAAATTGAAATTCGATATTATGAGAACCCATTAAGATTTAGATAAATAATATCTTGTACAAACATGTCTACCGGTGAGGAAATAAATACAAATACCAGAACTGGATTGAAAAAAAAAAAACAAACATTGTATGACACAGAATAAAGCAATTAGTTTAAACGCAATTTCCTTCAATCAGGGGCTATGATGAATGAAAAAAAAAACTGATCTTTGACTTAAATAATGACGTGAAAAGAATTTATCGTACTCAAGGCTAGTATACACATAATGTGAGAATCATGTGTACACTAGATATTTCTTGATTTATGTTAAGAATTTTTATAACATACTTTAAGGCGTTTCACACAACTTGTTATCTAAAAGGAAACGCTTTATAGTATATTATACAGGGTGAAATGAAAAAACTGCAACCAACTTTAGACTGCTGTCATTTCTAAGCCACTCGTCCGACAGCTGTTAAAATTATTTCAGTGACAGCTCATTATATTGTTTACAAGCGTACAAAAGCATTTTTGTGAGAATTTTCCAGAAAAAGAGTTATTTGTGATGGTGTGATTTCTTTATTTTGGAAAACCTCAAGTGGCTATCGTTAGAGCACTCTAGCATTTAAATGTGAGTAAATCTTTTGTGTTTCGTACCATCGCTCGTTACCGTGATACTGGTAGCGTAGCCCGACGTCAAGGAAGTGGACGGAAGAAAATAGCAACATCAGCAGAAATGGTTCGAAAAGTAAAGGAGCGACTTGATCGAAACCCGCGTCGCAGTGGCCCAAAAAATGGCTCGTAAGTTGAACATGTCGCAATATTCCATTCGGCAAATATTAAAAATTGATCTCGGGGTAAATCCATTGAAATTGCAAAAAGTGCAAGAACTTTCACCGCAAAAGAAAAAAACAAAAGAGCTAAAGAGTTGCTTCGCTTGGCCGAAAGTGGTGAACTGCCGAATTTGGTTTTCTCCGATAAGAAAGCATTTGTTGTCCAGCAGTTTGTAAACGAACAAAATAATCGTGTTTACTTGCCAAAGAGGTCAACTGAAAATGTACACCTTCGGTTGACCACCAGAACTCAAGCGCCGGTCATGGTGATGGTGTGGGCCGCCATAACAGCCGATGGTCGATCTTCGCTCGTATTAATCGTCCGTGGCATCAGAATAAATGCCGAATATTATCGCGAAAATATTCTGAAGGGTGTATTAAAGCCTTGGGCACGCAAACATTCCAACAGGACTCAGCACAATCGCACTCAGCACGCGTCACCCAAGAATGGCTACAAAATGAGGTTCCTCGTTTCATTTTCAGAGCATAATGGCCACCAAATCTCCGGATACCAATCCATTGGACTATTGTGACTGGAGTATTTCGGAAAGCAAGGTTGGCACTAAAAATTACCAAAGTGTCGATCACCTCAAGCAAGCGCTTCGCCGGGAGTGGGCCAAAATATCGCAGAACAACTTTCGGGCAGCGTGTGACGGTTTCATTGGCCGTTTGAAGGCCATAATTCGTGCCAAAGGTGAGCAATTCGAACGAATCTATGTTTATTCTATAATTTGATGCTCTTTCCGGCATTGTTTACTTTCATTTAATAAAAGTAAAAACTATGGCGTTTGACTTTGTTGCAGTTTTTTTTTATCTCACCCTGTAAATGGACGACTATAGTCGTCGAAAAGGGTACAGTTTTTTGCATATTTTGGAAACCATTTACAGGGTGAGATAAAAAATGGGTAATTTTAAAATCGTACGAATAGGAAATTGCAAAACTTAAAAGACGTATCAAATAAAAGACGTATCAAAACATGTGCGGGGTGCCGAAAATACACGCTTTACATTGATAATTTTTGACTCAAAATTAAAAGAAACTTGAAAATGTTGAAAATGATATCACTTTTTTCCAAAAAAATGTAAACGAAATACTTACCAATAATGCATTGGAATGTTGGACCCACAGCAGCATCCTTGGCTGGAATTTCTGATATGCCACCAACAATTAAATCAATGTCTTGCCAATTTCGATAGACAGTTTTTAGTTTTTCAATATCCTGAAAAAAAACGCAGAATTAATAAATTGTCACTAGACTGTAGATAGGGTCATTTCAACCATTAACAAATACTTAACAAACAGACCTAATAATGGACCGTTGTCTAGTGTATTTTTTGTTTACCCTCCACCATGGTATGGATGGTATATTAAGTTTGTCATTCCGTTTGTAACACCTCGAAATATATATACATTTTAGAACCCACATATTCTTGATCGGCATAAAATTCTATGACGATTAATACCCGTCCGTGTGTGGAAATCACTATAGCTTTCGAAAGAAATAAAGCACCTTGATAAAATTTTACTTAGATGTGTGTTTGTTCTGCAGGACTTTTGGTATTAAAAATGGACCGTCTGTGGAAAGCACTATAGCTTCCGAACGAAATAAAGTACCTTGATAAAATTTTACTTAGATGTGTGTTTTTTCTGCAGGACTTTTGGTATTGAAAATGGACTATATAAGGCCACGTTTTGGTATAGCCCTCATATAACTGTGCCGAAAGATTTAAGGTTTTTTCGACTGATTTAGTCAGAAGTTTAGCCCAAATTTGCTGTAAATTGACAGCATATGTCCCCATTATGTAAGAAACATCCTTGAATAGAACTGTTAATGTAGGTCTAAGTTTTGATATAGTCCCCATATAAGTGTACCTCCAAATATTCGGTATTTTGATGATTTGTGTCACATCTTTCATGGGAAATGTTTCAAATTTGCAATTTGAAGTTCCGAAAATTGCACATACATACACACATCTAAGTAAAATTTTATCTTCGTATGGCCTCTATATAAAGGTACCTCCCTATATTCGGTATTTTGCTGATTTTAGCGATTTTTTTACCCCGGAATTCTTTCAAACGTAGTAGCCTTCGACGAAAATTTCAATTACCGGTCCTCGTCTTCGCATAGGCCCAATATAACTTCCTATATTCGATATTTTGATGATTTTATCAGCATTTTTCAAAGTTTTTTTTTTTTGAAAATTTGCAAAACTCTCGTAAATTGTGTAGGGTATTCAGTTCGGTTCGGTCCGGCCGAACTCAATGCTTTTTTACTTATATTTTTAAAGACTAATCTTCCTTACCTCATTTTCAATAAATTGCCTTAGGTCATTCCATTGAGATATTTTCACATTGCTGCAAACTTCCAAGTATTTATAATACGGCTGGAGGCCATGATCCCGACCACGTTGGATATCAAAAGCTAAGGCATCGCTGTGTGTTGGACGTTTTGTAGAATTGGAAACAAGCTGGAAAAAATCTCTTTTTTTAATTAGCTTCTATTTTTCAAAAATGTCTTGCACTTACACTGTCCACATATGAATTATCCATACGCATGGTCCTTTGCCAGAGAAGAGCGTCTAAAATTTCATCAAGTTTCTGTGAGGTATAGCTTATATTCATATTATACAGTTGATCCTTCAGCGTGAAAATATCCGTGGGCGTTTCATTACCCAATGTACTAGTTTTTTGCAAAGCATTAGGCATCATCGACAAATAGAAACGGGAAGCAGCTATGGCATATTCATTGGATACTTCTATCCGAGGTTCCGCTTTATCTCTATGGGACTTTTGCTGTTCCTTTTCAATTTCATTTGCCATACCCTTCCCTAGGACCTTAACTAACCATTCCTTGAACACAATCTTTTGATATGTATCGATATTTATGGTCTTGGCATATTGGAATAATTTCTCATCATTCCATTGTGGGTGGGCTTTTTTCAGCTCCATAGCCAAGTGGTTATGGTTACGCATAAATATCGTGTACAGGGTAATGCTGAATGGATTGCTATTCACTCTGGAATCACCGGACATAAAACAGGTCGTACTATTGTTCTGTCGGTGGGCACAAAAATGATGAGCCTCTGTTGTTACCAGGGGCAGTAAAGATTCACCAACCCGCTCCTCATTGGTCGATTTTAACAAGCCATTTTTAAAAAGTCGTACCCGACGTCGTGCTGATTCGGTAAACCCATAAAGAGGTGACATGTCCAAAGTGGCGGTAGCTTGATTGAGCTGTAAAAATTGGAAGAAACGAAGAAAGCAGTCAGTGCAAATGAGATAGGAATGTCCTTTATGTTTTTGGGACACGTTGAACGAGTTTCGGTCACAAAAATTGAAGAGGAGATATAGACATCATTTGGTTTCAACAGGGCGGCGCTGTAGGCTGCACAGCCGAAGCTACGCTCGATCTCCAAAAAAAATATGTGGCCGAACCTATTTCGAAGACCTCATATTCTTCTATTGAAGACTTCAGGCTCGTCTATTGAAGACTTCAGGCTCTTCTATTGAATACCTTAGGTTCATCTATTGTAGACCTCAGGTTCTTCTATTGAAGACCTCAGGCTCCTATATTGAAGACCTCAGGCTCTTCCATTGAAGACCTCAGGCTCTTCCATTGAAGACCTCAGGCTCTTCCATTGAAGACCTCAGGCTCTTCTATTGAAGACCTCAGGCTCTTCTATTGAAGACCCCAGACTCTTCTATTGACGATCTCAGGCTGTTCTATTGACGACCTCAGGCTCTTCTACTGAAGACCTCAGATTCTTCTATTGAAGACCTCAGGCTCTTCTATTGAAGACCTCAGACTCTTCTATTGAAGATCTCAGGTTCTTTTATTGAAGACCTCAGGTTCTTCTATTGAAGACCTCAGGCTCTTTTATTGAAGACCTCAGGCTCTTCTATTGAAGACCTCAGGTTCTTCTATTGAAGACCTCAGGCTCTTCTATTGAAGACCTCAGGCTCTTCTACTGAAGATTTCAGGTTCTTTTATTGAAGACCTCAGGCTCTTCTATTGAAGACCTCTGGCTCTTCTATTGAAGACCTCAGGCTCTTCTATTGAAGACCTCAGGCTCTTCTATTGAAGACCTCAGGCTCTTCTATTGAAGACCTCAGGCTCTTCCATTGAAGACCTCAGGCTCTTTTATTGAAGACCTCAGGCTCTTCTATTGAAGGCCTTAAGCTTAAGACCTCAGGCTCTTCTATTGAAGACCTCAGGCTCCTATATTGAAGACCTCAGGCTCTTCCATTGAAGACCTCAGGCTCCTATATTGAAGACCTCAGGTTCTTCTATTCAAGACCTCAGGTTCTTCTATTGAAGACCTCAGGCTCTTCTATTGAAGACCTCAGGCACTTCTATTGAAGACCTCAGGCTCTTCTATTGAAGGCCTCAGGCTCTTCTATTGAAGACCTCAGGCTCTTCTATTGAAGACCTCAGGCTCTTCTATTGAAAATCTCAGGCTCTTATATTGAAGATCTCAGGCTCTTCTACTGAAGATTTCAGGCTCCTACTCACCTGTTCTGGAGCTCCAAAAGTACAACTATTTCCCACCGCTAAAGCACTGCGAACATAATTCAAACAAGTTGCCACGCCATAGCGATTATTTGAGTTCTCCCTTAATAGAGGAGCACATGCAGGATGATAATGACGTGGTTGTATTCGATAGTTTTGATTGCTGCAGCATTCAATTGGGGCTCCATTACCTTTTTCAGGGAAAAAACATTTTGAATTTTTAAATGAAGTATTTGATGGGAACACCTTTAGAAACTTACTCATCGATGTCACAACAGTTTTACTCAAATCCGAGGAAACAAATTGGGCCCATTGCACCACAGCCAAGGTTAGATCATTTCTGCCGACGGGCTTCTTTTCAATGGCATTTTCACACAGTTCCTTGCTAATGCTCAAAGGTTTGGGTAAGTTCTCCGAATACATCTGTGAAAAATATTTTTCATTACTAATATTACATTGGATTTTTTTTTTCAAATTTGTTTTACATTATAAAATCCATCGGTGTAGTGACGTGGCAGTAATCGTCGAAATGGATAATGAGCATCGCGTCTGTTTTCTACAACTCTTTCACATTCCATCCTAAGGTCGCTGCTTTGTGGTAAATCTTTGTCACTGAGAATCACTTCACATCGCTCTCCCGATAGTCCATTTGGTGCACATTTGCTATTGTAAATATATAGCGATGTTTTGAGAATCTTATCGGCCACCTCACTGTCTCGCAACGCTTCTTCATTCGGCAATGTGTCCAAAAGTTGAGCATGTGATATTGTACCATTTTGTACTGTGACATTTGCATTGAAGAGATTTAATTCCAAGCTATTTGAAAAAAATACGCCAAATGTTTTAACTTTACATTTAACAGGATGTTCAAGAAATACAGCCAAAAATAAAGAATTTTTTTGTTGTGTTTGGTAGGAAATTTATAAGCCATAATTGGAGGAGTCCAATAAAATACTAAGGGAATATATCGAACCGCATTAAAAACATTTAATATACCAAACGCAGGAAATATAATATTCTATTCTCTAAAATAATAAATCTATGTAAATTTTTCTCACTAATATTTGAATACCTGACATATTTTTTTCTCAAATAAGGTATTTTTATCCTTTTTGCCTTAAATCTTAATTAATATACAGGGTGAGATAAAAAAAGTTGCAGCAAAGTCAAACGCCATAATTTTTACATATTTTTTAAATTGTTTTTGAATGAAAGCAAAAAATGTCGGAAATAGCATCAAATTTTAGAATAAGTTTAGATTTGTTCGAATTTGGCCTCGAATTATGGCCTTCAAACGACCAAAAAAACCGTCACATACTACCCGAATTTCGCTCTGAGTTATTTTGGTCCATTCCCGGCGAAGGGCTTACTTGAGGTGATCAACACTTTTTAGTGCCAACCTTGCTTTCTAAAATACTCCTGACACAATAGTCCAACGGTTTGGTATCCGGAGATTTTGGTGGTCATTGTGCGCTAGAAATGAAGCGAGGAACCTCACTTTGTAAGCATTCTTGGGTGGCGCCTGCTGAGTGCGATGGTGCTTAGTCCTGTTGGAATGTCCAAGGTCTGCGGCCAAAATGTTTGTGTGCCCAAGCTTTAATACACCCTCCAGAATATTTTCGCCATAATATTCGGCAATCTGCTGCCACGGGCGATTAATACAAGCAGATAGCGATCATCGGCTGTTATGGCGGCCCACACCATCACCATGGCCGGCGCTTGAGTTCTGGTAGCCAACCGAAGGTACACATTTTCAGCTGACCTCTTTGGCAAGTAAACACGATATTTTTTTTTTTTGTTTACAAACTGCTGGACAACGAATGTTTTCTCATCGGAGTCCCTAATGACGGTACAGTTTTGAAATTTTTGTAGTAAACACATGTGAAATACACTTTAATCAACAATGTTACGCTACAGTGATCCAAAACGAGGAATATTGGTGACCATTTATTTGACCAATAATCGGTCGGTGACATTGGCACAACGTAAATTTTGTCGCAGATTTCCAACGCCTTCTAGGGAAACACTTCGACGTTTAGCCGCTCGCCTCAAAGAGACTGGCACAACAAAAAATGCTGCCAGGCGTGGCAGAGCCCGGAGTATCCGTTCTGCAGAGAGTATTGCTGCTGTAGCCCAGGATGTCATGGAAGCGCTGTCGACATCGATCAGACGACGTGCCACGCAAATGGGTATCGGTCGACGGATTCTACAGCGAATTTTGATACAAGAATTGAAGATATTTCCGTACAAAGTCTAGATGGTGCTTCAGGTATTTACTGCTGATCGCCAATCGCATCTAACATATGCTCAAGCCATCATTAATCAGCACCAAGAAGACGATTGAAAATAAGCATTAGTGATGAGGCCCAATTCCATCTTAGCGGGTACGTAAATAAGCACAATTTACGCTTCTGGGGCAGTGAAAATCCCCGTGTGACCCACGAAGAGCCATCACACCCGCTTAAATAAATCGAAAAAATTGGTAAAATTGGGCGTGGTCACTTTTTCATTGCATAAAAACCTTATTCGGGATAGAACGAACATTTAGAAAAAAAATTATAAAAATCGTCCCAGCTGTTCATAATATATATATATATATATATATATATATATATATATATATATATATATATATATAAGTTGTTCGTTGGTAATTGAATCAGTTATGAACAGCTGGGACGATTTTTATAATTTTTTTTCTAAATGTTCGTTCTATCCCGAATAAGGTTTTTATGCTATGAAAAAGTGACCACGCCCAATTTTACCCCCATTTTTCGATTTATCTAAAATCCTAATATTTGCCAAAATCATGAAGATGTCTGTTCTACAGTTAGTATACGACGTAATCTTCACTCTCCCTCCAACAATAGGTATCTGTTTGGGGCCGGAGGAACTGGCCACACCAAAATTTAAAAAAGCATAGTAACACGTCATTTGAGAACGGCTGGGCCGAACATTTGAAGAAAAGCCTCTATAAAACTCGCGGAACTGCAAAAAAAAAAAACACTGTTCTATTTTGATATGGAGTATTGTGTAGAATTGCAATTGAAAATTCTTATTGAAAAAAACCGTAAACATCGAGAAAATTTGCATATTTTCTATACATGCCGTTATATTATTAAAATTTTCAATTTTGATTAAAAAATACTTTTCAAAGCATCAAAACATTAAAAATCTCGACGTACTTTTAAATTGAGGCTATGCCTAATGGGGAACCAATAGTAACCACTACTGGGGAATAGAAAATAAATCATAAGGTGGACTTTTGTTATAATTTTTTTGACAAATGGTTTATAACCTCAAAAATACTTTTGAGCCCTTCAAAATACCTCAAATCGGCCAAATCAGAGCACAGTTTTTCGACGAATATTAGGAGATAATATTATATGAGGGCTATATATAACTGAGAACAAATATATACCTTTTGTAAAATCAATCATCCTAAGAATAATATAAAAACCTGTGCAAAGTTTGAAAGACACATATTAAAATTGGTGACCTCTATCCTAATTGCAAACGGTGAACGAAGAGGCTCACGGATATAATTTAATCAACAAAGATTTCTACTCTTTAACATACTTTATGGGGTCCCTAAATTTTATAAGTCGATGAACCTTTATTTATGATAGTTAAATTTAAATTTTTAAATGATTATCGATTCTGAGGTCCAAAACTCCAAAAAATTGACTAGATATGGAAATAATCCATCCAATGAGAACTCAAAATGCAAAATTCATTGGGACTGCAATCAGTGAAATACCGAATACGTAATATGCGCACTATACAAAATAGTGGAGCGAATTGAAAATTTAATAAGAAAAGGATTCGAAGCCTCGGAAAATTCTTCGGAACCCTTAATAGTAACCTTAACTCACATGTAACTTTATACGGGGACTATGCTCTGTCGTCAGTAATTACACTGCGGGAAATTTAAACTTGGGGTTTCGTGTCAAACGTTTTTGGGTCCATTTTCTATAGATTAACCAAACACAAAGGGCCCCAAATATTTTGCTCTATACTCCGCAAAAGTTGCGATAGAGTTTTCAATTTGTGACAGTCCTAGGGATTACAGGAAGAATCATTTGTACAAAATATGTATCAGGTCAGCTTACATTGTGATATAGCCCCCTCAAATAATATAGCCTCCTTCAAATTCCTAAAATGTTGGTAATTTGTAATTTTAGAAAGAACAACACATTCTTCCAAATAATTATAAGTATAGGACCATGCTTTGGTGTAACCCTTATATAAAGGTATCTGCTGATTTCAGCTATTTCCAGGGTCTTGGTCACATTTGGTCTTAGCTTCTAAGGGAGTAGAAGACCTCTTCGCGGAAATTTTTTAATGTCCATTTTTCGGAGAAGCGCTAATATACGTAATATGCGCACTATACAAAATAGTGGAGCGAATTGAAAATTTAATAAGAAAAGGATTCGAAGCCTCGGAAAATTCTTCGGAACCCTTAATAGTAACCTTAACTCACATGTAACTTTATACGGGGACTATGCTCTGTCGTCAGTAATTACACTGCGGGAAATTTAAACTTGGGGTTTCGTGTCAAACGTTTTTGGGTCCATTTTCTATAGATTAACCAAACACAAAGGGTCCCAAATATTTTGCTCTATACTCCGCAAAAGTTGCGATAGAGTTTTCAATTTGTGACAGTCCTAGGGATTACAGGAAGAATCATTTGTACAAAATATGTATCAGGTCGGCTTACATTGTGATATAGCCCCCTCAAATAATATAGCCTCCTTCAAATTCCTAAAATGTTGGTAATTTGTAATTTTAGAAAGAACAACACATTCTTCCAAATAATTATAAGTATAGGACCATGCTTTGGTGTAACCCTTATATAAAGGTATCTGCTGATTTCAGCTATTTCCAGGGTCTTGGTCACATTTGGTCTTAGCTTCTAAGGGAGTAGAAGACCTCTTCGCGGAAATTTTTTAATGTCCATTTTTCGGAGAAGCGCTAATATAAAAGTGCCTTCTGATTTATCTATGCATTAAAGACTAAAACTACGAACCGGCAACGCGGATCGGTCCAGCTAGTATTCATATAATACTTAGGTCAGATACGAAATGAACTGCTCTCCTTTGGAAACTCCCCTAAAAAGTGTCAAAAATTTAACAATTTTGCTTTGTAATTAACCCAATTTTAAAGAATAACCCATTAATTTCAAGTTACTGGTAATGCAGGAGGCAGTTTGTTTACATTAATTTTTAATGGGTTATTTGATTCATGCAGATTTCAATACCAGGAAACAACATTTTGTACAGTTTAGTATTTTTCGAATGATTTTAGCAAGAGTTTCCGAGACTTCGGTTTACCCCTATACCACTTTTCCAGTTTTATTCGTTTATAGAATGTTAAAAAATGCAAAGTGTGCTCATTTTAGTAAAAAATCTACATGACCTATTTGGATGACCATTAAGTTCGGCTAAATACCATGACAATAACCTTCTATTCCCTGCCTTATCTCATTGCTGCACAAGAAAAGTAGGACCAACGTTTGAAAAATTTATGAATTCTATATTTCCTCATTTTAGTACTAATGGTACACTTTTATTTGCAGCGTATTTAACATTTTCATTCGAAAATCCTATTCAACGAAAATGCTATACATCACTCTCGATCGATCGAAATCGACATTTGCACTCGATTTCCACGTACATACCTTTTTTCTTGGTTATCTGATTCTATGCCGCGTCGTACAAAATCAAGCCACTCATTTTCACTTATGGATTTAACAGCATCCAATTCAGCTTTCGTGATAACTATGGGATCTGCAACGCAAAACAATAACAAAAAAACGTTATCACAATTTTCTAATCGTTACCATTTAAATGTTCATTTACCGTATTTGAAATTTACAAAACCCAACACAAAAGCGATTCGGAGAAATAAAATTATTGAAATTTTCATTATGACACCGCTAAGATTGAATCAATTAAGTTTTGAAAAGAAATCTGTTTTACAATATTTTGTCACGTTAAAAATCAATGTTAAACACACACGATTTCTTAGAACTGCAATTATTATTATTCACTGGACTTTCAAAACCTTATTTATTTTCATAATTGAAACAAAGGAAAACACACAGACATTTCTCCAATACTCGAAACCGAATTCGAAACCTCATTTATTTTGATTGGATTTGATGTAAAAGGCAAACAAGCTCCGCTTTTATTTGTAACTAGAGATTTTTCTTTGTTTCGGTTTCCAAAGTCAGCCGTAAAATGTGACAGAGCTTAACCGGCAGGCTGGTTGGCAGGGAGCCGTATAGTTTCGTACTGTTTTTTTTCCGCGATGCGTTCAGAATAACAATTTTACACAACTGAAGTGCCAAAACCAATTTCTCTTTTGTTTTTGTTATTTATTTTCGTTGTTGTAAGGGAGGGAGCGAATGCCGCTTCAAAACTACGCCCGTTTGTTTACACCGTCCATAATCTGAGTTAAAGCTCGTTTACTTTCGTAGTAATCAATCAATCCGAAGCGTTGGCCGGCCGTTGATGATCTGATGATTATTTGAAAGAAATGTGCATAAATAATGCATTTTTATTTCAATATTCTACTTCAGAAAAGTGGGAGATTTTGGAGTGATTAAATATTGAATAGATGTGGAATGGGATAGGTAATATAGGAAAACAAAAAAAATTGAAAAAATAACTGCTTTACCAAAAGAGGAACTGTATTGATATCTTTTTATACCCTCCACCTTAGAAAGGAGGGTATATTAAATTTGTCATTCCGTTTGTAACACCTCTAAATATTCCTCATAGACCCCATAAAGTATTTATATTCATGATCAGCATACAATTCCAAGTCGATGACCGTATGTCTATCTATTGAAGTCACGATACAGCCCACATTATATGACATAGAGATTTGCAATTTGGCACCGTTGTTTGCTTTGTGTCTAGTTGGTTGGTATTGAAAATGAGATATATCGGTCCACGTTTTGGGATAGCCCCCATATAATAGTACCTCCCGATATTAGGTATTTTAATAGTTCTAGCCACATATTTCCACCAATTTGTCTAAAAATTCATATTTGTAGTTAGTTATGGATTCTAGCTCTAGTGGCGGAACATTGCACATGCAGGGTGAGATAAAAAAATGGAACAAAGTCAAACGCCATAAATTTTTATTGAATGAAAGCAGAAAATGTCGGAAATAACATCATATTTTAGAATTAAATGTTGCCCGAATGTTGCTCCGCGAGGAACCTCATTTTGTAACAATTCTTGGGTGGCGCGTGCTGAGTGAATGTTTTCTCATCGGAGAAAACCAAATTCGGCGGTTCACCAATTTCGGTCAAGCGAACCAACTATTTTCTTTCTCTAGCGGTGTAAGTTCTTACACTTTTTGGAATTTCAATGGCTTTACCCCGAGCTCATTTTTCAATATTTGACGAATGGAATATTGCGATATGTTCAGCTCGCGAACCATTTTTCGACAACTGCGACGCGGGTTTCGATCAAGTCGCTGCTTTACTTTTCGAACCATTTCTAATGATGTTGCTGTTTTCTTCCAGTATCACGGTAACGAGCGATGGTCCGAGACACAAAAGATTTATTTACATTTAAATGCTGGAGTGCTCTAGCAATAGCCACTTGTGGTTTTCCAGATAAATATAAAGAAATCACACGTGATAGTGAGAATTGAATTCCATTACGAATAACTTTTTTTCTGGAAAATTCTCACCAAAATGCTTTTGTACGCTTGTAAACAATATAATGAGCTGTCAGTGGAATAATTTTAACAGATGTCGGACGAGTGGCTTAGAAATGATAGCAGTCCGAAGTTGATTGCAGTTTTTTCATCTCACCCTGTATACCAAACTATAGGGGTTCCATTTAAATAAGGTCGAAATAATATAAGGGACTTAACAACATTTGGTCTAAGAACCCAGAACTTTTGTGGGGTTCTGATGTAAAAACAAGTACTATCAATACTACATTTTTTTTTTGGATCATTGATGTAAATATTTTTTGATTTACATTGGAAATAGAGATTTATATATTTGGTGACTTATACTAAAATTTGATGAAGAATATTTTTGTCTTTGACGCTATCTTTCTAAAATTATGCTTTTTTGGAGATATTTGCACAAACTCATTGAATTCCTGGTTTCTTGACGTCTTCTGGGATCCATATTAGAATTTTATGATAAATAATTTTGTCGAAAATGTTAACTTGATGTGGTTCAATTTGAAGGGGTTTAACCCTTTTTAAAAACAGGCGAAAAATATACATTTCTAAACTCTAACTCTTAAAAATAATTTCTGTTTTGCTGACTTTTCGTTGTTAACTTTCAGAACACCTATTCACGTGTATTCTTTTTAGCTCTACTTTCATAATCTGCTGAATTTTGCCTATAATTTCATAATCCGCTGAATTTTCCCCGTGTTGCGCAGGGGGTTCAAAGAAGTCATCTTATTTTGGAATTCAAGGAAACATTCATAGTATAGTGAAACGTATGCCGTTATTTATGAAAAACAAATCAGTCAAATATCCACCAAGTGCACGCTTGCAGGATCACGAAATTTCGCATAACAAAATCGCAATATAGTTGACCAATGTCCTCGATAGCATTTCGCAATCCATCTTTGAGGTCATAAATCAACTCTGGCCATAGAACTTATCTTGCCCCAATCACTAAATTTTCATGGTCAGTTGTAATCACATCTTTGAAAGATAACAGGGTCCGAAAACCATTTCCGTAAAAGATCAAAATTTTCGCTGTTTGTGTTTTTTTTTCACCTTTTTTTAGTGAATATTTAATTTTTAATAATGACGTAGTTTTTACCTGTAATAATCCCAGTTGTTCAAAATAACACCTCTTATTGGAAAATCTCGTAATAATGTTTGAATTCTTATTTTATTTATGATTTATGATATGACTCACAAAAAAGAGCAAAAGTAAAATATTGGTCTAAATGGTTACTATCCTCCAAAATATAGATCTCTTATGAGTGATGAAATCATGGTAGAAGAATTCAGGTAGATGCATCAAATCAAGGGAACATTGATATTTCAAAAAAAAAAAATTTCAAAATATGTAGATTTTTATATGTTTTCTTATACGACGCCAATCGGAGGTTGTTAATTTGAATAATATTTCATCTAAAATTCTCATTTTCAAAAATGGAATGACAGTTCATTCCGTATTCTTCTACCATGGATGAAATGTTATAAGTGCAAAGTTTGTAGAAAATCTGGAAGGTATTTTACAGTTCATAAGAGTCATGATTATTCAATATTTGGAGGTACCAGAAGGAGTGGACAGATAGATAAAAATACTCCCGATAGATAAAAATATTTCATATTCACTCCTAATCTAGAAATATTGAAATTAGGAATATCTGGTAGTAATTTTACAGTAATGAGAGTTATTTTTCTTCCAAATAGCCCATGGCAGCTATACGATGTCGTGGACCTATATAGATAATTCTCTTCCAAGGCATAAAGTATCTACAAGCAACTCCTTGTGTGGATTATCAGACAATTCCATTGAAAAACGTGGCTAAAATCATCAAAATACCGAATATCAGAGGGTACCGTTATATGGGGACTATACGATATCGTTGACCTATATAGATAATTCTCTTCCTAGGGATAAAGTACCCATGAGGAACTTCTTGTGTGGATTTTCAGACCATTCCATTAGAAAATGTGGCTAAAATCATCAAAATACCGAATATCGGGGGGTACCGTTATATGGGGGCTATATGATAGCGTGGACCGATATAGCCCATCTTCGAACTTGACCTGCCTGCAGACAAAAGGGGGATCTGTGCAAAATTTTAGCTTCCTATCTTAATTCGTTTAGACTGTAGCGTGATTACAACAGACGGACGGACATGGCTAAATCGTCTTAGAATTTTAGGCTGATCAAGAATATATATACTTTGTTGGGTCTAAAATTTACCAACTAAATAAATTATAATTTGGTATTTGTGTTCTCAGGGGATACAACGTATTCTTTTATCTAACAATTTTGAAGAGATAACAATTTATGCAAAGATAATGGTGTTGGTTTCGGTTACATTTTTCATTTGAAGACAAATATTTATTACATTGTAGCTGTCATTTAGAGGAAATTGTGTAATTTATATTTCTTCCACTTTTCCATATTTCCATACAATAAAAAGAAATTCCATTTCAACAAATTGCGTGTTAAAAATATATGTTTAACCTTTCTTTGGTAGGCCAAACTGAAGTGGAAAATATACGCTTAAATGAATTTTGGGCCTATAATTTTTTATGTCATCGTGTTTCGAGGTTTGTGCCAAACAATCAAAATTAATATTTTGATATGACATTACAACGATGACATTGCACAAAAATTTTAATGAACTATTCACATTTCGAAAGATTTTGAAAAGAATATCTGTTAATCATTTTTAGCTCGAAACTTTCTAAATATAGGTGGGCTTTTTGTTAGCGCAATAATTAGTAACAATTTGTTACTGGATGTTTTTCGATTAGTCAAAAATCAAGTTAAAAAGGAACGAGTTGAGAAAAAAATTTTGACAGTTGAGTTATCGAGAGTTTGCAACTCCTAAGGGAAACAATTTTTTCATCAGCTAAAATTTTTTTCAAATTTCAGGAAATAATTTTAGTATTTAGAATAAATTTAGTATTTTGTTCAATATTGTGTCGAATATAATATTTCTAAAAATACACCCTTTATATTTATTATACCTCTCTGAAAGGCTAGGTGTAAACTTTGAGAAGTGCTAATCGATTGTAACAAAAATCTCAATTAATATTCTTGCTCCTAACTACCTATTTATCTTTCATAGCCTAGTGTTCATTTTACTTTGCGTATTTAGGAGCATGGTACAATGATATCAAGGTAGGGCTATGATACCATATGATTTCAATTTTTTTATTTTCTTGGCTTAATATGTCATCTTTATTTGTTTATGTATGTGTTTTCTTTTCAATAACAAAAAATTGTTCAGAAAACATTCAAATTCGGATGTTTTCAAAATGTTTATTTCATCGTATGCATCGACAAAATCTAGAGTTTTTGTAGCGAAATAATCCTTTAGAGATATATAGAACCTGGTTTTGAAAAGAAGTGTTGACCTTTCATTCAGTTTTCGCGGTTTTCAATTATTTATTCAAAATAAATGCAACAAGTTGTTTGATTTTTTTATTGTTTTTATACTAATTCTGACGTTACAAGCCAAACAGGTAGACCTCTATACTTTCAATTTTTTCAAAGTTGGCCTACCTTCTCCTCATTGTACCATGTTTGGGAGTATTTGTGCCATTTTGTGCCAGTTTTGTAAATTTAGTTGGCAAGCATGGTAAAGGGTTTTTTTTAAGCCCCATAGAACTTGAAATTGTAAAAAATAACTCAAAAAATTAAATTTTAATCAATTTTTATTATTCGAAAGATCAATACGTGACATTAACATTTGAAAATGATTTCGGGCATATGGGCACCGCGGCTGTTCTTGACGAAGTGCATTTTGGACGTCCAATTTTTGGCCACTTTTTCGAGCACTGCTGGCCTTATGTCACAAATAACACGAACAATGCTAGCCTCCAAGGCGTCAATTGTTGATGGTTTATCAGCATAAACCAGTGACTTCACGTAGCCCCAAAGAAAATAATCAAGAGGTGTCAAATCACACGACCTTGGAAGCCAATTGACAGGTCCACTTATCGCCATATTTTGATTTCAATAGGTCGATGGTTGCGTTCGCCGTATGGCACGTAGCGCCATCCTGTTGAAACAACATCTCCTCTGGATCAATGTCATCCATATTTTTAAACAAACCAGTAAAGAAAGTCCTAAAGTCGGGCGGGGCCGACTAATTTAGTTGAGCTCCACTTAATAATTAAAAGTTTTAATGGGAGATTTCAATCATACACGCTATGATTATAATTATAATTTACAATTCAAAGGACTAAATATGCCAAAGCATTTGTATCTTTTAAATTCGGACTTGTATTGCCCATTTGGTGCAAAATTAATTTGAAATCAGATAAAGATATATATGGGAACTATATCCAAATCTGAACCGATCTCGATAAAATTTGGCAAAGATATTTTTGAGCTGTATTTGATATATTTCCCTGAATATCGTTGTTACGGAGTGCATATTACGGCTGTAGGTAACAAATACAACAAATCGGTATATATGGGAGCTATAGCTATATCTGAACCGATCTTTACCAAATTTGTGAGCTATATACAAATCTGATGGGAGCTATATACAAATCTGAACCGATCTGGAAAAAATTTAGCAAAGGTATTTCTGAGCTGCATTTGATATATTTCCCCAAATATTGTTGTTTCAGAGTGCATATTACGGCTGCGGAGGACAAAAATAACAAATCGGATGAACAATATATATGGGAGCTATAGCTATATCTGAACCGATTTCAAAGATCAAATTTGGCATACTTATTTTCAGGCCTAATTTGGTTGTATGTACAAAATTGCATTATATTCGGGCTGATATTACACGTTTGGTGCACAATAAAAGGCAAATCGAACGAAGATATATATGGGAGCTATATCTAAATTTTTACCGATTTCAATTTCAATAGGGTTCGTCCTTGGGCCAAACAAATGTTGTTTGCAAAGTTTCATCTCAATCGGATAATAAATGCGACCTGCATTTTGTTCACAAGAATACATGGACAGACGGACTGACATGCATAAATCAACTCAGAAAGTGATTCTATGCAGATCATCAAAAGGAACTATGGGTCTATCTCGTTTCCTTTTGCCTGTTACAAACAAATGCACAAAGACATAATACCCTGACCACCTTGTGTTGTAGGGTATAAAAATCATTGATCATGGTGCGGTAACGATCTCCATTGACCGTAACGCGAGCTCCAGTCTCATTTTTGAAGAAATAAGGTCCAATGATGCCACCAGCGTGAAAACCGCACCAAACGGTGCATTTTTCTGGATGTAGACTCTATTACATCCAGTAGGGTCTCTTGTGGATTGATCTCACTCCATATGCGGCTTTTGCTTATTAACAAACCCGTTAAGCCAAAAATGCGCCTCATCGCTCAACACAATTTTGCGATAAAACAACGGGTCATTTGTCAAATGCTCTAGAGTCTGATTTTCAAAGTAAATTTGGATAATTTCGTAGCGTTGTTCAAGCGTGAGTCTATTCATGATGATTTGTCAAAGTATACTGAAACAAATAAAAAAAGTTTCATCAAAATTTAATTTTTTTGTGTTACTTTTTACAAGTTAAAGTTCTATCTATCTTAAAAAACACCCTTTATAATAAAAAGGTAAGATAGAGCTACCAGCTGATTACAATTTTTTAAGTGTGCCCTACTTAAGCCACTTTTTGTATGTATTTGTTGTTTTGGACACGTATTAGAGATATTAACTAGTTTTACCATGGAATTGAAAGATTGAAAAGTTTAGATTATATTTTTGAAAGAAACTCCAGATATTTATTCATTTTTGGAAAAAAAATGTCAATAATTCTGACATAAGGCGGGTATAGACTCGTCTGCATTCTTGTAGTTTTACGAAGCCGTTCTATCTCCTTATTTTACCATTTTGGCAAACATATTATATTCCAATAAATTATACCTTCTATTTGCCACATAATGAGGTGTTTTAGACCACATTTGCACTGAGTCCAAATTACGCGTTTTACGAAGATTCGGCATTTATTTGACGTATAATCAAAGGATATCTTTTATGAAATGAACTGTCAAACTAATTTTAGAATTAAAAATTATTTAAATTTGTTAAAGTTTAAGATATAACAAGTAAAAAAGCAATTATGTTCGACCGGGCCATACTTCTAATACCCTCGACCATTTTCAAGGAATTTGAACAATTTCCAAAAAATACCATCGAAAAGTACAGCTTAAAAGATTGCAGCTAAATGGATTGTAGTACCCATTACGAGTTTCAAATACAAAATTTGAAACAATTCCGGTTATTATTCACCCTAACATCGTCAAAATACCGAATATCGGAAGGTATCGTTATATGGGGGCTATACGAAGACGTGGACCTGCATTCACAATTTTTTGTCATAGACTGTAGTACCCATTACGAAATTTGAAACGATTCCTGTGAATAATGTCGCTAAAATCATCCAAATAACGGGGGTACCGTTATATGGGGCCATACAATATATTAGACCTATATAGACAATTCTCTTCTAGGAGTAATGTAGTTAGAAGGAAGTCCTTGTGTGGATTTTCAGACAATTCCATTGAAAAAGGTGACTAAAATCATCAAAATACGGAATATTGTGGGTTACCGTTACATGGGGGCTATACGATATCGTGGATCGATAGTTTTCATCTGCGAACTTGTCTGCAGAAAAAAACTGATATGTGCAAAATTTATTAGTTTTGACTCTTGCGTAATTGCAACACACGGAGAAACGGACAGGGCTAATTCATTTTAGAATTTTTCGCTGATCAAAAACATATATACTTTGTTAGGTCTAAAATTATTATTTCGGTGAGTTACAAACGAATGGCGAACTTAATATACCCTCCTGTATAGCGGAGGGTATAAAAACGACGTGTCCATGCACAGGGCCTTTTTGGCCTTCATATTGGTTTCGTTGGCCTTCAAACCAACTCAACGCATGTAAACCAGGACATTGGCATTGGACACATTAGTTGAACAGGAATTTAAAAAAAAAACAGTGAGTAAAGTAATGCTAAGTTCACATGACACGTGATTCCATGGTAGAAGATTATAGGTAGACGCATCGACACAGCTGCTGGGACAATAAACTGTCAAACCAATTTTGGAATTGAAAATGTTGAATGAAAAATTATTTAAATTTGCAAAAATTGTTAAAAAAACTCGAATTATAATAACCTCCTAATGACGTCGTATAAGAAAACATTTAAAAATCTACTCATATTTAAAAAACATTTAAAATTATTTGACATTTCAATGCTCCCAAGCGTTGATGCATCTACCTGTATTCTTCTGCCATGCGTGATTCGCTTCCTTAAGGTCTGTTCCAAAAGCTACAAGAATCTACTAGCTTTTCAATTTTCTTCGATATCATAAAGGAAGAAAATCGGTTATCGCATTAAAATGATTTACATTCTTGCAGTTCTGGAACTGATGTTGATTGGCGTATGTGCATTCAAACGAAAGTAAATATTGTTTTCTTTTTCAACCGAGGTACGCTTTTTGTCCATGAGTTGGAATTTCGTCAAAAAACTGGAAACAAAAAAAGCACTATTTTCAAATTTTTTTGTATCGACATTTTTTTTTTTTTTTTTGAAAAGAGACTCTAACCGAGTTTAAAAACAGAAAACTATGTGAAAAATGCCAACATTTATGCAAAAAGTTCAAAACATGAATGAAAATTGTTAAATGAAAGATAAAATAAATTTATTCTATTATCTGTTCCAGAAACGCAAGAATGTAAATTTTTTTACTACGATAACCGATTGTCCCCTTATGAAACCAAACTGAAAAAAAATTTCAAAACTAGTAGATTCTTGTAAGTTCTGGAACGGAGCAATTGTTAATGAGAATTAAATATACTTTCGTAGAAATTCCTATAAAAATCAACAAACAAAACATTTCAAAGAAGGAATTATTTTACTATGAAATACGAATCGTGCCGTATGAACGGGTTAATTCGTGTACCTAATTCTGGGAGCGAACAACGTGATTGAAAGTGTAATGAGAACATAGCATAACGTGATTGAAATTGCAATGAGAACATAGCATAAGTTGAACAATCGACAATGAATAGTCGAGTACTCGGTTTTCACCCAAGTACTAATAATCAATTATTCGAGTAATCAGAAGTCGACTTACCTATCCCTATGTCAGTCATATGTTTCAAATGTTGTCAGCCTTTCTGTTTTGATTCCACATCTTTATTCAAATTTCTTTCTGTGCTGTCTTTCTATTCAGTGTTGCCGTATCTCGGTGGCGTCGGTTTGGTGGTTTAGTAGCTACTTTTGTCAACGACGTTTCCATGCTTTTGGGGAAGTTTATACGTTTTTAACAAAATTAAACAAACAGGAATAGCTGAAAGTTAAGGAGCTAACTAAGGAAGAAACCCACAACATGCCTTCAATAGAAGCCGAAATGGCTGTTGATAATAATCAACAGTCGAAACCAATGTCTGGGCCTATCATAGGCATAATCTATCCTCCACCGGAGGTTAGAAGTATCCTTTTCCAAAAAACCAACATATTTGCATTGAATTCACACACATTTTGTAAGAAGTTGTTTTCCATACTCAGTTTTCTTTGATTTTGAATGAATTTAGATATTGTTGACAAAACTGCCAGTTTTGTTGCTCGCAATGGTCCCGAGTTCGAGGCACGGATCCGGCAAAATGAATTGGGAAATCCAAAATTCAATTTTTTGAGTTCCGGTGATCCTTATCATGCATACTATAGACATAAAGTAAATGAGTTCAGGGAGGGAAAAGGTGAGTAGTTGTCCCATTTGTATTGTTAATGGAAACTAATAATTTTTATTGTTACCTCAGATGCCTCTGCCCCAAGTGTTCTGACGGGCATCAAACAATTGTCGGTAACAAGTGCTGCCCAACAAAAACAACAGGAACTATTGAAACAAGTTGCCGAACAGCAATTCGTACCCAAAGATCCTCCAGCAGAATTTGAATTTATAGCAGATCCACCATCAATATCTGCATTGGATTTGTAAGCAGTCCTTTATAGATTTGTGATTAATATACTTTGTGATTAATATTGCTTGTTTCTTTTTAGGGACATTGTAAAACTGACAGCGCAGTTTGTGGCCCGTAATGGTCGTCAATTCTTGACAAATCTTATGAATCGTGAACAACGTAATTTTCAGTTTGATTTCCTACGGCCTCAACATTCGTTGTTCCAATATTTCACGAAACTTCTTGAACAGTATACAAAGATATTGATACCTCCCAAAGATTTGTTGGGTAAGCTACGAGCAGAAAGTGGAAATCAGCGTGTTTCTATGAATATTGTTTTGGAACAGGTCAAATATCGTGCCAACTGGCAGCGGCATCAAGAAGCCCAGAAACGTCGTGAGGAGGAGAAGGTTGAGAAAGAAAGAGGTAAGAAATGCATACTTTACATTTTAACATAGGTAATAAGTTTTAATTAGTTTTCCATTTATTAGTTAAAATGGGGAACACTTAACATCCAAACAAATTAAACTAACAAACATAAATGATTTCTACGATCTGTAACATAAAAATAGACTAAAATTCAAATTTAGACAAAACACCCATTTGATTTCATAGCCAGATCCCTATCCTTTACGGGTCCTTTATTCCGCAAACTAAGAACCAAGCCATACACTACTGGATAACTTGTTTCAGTTAAATTTGTGGCACGCTATTTTATTTTTATTTCAAAGTATATTTAGTTTTATTTTTTAATCTTTTTTTTAAATTATCCTATAATTACAATCATTTTAGTGGCATATGCTCAAATCGACTGGCATGATTTCGTGGTGGTGGAAACAGTTGATTACCAACCATTTGAAACTGGCAATTTTCCACCACCTACAACACCCGAAGAAGTGGGTGCTCGCGTCCTCATGGAGGAGCGTTTACAAGAGGAAGAAGGTGACATTGAAATGCAAATTGAATCGGATGAAGAAGATAGCGATGAAGAACCAACCGGACCAAGTGCTGTTAAGCTATCTCAAATGGAAAACCGCACTGGTATTCATATGAAGGAAGCCACATATCACAGTCAAGCATCCAAAAAAGACAATACACAAGTGCAAGATATGGATGAAGCTTCAAGCGATGAAGATTCACCTTCTACAGCTAAAATGCAACCACCTGTTGCTCCACTTATGCCTCCCACACATGATAAAGTTGTGGTCAAAAAATATGATCCCAAAGCTTCCCAAGTTAAGCCGGTTAAACCCACAGCTACTGATGAATTTCTCATTTCACCAATTACCGGTGAGAAAATTCCCGCTTCCAAAGTGGCTGAGCATATGCGTATTGGTCTTTTGGATCCACGTTGGGTGGAGCAACGCGACAAGCATACCGTAGAGAAAATCAATCAAGAAAATGTTTATGCAGCTGGTACTGCCATTGAGGCGAGTCTTAAACAATTGGCTGAACGTCGTACCGATATTTTCGGTGTGGGTGACGAGGAAACTGTCATTGGTAAGAAATTGGGTGAGGAGGAGACAAAGAAAGATGATCGTGTTACTTGGGATGGTCATACATCAAGTGTTGAGGCAGCTACCCGGGCGGCCAGAGCCAACATAACCCTTGAAGATCAAATTCATCAAATACACAAGGTAAGACAAGCACTAGATATGTAGACGTACACCGTTTTAACATTTCTTTAATTTTAGGTCAAGGGATTGCTGCCAGACGAAGAGAAAGAAAAAATCGGGCCCAAGCCAGTGGGTAATAAATCTGGTGGCCAGCATCAAAATCAAAATAAATCCTCCCATGCTCCACCACCACAACAACATCAATCTCATCATCATCAACAACAACACCAAGGGGCAAATCAACAATCCCAACACCAGCAGCATAACATGCCAGCCCAACCACCAGTTATGATGATGCAAATGCGTGGTCCACCCATGATGCGTAAGTATTTTTGATGTGAATTTTCATTTCCTCCATTGACAATTTGTATATTTCAGCACCACCCTTCCCAGTGCCGGGTTATATGGCACCAATTCCAGCTGCAGCCCCACCAATCACACCAGCACCAGCTGTTTTAGATCAATCTATTATACCCATGGCTCAGTCCATTGCAGTTGATGATGAACCACCAAATAAGAAATTACGTTCTGAAGATAATTTGGTACCAGAGGCCGAATTCATAGCCATGCATAAGGTAATATTCAATGTGTTATCTAGTTTGTTCATTAAAAAATGTATGCTTTATTTTTTTCCTTTAGAGTCCCATAACCATACAGGTTCAAATTCCGAATGTTATTGACAAATCAGAATGGAAATTAAATGGTCAAACAATAGCTGTATCCTTGGCCCTAACCGATGCTGTAACTTTATTGAAAAGTAAAATACAAGAAGAGACTGGTATGCCACCAGCGAAACAGAAGATTTCCTACGAGGTAAGTACAATTACATGGACGAAGTACTTCACCATTTTGCATGCAATGGCGAAGCGTATTGTCTAGAGGTGAATGCTTGAGAGCGTTTCTCTGGCTCTCCTGTTACACTGCAAATATAAGATCATTTCAAATTCCTTTCGAAAGGGAAACTAACAACAAAAACCATCATAAATATAAAAATATAAATTTATGTGTTTATTTCTCTTTCGAGACGAGCTTTATGATCTGAAATTTGCAGTGAAAAGGAAAGCCAGATAGACACTATCAAACACTCACCACTATGCGACGCGTTTCGCCGTTGGTTAAGCAATTTGGTGCGAATGATGGCTTACAAGGGCCGTTCTCTCGAAAGTAACATTTATTTCGAACTTATTGCTATTAAGCATATGCGAATTAAACACCAGAGACCATCCAAGTTCGACTCAAGTTCTATTAGCAAATCTTTTTCATAGCAAAGTTTTGTTTTTGACGTGATGGATTTTTAGTTGCCGTCTAAATGTTCATAGTTATTAACCCGTCTTTCTACAGCAGCACTATAACAAGTGTATGCATTAGAAGAAAAGTAGTTGTTGTGGACAAAAAATCCGTCACTACAAAACAACAAAACTTTGCTGTGAAAAAGTGTGAGTGTGTGATAGTGTCTATCTGCCTTTCCTTTTTACTGCAAATTTCTCATCATTAAGCTCGTCTCGAAAGAGAAATAAACACATAAATCATAAACATATGATCTCCGACAAAAGGCAAAACTCAAAAAAGAAATACATAAAGTTCAAGGGAATTTAGAGTTTTAACTTGCAATTAGAAATACAAGAAATGCAAAAGAAATACTCAAACTTCTACTTATATTCTAATAACAATGAAATTCTTTTCAATAATAGTATGACATTTTTCTTAAGCAACATTTCTAAATGTGCTAATAATTAAAATATTCTTTTTCAGGGCATGTTCTTCAAGGATAACAACACTATGGCTTTCTATAACCTACTCAGTGGAGCCACAGTTCATTTGCAAATCAAAGAACGTGGTGGTCGTAAAAAATAAACTATTAAAACTGATTTCATACAACAATTATTTTAGCTGGTATAGCATTGGCATATAGAAATGATAAATTATTGTAATACAATAACCACAAGAATGCTGGTAATAAAGGACAAATTAATGACACCATTGATTTTTAACAAAAATATTATTTTTTTATTTGTCATAAAAAACGATTGCACTTGTTCTTAGTTGTAGTATTTAGATTCTTAGGAAAAATTGGCGTATTAGTAAAGATTTGGATGGAGCGTCCATATAATATCTTAAACAAGACACATAATGTAAAGAGGAATGTATGATTTTCTTAATCTGTTTCGTTTCTTCTAAATTTCTTTAATCGAGTCTATCTGTGAGAGTTTGTTATAAAACATGACTTTGTACAAAAATATCATTTATTCTGTTGTAAAACATTGGCCATGGCCCGATAACGATCCAACATTGGTGTATATATATCAGCGCTATCTTTACTGGGTTCACAAACAAGTTCCACATGATTCGGTATGAAGGGTAAAATGAAATCATGGTAGCTTTGAATATTACTATCTTCATTCGTTGCTTTGGTATCTTCCTGGCTCTGTGCTAAATATTCACAATATTTCGCACGATAAGCAGCTCCCAATAGAGCAGCCTCACTGGCTTTCTGTAATTTTTTTTTAAATAAAGATTAATGCTCAAATTAGAGAGTAACATACAATTTAATTAACCGTACCTGAATGTAGACCGGTGCATTGAATACATCCGAAATAACCTGTAAAATTGATTTATTAACGGAAGCTCCACCAGTGGCAATGATTTTTGTTTCTCCGCCAAAATGAAAACCCATATCTGAGGCAATGGCACGTTTATGTAACATTTGTCCTTCAATTAAAGCTCGTATTTCAGCCTCTGGAGATGTGAACCTAAAAAATAAAAATTAATCATTCATTATAATAAAAAAAAATCAAATGTATGGTCACTCACTTGAGAACACCTTTGACAGCATCTGGAGATGCGGCCGAATGAGTTTTATTCCAACGCAATACACCCTTGGCCTGGGGTATAATTTCCATGGTGTTAAAATGTAATGCCATGTTACCATAATTACCACGCGGTGTAGAATCCAGCAAGGCACTAAATGTTTCCCAGCTATTTTGTGCCTCAGCTCGCTTCATAGCATCTCTGACCAAGGAACCATTACGGAAACTGGAATTAAATGACATAAAGTTTGTTTACGTTTGGCCAAGAAAACCCAAATAACCGGTTTCCTACCATAACAATCCCATATATTGATCTTGTTCGGTGGGATGACACAGTACATGTCCCTGCTCCAAATGAGGTGGCTGTTCTAAATTCATCATTAATGTATCACTGGTGCCCAAGGACATAACTAACCAATCTTTTTCCACCAACATGCCGGACAATGCTGAAGGATTGTCCCCGGTAAATGCTGCCACACGACATTCGGGCGGCATACCAAAACGTTGCACAAAGAATTCACAAATATTTCCCAAACATGAATTTGTTGGTACAGCAGTGCCGAGACGTTCTTCCAAATCGGGTGCACAAGCATTCAAACAGGCTTTTGACCATGTTTTGGTATTAATATCAAATAAATTCATTCCGGAGGCATCAGCATAATCAATGGACGCCACATCTCCAATGAATAATGAGGCCAAAAAACTGCTTACCAATGAGATACGTTTCGAATCCTCATAGGCATGTGTACGTTGTTGATAGACTTTACGTATCTGTGGACCAGTAAAGCGGGGATAACATTTACTGCCGGTTATTGTAACCATTTCTTGCGGACCACCTATGGCTGTTTCCATTTCAAGGCACTGATTCTCTGTAGAACCGTCCATCCAAATTGGTGTACGGGTTAAAACAAATGCTGAATCATCGATTTGTAAATGCAAAAATTTATCTGGGTCAAGATTTTTTAAAGTTTCGATGCCATGTCGCGACCAATACAGAGAGCCGTGCTGTTGTGCAGAGCCTCCAATGGCCATTACGGTACTTAAGTCGGCACCCTCCATAACCAGGCGATCCATAACAATGTCAAGGGCCTTGACCCACATAACAGGTTGGACGAAGTATCTGACAGTTGAGGCATTTTTTTAATATTTTTTATTAATTGAATAATAATAGTTCTTTGTGTAAACTCACTCATTTTTCCTAGATCCTGCATTGGCTCCGCCCTGTGTCCGAAACTCTGGAAGATCCGAATCGAACTGCACTTCAGCAGTTACAAGAATTTCTAGTTTATTATTTAATTGGACGGCTTTAAGCTGTAAATAAAGGAAGAAGGGGAACAAATTTTCTGTTTATTTTATTAGAAGTCAGTAATGGGAAAATATCGTGAATTTTTGACTTTAGAGCTATTATCTTCGATTTTTGTATTAACATTTAATATCTTGATACCCTACAACACTATGTGTTGGGGGTATTATAAGTTTGATTGGGCCAAAAATCATGTAACACCTAGAAATATTGGTTTCCCACATAGGAAACTACATAGGGGTCTTCCTATCCGGCCGAGCTGAGTCGATCTAGCTATGTATGCCCGTCCGTTCCTCTGTCCATGATAATTTGTAATCAAGCTACAAGTCGCAATTATGGCCCCATCCTCACGAAATTGAGTCTGGATGTGTGGTTAGGGACAGAATATGATCGCAACCTACTTAGCGGGTAAAATAGACCATATCTTTTTTTAAATACGAAAAATTTCACTAAACCGCGGATATTTTTAATTCTGGCGAAATCACAAATACAAGTAAATGCCACTTCTGACCCTTAAATTGATGCTCATATCCAAAATATCGCATATATAGCGAAATATGCGCATATATAGCGAAATATATTAAATTTCATATATAAAAGAAGGGCATGTAGTTAGATCGATCGTAAGTCAAGAACGGCTGGTCTGATTTTCACAATTCTCATCAATTCGGAATGGTCTCTTGCCAGAAAAGGATAAATCTAAGAAAATCGCGTATAAATATTGCAACAAAAAAGTTTTATCGCTTGCGATTTTTCTGATTTTGTAGTCGCTCTACATGAGGAGAGAGTTAGTTATAGGGAAGAAGTCGAGCATTGTGGATGACCATTGGATTATATTTAGCAAAATGGACCAAATTTTTTTTTTTTTTTTTTTTTGATTACATAACGCCACGGCGGTGTGCGTAAATAAGGGTAACATGAGGGAAGGGCTCTATATCATTACTTAACCAGTATAGAAAGTCCTAAAGTCGGGCGGAGCCGACTTTACCCTACCCTACACCACTTTGCTAATTTAGTATAGCTCCACATAACAATTACAAGTTTTTATGGGAGAAATCAATCATACACGCTATGATTATAATTTTAATTTAAAGTTCAAAGAACTAAATATGCCGAAGCAGTTGTATCTTTTAAATTCGGACTTGTATTGCCCATTTGGTGCAAAATTAATTTGAAATCAGATAAAGATATATATGGGAGCTATATCTAAATTTTTGGCGATTATCTCCAATGATTTGTGCAAAAATACATGGACAGACGGACGGACGGACATGCATAAATCGACTCAGAATGTGATTCTATGCAGATCATCAAAAGGAACTATGGGTCTATCTCGTTTCCTTTTGCCTGTTACAAACAAATGCACAAAGACATAATACCCTGACCACCTTGTGGTGTAGGGTATAAAAATCGAAATCTTCCAAAATTAATTTGAACATAAGGGGGCTTATCAAATGGTCGGCCCCGCACGGCTATAGTATTTGCTTTCATGTTTTAGAATACCTTCAGTGATATAAACCTGAAATGTTATGATAATTTTTTAAGGAATCACAATCGTGTATGTTATGTGTGAATTATTAAATTTTTGTGTAAATGTAACTCATTTCTTTAAGTATAAAATTAATTTTAACAAGAGTCGCCTTTGTTTGCATGAAGAAATTTAAACACACACCTAAAAAGAGACATTTATTGTTTTTTTCGTGTCATCATCATTTCGCCCCCAAAATAAATACAAATCCCCCAAGTGCATATTAGTACATAGTTACATATCCTTTTTTCGTGATGTTCTCATGACCAAATTCCATAATAAATTAAAATAGTGTCCTCCCTTTGTTGTTACGCAGCGGCCTATCCCATCTTCTAAGGTGTGTTTAGCTAACGTTAATATTCTACGTCACATTTATAGTTTATTGTGATGTTGTTGTTGCGAATTTAGTATACTCTAATTATTAGGCCAAATAAAAAAGCATTCATCGTCTAATACTTTTACTATTATTGTTATTATACACTGTTATTTATAAAGTAAACACCCAACGCTTTGTTTGTATTAGTCTAAACAATTAATGGCATAATTATGAAATGAATTTGTGATGAGAAGACGAATAATTAAAACAATTCTTATCAGAAAAATCAAACGCAATATGGGGAATTAGCTTTATTTGTCTTTCAAAAGTTCTAAAATGCTAAGTTTAAATAGTTGATAAGTATTTGACCTTCAAGGGAATCTAAATTGATGTCTTAGATCGATGAAATATATTTATAGAAATAATACCATTGGATCGAGCTTGAAAAATAATTTTATAGGACGTTTAGCACGACAATATTGCTCTGTTCTAGAAACTGCAAGAATCTACTATAAATGTAGTTTTTGGGGCTGTAAAATACATCCTCGTCAACAATATCAAAATTTTTTGGTACAAGATGTTTCCTTTTTTTCTCAATGACTTTAATTTTTATGTTATGCCTCTGGGTCTGTTTTGGAAACTGTTGTTACGATGAGTTTTCTAAATATATCCTGCACTAATTTTTTTCTGTGACAGCATTAGAGGAATTATTAGGAATATTTTTGACATTGCTGATAATCTAGAGCAGCCTGGCTCCATTTAATATGTGAATTTCTTGTGGTTCGTTTAATGTGCTTTAATCTGTTATTAAAACTTATTTTATCTGAAATGGTCCAAATATTATTCCAAATCAGGATATTCAATGATTTTTTGCAAATATGTGTTCCACTCACAAAGTTATTTCCTCTACCTTTATATGTTAACTGTTAAATTACAGCCATATCGATGACTAAGGGTTACAAAATAGTGGAGTTATATTGTACATTTTCAGCAGCAAAGGTTCGTATCTTCTAAGAAGCTGAAAATCGATAATCCAAAATGCCAATTAGAGCAGATTTTGAAGCTATGGTAAAATGTTGAAAACACCAACAATTATTAGATATGGGCACCATCTGCTTTATACGTTGCTAGGAGAAGTTATATCTCCAAGCCTAGGAAATATTTCCTACCTTTATACGATAACAAATTCAAATAATTATGGAAGATTTGGTAAACTTTTTTTTTTCAAAATCTCAAATGATTTCTATTGAATTGGAGAGATTTTGGCCTGTTCCAAGAATGTAAAGTTGCTATTTCTTTCGATATCATAGAGGGAAAATCGGCTATCGTAGTAAAAACTTCTAGATTATTGCATTTCTGGAACAGAGCATATTATATTTTCATCGTACTGGTTTTGGTTTGCACAAAAGCATGAGACTTTCATTTAGATCTGAGTTGTATTAAACTCAACTTGGCTAAATTATATTAAGGCTAGCATTAATGATGCAATGTTTATATTTGATTCGATTTTAACATAAATACCCTGAAAAGTAAATTTGGTTTAGTTCAGAATGAAGTAGAACTTTCTCTGCTTCTGTTGAAGCATAGTCGTGATAGGGAAATTCTGTTCTTCATATTTGATCATCTTCCTAAATGCATACAAGTTATTACATTTATAATAGAGTTCATATAGTAGAAAGAGTTTTTATACTTTATAACTCTGAAATGTATAAAGCTACGACAAAAATTATTTTGTATTACTTTTTTATATGGGAAAATAAAATTTTAGGCAGTCACACACAAATGCCCGAAATGTTAAACCTTTATCTTATTTTTTAATTAGAAATTTAGAAAATGACATATTTTTTAATCTCTACACTTGTCATTAACTAAACATACATTGAACTGCTATTAAACAGTAGCCAATGAAGAGTTAATTAGGTATTATAGCCTACAGAGATGTTGTTTATACTATCACTTTTCTATTGTAGGCATTTTACCAAGCTAAAATCAAAACAAACCACAAAAACTAAGCTTCATTGTGTGAACATATGGCTGGTGTGGGCGGAATTACTTAGTCATATACGACAAAAAAAATTGTGGCAAATTTTCACAAGTAATAGCATGCAGAGATAGACAAACTTCCACGATTGTTAATTAGATATGCAGTTGGTAAGCTAAATGTGTGTAAGTATGAACATATTGCGAAGTTCCCTGCAAAGAAGTGATTGCAAAAAACCAACTTGAATAAATTTGCATTTGTGGAGTTTCTTCAACACAATTGTTTTATAGCACAGTTTGTGTGCGCTGTGTTTCACCTACCCACTAATGTTAAACTAATGCTAACATGTAGGTACCTTTTTATGACTCTACTTTGAATTACTTTTAACATTGAAACGATTTTCGTAGGTCAACGACTTACCTTTTGGGTGCTTAGATCAAAACCCAAATATGTTGATTTTTCTTTTTCATCATCAGCTCCTTTGTCGCGTTTCATTTTGTTCCGATAAAATTACGCGCAAATAAACTTAGCAAAATACCTTAAGTTTCTGGTGATGATGATTAAAAGCCCACACGACGTAGAAATACACAAAACACCGACACACCTCTCCACTATGAAAACCTGTTACAACTCAAATTTGTTGTTTATTTGCCATAAATAACGATGAGTAGTTACTGTAGAAATGCTTCTTCCTGTTTTCTTATTCACATATATTTAAAAAATGCACATCTCTTATATAAATAAATATTGACTTAGTGGTCAGTGGTTGCGAAAATTAAATATTATGAGGTTAAACGCCGAATCCTTTCCTCTCTGCGGTAAACAATTTAAACCACTGTTACTGCTAGTGAGCCACACTAGCAGTAAATTAACTAAGTTAACACATGCTAACAGCTGTGCAAGTCAAGATGTTGCCACATTCTGCAATACGCAAGGATGCCAGATTTTTAAATAGATAAATACGCTAACGTTTACCTAATTGGAATTAAAGACATTTTGAACCAATTAACGGTTTTTACGCCGCCCCATAATAGAAGAGAATAGTCTCGTTATTTTGTTTATAACTCACTGAAATATTCAGTTTTACAGTACGTTTACATATAAATGGCTTATCCTTATGGATTTAAATTAAAATTGTCATATCCATTACGCATACTTCATATAACTGCTCCTGAAGTAGGTTAACCCTGTAAAAAGTTCTAACGTAAACATGGCATTAGACAATTTAGCCATGACACAATAACATGAGGTAGAATAAGATCTTGCTACAAAGCGGCTTTTTATATATTTTCGACGTTTATGGATTTAGCTAAACCTAAATCTTAGCCCGCTGGGTTTATTAAATCTAATGGGTTAACAGTGTGTGTCTACATAGTCCTTAGAAGTATATAAATAATGTAACAAAAAAAGTGATAGAGACAAAAGTGTTAAAAAATAAGTTTTCATTCACGTTGGTGAGTGTCTACAGGAAAAATTTCGCGGGTATTTTTGTATTTGCATGAGCAAACACAACTTTAAATTTTGTGTTATTGTATGTGCCATTTTAGGTGTTGCCTAAAATGTAAGTTATTTTTGAGCGCGAAACGAGAGTTGGATACCATTAGTATATAGAGGTAGAATACATCCTGATGTTGTTTTATCCAGAAATAAATTGAATTGAAACGCGTTAGAAAATGTGTTGTTTGTCATTTTTGTTTTTTTTTATTAATTTGTACAACTCAACCAAATAGTTTAAAATTTGTCGTTTGTATTTCACATTACCCCGAAGAAAAAACAATTAATCTTTTTAAAATACGTTTGTATTACTTTCTACCAATATCTTTTCGTTTAGTAGATGCTTCAAATTTTATATTTTCATACTATCATACCAATATTGGTATGGCGGTAAATGTTTAGGAACCATTTTGACGAAATTTATGCTTCGAACGGTAATAGTGATCATGTCTCAATTTAAAGACAACTTAAAATTGATTTACAACATAGATATAAGAAAAATAAGTTCTTTCCCATAAAATTTACTATTCTTTTCCATAAACTTTCCTCGTCTGTTTTGCATAGTGTGTTGCCCAATACAAAAAAGAATGAAAAATCCCATCATTTGGTTATAGGTCTGGCAATTTTGTCAGCAACAGGGTGATTCTAATATTCAGAGTTTAATATAAATATTTATTAAACATTTGTTAAACATAAATAAATATGTTATAACTATTTGTAATTTATGAGAATTATATCTGTCAATTAATATTTTTTAGTTTATTAAAACATTTTTAGTTTATATTCTGTGAATGTAAAAACTGTGGCAACACTAAACACTTTTCTTCGTCAATGTTCGTTTTTAGCGAATGGTCCAAGCCAGCCATATGTGATGAATGTGGCTGTGTGACAAGTCATGACAATTTCACATAAAATAAACAAATTTAATCGATGGAAAACTCATTTTTTGGATTTGATACCTCTATGCCGGTAAGTGGTAGTGCCTGAAATCGGAAAATGGCGAATGCCTGTGGATTTGTGAAGGCACAAACGTGGAAAATTAATGCGTAAAATTACTCTTGGTCAAGTACAATGGTGCCACTTTTCTTGTTGGGTCGGTCGGTCGGTCAGTTTGATTGGGTTGTGAGAGTGTACTGATTTGGTGCTTTTTGTTTTGTTAGCAATGCAGCCGTAGTGGCTCCGTGGCAAAACAATGGCATTGTGTTTTCCCACAATGATGCATGTTTTTCTTTTGTTTTTTTAGTTGGACGATGATGGCGGAGGAAGAATTGCTGAACCATCTGAGGAAGAGTATGATGCATTAAATGACGAGACATTCGGCTCCGCAATCAATGGAGACTGGGAGGAGGTGCATGAAAACCTGGTGCGTTTGGATGGGGAATTGGATGGTGATACCTTGGACAGTACTGGGAATGTGGCAAGTGGTGGAGGTGGTTACGGCACCTCCATGAATACTTTGCGAAATTCCCGCCAACAACGACGTTCGGATTCGGATTTAGAATTGAATTTGACCGGCATGAAGTTGGATGATGTGGACATCAGCTATGGTGAAAATGAAAATATGAGCACGCTTCTGGGAGATCCCATGAAAATGGATCCCAGTGTGTGGTCATTACAGCCTTCAAGGGTTCACCACAATGCCAATGATGATGGCATTTTAAGAATGACGCCCAACGCGGCTGCTTTTTTAACAGAACATTTTCCAAGTCCATTTCACAAGGCACCACAACAGCCGCCACATCCGCAACACCAACACGCGCACTTTCAAATGATGGCACAGCAAGCATCTCATCGCCAAACGCCTGTAAACATGCCTCCCCTTGGACTACCTAATCTTCCGCCTATGCACCCTCAAGGGGGCCCGCCTAAAATATGTACTTTGGAAGATATTGAAAGAAATTTGATAATGCAACAAGCAGCTGCGAAACAAGAACAAGCGCAACAGCAGCAGCAGCAACAACAACAGACTTCACAGCAACAGGATCGCAATGCACAGGCAATGGATACATCAGCTCAGCAACACCGCTTACTTAACGATACTTTGAAGCATACACCTAGCACTTCAACGCCAATGCAGCAACAACAACAGCAGCAACAAGCTCAGCAAAATCAACAGAATCAACAACATCAATTGTTAGAACAACAACAACAGCTAAATCAAAAATTGCAACAAAAAGGTAAAAAGCACAAACTTTATTTTTTTTCAATACGAAAGATTTCACAACGTCGGGTTTCAATAACAATTTGTTTAGTTGACTTTTTCAATAGGATTATTTTAAAGGTAATTTATCCTTTAACATTACTTTTTTATTTTCAAGCTGGATCATCATCCTTTCCCAACTCAGCTCAGCATCAGTCACCACCTAGACCATCAAGCAATTTTGCAAATAATTTAGCTCAACATCCTTTAGGCAGTTTATTACAACAACAGCAGCAGCAACAGCAACAACAACAGCACCCACAACCAGCAACTTTAAACTCGGCAGGAAATCGAATAAATCCAGGATTCTTTTTCCCTCATGGACCACATCCACAATTGCCACCGCATCCATTACTCAACCAACATGGATTGCCAAATAATTTTACCAATCAACGTCCACTGCCGAATCCGCACCTACCAGTTGCGCTCAACAACTTTGCAATGCATCCCAATTTTAATGCAATGCGTGCGGCCGCAGTTGCCGCTGGCATACACCCGGCAACACTTTTGGCTCAACAACAACAAGCAGTTGCAGCAGCGGCTATTGCAAATCGTATACCCGGACATCCACCAAACCCCATGATGTTGTTGAACAATCAAAGTTCATCGAATTCCTCTTTCAATATGTTCAACATGCGTTTGGTTCAAGAAATCCAACAGAATCATCCGTTGTTACAAAACTCTGCCCGACAGTCACAACAAATGCTCCAAAATGCTACTGGTCCAAATAATCTTCTGAACCTACAACAACACCAGTTGCACCAGCATAAGAGAGCCGGTTCTGTACCCATAATGAACCTCAATCAAAAACTAAATCACAATATGCGCCGTGATGGAACTGGTAATGGCAATTTGCCTCACGAAGACTACGACGAGTATGCCAATTTGATGAGCACCCGCGACAAGCATTGGCTTATTGGCATACAGCTGTCACAGTTGAATACGGACACACCATACATTGACGACTACTATTACACTGTTTATAAAGAACGCAAGACGGTTCAAAATGGTAGCTTGCGCCACAGTCAAGCCCACAAAGACAACCAATTGAATCATCCCTTGACGCAGCCCAAAGGACATGCCCAACTTATTCTGGTGCAACTGGGCAATAAGAATGGTAATCGCAATGGCCAGCAACGAGAACGTCGTAATTCGGATAATCACAATAACAACCAAGACATGAAAGTGCCAATGTATGTTTACACCCCATTGAAATTTGAAAATTCTCTTGGCAAATTACAATACGGTAGCGTCACGGCTCCACGCAAGATAATAGATGCCGAAATTATGAGCAATGAATCCCCTAACACCCATGGAAATGGTACAGACAATGCAGCTCATAATACCAGCACTGGGTCTTCAGTTGTAACAACTGCTGCTAACAATGGATCGGCAACAGCTGCTGGAGGTAAACGTTCTGAAACTCCTGGGGTTTCACAATTGCCCAATTCAACTGGCAGCGGCGATCTCAATTCTTCCAATACTCAACGAAAGTCACGTTATATTTTGCTACACATTGAGACCCTATATCGTGTCCTTTTAAAATTGGATGACTTAAATAATCCCAAAGCCATTGAAACAATTCTGATGAAAAAGAAGAAGGAAAGTGAACGCATTGCTGCTATGGAGCAATTAGAGAATGCCAACAAGACACCCGAAGAACGTGCTGCAGATACTGTCAGCAACCCATCACTCCGTACTAAATTTAATTATGAAATAGAAACCAAGGAAGCGTTGGTTGAAAAACTTGTAGCTGGATTGCAGCACGATAAAGTTGTTGCAATGATGAATGTGCGCAAAGGCAAAGTAAGTGTTGAACTCATTTCCATATCGTAGACATAGAAAATTTTTCAAAATTATTTTTTTAATTCCCTTTAAAAGGTTTTAATTCGCCGGATTATGCCGTATATTGAGCAACACGATGCCCGCTGGAATGTATGGATTGGCGTTTTTCATTCATTGCAAAGTGTTGTGAAAAAAGATCGAGATGATGCCGAAGGCATTTTATACTCCCTATATCCAGAATTTAACAAACAAATTAAATCGGCAAATTTCGAAATAATTGTCAAGATTTCATCGGCAATTTCGTTGAATGATAAAAAGGCAAATGGCGTTTTTTGTAGCAAAGTAAGTAGTGGAAGTATTTAGCATAGTGTATGTCGAACAAAGGTACTGTGATTTAAGTAACAAAGCTATCACTTTGAATTTGAATTGGTTTGTGCTTGATTGTCCTTTAAATATTTAAAATATCTCTCAATTATATTTGTAAAACCAGATTGTATCTTGTTAAGTCTCACAGCCCAAAACATAATTTATATTTTTTGTTATCAACGGCAAAAATTAGTTCTTAATCAACGTTTTGACATGGCTCTTCTTATTTGCCGAAGAATTGTATTTAATTGGGTTCAGAAATGTACAAGAAATGTACTAGCTTTAAGTATTATCTATTTTTCATCATAATGAATATACAGGGTGAGATGAAAAAACTGCAACCAATTTTGGACTGCTAAGCCACTCGTCCGACAGCTGTTAAAATTATTCCAGTGACAGCTCATTATATTGTTTACAAGCGTACAAAAACATTTTGGTAAGCATTTTCCAGAAAAAATTTTATTCGTGATGGAATTCAAGCGTGATAGTGTGATTTCATTATATTTGGCTGGAAAACCACAAGTGGCTATCGTTAAAGCACTCCAGCATTTAAATGTGAATAAATCTTTTGAGTTTCGTGCTATCGCTCGTTACCGTGATACTGGTAGCGTAGCCCGACGTGAAGGAAATTGACGAAAGAAAACAGCAACATCAGCAGAAATGGTTCGAAAAGTAATGAAGCGACTTGATCGAAACCTGCGTCGCAGTTGCCGAAAAATGGCTCGTGAGCTGAACATATCGTAATATTCTATTCCAAAGCCATTGAAATTACAAAAAGTGCAAGTACTTACACCGCAACAGAAAGAAAATAGACTCAAAAGAGGTAAAGAGTTGCTTCGCTTGGCCGAAAGTGGTGAGCTGCCGAATTTGGTTTTCTCCGATGAGAAAACAATCGTTGTCCAGCAGTTTGTAAACAAACAAAATGATCGCGTTTAATTGCCAAAGAGGTCAGCTGAAAATGTGTACCTTTGGTTGGCCACCAGAACTCAAGCTGATGGTGTAGGCCGCCATAACAGCCGATGGTCGCTCTCCGCTCGTATTAATCGACCGTGGCATCAGAATAAATGCCGAATATTATCGCGAAAATATTCTGGAGGGTGTATTAAAGCCTTGGGTACGCAAACATTTTGGCCTCAGACCTTGGACATTCCAACAGGACTCAGCATCACCGCACTCAGCACGCGTCACCCAAGAATGGTTACAAAATGAGGTTCCTCGCTTCATTTCTAGCGCACAATGACCACCAAAATCTCCGTATACCAAACCGTAGGACTATTGTGTCAGGAGTATTTTAGAAAGCAAGGTTGGCACTAAAAATTACCAAAGTGTTGATCACCTCAAGTAAGCGCTTCGCCGGGAATGGGCAAAGATACCGCAGAGCAACATTCGGGCATTGGCCGTTTGAGGGTCATAATTCGTGCCAAAGGTGACCAATTCGAACAAATCTAAACTTATTCTTAAATTTGATGCTATTTCCATCATTTGTTGCTTTCATTCAATAAAATAAAAAAAAAATGTAAAAATTATGGCGTTTGACTTGGTTGCAGTTTTTTTTATCTCATCCTGTATAATTATTTGCCTTAGAACTCTAAAAATGTTTGGGATTGTTATTTACTGTTAAATGCAATCAATGCAATTTAAAAAAAATATATGTATTATTTACTTTTTGTTAAATAATAAAAATTTTTCTTTTTTGCAGTTCGGAATATCTTCTCTTGTCTGTTTAATATTACAAGCTGAAAATATATACGACAAAAATGAAGATGCAACTCTAACGGAGCAAAACAAGGATAATTGGCGTCAATTTCTAGATCAAGTTGCAACATCATTGAATCGCACCATACAGAATCAAACTATTTGTGCTGCTATCGAGTCGGACTCCATTACACCAATTATGAATCATTTTGCACGATTTAAAGATTTAAAACTGGACTCGTTATTGGCTCTTATAACTGAAGCAAAACAGCAAATTAACTAAAAGGCAACGCAACAACAACAACAACAAATCATTCATAATAATTGTCAGCGTTCTAAAACAGGATGATAGAGAAGAAACTTATGCAAAATGTTAAGCATACATTAATAACACCAACAAAAAAAATACATCCATCACTCATGATATATAAAAAGAACTCAATTTCCTCCTATCCACCACCCACTGTGCTACAGGCAAGTAGTAGATTTTGCATACAAATCTTTCTAAGCAACAAACAAAAATGTAGACCTACATTAACAACCCAAAAAAAAAAAAAAAAAAAAAAAAAAAAAACAGCAGTTAAAACACAGAATAAGCACATTTAATGAATTTATATTTCATTTCCAAAAAAAGCAGAAAAGTATCTTTGCAGATTTTAAAGCATCTAAAATTTTGTTTAAATCACAGTTATTTCTCTTCGAAGTTATGGATCAACTATAACATAACATACGACCTACAAACGACGGTTTGGTCAAATAGAGATTGTTAATATCACCATATTTGTTCCCCACTGTAGAATAGCAACATCCATGTGTATGTTGCAAATTGAATTTATGTAATTTCAAAATTATATCATAAAACTAGAAAACCAATGAACAAAAGTTAAATATTAAATACGGCAGAAATTAATTACATCCACTTTTTGAAGTGTGGTTTTAAATCAAATTCTGTACTGAATTTTGTGTTCTTGTTTTATGTGTTAATTTTTGAATGACATGGATTCAATCCATGGTACAATAAGGAGGTAGAACAGTTTCGTAAAACTACAGAAATACAGCCCTAAAGCTATGCCCGCTTCCTGTCAGAATTATTCAAAAGTTGTTTTCAATTATTTGATATTTTTTGTTCATTTTTAAAATGAGTCAAAAACGCGAAAGATGTATGAAATGCCTAAATGTTCTCCCAAAAATATGATCCTAAGAGTTCACTCTTTCAATTCCATGGCAAATCTGGTTAATATTATTAATGCGCGACCCGCAATTTAAGTTTCTTCCAATCATTGATTCTGAAGATATTTTGTTTTTATTTGTCAAAACAACAAATACATACACATAATTGGCAGAAGCCGGGCACACTTAAAAAAAATTGTAATCAGCTGGTAGCTCTACCTCCCTATCATGGGTTTTTTTACAAGGTGGTACGTTAATGTAGCTGGTCTTCTTTTGCTGTCAAATCATATTATTTCATTAACAATATTTTCTTTTCGAAAAAAATTGCCATTGACCCATTTGTGAAATATGTTTAAATGGTTTCTTCTTTTTGTGGAATTTCTGCAACAGAAATTTTTGACAGCATTAGAAGACAATACTTTGAATTTGCTGCATTGAAAACCTTATAAAATGACCTTAGATTCAATGTAAAATTCATTGCATCTGATGGTCAACAAAATAAATTTCATTTCAACTTCGATTATTCAAAATTAAAAAAGGCCCATTTTAAGTTTTAAAATAAGAAAGGAAAGGAAAGCAAAAACGACCTAGTGCTATTTATTGTTTGAATACTTACATATTTGCAAACAATAAATACCTTTCTATTTTAAAGTTTGAAATTGAATTTTTAAAACTGGATGATATTTCAAGATAACATAGTATAAATAAAGGTTGAAGAATAGATATTTTTTTGTTTTTTTTTTCTATTTTTATTTTCAATTAACAAACATTTTTTTATTTTCAAATCACAAAACAAAGTGTTTATAAAAAATCAGTTTGTTTATTAAATAGTTTTTTATTGATTGATTTATCTTGTCGTTTTATATATTAATAAGTAGCTATTCTTTAATTTCAATTTTATTTTGTTATTAAAAATGAACTTGTCTATTTATATTGGTGGTGCTAAAAGTTTGGCATCAGCAATATCTGCTGCATAATAAAAAAGAAATATATACTTTTCAAAAGAAAATAAAAAACAAAAAAATGGCAAATAAGTAGTAAATCACATATAACAAAACTTATATAGTACATACATACATATTTTATGTTTAATTTTTTTTTTATAATAATAATAATGTTTATTTTTATTGGTGAATATAGCCATTATATAATTTTATACATACACATGTTTTTATTATTTTTCCCCGCTCCGTTATTTGATTTTTATTTTAATTTGGTGTTTTGTAAATATTTGTAAAAGCAAAACCTTAGAACTTAGGATCGAAATTTTAATTTAAAGCAAGAAAAAAAATATAAATAAAAAAAAAAGAAAGAAAACCTTGAAAAGTAATGTGTATTCAAAGTAAACGTAAAATAATAATAATAAAAAAGATACAAATCTCCAAAAAAAAAGAAAAAGAAAACCACAAAACGAAGTAAAACCAATAATATACAAAAATAGCTATGAGTTAAAAACTGAATATTTTATTAAATAAAATAAAGTAAATTTTAATGATAAACACAAACATTTTTTCAAAAGTGTTCACACAAATATTTAATATTCTGTTAGATGAAAAATTGATGATAATTCGACTTGGTCAAGGATTTTTACTTCAACCGATTGTACTGTAACAATTTAATATTTCCTAGAATGAATTAAAATGAATCTTTGTCAAGGGGAAATTTTTTGAATTTTGGACCCTATGGAATGTTTTTAATAATATTTTTATCTGCACATGCAAATTTAAATATTAGAAAATCTATATTTTTGAAAAATTATGCAAAAATGCCTCTTATATCTGCCGGTAGGAAAAATAGAATGTTCAAGGAATAAGGAGAATAACACGTTAGAAATCTAAAATATTAAACAATATAGATATGGATTCTCATAAAGATCAAACAAAAGACTAATTCCAAAATTGACCTGAACAGGGTGGGATAAAAAAAAGCTGCAACAAAGTCAAACGCCATAATTTTTACATTTTTTTAATTTTATTGAAAGAAAGCAAAAATCTCGGAAATAGCATCAAATTTTAGATTTGTTCGAATTGGTCTCCTTTGGCTCGAATTATGGCCTTCAAACGGCCAATGAAACCGTCACACGCTGCCCGAATTTTGCTCTGCGGTATTTTGACTCATTCCCGGCAAAGCGCTTGCTTGAGGTGATCGACACTTTGATATTTTTTAGTGTCAACCTTGCTTACCAAAATAATCTAGACACAATAGTCCAACGGATTGGTATCCGGAGATTTTAGCCATTGTGCGCTGCAAATGAAGCGAGGAACCTTATTTTGTAACAATTTCTTGTGTGGCACGTGTTGAGTGCGATGGTGCTGAGTTCTGTTGGAATGACCAAGGTCTGCGGCCAAAATGTTTACGTGCTCCAGGCTTTAATATACCCTCCAGAATATTTTCGCCATAATATTCGGCATTTATTCTGATTTATTCGACCATCGGCTGTTATGGCGGCCCACACCATCACCATGGCCGGCGCTTGAGTTCTGGTGGCCAACCGAAGGTGCACAAGTAAACATGATCATTTTTGTTTTTGTTTACAAACAGCTGGACAACGAATGTTTTCTCATCGGAGAAAACCAAATTCGGCAGTTCATCACATTCGGCCAAGCGAATCAACTCTTTAGCTCCTTTGAGTCTATTTTCTTTCTGTTGCGGTGTAAGTTCTTGCACTTTTCGGAATTTCAATGGCTTTACCCTTAGCTCAATTTTCAATATTTGGCGAATGGAATATTGCTATATGTTCAGCTCACGGGCCATTTTTCGGCCACAGCGACGAGGGTTTCGATCAAGTCGCATCTTTACTTCTGCTGATGTTGCTGTTTTTTACCGTTCACTTCCTTAACGTCGGGCTACGCTACCAGTATCACGGTAACGAGCGATGGTACGAGACACAAAAGATTTATTCACATTTAAATGCTGGAGTGCTCTAACGATAGCCACTTGTGGTTTTCTAGCCAAATATAAAGAAATCACACTATCACGCTTGAATTCAATCACGAATAAGTTTTTTTCTGGAAAATTCTCACCAAAATGCTTTTGTTCGCTTGTAAATAATATAACGAGCTGTCACTGGAATAATTTTAATAGCTGTCGGACAAATGGCTTAGAAATGACAACAGTCTGAATTTGGTTGCAGTTTTTTTCATCTCACCCTGTATTTTATTCAAAATCTTGATGTTAAGTGTCATTAACGTCGGATACAAATCAGAGACGTAAGGTCCAATCATAACTAAAACGTTACGAAATTAAAGGCTTTATGCGCTGATATATTTCCATTTTTAAAATCAAAAATTGAAAAAATGAATAATACGTCAGAATTACATTTTAAGGACGCAAAATTTTCTATATTTTTTAAAGAAAGAATATTGACTTCTCAATTTTTTTAAGTTCATTAGGAAATTAAAATGACTGAAGTAGGGGAAAATTTAACTTTTGCACTATTTCTTTACGAAGACAAAGGGTCCTTAATATTTCGCACCACATTTGTAAAAATCCTAAATTGATTGTTTTGATAATTAGTAATATTGCTCCAAAATTTCTTAGTTCCCAGCAAAAAATTACAAATACCAATCGTTTTTATTAATTATTTTGTTTTGCGGAGTGAAGGCAAATTTTCCTGCAAAAATATTGTCCATAGAATTCCACGTTTGGTGGCATCTACTTTGAAAAGGTACCACTTGGTTTAGGTTGTTTTAAAGATTTTAGTTTTTAAAGACTTCATCGGTTTTAGTGTAGTTTGGAAAAGTTCCGAACTAGAGTGAAGTTACGTCAGCAAGATCCCGAAAAATATATACGAGAATGAGAATAATAATTATGTTTTTTAACTGGACAATAATCTAGAACTTGACCACAAACAAACAATCCCGCAAAAAGCTCCCTCCTTTCCTTGGTTCTTATGTCTCACTAAAGTAGGACTCTTACAAAGTAGATACAACAATGTTTTGAGATTTTAAATAAAAATGTCATTAAAGAGATTTGATGAAATTTTTAATTCCAAACAAAAATTACCTATACTCCTCATATTAATTTTTATTTTACTTATTTTTTTACAAATTACAATTTTGGTTTAGTTTCCACCAAAAAGGTATCGCTTGATTTCAGTTATTTTAAATGTCTTCTTAGCCATCCATTTGATTTATTTATTTAATTAAATATTTGGGTTTATTTTTCATTTTATTTATTTATTTTTCTCTGAAATTCCCAATTATTGTGAAGAAATGTCTGAAAAGTCTCGAAGAAAATATACGAGCATGAGAAAGTTTATTATCATTTGTAGCAGGACAGCTTATACAAAAAAATAACAAGCATAGTCATACAAAAAGATAATCCTATATAGGCTTCCCTTGTTTACAAATTACAATCTATTACAGTCCAGGTTTTGGTTTAGTCTCCACCAAAAAGGTACCTCTTGATTTCAGTTATTTTAAATGTCTTGTTAGCCATCCATTTGATTTATGTGTAATACAATATTTGGGTTTATTTTTCATTTTATTTATTTATTTTTTTCGGAAGTTCCCAATTACGGTGAAGTAATGTCTGAAAGTAAGCAAAAAGGTAATCCTATATAGGCTTCTCTTGTTTTCCTATGATATATGACACATGGGTTGGGTTAACTACAGAGCAAATGAAAAATAGTTTGAGATTTTGAATTAAATTCAAAGAGTTTCTAAAACGTTTTTACGATATTTTCCCGTATCCTTTCAAACCCCTAATTGCAATATGTGGTTGACTACCTAATCGCATATTTGTTTGCCGTAAAAGTTTGGTAAATGTAACCTAAGCATTTTAAGATAAAGTTTATAGAAAATGGTCAGCTCATTATAAATCAATACTTTGTAATAATTAAGTTTCTGTCAAATGTTGAATGACACAATGTACAGTTTTCAGTAAGTTGCGGAACTCATATTAATATTTATTTTATGTAGGCTAAATGCCAGCTTATACACAAATCCGATCTGCAAAACGATACTATTCGGAACATATACCCCTAAATATTTCAAATCTATATAAAAAATATTTTAATTATATTGTGTAAAAGAAAGAATATGTGTTACTATCGATATCCAAAATTTAACTCAGCACGTATTTTTTTAGATTCTGCTATAGAGTTCCTTTTTTAATTAAAATCCCAATATTTTGTTTGATTATGAATATACCAAAAGTAAAATATTCAATTTTTTTCTGTTTTTTAATGTTTCTAAATTTAGGTTTTTATTTTATTGCTTTAAAAATTCAATTTAAATTAGATTTGAAAATTGTCAACAATGATTGTAACAAATAGTCAACTATAAATGCCGGAGGCAAAAAAAACATATAAAAATAAAACATGTTATTTTAATTTAACAATTTGTGTTAAATTTTTTTATTTTAATAAAAAAACTAACAATAAAATGATATAAATGGATCATTGCAGTAAATGGATGAATATTTGTTTAAAAAATCCCAACTGCTCATAATAATACAAAAAATAATAAAAAAAAACGAAACAAAAAAATACAAATAAATAACAGATTTTATACCAGTCTAAATATTATTATATTATTTGTATGCGTAACCTAAATATAGATCACATTAAGTATATAAACAACACATATATATTTACACGAAATTATCTAAACTTTGTGTTTTTGTTTTTCGCTAACATTTTTTTTTCTTTTTAAATGTTCACTTAATCTGCTGAAACTCTGCATGTGTGTATGAAGGTATAAATTTTTGCAAAAATACTGCTGCGCACTTAGTTAAGCTTAGTTCTTAAAAAAAAACAAACAAAAAATCATACAAAAAATAATTTTAGCAATAAATAAAAATATTTATATGAAAACATTTTCACAAACGCAAACAAAAACTATGATTTGTAAATTTCTTACACGAAAACTATTTTGTTGTTTTTTTTTTCTATTTATTTTGTTTTCAAAATTTCTTCTTCTATAATTTATTTGTGCTTATTCATTAACAGTGTTTTCAATTAAGCAAATTTTTGTATAGCTAAAATTTACTTTATTCTAATCCGCAAAAGAAAACAATACTTTAGATTAAATTTTATTTTCACGTAACAACAACAAAAAATTAACAAAAATATACTCGTACAATTTCAATATACGTTAAAAAAAACAACTCAAAAAAACTGAATCTTTATAATGATCGATCAACCCAATAAACCAAACCAATCTTGATAGCAATTTGTATAAAACAGGAATTAATTATGTAAACGGAATCACTTGGAAATCTTAATATCACTGCAGAAAATATTTAAAAAAATAAAGAAAATTGAATATGATTTTGAAAGTTTTAAATAAAAAATAATTCATTAATACTAAGATCTACAATTATTGATGTTTTATTTGGAAGTGTAATTAGATAATTTGTTGCCTAACAATCATTCCTATGGAATTGTAAATAAGTGTTCGATTTTCTTTAAATTTTGCACATGACAATATTTGTACCAGCATTGTACATGTAAACAAACAGACATTGACTGAGGGTATTCATCTGTCGCCAAAACGGACTGATACTCATTAACTTGTTTATAGGTAGAGCTACCAGCTGATTACAATTTTCTTCTAAGAGTGCTCGACTTCTGCCAATTTTGTGTATGTATTTGTTGTTTTGAAAAACAAAAACAAAATATTTTCAAAATCCATGATCGGAAGAAACTTAAATTGGGGGCGCGCATTAATGATATTAACCAGATTTGCATGGAATTGAAATATTGAATACTCAGGATCATATTTTTGAGAGAACATCTAGGCATTTCATTCATCTTTCGCGCTATTTGACCCATTTTAAAAATGAAAAAAAAAATCAAATAAATGAAAACAACTTGTTGCCTATAATTATAAATAATTCTGACAGGAAGCGGGCAGGTTCTCAGGGCTCCTTATTGTGCCATGCCTCCACCATAGTATGAAGAATATATTAAGTTTGTCGTTCCGTTTGTAAAACCTCGAAATATACATTTTAGACTCCACAAAGTATATATGTTCTTGATCAGCATAAAAATCTATGTCGATTTATCAATGTCCGTCCGTCTATACATCTGTACGTGTGTGGAAATCACTCTAGCTTCCGGGCGAAATGAAGAAGGTTGATAAAATTTTACTCAAATGTATATTATGTCTGCAGGACTTTTGGTATTGAAAATGGGTCTTGTAGGTCAACGTGTTGGTTTAGCGCCCATACAACGGTACCTCCTGATATTCGGTACTTTGATGATTTTAGTGACATTATTAACCGGAATTGTTTCAAATTTGGTATTTGAAGTTCGAAAAGGATACTACAGCCTAAGACAGAAAATTGTCTGTTCAGATTCACTTCTTCGTATAGCCCCCATATAACGGTATCTCCCGATATTCGGTATTTTGATGATTTTAGCGACATTATTCACCGGAATTGTTTCAAATTTGGTATTTGAAGTTCGAAATCGATACTACAGCCTAAGACAGAAAATTGTCTGTTCAGATCCACTTGATCGTATAGCCCCCATATAACGGTATCTCCCGATATTCGGTATTTTGATGATTTTAGCGACATTATTCACGGGAATTGTTTCAAATTTGGTATTTGAAGTACGTCATGGATGCTGCAGTCTAAGACAGAAAATTGCCTATGCAAGTCCACGTCTTCGTATAACGGTACGTCCCTATTTTCGGTATTTTGGTGATTGAAGCGACATTATTCACGGGAATTGTTTCAAATTTGGTATTTGAAGTTCGTAATGGGTACTACAGCCTATGATAAAAAATTCGTAATCAGGTCCATGTATTCGTATAGTCTCCGTTTAACAGTTTTCATTTATGTGGTAGTTTCCGGAAGTTTTTTGCTATTTTTCAAGTTTTTTCCAAAAGTTCGGCCTGGCCCAACTTAGCCGCTTTTTTACTCGTTTTTTACCTCATCATGATTGTTTTAATTTTGAAATCCCAATGTCATGTCTACAAAATTGTCCAGTTATAAAAGATAATAAGAGAAAAGAGGTTATTGATTTAAAAACCAAAAGGAAAAAACAATATTGAGATAAAAAAAATTGCAACAAAGTCAAACGCCATAATTTTTACATTTTTTGTTTAAATTTCATTGAATGAAAGAAAAAATGTCGTAACTTTACTTTTCGAACTATTTCTGCTGATGTTGCTCTTTTCTTCCGTCGATTTCCTTGACGTCGGCCTACGCTACCAGTATCACGGTATCGAGCGATGGTACGTGACACAAAAGATTTATTTACATTTAAATGCTGGAGTGCTCTAACGACCGACACTTGTGGTTTTCCATCCAAATATAAAGAAATCACACTTATCACACGCTTGAATTCCATCACGAATAACTTTTTTTTCTGGAGAATTCTCACCAAAACGCTTTTGTATGCTTGTAAACAATATAATGAGCTATCACTGGAATAATTTTAACAGCTGTCGGACGAGTGGCTTAGAAATGACAGCAGTCTGAAATTGGTAGCAGTTTTTTCATCTCACCCTGTATATATATATAAATATATATACATATATGATATATATATTGCTAATGGACATGTCTTTTATTGGCGTTTCATACCGAAATTTGATAAGAAATATTAAATCGGGAACGCCGATACATTTGTTTTATAATTCGAGCTCTACTTTCATAATTTACAAAGTACTTTCATTATTGATGGTGGCTAGCGGATTGAGGACAGTGTTGCTTCTTTTCACTAATCGCAGTGGCTGGGGAGTGCTACTTATACATCGAATAAGATTCATCATACTTTAAGATTAAACCAAATTTTTTGTTTTCTAATTTGTCAAAATAATCTCCTACATCTTTCAGGGCGATTCTTGCAGTCGGATGTTTTGCTGATATGTTGAACGGACTTGGGTCCAAAAAATGTCCTTTTTTATTTTGAAGTTATTTGTCTGATCACAATTATCTCCGATATGTATGACTCCGATTCATCTCTACCGTTTAACCTTTTAAAAAGTAATAGAACCATCCATGAATTCCCACCCTTCCGAATATCTTCCCCCCATTAAAACACGCTGTTCTTTTGTGTATTAAATATGTTTTTTCCACTTTTCATATTTCATTTCAAATTCTCTTTTCAGTGTTTGTTTGTTTTTATTGTACAAAATTTCTTAAAACTTAACAATATAGCATACATTTATATTACATTCGAACATAAGATTTTTACCTTTATTTATGTTTTAAATTTTTATTTTATTATATAATTATTTATTTTATTTTATCGCATTAAATAAACTATACAAATAAAATACAAATTTGGAATTTCGTTTTTTTTTTTCGAACGATTTTGATTTCATTGGATTAAATCAAAACGACGGATGGAAACAAAGAATGAAAAAAAAATAAAGATGAAGAAATCAAATACTTTTGTTTACATGCAATTTTCTTCTGCTTGTCAATAACTGTTGGAAAGTGTTTACGTGTTTTGAAATTGTTCTTAAATTTAATTTATTTTTTTTTAAATATCCTAAGTTGTTGTTGTTTTATATACTATTTTGGATGGCGGGTTTTTAGGTTTCTTGTTGTTTGGTTAACCTAATTTGTTGGGTGTTTTTTTTTTCAATAAATTAATAACAAAATAATATATAATTATTTGCTGATTTAAACAAATTTATTTACATAATATCAGATTATTTTTAAATCATTATTTTCATTTTAAAAGAGAAAACTTTTTTTTGGGTTGAAAGGATTGAAATTAAAATAAAAACAAATGAGTGTTAATAAATGACGTTTTGCTAAGTAATATGCTGAGTTTTATTTAATTTTGTTTAAATACATATTTAAGGCTTTGGTTTTTGAACAATGTTAAAAAATCGAATTACTTCTTTTTCGAAAACTAAATCCAAATTTCGGACATTTGAAGATTTCAAACATAACTCCCAAAGGAATTGGCTTTATTTGGCAATTTAGGTTGTCAGTGGATACAGAATTTAATCTATAAATATTCGGCTTTTGCCATCACCTAATAAAGCGGTATCGACCAATTTCTAAACCACTGAGAAAAAACCGCATTTAAAATTTTTTAATATTGTCTCAGCGTTTGGATTCTCTTTTATGAACATTTAAAATTAATTATATTTTCTTGGTATAATTTTTCTTTTATAACTAAAACGATAAAAATAATTGATCTTTGCAAATCCTAGTAACAAAATTCACGGTATCCTAGTAACAAAATCCACTTTTGGGAAAGCACATAGAAAATTCAGAATATTTCAAAGATAAAATTAAAATTACAAAAGAAGAACATTGTCATAATGGCTATAAAGCCGAAACCAGTTAAAATGTCCTTTTAGATTTTATTTATATGAATCTCATATTTGCATTTCATCTCAAATCGAAATGCAAGTGAGTTTTGTTACAATTTTGAAAGAAAATATAAACATTTTAAATAAAAAATAACAAAATTATCAATTTTGTAAAAAATAGATATTTTGAAATCAAAAGTGTAAGGTGAAATGAAATTGTGACTTTATTTAAAAAAAGTATTCTGAATTTTCGTTTTGTCCCAAATTGAAAGTGAGTTCTTAGAAGGTGCTGGATTTTGTAGAGAAGGCCGAAGAGAAAACAAGCAACTAAGTTCCGCCGGGCCGAACTTTTAATACCCATTTTTTGCTATAGGTTGTAGTACTCATTAGGATCTTCCTGTACGAAATTTGAAATGATTCCGGTGAATAATGTTGCTGAAATCATTAAAATACGAAATATCTGGAGGTACCGTTATATGAGGGCTATACGAAGACTTGGACCTACATACAAACATTTTTGTCATAGGCTGTAGCACCCATTACGAACTTCAAATATGGAATTCGAAATAATTCCGGCAAATAATGTCGCTAAAATCATAAAAATACCGAATATCGGGGGGTACTGTTATATGGGGGCTATACGAAAACGTGGACCGATATGGCGAAATTAACCTGCCCACTGGTAAACTTTGTATGTACAAAAAAAATTTGTGCAAAAAAAAATTGTGTACAAACAATGGATTTATGAATGCTATATTGTAAAATGTATAATTTGAAAAAAAAAAAAAAAAATACATTATATTACTCTGTTAATTCTATCATGACAACTATTAGAGATTTTCAATATTTCAATATTTTTCATGGGGTATTGAAAATATTATTATTATTATGGGGTATTGATCAATATTGAATCATATGTAAAATATTTATTATTAAATTGAAAATATATTTTATTTAAAACCCAAATATTGTAATAACTTAAAAATGTATTTCTTTTCTCAGTATTGTTATTCTGTCCAGCAGAATTGTCACAAACACTTTTGTCGTTGTCGTTTTTTTACTCAACACAAAACGTCATTTATCCCTACAGAACACTCAAATATTCTTATTTTTCTAATTGGAATTTGGTTTTCTAATATAAAATGTTATAATCTAATTGTGTAAAGCTTTGCAGATATTCAAGTGCAGTCTAAATAATATTGTTTTAAAAGGATATTATCAATACGCCTGTTTAGACCATAAAAAAAACGAAAAGAGTTTTAGAATCTGTTCTTAAGGATATTTTATGAAAGTTGCAATGTAATTTAAATACATACGGCCAGTTGTTAAAACCGAGAAAACTTAATGTGAAAAGTTTCTATTTTATTTAAATCATAAATTTGAAGGAAATCCATAAAACAGACCTGTAGTGGGAATCTCCAACTATTTTTGCCAATACCGAAAAAATTCAATAATTTTCGAAAGCAAAATGTTTATATAAAAAGTGAAATAAAAGTTAAGAAATTGCCTCCTATTAGTAGGGCTAAGCGACTACTTTATTTTGATCGTTTAATTACCGGCGAATTTCGTTATTACCAAAATTATACAAAAATTAAAAATTGTTTTTTTCGATAAATATCGTTAGTTAGAGAATTACACTACACAGGCTCAATTCTTGTTTCATGAAAATTAGCATTGTAGAATAAAGAAGGTAACAGTATCTCATTGTCAAAATGTATAATCATAATCATTTGACAAGGTAAATTACAGAAATTGCAGAGCTGAATATATTTATTTGAAATAAGGTTACCTACCATGGGAAATTTGAAATAAAATAATTTTCAACTGCAGAACTTATAAAAGTGTTACCTAAAATTCAGTCGAAGTTTTTCACCACACAAGTAAAACACATGTAGTTAGTTATATGTAAGTTACCCAAATACGTCGGACGTGCGAAATTTCAAAGTTGAACAATTCTACCATTGACAATTTCTTTCTTTGAATGTTTAAAATAAAAATAAATAATACAAAAAAAAATGTAAATGTTGGAGAAATTTACGAAGATAGGTTTACGAATTGCTTTACCTTCTTATTGTGCCATGATTAAAAACGTATTCGTATGTAAAATATAATTCAGATATAAACATTATTTTCTTTTACATTCACGCAGGACAGATTCAAAAACTCTCTTTCTTTTCAGGGGAATTTCTAAAGTTTGTGTTTCTCTCTTTTTCTCTTTTCTTTTCATTAATTTACATTTAATGAATTAGTTTACATATAATTTTGAAAATATATTATTATTTTTTTTTTTAATTTCCATATTTTAATTTTAAGCGGATCACAGGATTTCCAGTTTGCAACAGTTTGACCGTTTTTTTTTTTATTTATTTTTTTGTTTTTAAATGGCAGAAAAAAATCTGCTGTTAAATCAGACATATATTGAAGATGTTGATATTTATTTCATATATACAATTCGTACAATTCGTATTCTTTAATTATTGTATCAATCATATATGTCTGCCTAGCTGTATTTATGTTTCTTCCGTTTTGTTTATAGTAGTTGTTGTTGTATTACAAAAAATAATATATATTTAGGTCATTTAATATTATTTTGTTTCCATTTAAATTTACAATATAGAATATTTATTTTTGCAGTCCTTGAGTTATTTTTGTTTCAATTTGTTGTTGTTGTTATTAATAAGTTCACTAAGATTTCATGTCGCTTCGTACTTGATTATATACTTTTTTGTGGTTAAAGTAGTTGATGTTGTTGTTGCTGTTTGACTTTGCTGTTATTGTTGTTCCCACTCCGAGAAACACAAATCAAAGGAGTCTGATTAAAAAAAAAAACGTTGTGTTTCATGGCCAAGATTTTACTTTGCCACCAGACTATGGTTGAGTAAACTTTTGATCAGTCTGACTAGGGTCATCATCAGCCGACAGCTGCATGATGCACAAGTGGTGCTGGAGGAGTTGGAGGGGGTGGACGCCAACGACGAAGAGTAGTTGCTGGATAAGGAATGCCCGTGGCCATTAAAAGGACATGACCATTTCATGTTTTTATTGTTCTTGCAGTTCAAGTTTTTATCATTGTTGCCAATATTTGCTTTCATTCTGGCGGCAGACATTTGCATCCGTTGTCGATCGCCGCTTTTGGATTCCGACATTGGTGGAGCTGCCACTTTCATCAACATTGCCGTAGACGAGTCCAATGGCTTTTGTTGCCGTTGCATTTTAACAAGAATTTCATTACCATTTATCATTGATGCGACGAATTGTTGTCACCGTTGTGGCCGAAAGAGTACCTCCAACCAGCATGGACATCGCGTTATATCCGGCCGTTTATAGGAAAAACCCCAACCTTTGCCGAAACTAATGCGCATGCTAAATTTATCAATGGGTCCGGTTTGAACGCCTGGAAATTGATCGGAATAGACGAGAGTGTGGGCCCTGAAATTAAAAAATGGAGGAAAAAGAGTTTATTAACAAAGAGGAATAGAGAGGAAATTTTATAGACCAGATATAGATGAAAGATGTCCTTAAATTCTATGAGAGATGAAAGGTGTTCTGTAGACCATCTATAGATAAAACAACTTCTACAGGTCCCCTATATCTATAATATATCATTAGGTCTATGAAAATGAAAAACTTTCTTTTGGGTCCTATATGAACAGAAAACCGCCATAGGACCTATCTGGATAGATTGGAGATAAAATGTCATCCATCGGTCGGCCAATAGCAATTGAAAGACTTTTTGAGTTTTCTCTAGAGAGAAGACACTCCAGAGGACCCTTATGGATAGACTTTCTATATATGGGAGATTATTAAATAAAGCTCTTCGAGAGATATAATATCTCATAAAGGACTTACATAGATAGAACAAAGATCTAATAAGACTGCTATATTTAAAAGACCTTTTATAGAGCTTCTATAAATGGAATACTTTCAATGGGTCTACTATATGAAGGTCACACATACATAGAAAACCTTTTTAAGATCTAAACATAGAATATATTCTATAGGTTAAAATAAGAGCAATAAGGGAGGAACCTCTAAGTATCATCAATAGATGGAATATACATACATATACATAAGATTTCTATATATAGAGGACTTTGTATATAGAAGGTTTCATATATATAGCAGATCTTTTAGAGGTCTTCCACCATCGGAAAGTCTTCTAAAGATTAAATATTCTCTGTAGCTCTTCTACGGCCATTTATAGACCTTTTATAGACCGGAGACATCCTACAGGAGTTTTTTTGGGTTTTACGAAAATAGAAGACGTTCTATGGGTCACCTATAGCTAGAACATATTATATGGCTTGTAAAAATAGTAGACATTCTTTTGGTCTAGAATAAATCCTCTATAGATGAAAGATTTTCTAGAAGTCTGTATATAGAAGACTCATTGTAGGACTTCATCATAGATATAGATATTCGATAGAAAAATTTTATATGGCTCTCTGTAGGTCTTCTGACCATTTAAGACATTGTAGAACACTTTTATATATAGCACATCTTATGTGTGTCTTCTAGAGACAGAATTAGTTTTATATGTCTTCTTTAGACAAAGAGCTTATCATAGGTCTTCTATAGAGAAAATAACTTGTGAAGGGACAGATGGCCACCAATGGATATATCGACGCAAGAGTTTCTATAAGTCTTCCATAGATTGAACAATTTTTGAAGGTCTATGTATATATCCTTAGAAACCAAGAATAGGTAATTGAAAACAACCAAAACGATGTCATTACTGACGCCACAAAGGGATTGTTTGTAGACTCCCAGATCAGGACTTTATTAACGCACGGAAGGGGGTTTCTGAAGAGGACCTTTATAGGCTCCCAAAAAAACGTTTTATAAATTATTAGAAATATGTATTTATAGACACCCAGAAATGAGTTGTTTTCGACGTCCATAAGGAGCCCTTATAGACACTTAGGTCTTTATAAAAGTCTACTATAAGACACCCGAGTGGAAGAAATTTAAAAGCGTACAAGGGAATTTTGAGACCCACAATTATAAACGCTCAGAATGGGGTGCTTTATAAATGCCTAGAATATGATCGACATAAAAACCTAAAGGACGTCTGCCTGTAGAAAATTTATATTCTATCCATAATTCTTTTATCTGAAAGTACAGAAGGAAGAAAGGATTCCTTTATGGACCTTCTATGATAAGACCATATTCGATTTTTTATACAAGGTGGTCAGGGTAATATGTTTTTGTGCATATGTTTGTAACAGGCAAAAGGAAACGAGATAGACCCATAGTTCCTTTTGATGATCTGCATAGAATCACTTTCTGAGTTGATTTATGCATGTCAGTCCGTCTGTCCGTCCGTCCGTCCGTCTGTCCATGTATTCTTGTGAACAAAATGCAGGTCGCATTTATTATCCGATTGAGATGAAATTTTGCAAACAACATTTGTTTGGCCCAAGGACGAACCCTATTGAGATAATCGGTAAAAATTTAGATATAGCTCCCATATATATCTTCGTCCGATTTGCCTTTTATTGTGCACCAAACGTGTAATATCAGCCCGAATAGTATGGAATTTTGCACATACAACCAAATTAGGCCTGAAAATAAATATGCCAAATTCTATCGAAATCGGTTCAGATATAGCTATAGCTCCCATATATATTGTTCATCCGATTTGTTATTTTTGTCCTCCGCAGCCGTAATATGCACTCTGTAACAACAATATTTGGGGAAATATATCAAATGCAGCTCAGAAATACATTTGCTAAATTTTATCGAGATCGGTTCAGATTTGGATATAGCTCCCCTATATAACTTCGTCCGATTTACCATTTATTGTGCACCAAACGTCTAATATTTGTCCAAATGGGATGGAATTTGGCACATACGACCGAATTTAGTCTAGAAGGTAGTATTCCAAATTTGGTGAAGTTCGGTTCAGATATAGTTATAGCTCCCATATATATTGTTCATCCGATTTATTGTATTTGTTACCCACAGCCGTAATATGCACTCCGTAACAACGATATTCAGGGAAATATATCAAATACAGCTCAGAAATATCTTTGCCAAATTTTATCGAGATCGGTTCAGATTTGGATATAGTTCCCATATATATTTTTATCCGATTTCAAATTAATTTCGCACCAAATGGGCAATACAATTCCCAATTTAAAAGATACAAATGCTTCGGCATATTTAGTCCTTTGAATTTTGAATTATAATTATAATCATAGCGTGTATGATTGAATTCTCCCATAAAAACTTTTAATTATTAAGTGGAGCTCAACTAAATTAGCAAAGTGGTGTAGGGTATCATAAAATAGGCCCCGCCCGACTTTAGGACTTTCTTTACTGGTTTTTATATAAGAAGAACATTTGGCCTTTTATACGAAATGGTCTTCAATAGGACTTCTGGAGATAAATGACATTCTACAGGTCTTACATATATTAAAATATATGCAAGAGAAAAAAACCTCTTATATACCTTCCACCGACAGATAGAAAATCTATATTTCTTTTACTTAGAATGACTTCTATAAGTCTTCTGTAAATAGAACAGACTTTGGATCTACTTGATAGATCGATAGAAGACCTTTCACAGGAAATTTATAGACAGAAAATCTTTCATCCCTTCTACAATTATTTTTTAGAAAAAAAAAATACTTTTCAGATCTTCTTAATATCTGTCTACTTACTTGTATATATCGAAGGCTCTAAGACAGTCTCCGGGTTCCACGCGATAAACACGAGACAAACTATCCGTCAAGGTGGGTGAGTATACAAATATTGGCACAGTTGCACGGTTATATAGCCAAACGCCATCGGTCTCCTGACTTAGAGTAACACCTATTCGAAAAAACAACAAAAAAGAAAAACATCAATAAAATCATTTGCTTGCAAACGAACAATATCTGACCCACCTAAACCTATTTTTTGTCTCGTATTTTGTACATCACTTGGCGATGGTGTCGTACGCTTCTCAATTAAATCCTTCAGACACATACCTTCTATATCACCATTAGCACTGCTGTAGGGTTTTTCGGAATAGATATTTATGGTTGGTGTTTCGGCGGGATAACGTTCACCGACCCGTTGACCCAATTCCCAGTAGGCCACCTCGCACCAGTTCGGTGAACAGCGACTGGCTGCAAAAAGTGAAACAAAAAAGATTTGAGTTATATTTAGTCATGTTTAAAAATAAATATAGAAATAACTTTTTTTTTCAAATTAAAAAATTAACATATTGGTTTTTAATCTTAGCTTAATATGTCGTTTATGAGATAATTATCTTTAGATTTTATGGTTATGAATTTCATATTTTTATTTCTTTTTTCTTGTTGTTGCCGTCTTGGAGCAAGTTGATTATTCAGATTATTAATAATCTCTTTGAATTTCGAATCAATAAAATCTCACATAAGTGTAATATTTTGAGATTAGGTAGAGGTGTACCACTCTAAATTTAGGCTATCAAATATTAATACCAGACCACCATCAATAATTTCAAGTCGGCACTTTACTGTTGATGAATAATCAATTTGCAAGCCGTAGGTAATAAAATTTGCCAAACCATTTAGAAATATTGTTTTCAATTGGACTTTTCGGGTACTGTGGGTTTAATTGAAGAAAAAACAAGTAAAAAGGCTGTAAGTTCGGCCGGGGCGATCTTTGGAACGATTTTGACAATGTTCAAAAAAAAAAACAAAATCGGTTAAAAATTCTGTTAAAATCTTAAAAATAACGAATGTGGCCGTTATATTAGGATCTATACGACGACGTGGACCTCCATAGGAAACTTTTGTCATGAGCCATTACAATATTCAAATACAAAACTTGAACAAAAATCGGTGAATAATGTAGCTAAAATCATCAAAATACCGAATATCGGGAGGTACTATTATATGGGGGCTACACCAAAACGAGGACCTGTACAGACAATTTTCTCTCATAGGCTGTTCGAACTTCAAATACCAAATTTGAAACAATTCCGGTGAATAATGTCGCTAAAATGATCAAAATATCGAATATTGGGAGGTCCCGTTATATGAGGGTGATACGAAGACGTGGAGCTGCACATAGGCTGTAGTATCCACTTCGATCGTCAAATACCAAATATGAAACGATTCCGGTGAATAATGTCGCAAAAATCATCAAAATACCGAATATCGGGAGGTACTGTTATAAGAGGGCTATACGTGGACCTGCACAGAAAATCTCCTGTCATAGGCTGTAGTATCCATTACGAACTTCAAATACCAAATTTGAAATAATTCCGGTGAATAATGTCGTTAAAATTATCAAAATACCGAATATCGGGAGGTGCCGTTATATGAGGGTGATACGAAAACGTGGAGCTGCACATAGGCTGTAGTATCCACTTCGATCGTCAAATACCAAATATGAAACGATTCCGGTGAATAATGTCGCAAAAATCATCAAAATACCGAATATCGGGAGGTACTGTTATAAGAGGGCTATACGTGGACCTGCACAGAAAATCTCCTGTCATAGGCTGTAGTATCCATTACGAACTTCAAATACCAAATATGAAACAATTCCGGTAAATAATGTCGCAAAAATCATCAAAATACCGAATATCGGGAGATACCGTTATATGGGGGGTATACGAAGACATGGACCTGCCCAGACAATTTTCTGTCGTAGTTACCATTACGAACTTCAAATACCAAATTTGAAACAATTCCGAAGAATAATGTCGCTAAAATCATCAAACTACCGGATATCAGGAATACTGTTATATCGGGGCTATACGAAGACGTAGACCTGGACAGATGATTTTCTGTCCTAGACTATAGTATCCATTACTAACTTCAAATACCACATTTGAAACAATTCTGGTGAATAATGCCGCTAAAATCATCAAAATACCGAATATCGGGAGGTACCGCTATATGGGGGCTATACGAAGACGTGGACCTGCATTTTCAATACCAAAAGTCCTGCAGACATAATATACATTTGAGTAAAATTTTATCAACCTACTTCATTTCGTTCGGAATCTAGAGTGATTTCCACAGACGGACATCACTAAACCGTTCAAGAATATATATACTTTGTGGGGTCTAAAATGCGTATTTCGAGGTGTGACAAACGGAATGACAAACTTAATATACCCTCCATACTATGGTGGAGGGTATGAAAAAGAAAAATCCCACAAAACCAGGTGTCTTCCACAATCAGGCCCCGACATCAAACAATCCCATTAACCAATCACTTGGATACTTTTCACCCAATTTAGTTGTTGTTGTTTTCAGGTTCTTCTTTAAATAAAAAAATAATAAATATTTTTTCTGTGTTGCACTTGTTTTGAATTTTTGTTGTTATTGTCGTTGTTTTCTTTTACGTAACAGCATTTGTCGTTGTTGTGTGGTGGCTGTTGGTCGTGGTATTAGTGGCGCCAAAATTATTACCATTTTAAATTGAAACGAGTGTATTTTTATGAAGCAATAAGTACGACCAAAATGATCGGTATTCCTGTTATTGTTGTTGTTGATTTCAAAGGCGCGATGATCACATTTGAAATTTGCCAAAAACGAAAAAAAAAAATAAACAAAAACAACAAAAACGCGCAACGGTAATGAAGGTGGCTTTTAATTTTATGGCCAATTTTGATTGTTGTTCTATTAATGTAGTCGCCGCCGGTCGACGTTGGCGGTGGCAATTTTGGTTTTTTTTTAAGTTCTTGAGGATATGAGATATTTAGCACTAATTAGGTGTCATTTGACATTTGGAAATAGATGTTTTGATATTCTCTAGAATAAGTTACATTAAAACTGACTTCTTTAACGACAAACAATTTATTCACCTAGAAGACAATCTTCATTTTTCAATTTCCTCTTCCTTTTTATATGGAAGAATCTGTTATTGAGAAAATCTCCCAAAATGTAGGATGACTACGCCCATGTTTATATTTTCGAAATTACCATTTTTTGAAAAAGAATTTTTAGGCATAGTGTGTCTAAAAACATTCAGGCCTTTTGACGACTGTGATTACCTTAAATGTTGTTGTTTTTATTGCTCAAGGAATCACATAGTAGCAACATGATCGTCATTGGCGCCTGCAAGACGCCGTAAACACATTGACGTTTTTGAAAGAGATATAGATACGTTTTTATACCCTACACCACAAGGTGGTCAGGGTATTATGTCTTTGTGCATTTGTTTGTAACAGGCAGAAGGAAACGAGATAGACCCATAGTTCCTTTTGATGATCTGCATAGAATCACATTCTGAGTCGATTTTTGCATGTCCGTCCGTCCGTCCGTCCGTCTGTCCGTCCGTCTGTCCATGTATTTTTGTAAACAAAGTACAGGTCGCATTTATTGCCCGATCCAGATGAAATTTTGCAAAGATATTTCGTTTGGCCCAAGGACGAACCCTATTGAAATTGGAGATAATCGGTCAAAATTTAGATATAGCTCCCATATATATCTTCGTCCGATTTGCCTTTTATTGTGCACCAAACGTGTAATATCAGCCCGAATTGTATGAAATTTTGCATATACACCCAAATTAGGCCTGAAAATATGTGTGCCAAATTCGATCGAAATCGGTTCAGATATAGCTATAGCTCCCATATATATTGTTCATCCGATTTGTTATTTTTGTCCTCCGCAGCCGTAATATGCATTCTTTAACAACAATATTTGGGGAAATATATAAAATGCAGCTCAGAAATACTTTTGTTAAATTTTATCGAGATCGGTTCAGATTTGGATATAGCTCCCATATATAACTTCGTCCGATTTACCCTTTTTTGTGCACCAAACGTCTAATATTTGTCCAAATGGGATGGAATTTGGCACTTACGACCGAATTGAGTCAAGAAGCTAGTATGTCAAATTTGGTGAAGATCGGTTCAGATATTGCTATAGCTCCCATATATATTGTTCATCCGATTTCTTGTATTTGTTACCCACAGACGTAATATGCACTCCGTAACAACGATATTCAGGGAAATATATCAAATACAGCTCAGAAATATCTTTGCCAAATTTCATCGAGATCGGTTCAGATTTGGATATAGCTCCTATATATATCTTTATCTGATTCCAAATTAATTTTGCACCAAATGGGCAATGCAAGTCCGAATTTGAAAGATGCAAATGCTTCGGCATATTTAGTCCTTTGAATTTTAAATTATAATTACAATCATAGCGTGAAGCTCAACCAAATCAGCAAAGTGGTGTAGGGTATCGTAAAATCGGCCCCGCCCGACTTTCTTTACTGGTTTTTTATTTGCATTTCTTCCAACTCACCTGTCCCCAGACAAACCAAACCAAACCAAAAAAAAAAAATATTTGTGCCATGTAGCCATCGTGTGATCGTTGTCAACATGATAGCTCAATTTGATACATTCATGCATTGCAAAAGTGTGCTGCTGCTGCTGAGGTATTTTAATCCAATGCACATTCTGATGTTCTTTTTCGATGTACTCGATAAACGACAAACAATACGAAAAACGAATAAAAAGCAAGCCAATAGCTGATTTATGATGATAGCCTGGGATTTCAGAGGGAAAAAGGTTTAATACTAAATGTGGCCAAAGTGTTTTGAAAATGTTCAGCTTTTTAAATGATAGGGAAATGTAATTTAATTTGAACATAAATTACAAAAAAAAAAAAAAAACTACTGAGAGTAACAATGCAACCAAACTAAAAAATAAGCCATTTAGCCAAAATAAAATGAAATGTTTCCAAGCATATTACAAGGGATTTCCATACTTTTTAGGACATTCCATCTTTTTTGAATGCTAATTTAAAAAAAGTTTAACGATTCTAATTATATTGAACAATTTCACCTAAAGTTAGTTTTGATATTAAACCCACTTTTGCTCCCCACTGTAAAATTAAAATTAGAATAAAATATTGACAGTGAGAATATAAAAAAAAAAATTCTATGAAATTTAAAACCAGTACGACCAGTCAGTCGTTCGTTCTTAAAATAACTTCGAATACGAATTGAAACTTTTGATGAGCTTGTGCCTCGCTTACTCGACTCGAAAATGTTGGTTTTTTTCGTTGTTGTTTTCCTATTGTTTCGGAAATGTGTGTGTGTGGATCCTATGCTTCTTCTTCTTCTTTCTTCATTTCTTCAGAATTCACCAGTTCTCACCTCCTCTCACCCCACCCCAACCAACTATAAATTTCATTTCTAATTCATATTCAATATTTATATCGAATAACAGCACGCAAAAACAAAATAACTTTTATTAAAAAAATATAATTCAACAATTAAAAAAAAAGAACAACAAAAGAGGTGGCGAGCGAGGAAGGTGTGGATATGCGGAGAGTTGTAGATGACCACGACGAATACAGCGACACCAGCATTCAGCCGCTACAAAATAGCCAAACCACCAAACTAAGTAGTTTAAGATTTATTGCTCACTTTGAAAATGCCGATTGTATTGAATGTTAATTTTTAATGGGGGGAGATGAATTAGAAATGTGGTCATAAAATAACCCAGCGAACATACTTAAATAGGGGAACATGGCAACAACTACAAATAAAAGTAAATAAAAATAAGTTTATAACGAGAATGCCATTGGGGGATGAATGATTGTTGACTTATAATTGAATAAATTCAAAAAACCCCAAAGCCGAGAGAAATTGAAATTTGAAATTGGCAAAATTGAAATAAAAAACAACAACAACAAATACAAATGTAAGTAATAAGGGATATAGTTGGGCAGATACGATTATGTTCTACTCTACAACAATGAAGCACATAATATCTCAAGTCAAGAAATATAAACTTCCAGAAGACAGTTGGGTATTCTGAGGAGGATCATTTGGTTTTTATAAAAAAAATGGGAGAACATCTGGCCTTCTTCCGTTGGTCTTGTATAGAAATGTGGGACCCTTTGGACTCCTATTTGGTCTTCTATAGAAAATAGTAACTCTATAGAAATTAGAAGACTATAGGATGAAATAAAAAAACTGCAATAAAGTCAAATGCCATAATTTTTACACTTTTTTTAAAATTTTATTGAATGAAAGCAAAATATTTCGGAAATAGCATCAAATTTTAGAATAAGTTTAGATTTGTTCGAATTGATCACCTTTGACACGAATTATGGCCTTCAAACGGCCAATGAAACCGTCACACGCTGCCCGAATGTTGCTCTGCGGTATTTTGGCCCATTCCCGGCGAAGCACTTACTTGAGGTGATCGACGCTTTCCAAAATACTCCAGACATAATAGTCCAACGGATTGCTATCTAGAGATTTGGGTGGTTGGAAATGAAGCGACGAACCTCATCTTGTAACCATTCTTGGGTGGCTGGCTGGAATGTCCAAGTTCTGCGGCCAAAATATTTGCGTGGCCAAGGCTTTAATATACCCTCCAGAATATTTTCGCCATAATATTCGACATTTATTCTGATGCCACGGTCGATTAATGCGAGCGGAGAGCGACCATCGGCTGTTATGGCGGCCCACACCATCACCATGGTCGGCGCTTGATTTCTGGTGGCCAATCGAAGATGCACATTTTCAGCTAACCTCTTTGGCAAGTAAACACGATCATTTTGTTTGTGTACAAAATGCTGGACAACGAATGTTTTTTCATCGGAGAAAACCAAATTCGACAGTTCACCACTTTCGGCCAAGCGAAGCAACTCTTTAGCTCTTTTGAGTCAATTTTCTTTCTGTAGCGGGGTGTAAGTCATTGCACTTTTTGAAATTTCAATGGTTTTACCCCGAGCTCATTTTTTAATATTTGGCGAATGGAATATTGCGATATGTTCAGCTCACGAGCCATTCTTGGGCCACTGTGTGGCGGATTTCGATTAAGTCGCTTCATCACATTTTCGAACCATTTCTGCTGATGTTGCTGTTTTTTTCCGTCCACTTCCTTGACGTCAGGCTATGCTACCAGTATCACCGTACCGAGCGATGGTACGAGACACAAAATATTTATTCACATTTAATTGCTGGAGTTCTATAACGATAGCCACATGTGATTTTCCAGCCAAATATAAAAAATCACACTATCACGCTGAATTCCGTCACGAATAACTTTTTCAGAAAAATTCCAACCAAAATAACAGCTGTCGGACAAGTGGCTTAGAACTGACAGCTGTCTGAAGTTGGTTGCAGTTTTTTCATCTCACCCTGTATACTTCCATAGAAAAAAAGCTGGTAGGGTGTTTCACCATTCACCAACTACACCATTGGAAATTGACAATTATTTGTATTGTTTTTCTTGTTGTTGTCGTTGGTGTTTCCTTGCGGTATTATCGGGACATATGTACGTACGTACATACATTTACGCTCAGATATATATTTTCACATTGAAAGTGCACACAGAAAAGAAGATGTGCTGAGGAAAAAAAACACACCAACATCTTAGTAAAGTGGTCAACAAAAACGACAACAAATCTAATGAACATCAAAAACAACAAAAAAAAACGGCAGAATCAGCACCAGCAGTAGCGCGGCAACAATTATTAATACGACGACAAAAACGGACAATGAAAACGCTGAGGAGATACACAGAGATAAAAATGTCTAAAATTAAAAATGATGTAGGATTGCCTGCGGCTGCGGCGGTCACTGTTCAAAATGTTGTACATACATCATAATATACAGCTGATGCACAGCCAGACAAACACACAGAAGTCAATTGTGAATGGACTTGGTGGGTATATTGGGATGAAACGGGTGTGAGGAAATACCAAAACAAAAAAAAAATGAAAATGTTCAGAATATACAAATAAAGAAGTTATATCCAGTAAAATTATTTCTATGGTATGCAAAAAATAAATCACCAGCAACAAGGGAAATGCCCCATGTTCCCATGGATGGCACGGGAATTAAAGGTACTCAGCAATAAAAAAGCGGTCAATAAAAAAAAACGGAACTTTTTTCTCTACACATTCCATGCTTCAGAATATATCGTATTTAAGAACAAGGTTTAGCCTCTTATAAATAATAGCTTTCAAACCTTCGATTAGCTCGTGTATAGAGTACGTTCCTTCAGCACCTTCATATACAAAAGATACCCTCAATCCTTAAATATAGAAACGTTTCATCATACTCTTTTATAAAGAAGAATGTACGTACTCTTTTATATTAAATAAGTATGTACATTCAGTTCTTCTATATAGAAGATGTACCTTGCTATTGTAGTCCTTTAACTCTACCTCTATCTACCTTCAACTCTTCCATATAAAAGATGTTTTTCTAGATAGGAGACATTTCTAAAATTCTTCCATATAGAAGATGTGCCTTTACTCTTCTATGTATAAAACGTCTCATTAAGCTCGTCTATGGATTAGGGTACTACGGCTCATCGGCTCATCCATAGAGAAAACGTCGCCGGCAGATCGTCTACAAAAAATAAAACGTCGCCTACAGTTAGCTATAGAGAACACGGTCCCTGCAGTTGGTCTATAGTACGTGTGCCTTGAGGCTCAGCTATAGAAAATAAGCTGCCTTCCGGATCGTGTATAGAGAAGTTGTGCCTTCACGCTCGCTGGCAGTTAGTCCATTGAGAAATAGTCGTCTGCAGTTTGTCTATAGAAAAGACGCCTCCACAATAGACACGCCCTCCTCAAAAAAAAAAAAAAAACTCCTTCCAGAGCTCGTCTATAAAAACTCCCTTCAGATCTCGTCCATAAAGACTCGCTTCAGTCCACTCGCTGAATCTTGTCTATAGGGAAGACGTGCCCACCCCCAAACCAAAAATCCCTCTATGGCTCCTCTAAACAATTCCATAGTCGTGTAACTGGAGAGAATCTGTTTAGACGATCTCTAGAGAGAGAGAGACTCCGTTCAGAGCTTTTCTATAAATGTGTCAGCTAGTCTCGTCTATTAGAAATAACCTCAGAACTCGTCTATAAAGACTCCCTTCAGAGCGCTCCAGAGTTCCCCTCTGTAGAGAAGACATGCCCAAAGAGCTCGTCTAAATAGATTCTCCCCAGAGCGCGACTATGGAATACTCTCTCCAGAGCTTGCCTATAAAGCTGTCTCTTCAGCTAATCTAATCGTCTAAAAGGAATGTCTTCAGAGCTAATCCTTAAAGACTATCTCCCAAACCTCTTTTAAGACCCTCTCCGGAAATCGCCTTTAGAGACACCCTCCAAGACTCGTCTATAAAGAACTCTTTTCTGAGATAAAAAAACTCCCAACAGAGCTTTTCTATAAAACCTGTCGCCAGAGATCGTTTATACAGACTCCTTCCAGAGGTATTCTAAAAAGGCGAACCTAAAGTGAATCCGAAGACTCCAAAATAGGTGAATCTGAAAAGAGATTTAATAGACTCAAGAGAATCTTTATAGACGAGCTTAAGGTGAGAATACAGAAAAGTCACCGGCTGGCTTCTTTGAAAATTTAAAAGGAAAATTGAAAAGGAAAGGAAAAGAATTTTAGGTTGTCTTAGTTCGATTTCGGTCCATAATTTATTCTTGTTGAACCTACGATCCTTTCACAAAGAAGCCAGCCGATGACTTAAGCCAGTTAAAAAAAGCGTTTTCTGAATTCTTACCTCAAGCTCGTCTATAAAGATTCTCTTAAGTCTATTAAATTTCTCTTTAGATTCTCCTGTTTTGGAGACTTCTGCTTCACAGGACGTATTCAAATCTCCCAAGGAGAGGGGTATGTGAAAGTTTGGCCAACTAGAGAGCAGTAATTGATTTCTCATTTTTTATTTTTAGTTTCATTTCAAAATTAAATTTTACTAGAGACACCCTAGTGTCTCTACACACATCCCGCCAGCGCATGCTAAGGTGACAAAGGTAGAGGATTTCAAAGATAAGTTTGTAACATCATTTGTTATAAATACTTTAGTTACATTCTTATTAGATCATATACTATTTTATTTATTTTGTTTTTCTTCAGGTTGTGTCTGGTTGTTTAGTTTTCATGTAAAAGTTTTGGCTTTAATCATGTCATGTTATTATTATTGTTTTTTTTTTTTTCTAAAAAGAAAGCATTGGAAGGAACACGTCATTCGGAACAAATTAATTTGTTGCAGCATTTCCGTGTGTGTGTTTTTTGTATTGGTCCTACTTGAGGTAATTCAATGATACAACAAGAATGAACAACAATTATTTTTACCAAAATGAAGTAATGCAAGATCATGACGTCAAAAATGTAATAGCGTTACAAAGGTCAAATGCGATAAATTTGAATTCCTTTTCCAGAACTACAAGAATGTAAAAACTTCTAGTACGATAACCGTTTTTGTCTGTGTGGTATCAAAAAAATTAAAAAAAAATTAGTAGATCCTAGCAGGTTCTGAAACAGAGAATTTATGTGAGGTTTTGAAATTTCAGAAAATCACTCTAGCTTCCGAATGAATTTATGTAGATTGATAAAATTTTACTCAAATGAATATTATGTCTGCAGGACTTTTGGTATTGAAAATGGGCCATGTTGTCCCTATTTTGGTAAAGCCCCCATATAATGGTACCTTCCTAGTTTCGGTATTTTGGCGATTTAAGCGACATTATTCACTGGAAATGTTTCAGATCTGGAGGTATTTGGTATGATTTAAGCGACATTATTCACCGGAAATGTTTCAGATTTGGTATTTGAAGTTCGAAATGGATATTACAGCCTATTACAGAAAATTGTGTGTGCAGGTCCACGCCCCCATATAACGGTACCTACCGCTACTCTGTATTTTGATGATTTTAGCCACATTATTCACCGGAATTGTTTCAAATTTGATATTTGAAGTTCGTAATGGATGCTACAGTCAGTTGACTGAAAATTGTCTATGCAGGTCTACGTCTTCGTATAGCCCCCATATAATGGTACCTCCCTATTTTCGGTATTTTGGTGAATATAACGACATTATTCACCGTAATTAAATTAAATTTGGCGTTAGAAGTTCGTAATGAATACTACAAAAGTTGCCATGTTTTCGTATAGACCCTAATATAATGGCTACATTCGGTATTTTTAAGATTTTACAGAATTTTTAAAGGATTTTATTTTTTTGAAAATTGCCAAATTCGTTCCAAATGGTGGAGAGTATTCAACGTTCGGCCCAGCCGAATTTACAGCTTTTTTACTTGTTATATAATGGCATTTTTTTTCATTTCAATGTGTGTTAATAAAAATATTACCCTGCGTATCAAGCATTACTATATGTTCACTTTGAAAATTTCCACAATTCTGTTTCCAAGTAAATTTTTCATTTCATTGGAAATGATCCATCTCCAAGAGGAACTTCTTTGATTTGATTTAGAAACAATGTATTGATATTCCTAGGAATCCACAAAAGTCCATTTGTTCAAATGCCGCATTTCATTTATTCTTGGTAATTACTGGGAAAAATTATAAAAAAAAAAACATTTTTTATGAATTTGAGAGGGAGTAGCGGGCAGGCGGCCAACTGTGAACTTAGAGGATTGTTGTTCTATTGATTGGGTGTTTACGAGTTCATACATGCCGGTGGTACTGCCATTAAAAATATCTCGGCAAGAAAGCATTTGCACGCTCGTTTGCACGCACACACTCACAAAGCATAACGATTTAAGTGTGGAGTAGGCAACAATTTAAACATGCTTATTTTTTCAAGAAAGACAACAAATATCATACACCGTAAGAAAAAAGGGAACGGTTCCTAGTTTCAAAACCAATTAAAATATCGCATCAAGAACCCGTTTTATATAATAAGTCAAACCTTTTTGATCATTTTACAATATATGACCTTTCTAAGACTCAGCATGTTAGTGAGAGGCTTTATACATCACTTCCAGCCCTTTGAAGATTACCTGTTTTTTTTCAAATCGTGTAAAATAGACTCCGTTCATGTCGTCAACAAAGGGATCCATTGTGATTGTATTTAAAATACCTACAACTACTGTTATCCGGAGAAGATTTAATGTTAATTGATTTAATTTTCAATACTCCTTCTTGAGATTTTTTTAAGATTCTTTTTCTTTCAGCTCGTTCAGAGCTGATGTTAGACTTCCCACTTGCAGGGTGAGATGAAAAAACTGCAACCAACTTCAGACTGCTGTCATTTCTAAGCCACTTGTCCGACAGCTGTTAAAATTATTCCAGTTACAGCTCATTATATTATTTACAAGCGAACAAAAGAATTTTGGTGAGAATTTTCCAGAAAAAAGTTATTCGTGATGGAATTCAAGCGTGATAGTGTGATTTCTTTATATTTGGCTGGAAAACAACAAGTGGCTATCGTTAGGGCACTCCTGCATTTAAATGTGAATAAATCTTTTGTGCCTCGTACCATCGCTCGTTACCGTGATACTGTTAGCGTAGCCCGACGTCAATGAGGTGGGCGGAAGAAAACAGCAACATTAGCAGAAATGGTTCGAAAAATAAAGAAGCGACTTTATCGAAACCCGCGTCGCAGTGGCAGAAAAATGGCTCGTGAGCTGAACATATCGCAATCTTCCATTCGGCAAATATTGAAAAATGAGCTCGGGGTAAAGCCATTGAAATTCCAAAAAGTGCAAGAATTTACCCCGCAACAGAAAGAAAATAGACGCAAAATAGCTAAAGAGACGCTTCGTTCGGCCAAAAGTGGTGAACTGCCGAATTTGGTTTTCTCCGATGAGAAAACATTCGTTGTCCAGCAGTTTGTAAACAAAACAAAAAAATGATCGTGTTTACTTGCCAAAGATTTTAGCTAAAAATGTGCACCTTCGGTTGACCACCAGAACTCAAGCGCCGGCCATGGTGATGGTGTGGGCCGCCATAACAGCCGATGGTCGCTCTCCTCTCGTACTAATCGACCGTGGCATCAGAATAAATGCCGAATATTATGGCGAAAATATTCTGGAGGGTATATAAAAGCCTGGAGTACGCAAACATTTTGATCGCAGACCTTGGACATTCCAAAAAGACTCAGCACCATCGCACTCGACACGCGCCACCCATGATTGGTTAGAAAATCAGGTTCCTCGCTTCATTTCCAGCTCACAATGGCCACCAAAATCTGCGGACACCAATCCGTTGGACTATTGTGTCTGGAGTATTTTTGAGAGCAAGGTTGGCACTAAAAAATACCATAGTGTCGATCACCTCAAACAAGCGCTTTGCCGAGAATGAGACAAAATACCGCAGAACAACATTCGAGCAGCGTGTGACGGTTTCATTGGCCGTTTGAAGGCCATAATTTGTGCCAAAGCTGACCAATTCGAACAAATCTAAACTTATTCTAAAATTTTATACTATTTCCGACATTCTTGCTTTCATACATTAAAATTTAAAAAAAAAGTATGACGTTTGACTTTGTTGCAGTGTTTTATCCACACCCTGTATTCTCTATATACAATATGGAAGGTTGTTTATTTTCTATAGATAAGCCTCAAGGCACATCTACTATAGACCAATCGCAGGGACCGTGTCCTCTATGGATGAGCCGTAGGAACCTAATCCATAGACGAGCTTAATGAGACGTTTTATACATAGAAGAGTAAAGGCACATCTTTTTTATGGAAGAATTTTAGAAATGTCTTCTATATGGAAGGAAGTTGGAGGTAGATCTTCTATGTAGAAGAGTTAAAGGACTATAAGATATATAATTGCATAAGGAAAAGGAGTATCTTGACGTCTTCTATGTGTAAGAATTAAAGGAATGGAAAAAATTAAAGAATGTTGACGGTAGGTCCTCAAAAGACTAGAAGGTTGGTCTTCTGTATAGAAGAGTTTAAGGAACTACTTCTGTTCCAATAACTTGAAGGTGCTTCTTTTATATGGAAGAGATTAAGTTACACCTTCTCTATAGAAAGAATGTTTCCTATATACAGGGTTGCCCATATTCGACGGACCCATCTGGCAACGCCATAACAGTCCAAGCAGATTTTTACCATGAACCAATACACGCGCTCTGAAATAGTTGAAATTTACATTCAACAGAAGAAGTCAATTGTGAAAACTCAACGTGCTTTTAAAACATTAAAAAATGTGAGAAGTGCGCCTTCTAAGAACACCATTAAGCGTTTATACGAAAAATTTTCGACTGGTAAGGCTCTTTCTAATCCGAAGAGGCCATATAAAAGTCGACCAAGGCGATCGGCCGAGAATATCGCTGCCGTACGAGCCAGTGTTGAAAGGCCCCCAAGAACATCCCAAAAACGCCGTTCTCAGCAGTCGGGCATGGCTCGGTCCACTTTACAACGGATTATTCGCATTGATTTGCATTTTTTCCCGTACAAAATTCAATTGACGCAAAGAATGTTGCCCGCCGGACAAGCCTCGTCGATTGGAATGGGCCCAAAAAAAACATGGGTCCGTCGAATATGGGCAACCCTAGATGAGTTGAAGGCACTGAAGAACTGAATGTACCTATTTAATATTGAAGAGTACGTACATTCTTCTTTATAAAAGAGTATGAAGGGACGTTTTTATATTTAAGAATTTAAGGTACCTCTTCTATATGAAAGTGCTGAAGGAACGTACTCTATACACGAGCTAATCGAAGTTTTGAAAGACGTACTAAAGCTACATATATTTTATAAGGAGGCTAAAGCTAGTTCTTAAAGAAAATATGTTCTGAAGCATAGTATATGATAGGGAGACATATATAAAATTTACATTTAAAATTTGCCACTTATAACTTTTATATTTTATTAGCCTACTGGTAATACAAAGAGTATATGTATATGAATCATGGTAGAAGGATATAGGTAGACGCATCGACACAACTGCTGAGACAATGAACTGTAAAACCAATTTTGGAATTAAAAATGTTGAATGAAAAATTATTTCAATTTGTAAAAATTATTTAAAATCTCGAATTATAATAACCTCCGAATGACGTCGTGAAGGAAAACATATAAAAATCTACTTATATTTGAAACAAGTAAAAAAGTATCGGTCGGTTTTGCCGACAGATGTATACCCTCACCCAATGTTCGATTATTTAAACATATTTTGACTTCTGTTATGAATTTTCAAACTTTTGACCCTCTATGGAGTGGATTTTGAAAGAATGGGGCAATATTGTCCATTTCATATCGGACCTAAATAAATATGATATAAGTAGTATTATGAATATATAAGAAAATCGAACATTTATATCCAATTTATTGGAAATCTTAATTTCCATATTCATCTCAGAAGGACATATATTTAGATATAGCAAGTTGTAGAGAATCGCTGAGTTGTTTCGCAATTTATGGCAGATAAAAGTATTGAAAATTGTGTCTCTTTATGGGTGAGGTACCAGAAGGGTTTCGCGGATATATAGCATCTTCACAACAGATCTTGTGTTGGCAAAAATGTTTGTATGTGTGAAATTTGAAGAGAGTCGGATTCTTATTTCGCCTTCTGTGAGCCTTTTGTTTTTCGTCGTTTTTCTTTCTGTGCAAAAAGTATGTATTTTTTGGGGGAGGTACCAGAAGGATTGAACCGATATATTCCATCTTAACACCAGACATTGGGTTAATATAAATATTGGGATGTGCGAAATTTGAAGACAATCGGAATGTTACAACACATTTTATGAGAGCTGTAATTATTCAAAACTTTGACCATTTGTGTGGGAGGTACCAGAAGAAGTGGACCGATATTGTCCGTTTTCGCACCAGACCTACCACTGACGCAAATATTAGGATTTGCAAAGTTGGAGCAAAATAGGATTATCGTTTCTCTTTCTGTGCAAAAAATATATATTTTTTGATAATTTCGACCCTTTTCGGGGGAGATACCTGAAGGAGTGGACCGATATATTCCTTCTTAACACCATACCTTGGGTTTATATAAATATTGGGATGTTTGAAATTTGAAGACAATCGGACTCTTACATCACATTTTATGAGAGTTGTAATTATTCAAAAATTTTACCATTTGTGGGGGAGGTACTTGATGGAGTGGGCCGATATTGTCCATTTTCATACCTGACCTAGCACTGACGAAATTATTAGGATGTGCAAAGTTGGAGCAAAATCGGATTATCCTTTCACTTTCTGTGCAAAAAATATATTTTTTGAAAATTTCGATCTTTTGTGGGGGAGGTACCAGAAGGAGTGGACCGCTATTGCCCATCTCCGAACTCAATCTAAGTTTGACAAAAATATTACGATGTACCAAGTTTGGACCAAATCGGATAGTCCCTTCGAGAGTTATCGTGCGCACCAGCCAGACAGACGGACGGACGGACGGGCATCGCTAGATCGACTCCAAATGTTCTGAAACGGATTTGGTCCAAAGAGACCTAGGGTCTTAAACCGTTATTTCGACTAGGCACGTTTTGACCGTATCAAATGATATATACCCTCTGTAGCCATATGGCTGAGGGTATAAAACGTTTAAAAAATTTTAACATATCAATGTTCCCTTGTGTTGATGCGTCTACCTGTATTTTTCTACCATGATATGAATGTACCCTCTACTTATCTATAAACCCTTTTCTATAAAGCCTATCCAAACTATAGGAAAATGCAAGTTCATCATACATTTTTCTTTAAGTGTATATTTGTAGTTTTTATTTTTTGCTACACATGTTGACCAAATACATACAAACACACACACTGTTGGGCGTGTGTACATTGTTATTTTAGGAATTTGGTTTATATCTTTCCGTCCACATTCGTTCGTTCGTTTGTTTGTTGTTTTATTTAACTTCTTCTTCTTCGTCTTCATACGTTTTTCATTCCTAATCCATTTCCAAATAAACAAAACTTTGTTTCAGTTTTTTTTTGTGGTTTCTTAAGAAATTCGCATAAGAAATGGCAGGAAGAGAACATCAAAATACAGTGCACAATTGGAAGAAGAAACACACCAAAAAAAAAAGACTAAAAGTATTAACACGACCTAATTAAGGCCAGCTGACTGGCTGGTTGGCTAGCTAGCGACACTGGTCATAGTGGCAACATTTCGCACACACAACAGCAGCGGCGGCGGCAATAGCAGCAACAACAACAACAAAGTGTCGTTTAATGATATTAGGCGCCGTATTAGTTAGCGCCGGAACTTGTGTCGCCATGACTAGGTTAGGCGGCAGTCGGCAAGCCAGCCAGCCGTCCGTCAGCCGGCAAAAATGCCAATCGGGCCATCATTATTTTGCTGTTTTTTTTCTGTTGCCTTTGGTGTTTCATTTTATTATTTTGTTGGCGCTGATATTGGAATTGTTGTTGTTGTTGCTGTTATTGTATTTTTTATATATGTAGATTTCATTTATTTTTTGCAGCGTTATTACACATTCTTAATAATAATCATCACCACCATCATCATCATCATTATTATTATTGCTATTATCATTATCGTGTCCGTTTGCTGTGATTACCCTTAATGGCCGGCATTTTCTTTATATTGTCTAGGTCTACGTGTAAGGGGGGTGGAGCCACAGAACTTGAAGGAAAAGCATGAAAGAAATAAGAATGAGAATCAAGTGGTTTAATATAACTTCACCAAAGAAGGCAAAATTTACACCAGAGAAATATGACTATTAGCAAATAATGGGATTTGAAAGCAATGGAATTGAAAATATCAAATCATATCCATTCAACCTTCCAACCCATTATGTGACACCCGAAATAATTATTGGGTTGACTGAAAATTGACAATAAATATAGCCAATTTCCAAGATTCATTATACCCTACACCACAAGGTGGTCAGGGTATTATGTCTTTGTGCATTTGTTTGTAACAGGCAGAAGGAAACGAGATAGACCCATAGTTCCTTTTGATGATCTGCATGTCCGTCCGTCCGTCTGTCTGTCCATGTATTTTTGTAAACAAAGTACAGGTCGCATTTATTGCCCGATCCAGATGAAATTTTTGCAAAGATCTTTTGTTTGGCCCAAGGACGAACCCAATTGAAATTGGAGATAATCGGTCAAAATTTAGATATAGCTCCCATATATATCTTCGTCCGATTTGCCTTTTATTGTGCACCAAACGTGTAATATCAGTCCGAATTGTATGGAATTTTGTATATACACCCAAATTATGTATGCCAAATTTGATCGAAATCGGTTCAGATATAGCTATAGCTCCCATATATATCGTTCATCCGATTTGTTATTTTTGTTCTCCGCAGCCGTAATATGCACTCTGTAACAACAATATTTGGGAAATATATCAAATACAGCTTAGAAATACATTTGCTAAATTTTATCGAGATCGGTTCAGATTTGGATATAAATTCGTCCGATTTATATAAATTCGTCCGATTTCAAATTAATTGTGCACCAAACGTCTAATATTTGTCCAAATGGGATGGAATTTGGCACTTACGACCGAATTGAGTCTAGAAGCTAGTATGTCAAATTTGGTGAAGATCGGTTCAGATATAGCTATAGCTTCCATATATATTATTCATCCGATTTGTTATATTTGTTACCCACAACTGTAATATGCACTCCGTAACAACGATATTCAGGGAAATATATCAAATACAGCTCAGAAATATCTTTGCCAAATTTTATCGAGATCGGTTCAGATTTGGATATAGCTCCCATATATATCTTTATCCGATTTCAAATTAATTTCGCACCAAATGGGCAATACAATTCCGAATTTAAAAGATACAAATGCTTCGGCATATTTAGTCCTTTGAAGTTTAAATTATAATTATATTCATAGCGTGTATGATTGAATTATCCCCTAAAAACTTTTAATTGTTATGTGGAGCTCTACTTAATTAGCAAAGTGGTGTAGGGTATCATAAAGTCGGCCCCGCCCGACTTGAAGACTTTCTTTACTGGTTTTACTTCCAATTGTTCTTGACAAAAAAAAAATGGAAATTATCGACATAACACTTTTTGTTATGGCATCCATGTTTTGGAAGCAAAGACAAAACTTGTAGCCGTCGATGCCTCCGCCGCCACCCGTCTCCAACTTTGCTAAAAATAAACAAATGCTGTAAAAAAGAAACAATTTTATTTCCAGCATTTGCTAGCATTGTTTTTTTTTTTTTTTCTTTAATTTGTATTCCTTCTTTCCTTTTTCTTTGGCCATATTTTGCGGCCTGTTTTTTTTAGAGGAAATCTATTGGAAGGAAGGTTAGTCACCTAATTGTCAGTGATGATGATTTAACAAAAAGAAAAAAACTGTATTTTTCGATACAAATGAAATGTTCTAAAAGCTACACAGCTTGTTAGATTTTAAGTCCCCCCAAAATAGTTTTGGAAAAACAATGCAATTTGTTAGGCTAGAATAATCTGAACATAGTGTCGAAGGAAAACGTCAAGGTTTTTTATTCTACCAAATATTAAGCGGAGCTTGAAGTCTGTTCCTATAGTCGAAGTCAGAAAAAAACTGTTGCTCAAAAAGACTCATAACAAGGACTGGGATTTAAATGGTCGGGTATGAAGCCCTTCACAAGCCCATGCAACAGCATAGTTATTTTGCTTTTTTATACACAATATGTGATCGATAAAAATGTTTTGGTTTTTTATACCCTGCATCATAGTATGGAGGTTATATTAATTTTGTCATTCGGTTTGTAAAACCTCGAAATATACATTTTAGACCCCATAAAGTACATATATATTCTTAAGCAGCATACAATTCTATGTCGATTTAGCGATGTCCGTCTGTCTGTGGAAATCACTTTAGCTTCCGAACAAAATGAAGTAGGTTGATTATTCAAATGTGTATTATATCTACAGGACTTATGGTATTTAAAATGGGTCACGTATGTCCACGTTTTGGTATAGCCCCCATATAATGGTACCTTCCTTTTTCCGACATTATTCACCTGAAATGTTCAAATTTGGTATTTGTAGTTTGTATAGTCCCCATATAGCGGTACCTCCCGACAATCGGTACTTTGATGATTTTAGCAACATTATTCACCAGAATTGTTTCAAAATTGGTATTTTAAGTACGTCATGGATGCTGCAGCCTAAGACAGAAAATTGTCTGTGCAGGTCCACGTCTTCGTATAACCCCCATATAGCGGTACCACCCGACAATCGGTACTTTGATGATTTTAGCGACATTATTCACCGGAATTGCTTCAAATTTGGTATTCGAAGTTCGTAATGGATTCTACAGCCTATGAGGGAAAATTGTCTGTGCAGGTCCACGTCTTAGTATAGCCCCAATATAACGATACCTCCATATATTCGGCATTTTTTTTTTTTTTTCATTTTTTCAAGTTTCGCCTTTGAATATTCTAATGGCTTATGACAAAAGTTGTCTATGTCCTGCATAGCATCGTCGTATAGAACAATATATAACGGCTATATTCGGTATTTTTTAAGATTTGAAAAGAATTTTTAACGGATTTTATTTTTTGAAAATTCGAAAATTCGTTCCAAATGGTGGAGGGAATTCAGAGGTCCGCCCGGCCCAACCTACAACTTTTTGCTTGTTTTTTTTTTTTTTTTCATTTGTTTATAAGGACTCTATTTCGCTATATGACACTAATTTGCTGATATTTTTTTTACTTTTTGCTGGTCTTATATATTAAAACTCTCTATCTCTCTCTCGCTCGTCCATAAAGTCTCTCTTCCGCTTGTCTATAAAGACTCGCCTTCGCTTGAGTTATCCCTCTTACTCGTCTATAGTAATCTCTCTTTCGCTTGTCCATAAAAAAAAAACTTCCTAATGTTCTTCTAAAGGTTCCCATTTCGCTCGTATAGAATGCTCCTCTTCTAAATTAGTCCCTATTATTCTTTAATAGTAACCCTCCTTTGCGGGTCTTTAGTCCTATATTTCAATCGTCTATAAACACTCTCTTATTGCTTGTTCCCGAAAATCTTTTCAGCTTATATATGAAGACTCTTTTTCGTCTTTCCCTCCCTTTCGGCCTTCTACCAAAATTCTCCCTTAAAAATAGTCTTTATGACTCGTATTTAGAGAGTCTCTTTCGCTCGTCTTGAAAGACTCTTTTCCGCTCGTCTAGAAAGACTCTTTTCCGCTCGCCTATAAATACTCACTTTCGCTCGATTCTCTTCGTCTATAAAACTTCTCATTCCCACACCTTTAATAACTCTCCTTCGATCATATTTTAAGATTATTTTCTTATAATATATATCTCTCTCCTTATCCTCCCTTATCTTTCTTCTATAAAAATTCTCCCTTAAAAATAGTATCTTCGACTCGTGAGTTTAAGCTTCCCGCATTTTGGGAATTTTTGAAATGGAGAGATAAGTCAAAACTGTAGCTTGTTGGTAATTCTTGAACAAAGTTAATAAGCTGATATCTCGCTTCATTATTGCTTGTCAATAGGGATTCCCTTTAAGTTTTAAGCTATGGGGGCATCGAGCTTCAGAACTTGCCTTTATACACTTTCATTTGTTACACCTTGCCTATAAGCTCATCTGTCTCAGTACACCTGGAACCCATCGAAAAACACAACTTCGTTCGTCTATAAAGGCTTAATAAAGATATCAGCTCGTCTATAAACATTCTCCTACTTCCTTTCACTACCTTGCAATAACTCTCTTTGGCTAAAAGTCTCCACACAGTCCGACTACAAAATTAATTTACAAGTGGCATGCTTGTTCTACTCCTTGTTTTATAATAAGGTCAGATTTAAGTTCAACGTTCATTCTTTGCCAATTTCAATTACCCATAAAAAAGCTAACGCAGACCTAGAACAACAACCACAACAGCAACAACAACAAATTGTTCTCATTCACCGGGCGACTAAGGTGTGTCCGATAAATGCAATAAAAATCATCAATACGCCGCTGTGCAATAAAACGAAAACGGGTCCGGAGGGCGGAGGTGAAGACAAAAAAGAACACACATAGACATCGGTTTTTTTTTTGCCTGCCACTGTAAATTATTATTATTCCCAGACTGACGCCTCAGTGTGTTTATTAAATTGTATTTTTGTTTAAATTAAAGTGGCGCCAGACGTATTTAATAACTACACCATCACCAGTGGCTGAAACTTAGTTGCTAAAAAAATAACAACAACAAACAATAAGCTATACAAAAAACAGACGACAAACAAAAAAAGAATCTCAAAAAAAGCAACAATTCTGTTGGCGGCGGCATACGAAAAAAAATGAAACGCCACACCATCATTGTACCCAATAATAATATTAATATTATTAATACAGTAACAACAACAACAACAACAACAATAGTAATGCTTAATAATAAATTCAAAGGAGATAGTGAGTGAATATATATTTTTTTCTAAATGGGGGAATTTTTTCTTGGCTTGGCTAACAATAGCGTTTTACTGTCATAAATTGGAAATACGCCGCGTTCTCTAATGGGTCAACGAGTTATTGGCCATTTTTATGGGAAATTTGAAGCTATTAATAGACAGTTGATTCGACTCGAGCATTTAAAAATAAATTTGAATTTGAATTCAGTGAAATTAAAAATTCAAGTTTTAATCACTGGTGGATCAAAACAAAAATTAAAATACGAGTCATATTGGCAACTTGGGTGTCCTAAGAACCAAACTTTTTAATTTTATCTCACAAAGATATCTAAACCATCATCTTTCATGTAGAACAATTGTATTACGGCAAATTAGCCCGAAGTTTAATTAGATATTGTTGTTTTAATTTTTACAATCATATCGATCGATAACAGACCTATTAATAAAACATTTTTCACCTAAATAGCAACAAAAAGCCACTTTAACTTTAAATAGCATCAAGTGATTACATAGAAATTATCGTTGTTGTTGTTTCTAATGAAACGCCAGCAACGAGAAAAACGTGTATTGAACTGTCGATTTGGCGCACCCTAAAAACAGCTTATCGCTAATATGTTTGTGTGTTTTTGTTTTTGTTTTATAGATTCCAAAAACGTCATCATCATTTCAATTAAAAACAAATTAAAATTGGACACAGACTACTTAAAAAATAACAATAATTATTATTATTTGCTAAGAGGCGATATGAAACGTGTCCATTATAAACGGGAACAAAAGAGGGGAGTGTTTTTTTTTTTTGAGGCCAAGATAACTTTTTATATGCCATAACAAGAGAGAGATTCTTTATGGATGAGATTTAAATAGAGTCTTCATATTCGAGCTGAAAAAGGAACTTTTTGTAGTCGAGAATTATATTTTATAGGTGAGAAAGAGAGAAGAGAGAGCGAATGGGGGGTATCCACAGATGAGCTGAAGGGTGTCTCCGTAGAAGTGGTGAGAATAAACTCTCATAGACGATTTGAAGGGAGTAGTCTCCTAAAGAAGAGCTGAAGGGAGTCTTCATAGACAAATTAAAGGCAGTCTTTACAGTCGATATGAAGGAAATTTCTCAAGAAACGAGCTGAAGGGAGTCTCCACAGATGAGCTGGAACAGGTCTACAGTGACATCTGTCTTTACAGATGAGCTGAAGAGAGTTTTTATAGAAGTGGTGAGAATAGTCTGTCATAGACGATTTGAAGGGAGTAGTCTCCTAAAGAAGAGCTGAAGGGAGTCTTCAAGAAACTATTTGAAGGGAGTCTCCGCAGATCAGCTGGAATAGGTCTATAGTGACAAGCTGAAGGGAGTCTTAACATAATGGGAATGGAAATCTCTATAGACGTGGGATAGGGAATATTAACAGACGAAATTAAAGAAGTCTTTATTGAGAACCTCAATTGAGTCTCTCCATAGATGAGCTAAAGAGAGGCTCTCCATAGACGAGCAAAATGGAGAGTCTCTCCATAGACGAGCTAAAGAGAGTCTCTTTATAAAGGCGGACTTTCTTGAAGAAAATAACGCATTATTTATGCGAAAGCGGTAAGGAGTCTTTCTAGACGGGCGATATTTTTATCGTACCAAATGGTGGGAAAGTAGGAAAAGTGATGAAAAATAAAGCCCTTTATGGACGAGTTACAAACATTGGAGAATACTAAACCCCCTTGGTAAAAGTTATGCACATATTTCCCGTTTTTTTCCGGTGGATTCACATGGTTGAAAATTTAGTCACCAAAAGGAATGCATATATTAATAGGTTCATGAGTTCGGTCCTTAAATAATATGACAACTTCTTGATAAAACCTGTGCTTGATAAAACCTGTAGAACATCTATAGGACAAACGCTTTTTGTTCCTAAGTAAGTAAGAAAACCTGAGTCAGTATATATCTACAGTTTAGGTTCCTAATGGACTTTGAAAAATCCAGTCAAAATAGTTCCTACTTTCGGGTTCTTAGAAGGTTAGGAAAAAATATTTTGGATTCTTAGTAGGGAAGAAATAAGACCTCCAGAAAATTCACTCGAATTTGTACAAAGAGTGAAACTCGAAACTCGAATCCAAATGGGAGCAGAAAAAATCCAGGGAAAATCAATGTCGTCCGAATTGAAGTGAGCTTAATTTCCTTATTTTTGGATTGGAGTAAATATCTTTCAAAATCGAGCAGATTCTCCAGAATTCTCTTATACGAAACAAAAGTGTGAAGAGTAGACTCCGTAAGAAGCTGCCACTCTTCAAGCGATCTTGTTCGCGAGAAAGTTTTGCGGCCGAAATCTGGGCCCTGGAAGAATTCACCTTTGTAAAAGCTGTTCACGAAGACTAATGATTCAAGTTCCAATGGTAATAATTGATAAAAAAAAACTTCCCAGTTTTCATAGGGAGTTTTCTGTCAACACCAACTCTACAACATCGGATACATATTAAATCTAAGCTCCGAGTGGAAATTCCCCCATCTACACAAATCACGCACCTGTTTCCATACAAATTCGAACTCGAGCTATTAATAACTGCAACAATGTTCAAAAAATACCATAGCAAGACTATGTAACACAAAGTAAGACTGATTGACATTTATTCTGGTAAGAGGGGAGGTAGTCAAAAGGAGAGGAGAATCACTTATAAGACATTCACTCCCATATCGACATGCGAAGCTAATATCTTTGCTAATGATTGATATTTGTTGCAAAAGAACAGGCGAATGAATACTTGAAATAGCATCACACACAAACACCCACACCCATAGATATAGACATACGCTTGCAAAGAAACACACACTCCAAACATTCATCCACTGTTCTGGCAGGGAATTCAGGTAATTTGTATGCGGCGCTTAGAAAACAAAGCTGTAATTGATTATTGATAGACATGGCAGGCATATCTGAAGACAGACAGACAGACGGACGATGATAGTCAGATAAAATGTTATTTATAGACAGAAATATGGTTATATATCTGTGTGTGCCGTTGTTTTTGGTTTCGTACGATTCTTTGTTGTTTTGCTCCGGCAAAGACTTTAATTGTTTGCATTTCTATGCCGCCGTTCATTATTTGAGCGAAATATTTATTAACTGACAACAACTAAATTGCCAAGTCAAGTCAAAGCTAAGGAGCGAACCAAGCTACCAGCACGCCAGCAAGCCAGCCAACCAAACAGCCAGTCAGCCAGCCAGAGAACCAAGTCAAGTCAATCTAATGTTTCAATAGAAATGACCTTCAATGTGACAAATCTTGCTGGAATTCCATGCATACCAAATGAGACACCACCACCACCACCACCATCAGAACTACACACAAAGTACGCAGCCAAGTACTTGCGATTTTTCGTTTTCTAAAGTGAAGCTTGCCTGTCTGAGTTTGTGGGTAATGACAATTATAAATAATTATTTTTTGAAGAAAATAACTATTAGAACAACAATAAAAATGTTGTTAAAAATACAATGTTATTATATGGCAAAGGAAATTTTTCAAGACTAATAAAGTTCCTAGAGGTATGGAGCTTAGAAAATATCTATAGACAAGCTTTTAGACGAGCTTTGGACGAGCTGAAGACCGTCCTTATAGAGAGATGAAGGAAGTATTTTTAGACGAGTGAGTGGAGTGAGTATTTTTAAATCAGCTAGAGTTCGTCTTTAGAGACGAGCTAGTTTTTTAGATTGCCGTCTTTATGAACGAGCTGAAGCCCTTCGTTATGGACGAGCTGTAAGCGTCCTTATAGACGAGCAGGAGATAGTCTTAATATATGAGTTGCAGGTCGTATTTGCGGGGTGAGATGAAAAAACTGCAACCAAATTCAGACTGCTGTCATTGCTAAGTCACTCGTCCGACAGCTGTTAAAATTATTCCAGTGACAGCTCATTATATTGTTTACAAGCGTACAAAAGCATTTTGTTGAGAATTTTCCAGAAAAAAGTTATTCGAGATGGAATTCAAGCGTGTTAGTGTGATTTTTTTATATTTGGCTGGAAAACCACAAGTGGTTATCGTTAGAGCACACCAGCATTTAAATGTGAATAAATCTTTTGTGTCGTTACCGTGGTACTGGTAGTGTAGCCCGACGTCAAGGAAGTGGACGTAAGAAAACGGCAACATTAGCAGAAATGGTTCGAAAAATAAAGAAGCGACTTGATCGAAACCCGCGTCGCAGTGGCCGAAAAATAACTGGTGAGCTGAACATATGACAATATTCCATTCGGCAAATATTGAAAAATGAGCTCGGGGTAAAGCCATTGAAATTCCAAAAACTGCAAGAACTTACACTGCAACTTAAAAGAGTTAAAGAGTCGCTTCGCTTGGCCGAAAGTGATGAAATGTCGAATTTAGTTTTCTCCGATGAGAAAGCATCCATTATCCAGCAGTTTGTAAACAAGCAAAATGATCGTGTTTACTTGCCAAAGAGGTTGGCTGAAAATGTGCACCTTCGGTTGGCCACCAGAGCTCAAGCGCCGGCCATGGTGTGGTCCGCCATAACAGCCGATGGTCGCTCTCCGCTCGTATTAATCGACCGTGGTATCAGAATAAATGCCTAATATTATCGCGAAAATATTCTGGAGGGTATATTAAAGCCTTGGGCACGCAAATACTGTAGGTGCAGACCTTTGACATTCCAAAAGGACTCAGCACGCGCCACCCAAGAATGGTTACAAAATGAGGTTCCTCGCTTCATTTCCAGTGCACAATGGCCACCAAAATCTCCGGATACCAATCAGTTAGACTATTGTGTCTGCAATATTTTCGAAAGCAAGGTTAGCACTAAAAAATACAAAAGTTTCGATCATCTCAAGCAAGCGCTTCGCCGGGAATGGGCCAAAATACTGCAGAGCAACATTCGGGCAGCGTGTGATGGTTTCATTGGCTGTTTGAAAGCCATAATTCGTGTCAAAGATGACCAATTCGAACAAATCTAAACTAATTATAAAATTTGATGCTATTTCCGACATTTTTTGCTTTCATTCAATAAAATTAAAAAAAAATGTAAAAATTATGACATTTGATTTTGTTGCATTTTTTTATCTCACCCTGTAGTTGTTCTAAAGAAATGTACTCCTTTCTTTTATGTGGTAGTGCAAGATACTTCTGTTTGAAAAAAGTGTGAGTCAAAATACACGCAATAGAGAGAGAGAGAGAGAGAGTTTACTGTAATGGTAAAATCGGGTGGAAAAAAATTATCCGGGACTTTTAGTGGTTACAAAAAATACTTGATGAAAAGTTCAAATCTATACAGAAGACCTATCGACTTCATAGAAGTATAAAGGTATTAGTAATACTTTTGGACTAATAATCAGAAATGTACCATTAGTGGAAATTATGTTTGGTTTAGAACAGTATATGGGCTCTTTCCGATTTAAAATAGCTTTTAAAATATTTTTGTGGCTACAGGAGTACAAACGAGCCTCTCAACTCCGAGGAATACCGAAAAACTATATGAAAATAAGTGGCATGTATTTCGGCTGAACTTAAGATCTACTTTACTACTTCTTTATAAGAATTCTTAAAAATTTACAACATAAAACGCAACAGAACTCACCGAGTCCCCAAAAAATGTTTGTGAGAGAAATGCCTAAAAAATTGAGCACCATAAACATGTGGCTCCCAAAATTTAGGCTGAATGAATTTTATGTTAAAAAGTTGGGGCACAGAGAGATAGAGAACCCTACTATAGCAAGAGAGTGCTCCCCCTTAACAACTAACATATCAACACAGAACAGACAAATAGCGGCGACTGCGGAATGCTGTGCTAAAGTGGCGATGACGTTCGTCAGCCGGTCGATCGACCGGTTAGACGAACGTTCGTTCATTGCGCTTGTTAGTTAGCTGGCTGGCTTGCTTGCTTGCTAGCTGACTGGCTCACTTGTTTGTTTATTTATTCAATGTTGTCGTCGTTTATCTTACGAACGTTTTTTTTTTTGTCGGCGTCAGCGCCACACAATAAACATGCACACAAACTCACCAACACGCTCGCTCACTCTTTCTCACTCAATATAGTATTTATGTATGGGGTGGGGTGGCGAGAAGAGCGGAGAGAGCATCACCCATCACTCCCCACACAAATGGAATCACCGTGGAACGGGTAAAAGGCAAATACAACAAACTTGGGGGGCTAGTAGTCATGTTTTCTTAGGCGCCAGGTTGCCGCGTCAAGTCGTCACTTTCTACAATATATTGATGATATTTTTTTCTTCTTCTTTTTTTTTTTTGCTTTTGGTTTTTGTTTAACTTTTCAGCGAGATTGTGAGTGTGCGATTTTTATAAAATTATTATTGTTGCCGCTGCTGATATTTTGTTTTTGTTGTTGTTTTTACCATTTCAACCAAAAATATTATAGTACAAAAAGGAGAAAAAAAGATGAAATGCCATAACGCTCATACGATTGCAGAAGTGAGCCAAGACATTGATGTTAAGTGCTACGACTGATTGACTGACGGTCTGGCTAGCTGGGCTCTATGAATGTAATTGCATCGTGCGAACATTGAGTATCAGAAGCTGTTGTGGGGCCGTAGCATATGTCTCTTGTCTCTTAAAAAGAAAGAGATGCGATCTGCTTATAATTTAACACTTGTATTTGAATACAAATGCCGAAATCGTTTTTACTTTGGGAATGCTGCTTTCAGTATCTATGCATTAACTCATCAACAAATTTATTGAAAATAAACTATGTCTGCTGAAGCTGGGATGGATCAACCATTTTTCTAATATTGAATGCCTAAGAAAAATAGGATTTATTATATGCCCTTATACAATGAAAATGGATATTTTATTTTTTTTTATAATTCACGAGTTTTAAGATTCATTTCAGACATGTCTGAGCGAAATCTAAAGGAAACCGGAACCTCTCTTATATAAGAAAGATTTTTTTAGCATTCATAGTTTTGTGGCGCCATTGTTTTGAATTTTATCCCCATAGAAATTTTTCAACCTTTCTCATTATATACGACTATATTTACACTATATGATGCATCTTTCTGAAATATTGAAAATAATTGTGAAATCTACCTTATGTTTGGGAAACTGATCTAATATTTAATTGCTTCTAGTTTAAACTTACCTTCACCGTCAGTGGTAACCGATTCTGTCATTCGAACATAAAAATCGGTGTTGGGTTTTTGTATACTGGAAACGCCGTCGGCATCTGAACTTCCGAAAGATGTGGAGTTGCCGTAGTTTTGAAAAGATAGTCCTAAAAGAAAATAGACAAAAGAAATATGGAGATGAGTAAGGTAAAAAAAAGAAGTTACTCATAGAGTAACTTAGAAACCCTAATTAAATGATTTTCTGATTGTGAGAACGAGAAATTCAAAGAAGAAACAATTCCGATAAATAATCTAAAAAAATACAAAATACCGAATATATATATGGGGGCTATACGAAGACGTAGACCTGCATAGACAATTTTCTGTCATAGGCTTTAGCATCCATTACGAACTTTAAATACCAAATTTCATACAATTCTGGTGAATAATGTCGCTTAAATCACCAAAATACCGAATATCGGGAGGTACCGTTATATGGGAGCTATACCAAAACGTGGACCTACATCACCTATTTTCAATACCAAAAGTCCTACAGACATAATACACATTTGAGTAAAATTTTATCAACCTATTTTATTTCATTCGAAGCTAGAGCGATTTCCACAGACGGATAAACGGACAAACATCGCTAAATCGACATAAAATTTTATGTTGATCAAGAATATATTCACCATACTATGGCGGAGGGTATAAGAAAGAATTGGTTCGAGAAGTAAAGAAGCGACTTGATGGAAGCCCGCGTCTCAGTGGCCGAAAAATGGCTCGTGAGCTGAACATATCGCAATGTTCCATTCGCCAAATGTTGAAAAATGAGCTCGAGGTAATGCCATTAAAATTCCAAAAAGTGCAACAGAAAGAAAATTGTCTCAAAAGAGCTATAGAAATGCTTCGCTTGGCCGAAAGTGGTGAACTGAACAAACAAAATGATCGTTTTTGCTTGCCAAAGAGGTCAGCTGAAAATGTGCACCTCCGGTTGGCCACCTCAACGTCTGAACTCAAGCACCGGTCATGGTGATGGTGTGAGCCGCCATAACAGCCGATGATCGCTCTCCTCTCGAATTAATCGACCGTGGTATTAGAATAAATGCCGAATATTATCGCGAAAATATTCTGGAGGGTGTATTAAAGCCTTGGACACGCAAACATTTTGCCCGCAGACCTTGGAAATTTCAACAGGACTCAGCACCATCGCACTCAGCACGCACCACCCAAGAATGTTTACAAAATGAGGTTCCTCGCTTGATTTCCAGCGCACAATGGCCCCCAAAATTTCCGGATACCAATCCGTTGGACTATTGTGTCTGGAGTATTTTGGAAAGCAAGGTTAGCACTAAAAAATACCAAAGTCTCGATCTCCTCAAGCAAGCGTTTCGCCGGAAATGAGCCAAAATACAGCAGAGCAACATTCGGGCAGCGTGTGACGGTTTAATTGGCCGTTTGAAGGCCATAATTCGTGCCAAAGATGACCAATTCGAACAAATCTAAACTTATTGTAAAATTTGATGCTATTTCCGACATTATATTAGTTAATTAAAAAATAAATTAAAAATTATGGCCTTTGACTTGCTGCAGTTTTTTATCTCTCCTGTATGTGGTTCAAAGAGTGAGTTGATTTCAGATATGCGTACTGAAATTGTACTAAATGTTACTAAATTTGGTAATGGGTGAAGGGATAAATCTGAAGTATGATATGGAGGCCACGGTTGACATGTAGGTTTGAAAGATTTAGGTAGATTTGGGAATGCGTACTTGTTCGAAAAATGAGTGAATGGATAAAGCTTGAATCTTGTAATTTAAATGTAAGGATTTAGATATGGTGGTGGGTATTTTTTATTTTGAATTTCAGTTTCAAATTGCACTTCCTATAGCTAGCCAAATGAACGCAAGCAAAATACGAATAAAAAAACTTAATTTTGATTTTTTCAAAATAATTTCTCTTACGGAAACGACATGAATTCCATGCCACTCATTTCAATTCTATTAAATTTTCCATTATTTATTTTCATTTTGAAATTCCTTGGCGAATACAAAAACGAAAAAAAAAAACACACACACACAGTGGGTGCCGCACGCGTGCTTTAGAGAAATACGAATTTATAAACAATTCAGATTTGCCTTGATTTGTTGGTCACTATCACTAATGAATGACAGCACATGCGGACGAGGTGGCCGACAGTCGGTCGGCAACATTGCAAAGGAAAAAATTCCAATTGCAATTAACTCAAAAAAAAAAGTGGAAAGAAAATAAATATCGTGGCTGTTCTCATGGCTTTGTCGGTGGGTGATTATCGTCGTCGCCGGGCCACAAACAGCAGTCACGGCAACAGAGCATTTCGAAAGGAAATGTGCAGTTTGCGTGTAAATCAAGGAAGAAAGTCAGAACGGAACCAGTGACGTTGGTCATCAATGGTTATGTGGGGGGCTAGGAGCATGGGAAGGGCTGGCTGGTAAAATAAATTACAGTTACATAGTATGGTATGGTGTGGTGTGTGAAGGACATGCAAAAGTGCAACAACAAATATGTGGCGGCACACACCCATTCCTCCCTTCAGAATATTTTGCCCACTTCAAGGAAGACATAACACATTTTTTTTTGCTTTATTTACACAAACGGCGAAAAGCAAACAAGAAGCAAAGAAAAAAATATTAAGAAAATATAAAAGCGGCGCCAACAAACCCAAATGTTTATTTGCTCCATCAAAATATACGTCGGTCGTGGCGGGTTGTGTTGCAAAAAAACCCAAAACAGCAAAAAAAAAACACACAAGAATTGAAATGCAAAGAATTAGGGCAACAAATAACAGCAACAGCGAGCGTCGATGGCAGCACGGGATAGCAGCCATAGGCGAGGAGGCCCATGGCGGTTATACCCCCACCGGTGGGGGTGGTGGTGGCAGGCAGCCATCGGTCGGCCGCATTATTATTTGTTAGCCTTTAGAAATTATTACGGCGCCACAGTGTTTGCATATTTTTTTTTTTTTTTTTTCAATTTGTTTTTCATTCTTGTCGCTACTTCTCAAAGAAATTAACCAAAAAAAAAAAAGAAATTGTATAAAATAAAATAATAAAAACAAAATAATATTTGCAAATGAACAAAAAACAAAACATACCACCACACACATTGTGTTTACACAAAAGACGAATGGATGGATGGATGGGTCGTTGTGACTTTCAGAGCAAAAAAAAAAAAACTAAAAATAAAATAAAAATAATAAAATTTACGCGTCACACGTAGATAAAGGGGAATGTCTGATGATCATGTTGGTTGTTTTTTTATACCCTACACCACAAGGTGGTCAGGGTATTATGTCTTTGTGAATTTGTTTGTAACAGGCAAAAGGAAACGAGATAGACCCATAGTTCCTTTTGATGATCTGCATAGAATCACATTCTGAGTCGATTTATGCATGTCCGTCCGTCCGTCTCTCCGTCTGTCCATGTTTTTTGTAAACAAAGTACAGTTCGCAATTATTGATGAAATTTTGCACAAATCATTTGTTTGACCCAAGGACGAACTCTATTGAAATTGGAGATAATCGGTCAAAATTTAGATATAGCTCCCATATATATCCTCGTCCGATTTGGCTTTTATTGTGCACCAAACGTGTAATATCAGCCCGAATAATATGAAATTTTGCACATACAACCAAATTAGGTCTGAAAATAAGTATGCCAAATTTGATCGAAATCTGTTCAGATATAGCTAAAGCTCCCATATATATTTTTCATCCGATTTGTTATTTTTGTCCTTCGCAGCCGTAATATGCACTCTGTTACAACAATATTTGGGGAAATATATCAAATACAGCCCGGAAATACATGTGCCAAATTTTATCGAGATCGGTTCAGATTTGGATATAGCTCCCATATATAACTTCGTCCGATTTACCTTATATTGTGCACCAAACGTCTAATATTTGTCCAAATGGGATGGAATTTGGCACTTAGGACCGAATTTAGTCTTGAAGCTAGTATGTCAAATTTGGATTTGAAGATCGGTTCAGATATAGCTATAGCTCCCATATATACTGTTCATCCGATTTGTTATAGTTGTTACCCACAGCCGTAATATGCACTCCGTAACAACGATATTCAGGAAAATACATCAAATACATCTCAGAAATATCTTTGCGAAATTTTATGGAGATCGGTTCCGATTTGGATATAACTCCCATATATATCTTTATCCGATTTCAAATTAATTGTGCACCAAATGGGCAATACAAGTCCAAATTTAAAAGATACAAATGGTTCGGCATATTTAGTCCTTTGAACTTTAAATTATAATTATAATCATAGCGTGTATGATTGAATTCTCCCATAAAAACTTTTAATTTAATATGGTGGTGTAGGGTATCATAAAGTCGGCCTGGTCCGACTTTAAGGCTTTCTTTACTGGTTTTTCGATTGATTTTTGGCGAAATTTTAACTCAAAATTGTAATTTATTTATAGCAAGTGTAGACAGGTAAATAATCCAGAAAAAAATTGAAGCTATATGAACCGAATAATCCAACCTTCGTGGATGAGGTACCAGAAGGAGTGAACCGACCGATATCCCATCTTTACACCAAGCCTGGGGTTAATAAAAACATTGCGGTGTGTGAAATGTGAAGAGAATCGGTTGCTTATTTCGGAATTTATAATCGTTTTGGGTATTCACAACTTTGACCCTTTATGGAGGAAGTACCAGAAGAAATTGTCCGATCTCCACCATCTTTATAACAGAACTTGTATTAATGGAAATATTGAGATGTGCCAAGCCTGAATGGAATTAGATTTTTATTTTTTATTGATATTCCAAATTTTGACCCTTTGTGGGCAACCAACTTCAAACTGCTGGCATTTCCAAGCCACTCGTCCGACAGCTGTTTAAATTATTCCAGTGACAGCTCATTATATTATTTACAAGCACAAAAGCATATTGGTGAGAATTTTCCACAAAAAAAAGTTATTCGTGATGGAATTCAAGCGTGATGTGATTTCTTTACATTTGGCTGGAAAACCAAAGTGGCTATCGTTAGAGCACTTCAGCATTTAAATGTGAATAAATCTTTTGTGTCTAGTACCATCGCTCGTTGACGTGATACTGGTAGCGCAGCCCGACGTCAAGGAAGTGGACGGAAGAAAACAGCAACATCAGCGCAAAATGGTTCGAAAAGTAAAGAAACGACTTAATCGAAACCCACGTTGCAGTGGCCGAAAAATGGATCGGGAGCTGAACATGTCACAATATTCCATTCGGCAAATATTGGAAATTTAGTTTAGGGTAAAGCCATTGAAATTCCAACCCGCGCAAGAACTTACATCGCAACAGAAAGAAGATAGACTCAAAAGAGCTAAAGAGTTGCTTCGCTTGGCCGAAAGTGGTGAACTGCCGAATTTGGTTTTCTCCGATGAGAAAACATTCGTTGTCCAGCAGTTTGTAAACAAACAAAATGAGGTTAGCTGAAAATCTGCACCTTCGGTTGGCCACCAGAACTCAAGCGCCGGCCATGGTGATGGTGTGGGCCCCATAACAGCCGATGGTCGCTCTCCGCTCGTATTAACCATCAGAATAAATTCCGAATATTATCGCGAAAATATTCTAGAGAGTTAAAGCCTTGGGCACCCAAAAATTTTGGCTGCAGACCTTGGACATTCCAACAGGACTCAACACCATCGCACTCAGCACGCGCCACCCAAGAATGGTTAAAAAATGAGGTTCCTTGCTTCATTTCCAGCACACAATGGCCACCAAAATCTCCGGATACCAATCCGTTGGACTATTGTGTCTGGATTATTTTGGAAAGCAAGGTTGGCACTAAAAAATACCAAAGTGTTGATCATCTCAACCAAGCGCTTCGCCGGGAATGGGCCAAAATACCGCAGAGCAACATTCGGGCAGCGTGTGACGGTTTCATTGACCATAATTCGTGCCAAAGGTGACCAATTCGAACAAATCTAAACTTATTCTAAAATTTGATGGTATGGGTAAGGAAACCCATCTCACACTGCATATCCTGTATAGCCATATGGCTGAGGGTGTAAACAGTACGTTTGCGTTGCTTTCTCTCAAGTGTTCTCTTCAGTTCGTTTTTGTAACCCAAATAAACGGAAAACTACATTTTTCTTCTTCTATTTTTTTTGAATTAGTTTTATTTTCAGGTATATATTTGATTAATATCTGTTGTCAAATTATTGAAAGAAAAAATAAGAAAACATAGGAAATTCCCTTTTTGAAAGGTTTAAGAGAAATAGGATTTGTTTCTCCCACACTGGATTTGAGGCAAGCAAAATTAAAAACAAGTAAGCAAAAGCTACAGTCGAGCGGGGCCGACCGTTAAATACCCTACAACACTATAATAAACCATACAGTTTATTAGGCGAAATACTCGACAGAATTCCATAAGATATTGTGACAAATAATAAAATAAAACCATCAAGTTTCGTTCTCTAATTTTCGAATAATAGCAACTTAAACTAATTTGCTCATTTCCAATTTAGATGTTGCACGTAAATGGTCTTCCTAGATCTGGAACCAATATTTCCCAAAGACCTACAATCTCTCAGAAGTGGCAAAAGATTAACATTTATTATTGGTTTTTGACTGAAACACATCTATATGAGATACATTTGACTACATTCTTCAACGAAATCAGCGTTAACGAAATAGTCAGAAGTGCGTCTTTCCTGTATTTTTGAATTCTCCAAAAAGTCACTGGAATGGACATTTTCGTATTTTGTCTACAAAAGTTGGCAAACTATTTCACACATTGGATGGCCATCCAAAACTGCTTGGCTTTTTCAATGTCCGGTAACCCCCATTCTAATGTGCGTGAGGATCGGGCGATAATTACGACCTGATGACAATTTGGCAGTTTTTTGGTCCATTTCAACCCCTAAATATATAGCGATCATCTCCAAAAAGAGTAGGCATTTATTCTGACCCTCATCTTATCCCCATAAAAAATTTCGTAAGGATCGGGCCATAAATGCGATCTGTATATGATATCCTGATATCCTAACTACTTAGTTTTGTTACCTGAAAAAATATTACCAAATGTTTAATTCAAAATGAAAATATGCCAAAAATATGACAAAATTGAAAAAATATGAGAAAATTTTACAAAATCAATATTTTCATCTTTAGAGAGATATTTTTATTTTTATTAATGAGAACTGTTGAAATCAGTTCAGCCGTTCTCGACATATAAGAGATCTTTCAAGCACATCTTCTTTGATAGACATATATATCGCATCTATTTTACTATATATCCGATTTGTTGGATGTTAAGATCAATGTTAAGGTCAGAAGTAACCTTGTGATGGCTTTGTGATTTCGCCGGGATTTAAAATATTCGCGGTTTAATGAAAAATTTTGAATTTTTTCAACACAAAAGATATGGTCTATTTTACCCGCTAAATATTATCCGATGACTACCCAAATTGGTAGGCTTCTTCCCCGCCCTAAACTCTAGCTACATGCGAAATTCCGCGTCGATTGGTCTATAATTGCGACCTGTATAGCTACTGCAAAATCCGACATTTTTTCAGTATTTGGTCCATTTCAACCCCTAAACATTTGGCGATCATCTCCAAAAGAAATAGGCTTCTATTCTGACCCTAACCCCACCTTCGTGCAAAATTTCGTAAGGATCGGGCCATAATTGCGACCTGTAGCGTGCTTACAAATTAACATGGACAGACGGATGGACGGACATACATAGCTAGATTGACTCAGCTCGGCGAGCTAGGAAGATCCATATATACTTTCCTATATGGGAAACCAATATTTCGAGGTGTTACATAAATTCTGGCCCAATCAAACTTATAATACCCCCAACACATAGTGTTGTAGGGTATAAATAGTGTACTTAGAGAAAACTAGTTATCTAATTTTCTTAATGTTGCATATTTTTTGATTTTTTGAATATGAAAGTAGTCTCAAATGGTTTAATAAACTACTCAATAATATATATAAACCAACAAGGAGTAAACCGTGATTTGTGAAGGATTTAAGAGAAATTGACTTCAATTTTAAAGTAGATAAATGTCTGGATTAGAATTACCTTCGTTTCTGTCCATCCTTTGGCTGCGATATGGAGGCGGGGCACTTTCTGGAAAAATACAAGTAAAATGTTTACCATTAGAATGGGTCTCAAAAATAAGTTTAGTTTTAATTCTAAAATATTTTCAAAAAAATTGCATTACCAGGAAATGATTTCATGGGGTACTTGTTGACAGATAAACCAATTTGAAATTTGGCTATTTCCCACGTTTTTATTGTTATTATTATTATTATTATTATTTTTTTTTTTTTTTGGAAAGAAATGTCTATAAAGAAAGTACTTATAAGACAGAAACCAAAATTCAAAAAAAAGCAGGAAATTGCATTTTTATCAATTTATCCCTTTAAATTTTTTATTTCTCGGTTGAAAATTTAGCGCATTTTTTTTTTTGTTTTTTTTTTTTTTTTTTTTTTTTTTTGAATAAATGTATAGATAATGAACAAATATTTTTAATTTTTTACTTCGATCCGAAAAACCCCACTTATCACACAGTTTCAATTTAATATAAAAATTTCCTAATCAAACTTGATTCTCCAGTGTAATTTGATAGGCGATAAATAATAGAATATCATCAAAAAATATTTGAATTGTTTAACAATATTCAAATTTCATAGGGTTTGAGCGAGTGATCCAAATATCATCGCACACGAATTTCATTCATAACTTTTGGTAGGGTTTTAGTTTTAGTATCAATACACTAAATACAGATATTTTATTGTTATTGGTTTTATTTTTATGATTATTATTATTATCGATATGTCATTTCCTCACAAATTTTGAATTCGATTTGTGGCAAGGCGGTCGCCATTCTGTTAAATTCATTCATAAAATTTCGAATACACGTGGGTCTTAATTTTTATGAATAGAGGAAAGTTGTTTTTTTTTTTTTTTTTTTTTTGTAAATCCGTAACTAGATAAATCGTGTTCGAACCTGTAACACATCTCTCTTTTTTTGGGAATGATATGACACAATAATATTTAGCACCTCACAGATCCACCTTTTTCTTTGGATGCAAATTAACATATTTTGTGGAGATGAATGAATCGATGTAATTCATGAACTGAACAAGGGAGAATTTTGCAATTATGTCAAATGTATGTCACAAAAATTTTCGGGGGGATGAAAGCCTTTATTGTTTATATTTGAAATTTCGAAAAATATTTCGTCCTTCTAATTCGATTTTAATATCGTCCATTATAGGTAGTATGAATATGGTATATTCAGTTTGTCATTCCGTTTGTAACTCATCGAAATAATTATTTTAGACCCAACAAAATACACGGTGGCACAAAAGTAATTCTCCTATCAGAAAATGCTATAAATTTTACGATTGACCCCTAATGTCAGTTCTGTTTTGACATGTTTGTAGTAAACACATAACGAAATACACGTTAATAAACAATATTACGCTACACTGCTCCAGAACGCGGAATATTGGTGATTTTTAATTTGAACAATAATCGGTGCGACGTTTAGCCGCTCGCCTCGTAAAGACTGGTACAACAAAATATGCTGCCAGGCGTGGCAGACCCCGGTGTATACGTTTTGCAGAGAATATTGCTGTTGTAGCGGAGGACGTCAAAAAAATCTTTAAAATACCGAATGTAGCCGTTATATTAGTGTCATAGGCAACATTTCTCATAAGCCATTACAATATTCAAATGTGAAACTTAAAAAAATCGGTGAATAATGTAGCTAAAATCATCAAAGTACCGGATATCAGGAGTACTGTTATATGGGGGCTATACCAAAACGTGGACCTGCACAGACAATTTTCCATCTTAGGCTGTAGTATCCATGACGAACTTTAAATACCAAATTTGAAACAATTCCGGTGAATAATGTCACTAAAATCGTCAAAATACCGAATATCGGGAGGTACCGTTATATGGGAGCTATACGAAGACGTGGACCTGCACAGATAATTTTCCATCTTAGGCTGTAGTATCCATGACGAACTTCAAATAAAATCGTCAAAATACCGAATATCGGGAGGTACCGTTATATGGGGGCTATACGAAGACGTGGACCTGCCCAGACAATTTTCTGTCATAGGCTGTAGTATCCATTACGAACTTCAAATACCAAATTTGAAACAATTCTGGTGAATAATGTCGCTAAAATCATCAAAGTACCGGATATCAGAAGTACTGTTATATAGGGGCTATACGAAGACGTAGCCCTGGACAGATGATTTTCTCTCCTAGACTGTAGTATCTATTACTAACTTCAAATACGAAATTTGAAACAATTCCGGTGAATAATGTCACTAAAATCATCAAAGTACCGGATATCAGGAGTACTGTTATATCGGGTCTATACGAAGACGTGGACCTGCCCAGACAATTTTCTGTCATAGGCTGTAGTATCCATTACGAACTTCAAATACCAAATTTGAAACATTTCCGGAGAATAATGTCGCTAAAATCATCAAAGTACCGGATATCAGGAGTACTGTTATATCGGGTCTATACGAAGACGTAGACCTGGACAGACGAACTTCAAATACCAAATTTGAAAAAATTCCGGAGAATAATGTCACTAAAATCGTCAAAATGCCGAATATCGGGAGGTACCGTTATATGGGGGCTTTACGAAGACGTGGACCTGCCCAGACAATTTTCTGTCATAGGCTGTAGTATCCATTACGAACTTCAAATACCAAATTTGAAACAATTCTGGTGAATAATGTCACTAAAATCGTCAAAATGCCGAATATCGGGAGGTACCGTTATATGGGGGCTATACGAAGACGTGGACTTGCGCAGACGATATTCTGTCCTAGACTGTAGTATCTATTACTAACTTCAAATACGAAATTTGAAACAATTCCGGTGAATAATGTCACTAAAATCGTCAAAATACCGAATATCGGGAGTACTGTTATATCGGGGCTATACGAAGTCGTAGATCTGGGCAGATGATTTTCTGTCTTAGACTGTAGTATCCATTATTGAAACAATTCCGGAGAATAATGCCGCTAAAATCATCAAAATACCGAATATCGGGAGGTACCGCTATATGGGGGCTATACGAAGACGTGGACCTGCACAGACAATTTTTTGTCATAGGATGTAGTTACCATTGCGAACTTCAAATACCAAATTTGAAACATTTCTGATGATTAATGTCGGTTAGATCACCAAATGGATGTACCATAGATATATGGGGGCTATACCAAAGCGTGGACCTGCATGCCCATTTGGACCATTTTCAATACCAAAAGTCCTGCAGACATAATACACATTTGAGTAAAATTTTATCAACTCATTTCATTTCGTTCGGAAGCTAGACTAATTTCCACAGACGGACGGACATTGCTAAATCGACATAGAATTGTATGCTGATCAGGAATATATATACTTTGTGGGGTCTACAATGTATATTTCGAGGTGATACAAACGGAATGACAAACTTAATATATCCTCCGTACTATGGTGGAGGGTATAATAATCATGAGTGATTCCATCTTAGCCGGTACGTATGTAAGCAAAATTTACGCTTCTGGGGCACTGGAAATCCGCGTGTAATACACGAAGAGGAAACATGTAGTTCCAACAGGACGGTGCATCAAATTACTTTTGCGCACCTTGTAAGCCAGACGCCAGACGGAAAGCTAAATTCACTCCCCTATTCGGTATTTTAGCTATATTTTCCAAGGCAGTAATTTAAAATCGATATTTAGAGTTCATAACTGGTTCTAACCCCCTGTAGAGGAATATTGTCAATATAGATTCACGTTTTTCATTAACCCCCATATAATTTTTCCTCCTGACATTCGATACTTTGGCGAGTGTAGATCTGCTTTCATGCTTCTTTGTTCGAAATGTTTATGTTTCCTCTTCTTCTTGGTTTAAGACTGCAGATCTCGGAAATTCGAACTAAAATATTACGAAAAGTTGTGACTTCTAAGTTCTCCTTAACTTAATTTAAAAATAAAAAAACCTTTGGTTGAATCGGAATTTATGAAAACATAGCAACTCATCCGATCAAATAGAGTTATATATTATAAAAACAAATATTTTAGTCTTTGCAGGTATTTATTATATACGTTTTTTTTTTTTGTTTCAAGAATATACATTTTTTACACAACTCATTATCTCTTGATCTGCACATTAACAAAAAATATCTGCATAGTTGTCTATAAAGGTATGTACCACACGTTTTCGGGTTTTTGTGTTTTTTTTTATTTCATTCAAACAAACCTCAAAAAGTCATTAACAAAAATCTATACAAAAATGTTAATCCCTCCGATATTGAATAGCGAGCGAGCAGCAGCCAAAAGCCAAGAGCAACAACAATGGCAATTCTTCTCGAGGCAAACAAATAAAACAAAACCGAAAACCGAAACAAATCTAAGGTGTGGCAACCGACAACGGCTGACTGACATTCTATTTAGAGAACTACAACAACAACAACAGAAAAACACACCGAAATAAAGCTTTTTTTGATTGCAGCAACAACAACAAGAAAAATCCAGGTGACAGCCGCAAACATTTAAGCAAAACATGCCAGAAAAAAAGAACGCTTGAAACAAGACGCTAATAACCAAAATATGGCAGTAGATTATTTTGGTATTTCAAAATACAAAAAAAAACTGCTAAAAATAATAAACTTCTACAATTCCCCCTAAAAACTCGATAGAATTGGTAAATGTTATTGATGATGTCGTTGTTGCTGTTGTTGTTGTTGTTGTATTACTACTATTTATCTCTTACCTGGACCACCAAGTCAAAAATAAATGGAATATTCCATTGAGAAATTTCCTATGAAATGTTAATGGGATAGGAATGTGAAAAATTAAATATCGACAATTTCATGGCAAACGTCCTAAAATAGATTTTTGATATGGGACAATTCAAGAGATAAAACAAGTAAAAAAAAAACAAGCTAAGTTCGGCCAGACCGAAATTTTAATGCATCATTTTGAAGCATCTTGAAAATTTTCAAAAAAACACTTCCGGAAACTACCACTTAAATGAAAATTTAACAATTACGGTGAATAATGTCGCTAAAATCATCAAAATACCGAATATCGGAAGGTGCCGTTATATGGGGGCTATACGAAGACGTGGACCGGCATTCAAAAATTTTTGCCATAGGCTGTAGACCCATTACAAATTTCAAATACGAAATTTGAAATAAATCCGCTAAATATTGTCGCACGAAGACGTGGACCTGCATACGAAATTTTTTACCATAATTCGTAGTAACCATTAAGATCTCTGAATACGAAATTTGAAGCGATTCCGGTGAATAATGTCGCACAAATCATAAAAATAACGAGTATTGGGAGGTACCATCATATGGGGGCTATACGAAGACGTGGACCTGCATACAAACATTTATGTTATAGGCTGTAGTACCCATTACGAATTTCAAATACGAAAAATAAATCCGCTAAATAATGTCGTTAAAATCATGAAAATACCGAATATCGGAAGATACCGTCATATGGGGGCTATACGAAGACGTGGATCCGCATATGAAATTGCCATAGGTTGCAATACACATTAAGATCTTCCAATACGAAATTTGAAACGATTCCGGTAAATAATGTCGCTAAAATTTTGAAAATACCGAATATCGGAAGGTACCGTCATATGGGGGCTATACGAGGACTTGGACCTGCATACAAAAATTTTTGTCATAGGCTTTAATACGCATTACGAACTTTAAATATGAAATTTGAAATAATTGCGGTAAATACAGTTCGCCAAAATTATGAAAATACCGAAAAGCGGGAGGTACCATTATATTGGGGCTATACGAAAACGTGGACCGACATGACCCATTTACGAACTTAACCTGCCTACTGGTAGACTATGCATATATGCAAAATTTTAGCCCTCTGTGTCAATTCGTTTGAAAGATAGCGTGATTACAACAGACATACGGACATCGCTAGGACGTCTTAGAATTTCACGCTGTTCCACAATATATATACTTTGTAGGGTCTATTGCGAATATTTCGAGGAGTTACAAACGGAATGACAAAGCTTATATACCCTCCATAGAATGGTGAAGGGTATAAAAGCAGGAAAAATTTAAGCTTTCATATAAAATGTACAAAAAAAATGTCAGAATAGTAAGGGGCCGAGACCTCACCCTGCAAACTTCATTCCCTAAGATAGAAAACAATAAAAAGGACGAAAATCCAATACACTACTGTGTGTGAAATCATGAGTCTCATAACTTCCATCATTCCCTGAATTTTGTTCTTCAAAATTTATCATTCATTCTTAGATTTCGAAGACGACCATTTTAAAATTTAAAAGGAATCGGAGTCAAAGGATCTCAAAATTTGGGCCATTAACCCAAATTCAATCATTTTTATACCCTACACCACTAGGTGGTCAGGGTATTATGTCTTTGTGCATTTGTTTGTAACAGGCAAAAGGAAACGAGATAGACCCATAGTTCCTTTTGATGATCTGCATAGAATCACTTTCTGAGTTGATTTATGCATGTCAGTCCGTCTGTCCGTCCGTCTGTCCATGTATTCTTGTGAACAAAATGCAGGTCGCATTTATTATCCGATTGAGATGAAATTTTCCAAACAACATTTGTTTGGCCCAAGGACGAACCCTATTGAAATTGGAGATAATCGGTAAAAAATTAGATATAGCTCCCATATATATCTTCGTCCGATTTGCCTTTTATTGTGCACCAAACGCGTAATATCAGCCCGAATAGTATGGAATTTTGCACATACAACCAAATTAGGTATAAAATAAGTGTGCCAAATTTGATCGAAATCGGTTCAGATATAGCTATAGCTCCCATATATATTGTTCATCCGATTTGTTATTTTTGTCCTCCGCAGCCGTAATATGCATTCTGTAACAACAATATTTGGGGAAATATATCAAATGCAGCTCAGAAATACCTTTGCTAAATTTTATCGAGATCGGTTCAGATTTGGATATAGCTCCCATATATAACTTCGTCCGATTTACCATTTATTGTGCACCAAACGTCTAATATTTGTCCAAATGCGATGGAATTTGGCACATACGACCGAATTGAGTCTAGAAGGTAGTATGCCAAATTTGATCGAAATCGGTTCAGATATAGCTATAGCTCCCATATATATTGTTCATCCGATTTGTTGTATTTGTTACCCACAGCCGTAATATGCACTCCGTAACAACGATATTCAGGGAAATAAATCAAATACAGCTCAGAAATATCTTTACTAAATTTTATCGAGATCGGTTCAGATTTGAATATATATCTCCCATATATATCTTTATCTGATTTCAAATTAATTTTGCACCAAATGGGCAATACAAGTCCGAATTTGAAAGATACAAATGCTTCGGCATATTTATTACTTTGAATTTTAAATTATAATTATAATCATAGCGTGTATGATTGAATTCTCCCATAAAAAGCTTTTAATTGTTATGCGCAGCTCTACTAAATTAGCAAAGTGGTGTAGGGTATCATAAAATCGGCCCCGCCCGACTTTAGGACTTTCTTTACTGTTTTTTTTTTTTTTTTTTTTGTTATAATCCAATATTCTTTATATCGTCCTACTTCTTAATTTTGTTCATCCGTTCTTTCATCTTTTTAATACCTATCAGCTGCAAACTAGACAAAAAATGTATTAAACCATATACATACGTCTATACAAAACTGTTTGTAAAAATTGTTCATATGTATAATACAAATTGGTATGTGTGTCTTCACTGAGAGATGAGATCATACTCCACTGAAATAGTTTCAGATAATTTTTTGTTTGTTTATATTTACGAAACAGAATAAGAAGACGAAGAAGAAGAAGAAGCCAACGACAAATACCATAGCTAAGCAGGCAAAATGTAAATGAGATGACAAGAAAATAATTCCATAACCAGCGATACGACAAATGTTATAGAAATTTACTGGGAAAAATGTTTCATAAGTTTCCTATACCCTCCACCATACATAGTATAGAGGGTATATAAAGTTCGCCATTCCGTTTTTAACTCATCGAAATAATAATGATAGACCCAACAAGGAATATATATTCTTGATCAGCGTCAAATTATAAGACAATTTAGCCCTGTCCGTCCATCTATCCGTCTGTTGTAATCAGAGGAAGATAGGAAGCTAAAATCAGTCTTTTGTGTGCAAGCAGGTTAAGTTTGAAGATGGGCTATATTGGTCTAAGGTATTTTGATCATTTTAGGCACATTTTTCAATGGAATTGTACACAAGGAGTTCTTTGTGGGTACTTTACCGCCTGTAAGAGAATTGTCAATATAGGTCTACCATATCGTATACCCCCATATAACGTATACCTCCCGATATTCGGTATTTTGATGATTGTAGCTAAATTTTTCAATGGAATTCTCTGAAAAACCACACACAAGGAGTTCCTTTTAAGAATTTTGCCCCATGGAAGAATTGCCGTATGTCTCCCATATTACGGTACCTCCCGATATTCGCTATTTTCATGATTTTAGCCATATCGGTCTACGATATTGTATGGTCCCTATCTAACGGTATTTTGATCATTTTAGGCACATTTTTCAATGGAATTGTACACAAGGAGTTCTTTGTGGGTACTTTACCGCCTGTAAGAGATTCGTCAATATATGTCTACCATATCGTATACCCCTCCCGATATTCCGTATTTTGATGATTGTAGTTAAATTTTTCAATGGAATTCTCTGAAAAACCACACACAAGGAGTTCCTGCTAAGAATTTTGCCCCATGGAAGAATTGCCGTATGTCTCCCATATTACGGCACCTCCCGATATTCGGTATTTTTATGATTTTAGCCACAGTTTTCAATGGAATTTTTACGATATCGTATAGCCCTCATATAACGGTACCCCGGATTTCTGGAATTTTGATGATTTTAGCGCTATTTTTGACCGAAATTATTTTAAATTTCGTATTTAAAGTTTGAAGCTACAACCTATGCCAGAAAATTGTCTACGCAGGTTCATGTCTTCGTATAGCCCACATATATGACGGTAACTCTGTTTATCCAGTATTTTGATGATATTATCAACATTATTCACCGGAATTGTTTCAAATGTGATTATATTAGTGACATTATTCGACAGAATTGTTTCAAATCGAATCGATGCTACAGCCTATGACAAAAAATGACTTATGCAGATCCACGTCTTCGTATATCCCCCATATAAAGAAGGGTTTCCTGGTCAAATTCACATTTTTCAACGACTTTTTTTAATTCTCAAAATCTTTCTAATTGCTGAAGGGTATTAAAAGTTCGGCCCGTTCAGAGGATCTATGTCATTTCCTTTGTTATATTACAAAAAATTACACTTAAACATAATGCCCTGTACCGCAGTGTGGTGTAGGTTATAGAATCGTTCAGCTTCAGCTTTTCTGGGGACAAACGGCAATAAGCAGAACTTTACAGATTTCTAAGATAGAAGGGGTTATGAGGCCGACTACCATTCCGAGGGGTCCTCAATCTAAAGTAATCCGCAGTGTGAGCTACTTTATTTAAATAAAACATCTACGGCTCTTCTTCTAAAGGAAAGCCTAACACAGGATCCTGCAAAAATATGACCTTTATCAGTTTTTCTATAGATGAAAGACCTTCTCTAAGCCTTCTATGATCAGTGCCCTTCTTTAGATAAGCACCCACCACAGGCAGAGACCGAATAATCTCCCCAGGTCTTCTATGAACAAAATATGTTTCTTCTGCCGTTCATAGATTGCAAATCTGCCACAGGTATTTTACAGCAAATTCCCTAGCAATTTCCCCATCTCCGAACTCGATCTTAGTTTGATAATAACATTCCGATGTACCAAGTTTGGACCAAATCGGATTCTCCCTTCGAGTGTTATCGTACACACCAACCAGACAGACGGACGGACATTGCTAGATCGACTTCAAATGTCCTGAAACGGATTTGGTCCAAAGAGACCTAGGGTGTAAAATCGTTTGGCCGTATAAAATGTCTGAGGGTATAAAAGTACCAACCCATTCCCTTTCCCCATCCCCGTTCCTTTCTATTTTACTCCATACCACCAACTGACAATTTGCAAATTTCATCAGACCGCAGAATGACCTCCCAAAAGAATCAATAATGCGCGCCGGCGCTACGTTGATGGCGGCATTCCAAGAGACCATCTCAAAAAAGACACAATTCCCTGTTCGCATTTCTGCCTCTACTCCTCCCCTTCCACCCTCCTTCATTACTTCTTCCACTCAGTCATTCAATTAATTCTAAATGAATATGTAAAATGTTTTTTCTTTGAATTTCAAGACATTGGAATTTGCTTTTATGTTCTCCATCATCATGTGGTTGTTCTTGTTGCTGTTGTTGCTTGTTGTTTTTGTTGCTGCTAATGATCTTGCTGTTATGTCTGATAGGTATTTTTTCCTACCTACCTACCTATCTGCCTTACTTCCAGCTAAACCAATTCCCAATATTAGAGGTAGTAATAACATAAAAATCCGCCGAAGCAGAGCTTCCCCGCCAGCGCCAAACTAAGCCACAGTAACATGTCATCGTTGTTGTTGTTGGCGCTGCAGCCAAGTACAGAGGCGCCGAAGCTTTTAAGACCCAAACCCAAGCAAATCATCATCCTCATTGTAGACATCGTTGTCGTCAGACTCTTTGTGTCTGCTTGTCTCCCTGTCTTCTGTCTGTCCTCCGTCGTCTGTGGCTGACTGGCTGGTTGGCCGGCTTTAATGGGGGTACATCACCATCATCATCGTATCGTATTTTCGCCGATTTTAAAATGCATCAATGGTACATGCTACAATTCCTGGAATTGATGAACGATCTGTAGTTGTTGTTGTTTTTTTATTTTTTGTTCTCTGCCTTTAGAATGTGGAATTGGTGCTGGTTCTACTACTTCTCTGGTCGGTCGATCGGCATGACTGCCTCCACCATAGCCTCTTATCATTTGTTAATAATACATCCATACTTATGTAAGCATTAATCGCCAATCAGCCGGGGAAGTATGGAAACGAAGCAGAAGTTATAGCAGAAGATCCAAAGAATAGTAAGGCGAAACGCGACAAGGAAGTTAAGTCGCTGAGTTTAAAAAAGTGGTGAGTGCCAGTGTATGTGTGTGCTGGTTATTATCAAACGGAGTCGCTAGAACAGTGGTTAGAAATCTATAACTTGAATCTAAAAGCAATAGCCCCAGCAAAAAAATATGTCATTACCAAATAATGGATTTTTGGCTTAAGCAGTAACTACTTAAAAAACAGCACCCAATTTCCATTAATGACAACTGCTTACCATCCTCATTACCATTAAACCAAAAAGAATGGAAATTACTTATTCGCATCTCCGTCCTTAGACAACAATTTATTTTCGTGGCTGAGGGCAAACAAACGGGAAAAACTTGGGATCTGTACTATGTGCCACTTTTAGCATTACTAGTAATGACTTCCACATACCACAAAAATAGGATTGTGGTATAATAATTTCGTAGCTATCTTTCGATAATTACCTAAATTATAATTTAACGGATCTTTGCCGGTAACTCAAAAAATGAGTTAAAGAATTCCACTACTGATTAGATCATCTGCCGAAACGACTTTTACAGAAGCACTCTGAAAGTTCTATCTATAGAATAGATGATTAATTTGATCTTTAAAAAACATTCTTTAATTCGATCTTTTTTAAAAATCCACGTTAATTAGGTCCTTGAAAAACTATTTTTTAAAAAATCTGGTTTTTTTTGGTCCTTGAAAAAAATCTTTAAAAAAATTACGTTTATTTGGCCTTTGAAAAAAAATATTTTTTAAAAAATCCTCGTTAATTTCGTCCTTGAAAAATATCTTTAAAAAAAATTACGTTTATTTGGCCTTTAAAAAAATATATTTTTTAAAAAATCCACGCTAATTTGGTCTTTGAAAAATATGCTTTAAGAAAACCACGTTAATTTGGTCTTAAAAAAGACAAGTTAAAAAGCAGTAATTTCGGCCTGGCCGAACTCTGAATACTCTCCACCATTTGGAATGATTTTGGAAATTTAAAAAAAAAAATTAAATCCGTTAAAAATTCTGTTAAAATCTTAAAAATTCCTAATATGACCGTTATATTGGAGTCTCTACGACGTGAACCTACATAGGCTTTGTTTGTCATAAATTCAAATTATATTCAATACTCAAATTCGAAACATGAAATAAACCCTGAATAATGTAGCTAAAAGCATCAAAATACCGTATACATAGAGGTACCGTTATATCGGAGCTATACGAGGACCTGGACCTATCGGAGCAGGCTGTAGCATCCATTACGAACTTCAAATACGACATCTCAAACAATTTTGGTGAGTTTTGTACCTAAAATCGTCAAAATACCGAATATAGGGAGGTACTGATATATGGGACCTATACGAAGACCTGGATCTGCATACACAATTTTCTGTCACAGACTGTAGTTCCCATTACGAACTCTAAATATGTAATTTGAAACCACTCTGGTGAATAATGACGATAAAATCATCAAAATAGCGAATATAGGGGTGTACCGTTATATGGGGGCTATAAGAAGACGTGGACCTGCACAGACAATTTTCTGTAGTATCCATTTTTAACTTCAAATACCAAATTTGAAAAACTACGGGTGAACAATATCGCCAAAATCATCAAAATACCGAATATCGGGAGGTACTTATATATGGGGGCTATATGAAAACGTGGCCCATTACGAATTTAACCTGCCTACTGGCATAATTAACATGTGTGCAAAATTTTAGCCTTCTATCTCAATTCGTTAGCAAGATAGCATGATTACAAGAGACAGACGGACGTACAGACAGACGAACGTCGCTAGATCGACTTAGAATTTTACGCTGATTCAGAATATATATATTTTGTAGGGTCTATTATAAATATTTCGAGGAGTTACAAACGGAATGACAAAGCTAATGTAATCTTCATAGAATGGTGGAGGGTATAAAAATCTACGTTTCTACTGGTCCTTGTAAAAAATATTTTTTAAAAAATGGTCCTTGAAAAAAATATTTTTTTAAAAAATCCACGTTAACTGGTCCTTGAAAAAAATATTTTTTTTAAAAAATCCACGTTAACTGGTCCTTGAAAAAAATATTTTTTTAAAAAATCCACGTTAACTGGTCCTTGAAAAAAATATTTTTTTAAAAAATCCACGTTAACTGGTCCTTGACAAAAAATATTTTTTTAAAAAATCCACGTTAACTGGTCCTTGAAAAAAATATTTTTTTTAAAAAATCCACGTTAACTGGTCCTTGAAAAAAATATTTTTTTAAAAAATCCACGTTAACTGGTCCTTGAAAAAAATATTTTTTTAAAAAATCCACGTTAATTGGTCCTTGAAAAAAATATTTTTTTAAAAAATCCACGTTAACTGGTCCTTGTAAAAAACATTTTTTAAAAAATCCACGTTAACTGGTCCTTGAAAAAAATATTTTTTAAAAAATCCACGTTAACTGGTGCTTGTAAAAAATATTTTTAAAAAAATGGTTCTTGAAAAAAATAGTTTTTAAAAAATCCACGTTAATTGGTCTTTGAAAGATATATTCTTTAAAAATCCACGTTAATTTAGTCATTAAAAAAATATTCTATTAATCGTATTCTCTAAAAAATCGACGTTTATTTGGTCCTACTTTTTGAAAAATCCAAATTAATTTGGTCCTTGAAATTATATTCTTTAAAAAATTAATGTTAATTGGATCCTTAAAAAAATATTCTTTAATTTCTAAATCCACGTGAATTTGGTCCTTGAAAAAATATTCTGTTAAAAACCACGTTCATTTGGCCCTTGAAAAAATGTTCTTCAAAAAATCTACGTTAATTTAGATGGCATTTCTCTTGTCAAAAGATTTTTTTAAGTTCCTCTGTCTATTCTTATGTATTTTTTATATAAAACGCATCCACTGTTCTTACAAAAAAAAAAAAGTCGGAATTGCCTTATTGGCTTTCAACTCTGGTTTCATGTTTCCTTGAAACTTTTTTGGTTTACTTTTTTTCATCAAAAAATCAGGTTCCCTAGAAACTATAAGGTCTTGTGAAAAAAAAATCGCAACTTCAAAATGATGATTGGTTTTTGACATTTGTTTGGCCACAACACAATCTTCCTTCCTTTCTTGTCAAAATTGACAATCGTCTTCGATACGTTTGCGAATGATGATGATGATGATATTGGCGCTGAACTAATTTCGCCGAAATTTCAATTTTTTTTTCGTTTTCGAACAAAACAAATAAAAATTTTTCTTAGAAATGCTCAAAAAGTACACATTCTGGCCACGAACGAAATGTATGCCGCCACAAGGTATCTGGCCATTAACTGGACAGTAACAACAACAACCACAACTAACTGGCAATTTCCCATAACCAAAATGCCAGGTTTATTTGTGTAGCAGGGAGAGAGAGAGCAAATAATTCTTTCACTTCCTCCTGCCTCTCTGGCAGCATCAGTGGCGTTGTCATCTTTTTTTTTTGAGCTTTGGCATTGGCTACCTGTTGCGGTGGGGCCCGCTGCTCTTTGGGGGAATATTGGAATGTGTAAGTTGTTGTTGTTGCTGTTTGTTGTAGGAAAACATCAAAGATATTCATAAACAAACACTAAACGTAAAGTAAAATAAGATAATGGGCGAATATCATCCATCCTTTTGTCTGTCTGTCTGTCCGTTTAGTTAATTTGCCACGATTTGTGGCTATGATCCCTGTGAGTCGTCCCAACAATCCCATCTACCTAACTGATGGCCTGCCTACCTACAGCAAACGCCACTCTCTGCAGTCTCACTGATCCTGATGATGACGTTGTTGCATCGGGGGACCTGTAAAACGGCTGCTCCTCAATGTTGATGATATTCTCCTAAGAAGTTTGTCGATCGGTTGTTGTCGTTGTTGTTTGCTGCTGTTGCTGTCGCAACCATCGTTTGTATGCAACATGTTTTGCGGTAATGTTTTATTGGCTTCTGGCGAATGGATGTTGTTGTTTTAGGCCGGATGGCTGGCTGGTTGGTTGGCTGACTGACAAATCATGATATTTGAGTTATAGAGCATGGATGCTGTTTAAATTGCTGCTGGGATGGATGGATGGATGGAAGACGTTTGTGGCACTATCCCAGCAAAAATGCTCATTACCAAATAAGGGGTTATTATCCAACCAGCAAAACTTGGCAGCTGTAGAGCCGTATAACCCATTACAGAGTAATGTAAACAAACTAGCCTCTACATTACCAGTAACAAAATAACATTGTTTTACTTGACTTTATAGAAGTTAAATTATTTCATTATTTTTTAATTCTACTGGTAATGCAAAAGGTATTTTATGGTCAATATTTTTCGCCTACTGGTAATGCAGAGGGTATAGGGTTTGCCTTTACTGAAAATGGCACACACGCTTACTAAATGTTTTCCGAGTTGCCATCAAATAAAGAAAATTGGAAAATATGAAGTGTGGCGAAATAAAACACAAATTAAACTGCAGTATTCATCGATCTCGATAAAATTTGGCAAAGATATTTCTGAGCTGTATTTGATATTTTTCCGAGAATATCGTTGTTACGGAGTGCATATTACGGTTGTGGGTAACAAATATAACAAATCGGATGAATAATATATATGGAAGCTATAGCTAAATCTGAACCGATCTTTACCAAATTTGGCATACTACCTTCTAGACTGAATTCGGTCGTAAGTGCCAAATTTCATCCCATTTGGGCAAATATTATACGTTTGGTGCACAATAAAAGGTAAATCGGACGAAGTTATATGTGGGAGCTATATCCAAATCTGAACCGATCTCGATAAAATTTAGCAAATGTATTTTTGAGCTGTATTTGATATATTTCCCCAAATATTGTTGTTACAGAGTGCATATTACGGCGGCGGTGGACAAAAATAACAAATCGGATGAACGATATATATGGGAGCTATAGCTATATCTGAACCGATTTCGATCAAATTTGGCATATATATTTTCAGGTCTAATTTGGGTGTATATGCAAAATTCCATACAATTCGGGCTGATATTACACGTTTGGTGCACATTGAAAAGCAAATCGGACGAAGATATATATGGGAGTTATATCTAATTTTTTACCGATTATCTCCAATTTCAATAGGGTTCGTCCTTGGGCCAAACAAAATATCTTTGCAAAATTTCATCTGGATCGGGCAATAAATGCGACCTGTACTTTGCTTACAAAAATACATGGACAGACGGACGGACGGACGGACGGACAGACATGCATAAATCGACTCAGAATGTGATTCTATGCATATCACCAAAAGGAACTATGGGCCTATCTCGTTTCCTTCTGCCTGTAACAAACAAATGCACAAAGACATAATACCCTGACCACCTTGTGGTGTAGGGTATAAAAAGAGGACAGGATGACATTTTATAAGTATTTACTGCGGTCAAATGTTACTGAACAAACCCATTATTTGGTAATGAAATTGTTTGTGGGGGCGCTCACTCTGTGCCGCCACTACCCATTACTTGGTAAGTTCTTTTGGCTTTTTTTTTTAGCCACTAGCTAATGCAGAGGGTATTATTTTTGTACTTCTGGTATGAGGATTGACATTTGCTAGAAGTGGTACATACCGCTACCAAATTTTTGCTGGGATATTAACGTAAACCATGATGCTGATGCGGATAATGATGATGATGACGATGGCTTGTTAGCCAGAAATAAATGCCATCCTTGAAGCGCACACACGACGTCACGAAACTGACATAAATTAAAAAGGAGAACAACTTGAAACCGAAAAAGCTGAAAGACAAAAACAACAACAACATTGGTGTGTGTGTCTTCAGCAGTCATTCCATGGCAAACAATGGCAATGTTTTCTTTCAGCAGCAACAACAAAGACAGCCACAAGAAATCAGCATCACCGACTAAACAATAACACCAAAATCATCATCAGTTTAAACATGATCGTTACCATCAAAACGACTAACTTTGAGATTTTTTACAAGTTCCAAACGGCCAGCAAAAAAAAAAAAAAACAAAAATCAAGCACGTCGAGATACCCCAGGAGTATTCAGGCTTATTATACATCCATTGGGAATCCAAGAAGAAAACAGCGTTCCAAAAAAAAAACAAGAAAACAACCTCCACTTCAATCTTCTTTGGCTAATGATTGATGAGCTTGTCTTTTGATGAATGCATACCAAAAATGCTTGGCTGCTTACCTGTCCTGTCCTGGCCATTAGCCAGCCAGCTAGCCAACGCTATCGCTAACTAAAGAGCTGGTAATCGTTGGATCGTTACGATAGCTTACGGTTTTCTTGTAGTACATTAGAAGCATATAAAACAATTCGCTATTATAAATTAATTGGCCAAGAATGTCTTATTCGACAAAAAGCAACAACAACAACATCGATGGCCAATACAACTCGCCTGTCTTGTTTACGTTCTTTTTTATTTTACAATAACAATTTATTTAATTATAGGTTTATATAATAGTCAGGTTATGAGTCATTTGAGTTATTTTTTCCTTCACCCCCTCCCCACGCTAGACAAGTCTGAGCGTACCGTAGTTTTAAGTGGAAATTAACAATCTACTTATTTCAAAGAAAATAGCTCAATTATTGGAAAGCAATGCGAATATAAAAAAATTAACATGGCAACAGAAAAAGGTCAAGGTGATTTTTAGGAAAAAGTCAGATAAAGGCTAAAAAAACACTGGGGAAACATAATACAGGGTGACATGAAAAAACTGTAACCCACTTCAGGCTGCTGTCATTTCTAAGCCTATCGTCCAACAGCAGTTAAAATTATTGCAGTGACAGCTCATTATACTGTTTAGAATTGGTGAGAATTTTCCAGAAAACGGTTATTTGTGATGGAATTCAAGCGCGATAGTGTGATTTCTTTATATTGGCTATCGTTAGAGCACTCCAGCATTTAAATGTGAATAAATCTTTTGTGTCTCGTAACATCGCTCGTTAAACAATCAGCAAGAAACATCAGCAGAAATGGTTGGAAAAGTAAAGAAGCGACTTGATCGAAACCCGCGTAGCAGTGGCCGAAAAATGGCTCGTGAGCTGAACATATCGCAATACCCTATTCGGCAAATATTGAAAAATGAGCTCGAGGTAAAGCCATTGAAATTCTAAAAAGTGCAAGAACTTACACCGCAACAGAAAGGAAATAGACTCATAAGAGCTAAGGAGTTGCTTCGCTTGGTCGAAAGTGGTGAACTGCCGAATTGTGTTTTCTTCGATGAGAAAAAATTCGCTGTCCAGCAGTTTTTAAACAAACAAAATGATCGTGAACTTGCTAAAGAGATCGTGTTTACTTGCCAAAGAGGTCAGCTGAAAATGGGCACATTCGGTTGGCCACCAGCGCTCAAGCGACAGCCATGGTGATGGTGTGGGCCGCCGTAACAGCCGATGGTCGCTCTCCGCTTTTATTAATCGACCGTGGCATCAGAATAAATGCCGAATATTAACGCGCAAATATTCTGTGGGATGTATTAAAGCCTTGGGCACGCAAACGGACCTCGGACATTCCAAGAGGATGCAGCACGCGCCACCCAAGAATGGTTACAAAATGAGGTTCCTCGCTATATTTCCAGCGCACAATGTCGCACAAAATCTCGGTTTCATTGGCCGTTTAAAGGCCATAGGTGACCAATTCGAAGATATCTAAAATTATTCTAAAATTTGATGCTATTTCCGATTTGATGCTTTCATTTAATAAAATTTAAAAATTTTGGCGTTTGACTTTGTGCAGTTTTTTTTTATCTCACCCTGTACATCAAACTTACTTTCCAACTTCGATTATCATACCAAATTTCAAGTTTTTAGCTCTATCTCTTTACATAATAAATAAAGAAATGGTACTATTTTAGAAGTTTAGTACCATTTAAGAACTTTTCGAAATCTTAAAATGAGAATTTCTTTGTTACATCTATCCTGCACTCTATCAATGACTCTCATTTGAAATTTCAGAATTTTAGCTTCCGTTTGCCGGATACAAAGTATTGAATTTTCAGTACATTTTAGTACTTTTCGTATCGTTTTAGTACGAATTTCCAAAAACCCAGCCTTATCACACGCCTACGCACCAAGACTGACATACTGTCTTTCAAGATTCAGCCGTTTCGTCTGGGCATTGATTATACCTTTAATTTTTTGAACCTATTGGTGATGAAATGAGCAATTTGTTTACACTACGTGGTAATGGGTTATGTAGCCTCCAAATTTATGCTGAGGTGTAAAGTAAACCTCCTTAAATGGTACTAAACTTCTAAAATTGTACAATTTCTTTATTTATTATGTAAAGGGAAAAAGCAAACCTCCAATCAGAAAATCCTATAAATTTTACGTTTGGCCCCTAATGAATTAATTACAGCAAAAAAACATCGGAAAGTCTTTCAAGTACATATACATGTACAAGGTGGCGCAAAAGTAAACTTCCGATGTTTTTTTGGCTGTAATTATTTCATTAGGGGCCAATCGTGAAATTTATAGGATTTTCTGATTAGAGGTTTACTTTTTCCCTTTACATTAGGGGCAATCGTAAAATTTCAGCATTTTCTGATAGGAGTATTACTTATGCGCCACCTTGTATTTGCGACCATTTTCCATTCCCCATTCCTTAAATCTATATCCCAAGTACAGAGAGCCACACCTCTCTGTTCCACAAAGGAGAACTTTCTACCTTCCCTTCACCCTGATTTGAAACATTCAAATCTCGATTTCTCTTCCATAACTGTCTTGGAAAACATGACACATCAAAATTCTGCGGAAACCCTTTGAAAACGGAAGCCATTGATGGACATAGTTGACCCGTTTTACCCTTTTCTTTGGGGGGAAGGCAAAAACGATTTCCTTAATTTCCATTAAGTCAAAAAAAAAAAATAAATAACAAAAACCAACAGCAACAACAACAATGAAATATATTGACCATGAGATCATAGAGGTTAATGCAAAAAAAAAATTAAATAAAATTTAATGCCTCATCATAATTTCCCTGCCCACTTTTTGTACAAAATTCCAAGCAAATGACCTACACACACTCCAAGAACATCGCCATACATGTGTACATTACCTCCCCTCTGCACACTACAGGCCTGCTTTTAGTTCTTAACAAGAATTTAATGGCCATTACTTTAGTTCACTGCTCAGTTGAAATCAGTTAATTTCAATTTGAAAAGAAAAACTAAACAAAAAAAAAATAGAATAAATGAAAACGACGATTGTTTACTTTGCTAAGTGAACCCCACCGGCCGGGCCCGGCCCGTCGAGCAGTGGATGGCGGGGTAAAATAAGTGAGACGTCGTCGCCGTGGTCGTAGTAATACAAGTGATATGATTTCAACGACAATGGAGCCATAAAGAACAACTCTTCTTCGCTCATCGTTGTCGGCATCGTTTACTACTTGTCCAGACAACTTTAGCGCTGCTGCTTCACAATCGGAAAAAAATTATAAAAAAAAAAAACGAAAAACTTAATAGCTCACAACAACAAGTTGAAACTTACTTAAAGAACAAAACCCCCGAACAAAACCTGCAGCAACAACAACGTCAACAAAGTATCAATAAACCAGCCGACAACAACAACAACAACAATGCGCAACATTATTTAAAAAGTGTGGTCTGTCGGTCGTCGGCGCCTATATGCTTGGCGCCACTTTACGCGATGTGGATACACTCAGTGCCATAAATACTCACATTGTTTTTACTATCTGCGTTTGTGTGTGTGTGTGTTTGAATGTGAGCATTGCCGCTGTGTTTGTAAGCCCCAACGCCAGAGAGTTTGCTTTTGAATGTGTGTGTGTGTGTGTATGTACTTGCGTGTGTGCATTCGTTATAACTTGTACCTTAGCCCCAACAAGTTTAGAACGCGTTCAATGCGTCGTCGTCGCCGTCGTTACTCGATTATCACGACATGCACCAGCAGACTTGAACAAATACTCAATACACACACACACAAGTGCTCGTTCTCTCTCGTGTTTATTCAAAGCAAGTAAAAATTCGCAAACGCACATTGTATTGCTGGACAGGGATGCCGTTTTACAAGCCATCAAAAAGAAAACCTCATTACCAAATAATAAGTTTATTAAATACATTTTGAAAACAGTAACTACATACACAATCGCTTCCTAACCACTTACTTTTAACAAAAAAATGTCATAAGATGTAATTAATTAATAACAAACTGCCATCAAGAGCCTATAAATTAGCTCGCAAAGGAAGTTGTTCTAATATTAGAATATTCTCTGATGTGTTTAGATTCTCAGAGAAAAAACCTCTCCCTTACAGAAAATTTTATATATAGGTCCTGTATTCATCGTACATCGGAATATCCCGATATTCTGCATTTCGAACTCTTTCAAATAACCAAAGAACTTTAAATATTGTGTGCCTAATATGAAATGAGTGTGCTGGAAATCCGAGAATGATGAGCAGAATTACTTTGCATGCTTATGTGCAATTTTACATGAATGGCATGGCATACATAAGAATTTTATTTGGCTACCAGTCTGGGAATATATTGTTTACGTCACATATATTTGAAGGTAAATGAAACTTAAAAACATCCGTACGTACATTTACGTCTCTATGTTAGAGAAACTTTATCAGTCATTTAAAAATAATGGACCTTTAAAATTAACCAGAAAAAAAATCAGGACCGGCTGGAGAAAGATGCAGAGAGTATGAGAGGGAGGCACAATGTATTGTCACAGGAAAAAAAGAAAGATCACAAAGGGCAACGTAATGAAAGAGAAAATCTTAAAGGAATTGTTTAGAAATTTTCTAGCGTCAATTATTTTTTTAATTTCTTAAATAATATTCTAACAAAAAAAAAAAAAAAACAAGAAAAAAAGGGTGTAAGTTCGGCCGGGCCGAATATTTAATACCCTCCACCATTTGGAGCGAATTTGGCAATTTCCAAGATAGTAAAATCCGTTAACAATTCTATTAAAATTTTAAAAATACCTTTATTTTAGGGTATATACGACGACTTGGACCTCTATAGGCAACCTTTGTCATAACCCATTACGAATATTAAAAAAAATCGGTGAATAATGCAGCAAAAATCATTAAAATTATATAGGGGCAATACCAAAACATGGACCTGCACAGACAATTTTCTGTCATAGACTGTAGTATCCATTACGAACTTCAAATACCAAATTTGAAACAATTCCGGAGAATAATGTCGCTAAAATTATCACAATACCGAATATCGGGAAGTACCGTTTTATGGCCCATTACGAACTTAAAATATGAAATTTGAAATTATTCCGGTAGATAATGTCGCTAAAATCATGAAAATACCGCATATCGGGAGGTAGCCTTATATGGGGGCTATATGAAGGCGTGGACCTGCACAGACAATTTTCTGTCTTAGTCTGTAGTATGCATTACGAACTTCAAATACTAAATTTGAAACAATTCCGGTGAATAATGTCGCTAAAATCATGAAAGTACCGAATATCGGGAGGTACCATTATGTGGGGGCTATATTGTGATTATTATACCAAAACGCAAGAACTTACACCGCAACTGAAAGAAAATAGACTCAAAAGAGCTAGATCTGCTTCGCTTGTGGTGAACTGCCGAATTTGGTTTTCTCCGATGAGAAAACATTCGTTGTCCAGCTGTTTATAAACAAACAAAACGATCGTGTTTATTGCCAAAGAGGTCTGCTGAAAATGTGTACATTCGGTTGGCCACCAAAACTCAAGCGCCGGCCATGGTGATGGTGTGGGCGCCATAACAGCCGATTGTCGCTCTAAGCTCATATTAATCGATCGTGGCATCAGAATAAATGTCGAATATTATCACGAAAATATTTTGGAGGATGTATTAAAGCCTTAGGCACGCAAACATTTTGGCCGCAGATCTTGCACATTCCAGCAGGACTCAGCACCATCGCACTCAGCACACGCCACCCAAGAATGGTTACAAAATGAGGTTCCTCGCTTCATTTCCAGCGCACAATGACCACTAAATTCTCCGGATACTAATCCGTTGGACTGTTGTGTCTGGAGTATTTTGGAAAGCAAGGTTGGCACTAAAAAATACCAAAGTGTCGATCACCTTAAGCAAGCGCTTCGCCGGGAATGGGCCAAAATACCGCAGAGCAACATTCGGGTAGCGTGTGACGGTTTCATTGGCCACTTAAAGGCCATAATTCGTGCCAAAGGTGACCAATTTGAACAAATCTAAACTTATTCTGAAATTTGATGCTATTTCCGACAATTTTTGCTTTCATTCAATAAAAAACTTAATGAAATGACGTTTGACTTTGTTGCAATTTTTGATCTGACCCTGTAGAAGGAAAGATTTTGGTGCAAAATTACTTAATTATTTTTCGAATATCCTCTTCGTTAAAGGAAAAACTTGAATATAAAGAAGGTGTTATCGAACGAGACGAGCTCGTTTCAATTGACCGACGACAATATTGAAGCATTTGTTCTTGAGACACCCGCCGAAATGTTGGAAAGAGTATGCCGATATTGAACTAAACGGTTAAATTACGTTATAAAATTGTTGATTGATTAATTCTGAAGTTTTTCTTAAGTTTGGCTTAATTTCATGTTTTTTTAACGAAACTGACAGATTTGCAAAATTTGCTGCTCGCTACTAATATCTCCAATATCTGCTTAGTATGACAACTTTGGTGGAAAGCAAGTGAATGAGAATCACATTCACCTCTTGCCTTTCCCAAAATACATCATAACAAAATATTGCAAAGCTACCACCACATTTTCAAATATGAATTCACAGAGCTCTTTAAAAAATTTGTTATAAAACAAATTGCCACTATTCTGGTGTACTTCATATATTATTCGATACAAATTTCAGCAAGGTCTAGCACTTAAAAGTCCCAATCTGTATGGGTCAAAAAAAAAAAACAACTATGATATTAGAGTTCTTCAAAGTTGTGGTTTCAAAAATTTTGTATTTTTGTATTTTATCCACATGCGATCTCATTTTCATCAACTACCTTCTTTTTTTTAAAAAAAAGACCCTTTAAATATCCATTACTATGACCATTCTCATGATTCATTCTTTAACATATCAACCCAAAATATTAATATTTATTTGAAAACTATACAAAGTCTCGTCTCTACACAAAGGTGTGTGTGCAAACAAAAATACATATTTGCAATGAGTTGTTGTTTATTTTCATTTATATATTTTGTTGTTGTTGTTCCTCATTTCTGTCGGTTTCGAAAATGCATTAAGCAAACGCCAACAGCAAATTTTAGCACCAAAAGGCTAACTATTTCAAATACTTGAAATGCGTCTATTTTTTTTTTCTTGGTTGAAATTTTTGGCGACGCTATGCCATTAAAAAACCCCAATATCCACACACACACACACACTCACTCACTCAGCCATCGCCTCACAAACACGAATTAGATAAACAACATTAGTGTTGTTGCTGTTGTTTTTGAATTGCGAACACCGCCGCTGCCAAGCGCATCAAACCACGCGAACTTAATGGCATACGCGTATATTTTCCTGGCGCCACTTGCTAAATTTACGCAAATCGCTTGTAAAGAATTTAGACGCCTGCCTGTTGTTGTCATTGGGTTGCTTGCCTCATTCGTTTGTGTGGCTCGTTCGTTCGCTCGCTCTCTCATTTTCAGTTTGTTTTTCAAACCAACACTGCACTTGGTCAGCATGAGTACGAAGTAGGAAGACTTAATGAACGATGGATACTGAGTTTTTGGGAATTTCAGATTTCAAATGGGAAATGCAATCAATCTACTTTTAGGAGATTGTAAAAGCATGCCTATCTATCTTTATTTTTTGTTGATGAAACATTGTTGTTTTAATTGGGGTTTGTTGTTGTTTCTTTTTTTTGCATTTATTGATAATTATTAATTTAATAATGGCATTTCGAATTCAATATTTTGATGATTGATTTTGGTTGCGTGATCTTTGTCACATATCAGAAAATATTGGTATTCTCTCTCTTTCCCACTATCAGAGAGAGAGGAGAGAGAGTACCAGTTCAATTGAAATGCGTAAACGCAGTCAATTCAGAGAAAAATGATTTTCAAGAGAGTGAGTCATGAATTCTTGTTGATGAGTAGAGAGAAGAAGAACCCTGGTTAAAAACATTCCGTTGATGGATATGTTAAAGGTCTTTAATCGATATCAGATGAACATTAACACTATTTTCAGTGGACATTTTAGGGATTTTTCATTTACAGTTTTGTGTCGATAGGAGTCATGGTAAAGGTCTTCCATTGGTATTGTTTTTTTTTTTTTGAATCGATAGAAGACCTGTTAAATGATTTTCTTTATAGGAGGCCTATTAAAAGTCTTCATTATATAGGAGATAAAGGGTGAGATGAAAAAACTGCAACCAATTTCAGACTGCAGGCATTTCTAAGCCACTCGTCCGACAGCTGTTAAAACTATTCCAGTGACAGCTCATTATATTGTTTACAAGCGTACAAAAGCATTTTGGTGAGAATTTTCCAGAAAAAAAAAGTTATTTGTGATGAAATTCAAGCGTGATAGTGAGATTTCTTTATATTTGGCTGGAAAACCACAAGTGTCTATCGTTAGAGCACTCCAGCATTTGAATGTGAATACACTTTTCGGGTCTCGTACCATCGCTCGTTAGCGATACTGGTAGCGTAGACCGACGTCAAGGATGTGGACGGAAGAAAACAACAACATTAGCAGAAATGGTTCGAAAAATAAAGAAGCAACTTGATCGAAACCCGAAAAATGGCTCGTGAGCTGAACATATCACAATATTCCATTCGGCAAAAAATGAAAAAATGAGCTCGGGGTAAAGCCATTGAAATTCCAAAAAGTGCAAGAACTTACACCACAACGGAAAGAAAATAGACTCAAAAGAGCTAAAGAGTTTCTTCGCTTGGCCGAAAGTGGTGAACTGCCGAATTTGGTTTTCTCCGATGAGAAAACATTCGTTGTCCGGCAGTTTGTAAATATAGTAAACAAACAAAATGATCGTGTTCATTTGCCAAAGAGGTCAGCTGAAAATGTACACCTTCGGTTGGCCACTAGAACTCAGGCGCAGGTCATGGTGATGGTGTGGGCCGCTATAACAGCCGATGGTCGCTCTCCGCTCGTATTAATCGACCGTGGCATCAGAATAAATGCCGAATATTATCGCGAAAATATTCTGGAGGGTGTATTAAAGCTTTAGGCACGCAAACATTTTGGCCACAGACCTTGGACATTTCAACAGGACTCAGCACCATCGCACCCAACAATGGTTACAAAATGAGGTTCCTCGCTTCATTTCCAGTGCACAATGGCCACCAAAATCCTCGGATACCAATCCGTTGGACTATTGTGTCTGGAGTATTTTGGAATGCAAGGTTGGCACTAAAAAATACCAAAGGGTCGATCGCCTCAAGCAAGCGCTTCACCGGGAATGGGCCAAAATACTGCAGAGCAACATTCGGGCAGCTTGTGACGGTTTCATTGCCAGTTTGAAGGCCATAATTCCTGTCAAAGGTTACCAATTCGAAAAAATCTAAACCTATTCTAAAATTTTATGCTATTTCCGATATTTTTTGCTTTCATTCAAAAAAATTGAGAAAAAAATGTAAAAATTATAGTGCTTGACTTTGTTGCAATTTTTTTTTATCTCACCGTGTATCAAAGGTATTTTATCTAAAGGAAACCTGTTAAAAATCTCCTATCTGAACGAGACCTTTTTTTATCGATAAGAAGCTTGTTAACGGCCTTTAATCTATGGCAGACCGGCGTCTTCTCTCGATAGGAGTTTTTTGAAAGGTCGTCTCTCTACATGAAACCTATTATCTCTAAGTGCATTGAAGAACTGGAAGAGTATGTGTTTCAAAAGAAGTTATTTTTCAATCTCTCGCTAGTATTCCTGTTGAGATTGGCTGTCAAAAATACACATACTTACAAATAAAACAACGGTACACAAATAAAACCTACAGAAGTACTCGACAAGAGTAGAATCTTCTCGATTTCGATCGAATTTTATTTCTTATTCTCGAATACGAACAATGTATACTCGCTCTTATTAGAGTAGTATAGTAAAATGGAGCATATTCCTTTTTTATATATCTACCTTTAGGAGAACTCTCGCTCAAAATTGAGTAGATGGGAGTAAAATTCACTCGAAAGCAAGTGGATTCTACTCTTGCATTTTGCAGTTCTGGTTAAAGCTCAAATAACTGTCAAAGGTCTCCTACCTTTACAATACCTAGTAAAGACCTTTCATATGGAAAATACGCGATCTTTACATATGGTAGACTGGTTAATAGGTCGTCTACCTAATAAAGAGTTCAATAAGTTTAAAGTACCTCTTCTACCCGAGAAAGTTCTGATAAATGTCTCATATCCACGGAAGAAAATTTCCACCAACTACAAGTAAAAAACCTCGACCATGAGTTAAATATAATGAATGATGCATACTTTTAGGCGTTGCATTAATTCATTTATCTAACGTCTATACATATTTGTTCAGTTAAGTAGTTAAATTTATAAATAAAGTTTTCCAAAAACTTTATAGGTTTGGTTTCTTTATTTTGTAACATACCTGTTTCGAGAATGCGACTCCAGTGCAAGGGATTGCAACACACATACACTGGGTCGCGTTCGTTTGGACATACGGGTAAGCGTTTCAGCTGTGAGGAATTGTTCAAATCTCGCCACAAAAACAGGCGACACACTATCACATACGGTTCTTCGCCGAGTATTTCGGCACGACGCATCAAGATGCAATTGGTTTGATATGTTGTCACGCTGTTGGACGAGCACGCTGCCGCCGTCGACGACTTTGTTGTGGGTTCGTGACGCGATTTCACAGCCTTTAACAAGCTGGTTATTTGACGGGCCTTGAGTTCTTTCATTAGAGCATCGAAATACGTTTTCGCCGACGTGGCCATGTTTTTCGAGTTTTCGTAGCTTTCCTTGTTGCAGGGCATGGTGGAATTGTTGTTGTTGTTGGCCACCGTCGTCGTTGTCATCGTTGTGGTGGGGTTCAGGCTGAAGGGATCGTGGTTGGTACTGCTTGTTGCGGTCACAATGGAATTGGAGGAACCAAAACCTCCGCCACAACAATTCCTGAGTATTTTTGCTGCGGTGGCAGCAAACGAAGTTGTTGCCGAGGTCAGGGTTGTTGCCGAATTGACAAGGGTCGTGGCAACGGGATTGAGGGAAATGTTCGTTTTCGATTGCGCACGCCTTGGTGTGGTCACTGTTCGCTCCACCATCCTGGATAGATCCTTCGTCAGATGAAAGGTACTGGTGCTGTTGGTGGAGGAGGTGGTGGTGTTGTTGCTGCTGCTGCTGCCTGAACTGATCTCGTTCAGTTTTTCGTACTCGTCGACGTGCATTATGTCGCCAGTATTTACGTAGCTGTAGCCACCTGGCCTCTGGCCGTAACCGGTTTCGGACTCGGTCGCCGACAGTGATGTTTCCGTTTCTCCGTCCGTTACATAGGCCTGCGGCTGGCGAAACGTTTGACAATAGTCTCGAGGATTCACACAGTCCATGTCCACGGCCGTGGCACTGTAGGGCGGCGGGGGTGTGCTCAGTTGCGGCCGCAGCGACATGGTGCTGGAGCTCTCGCCAGAGACATCGCAATAGAAGGTCTGCTGCCTCGACAGTGACCGCTCCGATGCGTGAGGGTGGTGTTGAGGTGGAAGGCGATGCGGCGGTGGTGGCTGTCTGGTCGTCCCACGTACAGGTGTTGTTAGGTTTTTTGACGCATAACGCCATAGTTCTTTCTTCTCGCTTTGAAATTTCATGGAGAGACATTAAATGTAGCGGTAACATCGATCTTATCCTATTTGCATTATTCGCCTTAACTAATTGGATTGGTTTTGTATTTCGATACGGGCGACGGTGGTGGTGGTGGTTGCGGGTGTCTGGAGTCGTATGTAGCCCGTTCCTTTTTCGTTTGCCGAACAAAATTTTTCTTTTTTTTTGGTTTGTTTGTTGGTTCTTGCTGTTAACAACCTTTTCACTTCAATGGTTGAACACTCAGTGAAGAGGGCAATTCCGCTTCCGCAAAAAATACGGAAAAATTTACTATCGCGTTTGTTTTCTTTTTTGTTTCGATTCCACGAACGAACGTAATGAGAGCAAGTTTTTGCAATTGAACTCTCTCGGGACTTGCTCTCTTTCCGATACAATTTTACCTCAATTCCGTAACGAGAGACGCGTTCGATTTCACGAATTAGCACTATAGCGGGGAGTAAAATACGACGATTCAACGAAATGTTTGCACTTTCTCAACAAACGAGAGAGAGAGAGAGCGCGCGCGCGATCACGATCGATTCGATACACAATAAATAATATTCCTGTAATTGAACGAAAAAAAAGAAGAAAAAATATAAAATCAACAAAAAAACAATTATCGTTTTTTGTGGAATTAAAACATAATTCAAAAATTGCTGCTAAAAAGTATCCAACTTAATTATTGAAATTACGAATTGATTGATAACTCATGGCGATCAATTTTCATAAAAAACTACCCAAAATTTAGAGTAGTGAAACAACTGAGTGATTGACCGAAAATCAAACCCCCCAACGAAACGGCTGAAGTTTGAATTTTAAAATTTTCCACGAGATTCAGTGATAAGGCTGATTTTTTCTTTTGAAAATTCGTATCAAAAGGGTACGAAAGATGCTGAAATGTACTAAAAACTGAATTTTTTGCAATGGACAGACGGCTAGAATTCTAGAATTTGAATTAAAATTTAATGATGAAGTGCAGGATACTTGCACCAAAGGATTTATGGACATTCGAAGTTAAAGGTTACGAAAAGTTCTAAAATGGTACTAAACTTCTAAAATGGTACCATTTGGAAATTTGGTATGGGAATCAAGGTTGGAATGTAAGTCAGTATATTATACAGGGTTGTCCATATTCGACGGACCCATCTGGCAATGCCATAACTTTTGACAGAGATGTCACATCGCTTAATGACATACCGCGTTTGAAGCGTCAGTCCAAGCAGATTTTTACCATGAACCAATACAGGCCACGCGAGCGCTCTGAAATTGTTGAAATTTACATTCAATTGTGAAAAAAAAAAATGTGAGAAGTGCGCCTTCTAAGAACGCCATTAAGCGTTTATACGAAAAATTTCGACTGGTCGAAATCATCGACCAAGGCGATCGGCCGAGAATATCGCTGTCGTACGAGCCAGTGTTGAGAGGTCCCCAAGAACATCCCAAAAACGCCGTTCTCAGCAGTTGGGCATGGCTTGGTCCACTTTACAACGGATTATTCGCATTGATTTGCATTTGTTCCCGTACAAAATTCAATTGACGCAAAGAATGTTGCCCGCCGGACAAGCCTCGTCGATTGGAAGGTCCGTCGAATATGGGCAACCCTGTATGAAGGTGATTTTGGAAATGTGTACGAAGAGTGCGGTACGGTACTAAATTTGGAACAGTTTGGCTTTGGGTGAACGGATGAAGCCAAAATTTTGATATTCTTAATTAGCGAGGGAGCTTTTGGGCTATGCGTTCTTGAAGTGGACGAAAAGTACTATATTTGGTACAATTTGGTAATGGGTAATTTGATATTTGGCATGAGGGTCGCTATTCTTGTGTAGTCTTGACTATGGAGGTGGCTTTCGGTGGCAATTGTATGAAAAGTACCAAGTGGTACTAAACTTTATCTTGGTTGAGGGGATAGTGATACAATTATGGAATTCGTTATTTAGATTACTGATGCTGTCTGCGTTTGAGATTTAGCAGTAATTTATAAATGCGTCCTATTTGTACAAAAAGTACTAAATGGTACGAGATTTGGTATTCCGTGAGGAGATACAGCTGGAATCCTCAAATTTGATATAGATCTCACTGTTGGTGTCCGTGGTTAAGATATAAAGCTGGTTTTCTGTAAATATGTACAATAATTGTACGAAAAGTTCTAAATAGTACTAAATATGCTATCGAATGTAAGAATAGAGCTAAAATACTGAAATGTGGTATTAAGGTCGCTGTTGCTATCTCGGTTTGAGATATGAAGGTGGTTTTGGAAATGTCTACTATAATTGTTCGAAAAGTACTAAGAGGTCGTTGTGGTGGTGGTGGTGGTTTTGCCAATGCATACTATAACTGTATAGGGTGAGATGAAATAACTGCGACCAACTTCAGACTGTTGTCTTTTCTAAGCCACTCGTCCGACAGCTGCTAAAATTATTCCAGCGACAGCTCATTATAGTGTTTACGTACAAAAGCATTTCGATGAGAATTTTCCAGAAAAAATGTTGTTCGTGATGGAATTCAAGCGTGATAGTGTGATTTCTATTTATTTGGCCGGAAAACCAGACGTGGCTATCGTTAGAGCACTCCAGCATTGAAATGTATATAAATTTTTTGTGTCCCGTACCATCGCTCGATATCGTGAAACGGAGGCGTAACCAGATATCAAGGAAGTGGACAGAAACATGAGCAGAAATGGTTCGAAAAGTAAAAAAGCAACTTGATAAAATTCTCGTCGCAGTGGCCTGAAAATGCCTCGTGAGCTGAACATATCGCAATATTCCATTCGGCAAATATTGAAAAATGAGCTGGGTGTAAAGCCATTGACATTCCAAAAAGTGCAAGAACTTACACCGCAACAGAAAGAAAATAGACTCAAAAGAGCTAAAGAGTTGCTTCGCTTGGCCGAAAGTGGTGAACTGCAGAATTTGGTTTTCTCTGATGAGAAAACTTTCGTTGTCCAGCAGTTTGTAAACAAACAAAATGACGTCAGCTAAAAATGTACACCTTCGGTTGGCCACCAGAACTCAAGCGCCGGCCATGGTGGTGATGAGGGCCGCCATAACAACCGATGGTCGCTCTTCGCTCATATTAATCGACCGTGGCATCAGAATACATGCCGAATATTATCGCGAAAATATCCTGGAGGGTGTATTAAAGCCTTGGAAACGCAAACATTTTGCCCGCAGACCTTGGACATTCCAACAGGACTCAGCACGATCACACTTAGCACGCGCCACCCAAGAATGTTTACAAAATGAGGTTCCTCGCTTCATTTCCAGCGCACAATGGCCATTAAAATCTTCGGATACAATCCGATTAAATATTAATTATTATATTTTGGAAAACAAGGTTGGCACTAAAAAATACCAAACTATCGATCACCTCAAGCAAGCGCTTCACCAGGAATAGGCCAAAATACCGCAGAGCAACATTCGGGCAGCGTTTGGCGTGGTTTCATTGGCCGTTTGAAGGCCATAATTCGTGCCAAATGTGACCAATTCGAACAATTCCAAACTTAATTTAAAATTTGATGCTATTTCCGGCATTTTTTGCTTCCATTCTATAAAATTAAAAAAAAAAACAAGTAAGCAAAGGCTATAGTCGTGCGGGGCCGACCATGTGATACCCTATATTTATATTCAGATCGATTTTGGAAGTTTTCTCTTTTGAAATTATGTCACGGAGCACTGACCTGACCAGGGATATTTGCCCAATAACGAAATCAGCATAAAAAAGCCAGAAGATCACCTTTTGTGTATATCGGATATCACCTGTAAGTAATGCTGGTATTTTTTCAAAGAAAAGTAGTGGTCCATTCTACTCGCTGTCCTAATCTCGAACTTCATGCGAGATTTTGTGTCCTTTGGTTTCAATTTGTGACCTTTATAACGGCTGCAAAATCAGGAACAATTTTAGTTGTTGGTCCATTTCAACCTCCAAATATATTGCGGACACCTTTAAAACCAATATGTCTATCCCTTCTGAGCCTCACACTACCCTTGTGAAAATTTTCGTAAGGATCGGATAATAATTGCAATCTGTATATAACCCCAACATGTGTTGTAAGGTGAAAAATATTACAAAATGTACACCTCAGTATTATAAGTCAAATGGAAAAAATCGCATGCGATAAAAAATATGAAAAAATAAAAGATTTAGATTTTATTCTTTTATGCCAGGAAGGCATTCAGAATTGACAAAATTTGTCAAAATCGGTCCAGCCATTCTTGAGATATAAGCATTTTAGCTAACATCCCCTTCCTTTGTTTATAGACATTGTATATATTTCGCTATATATATCCGATATATTTACTATCAGCATCTACGTAACGGTCAGAATTGACCTGTTCGTCTTTTTGTGATTTCGCCGGGTCTAAAAATATTCGCGGTTTAATGCAAAATTTGACTTTTATTTAACACAAATGTTATAGTCTTTTTTACCCACTAAATATTACCCGATGAACATCAAAATCGGAAGGCTTCTGCTCAGCCCTAAGCTTTAGCCCCATGCTAATTTCTCCGTCGATTGGTCCATAATTGCGACCTGTAGAGCAACGGCAAAATCAGGATTTTTTTCAGTTTTTGGTCCATTTCGAAATATTGTGCGATCATCTCCAAAATAAATAGGGTTCTATTCTGACCTTATCCCCACCTCCATTCTAAATTTCGTGAAGATCGGGCCATAATTGCGACCTGTAGAGTGATTACAAATTAACATGGACAGACGGACAGACGGACGGACATACATAGCTAGGTCGACTCAGCTCGGCGAGATAGGAAGATCCATATATACTTTCCTATGTGGGAAATCAATATTTCGAGGTGTTACATAATTTTTGGCCCAATCAAACTTATAATACCCCCAACACATAGTGTTGTAGGGTATAAAAATTAAAAATTATGGCGTTTGCCGTTGTTGCAGTCTTTTTTTTATCTCACCCTGTAATTGTACGAAAAGTTCTAAATAGTACTAAATATGGTATTGGGTGAAGGAATATAGCTAATATCCTGAAATGTGATATTGAGGTCTCTGTTGGTATCTGAGATATGGAGGTAGTCTTGGAAATGTCTACTATAATTGTTCGAAAAGTACTAAACGCTACAAAATGTGTTTGTGGTTGAGAGAAGGAGCTGATTTTATATAAGCGTACTATTATTGTACCAAATGGTACTAAATTTGTTAACGGGGGAAATTACAGAGCTGAAATTTGATATTAAGGTCACTGTTGGTATCTGAGGTGGAAATTTGATTGTTTTGAAAAAGAATACCATGATTATTCAAAAGGTACTCAATGCCACAAAATTTGGTATTGGGCGAAGGCATAGAAGTGAAATTCTGAAATTTGATATTGATGATTGAAATTGAGACTGTTCAAAAGAACATATTTTACTAACACATTTTTAATTTTGTTTTTATTATTATTTTATTCTATGTCAGCATATAACTGACCTATATAATTATTGTTTGCCTTATGCAGGCCAATAGCCTAAATAAAGAAACACCTCGATTGGTTTCACATTGCATGGGTTATTGGCTGAAGTAATTTATTGCTTAGTTAACTTTAAATGCTAGTTTTAATGAATTCAAAAATGTATAAATAGAAAGCAAAAATAAATTTTCTTGGTAGATTACAAGAAATTGTAAACATACCAAGGTTACACAATTCAAGTGTTGTGTATATCTGCTTTAATTAATATTAATAAACATTTTTTGGTGACCCCGACGTGATCCTGACAAGGATTACTTGATTCACTCATAAATTTCGAATTTCCCCCCACCAGTGGTAAGGAATTTGAAATATTTATTTGTGAAAGGAGCTAGTTACGTACAACTAGTAGCACCATCTAAGAGCCAGAAACATCTGGAGAAGAAGCCAGTACCTACATCAAGAATCTGAATCAACTGATAGCTAATCACCGTAAGGCGGATACAGTATGGATCTAGCTACAGTAATCGAGCAACAACAAGCAGCAATTGCCGAGTTGAGGAAGGCAATTGCGAACGTAAAAAAGGCTCCATTGGAAAGAAGAACGGTGGAGTTCTACAGCAAAAAGCTCAAGGAAATGGAAGCACTCTGGGCAGAGATCGATCGCAATGAAAACAAAATTCGTGCAGATCCTGCGGCAGAGTCACATCTCCATATCACCAATAACGAATACCAAGTCATTGGTGAAGAGTACAGAGCTGCAATCGACAACATCGAGGCAGACATCAAAAGGGGCAAAGAACAAATGCCTCAGAAACCGCTTCCCGCAACAAGGGAGGGGGTGCAAAAACAATCAGGCCAGTTTACTGCAACCAGCAGCGTGACTGCATTAGTGAGACGTCAGAGGGCTCTAATGCAGTCCATACAAACGTTAATAAGGGGCAATTCAGGCCAAGCTGCTCCCTGTCAGACAGTGGCTGCAATTGAAAAACTGTGGACACACGTGGAAGATATCCACTTCAAAATGTTCGAGGACTTTGATGACCCAACGTTGGTGGGGTACGATGCATCAGCCTACGTTCTCTTAGAGGAAGAGACGTTAAAGTTCAAAGAAAAAATATCGACGCTAACACAGGTCGATCATTCGTCGTCTCAGCAGAGATCAGGCGGAAACTTGGCAAATCAAGTTAATCTGCCAAAAATTACAATCCCTCAATTTAATGGGGATTATTCGAAGTGGCAGACGTTTGCTGACATTTTTGGGAAAATGATCAACGAGCAAGCCTTGCCACAAGTGCAAAAAATGTGGTATCTCAAGGCCAACGTGACTGGGGAAGCCGAGAAACTCATAAGGCACCTCGAGTTGACCGAGGCGAATTACGACATTGCCTGGAAGACACTCCAAGACAGGTACAATAACAAGAGAGCTCAAGTGTCAACTATACTTGAGAGAATGCTAAACCTGCCCAACATGTCTGGCGATAGCAGATCAGTGAAGGACTTTCATGATAGTCTTCATGAATCGTTATTGGCATTGGAGGGTCTTGGAGTAAGGCCAAAGGAATGGGATCCACTCTTAATCCACATCCTAACAAAGAGGATGGACAAGACTACTCATGTGTTGTATGAGCAGTCGATTGTAGATTCGAAAGAACTCCAAACGATGGATCATTTCATGAAATGTTTGAGGAGTCGTTTCGAATCATTAGAAGCTGTCAATGGGATTCAGAAGAGCAAACCGTCAGCAACGACTGCTTCCACCACGATCCGTAGATGTCACATGTGCAAAGGTGACCACCCCCTATATTACTGCAAACAGTTCTTGGCAATGACAGTGCCCGAAAGACAGAAATGGGTTGCTAGACACAAGATGTGTCTAAATTGCTTCAAGGATGACCATCAGGCAAAAACGTGTACAAGTGGGAAGTGCAGGAAGTGTCAACAAAAACACAATACACTTTTGCATTTTTCAACGAGGCCACAAGTAGAGAACAAGTCAGCAGATTTGTCGGTTCAACAGCCGCCAACAGTAGCATCGGCGAATAGATCCCAATCATACGTACTTCTTGCAACCGCACGTGTTGCGATCAAGGCAAATAATGGAAGAAGCTATGAGTTTAAGGCGATTCTGGATTCCGGTTCACAAATTAATCTGGTGTCAGAGCGACTAGTGCAGAGGTTGGGTATCGAACCCATTCAAACATCTCTCTGTATCGAAGGTGTTGGAGGTAGATCAAGAACCGCAAACCACAGGGTCAACGTGGAGCTTAAGTCACTCACCAGCAAATTCAGAACACGCCTAGAAGCCTTTGTGTTACCAAATATAGTGCCACCCCAACCAAGCACTGAGATCGACATCACATCATGGCCTATTCCAGAAAACATAAAACTAGCAGATCCCTATTTTTATCAAACGACCAGGATTGACGTACTACTTGGAGCAGAGTTCTACTTCAACCTGATTCTCTCACAAGAACTTCGAATGTCCAAAGAGCTTCCTATATTGAAGAACTCAAAACTAGGATGGATTGCTAGTGGAAGAGTTCAGGCTGAATCAGAAACTGTGACATGCGCCGTTTTCGGAGAAGATGAACATGCTTTAGAAGATTTATTAAAGATGTTCTGGGAACAAGACGATGTTTGTGAAGACCAGAACTTGACAATAGCAGAGGAACAGTGTGAAAATCACTTCAACCAAAATACAACAGTGAATGAGAATGGTCGGTTTGTGGTGCGATTACCGTTTGCAGACGGCCCTGAGAAAATTTCTGAATCCTTGAATATTGCAGCATCAAGATTCTTTGCGTTGGAACGTCGCTTATCTAAGGATGCAAGTCTTCACGAGCAGTATGCTAAATTTATGAAGGAGTATGAGGATCTGGGACATATGACGAAAATACAATCAAGAGAGGTGCGTGGTAATCATTACTATATCCCGCATCATTGTGTCCTACGCCCAAATAGCAGCACAACAAAACTGAGGGTTGTGTTCGATGCGTCTTGCAAGTCATCATCTGGATGGTCACTCAATGATATTTTGCATTCAGGTCCCAGGGTTCAAGGAGATCTGTTTGGAATGCTGTTGCGGTTTAGACTGCCGAGATTTGTGTTTACAACAGACATTGAAAAGATGTACAGACAAGTGCTAGTCGACAAAAGAGATCGCAAATATCAACTAATCGTATGGAGAAACACTCCAGACAAGGAACTCGAACATTACATGTTGAATACGTTAACATATGGCATCTATTTTGAAGGAATTGGAATCACAAAAGTAGTAACAGCAGAGTGGAAACTGATCACTTATTATGATCTTTCCCCATTTTGGGCAGATATGGATGGCTTTTCTACCGGGATAGGAACCCTTCAGAAGTTGTGTAAGATAGCAGTTGAGAACAGAAGCTGTGAGATACTTTCAGAAAATCTTATTCAAGTACAAAAGCAGTTGGAATCAAATACACTGAACATATTCCCCAGGCGCATCAGGAGAGGAGCTCTAAACATAGTCGGGAACCTCGCACACTCGTTATTTGGTGTCTTGGATTCGGAATATGCGGAGCAAATGACTGTGACAATTGAGAAGGCAAATGAAGACAAGCAACATTTGTTGGATCTTCTAAAAAATCAGACATCTATTATTGACATAATTAGAAAGGACGAAGATACGAGCCAAAGGAACTTCGGCAACATGCAAGTGGAGATGAACCTTTTGGCAAATAAGGTGAAGAAAGAAGAAGATGTTGTAAAGACAACACAATCAATTATGTTTCTCACTTCACAGCTCATGCTACTTTCATCAAGGTTGAAACATATAGAAGATAACTTAATCGACGTTTTAACGGATGCTCATCATGGTCGGATAAGTCCGTTGCTACTTACGCCACATCAATTGCTACAAGAGCTCCAAACCATCAAGGCTCACATTCCTCCATCTCGTGCTCTACCCGTTCGCGAAGATAATGTTTCGGATTTCTTCAAATTAATGAAGAGTAAGGGAAGGGTTATTAAGAACCATATCATATTCGAGATTCGCCTTCCATTAGTGGATCTCCAGCAGTATGATTTATTCAAAATGATCCCCGTACCTATGCTACGATCCGGTCGATTTATTTCAATAGCTTTGAAATCAACATTATTGGCAGCTAACGTCCATCGGGATGAGTTCATATCGCTAACCGCAGAAGAAATGAACAGCTGCATACATACCACAAATGACGTTTTTATTTGCGACAACCAAGCGAAATTTAGCAAAGGCGATCGATCACATTTATGCGAGGTGATTTTCTTATTGAACAAATCGTCAGAAGCGTGCGACTTGCAATCAACCATGCACCACCAAACTTGGAGACAAATGGAACAAAAGAATAAATGGATGTTTACTCTAGGCAATTTAACAGAATTGTCCTTTGTTTGTGGTACAAAAATGACACACCTGGAGGTGCAAGGAGCTGGAACTTTAGAAATTGGGCCAGGCTGCATTTTCAAAGACAACACATTTACAATATACGGTCACTACGAAAACAAAACAACAGTGCACACATCATATCTGAGACTTAAGCCACTGGATTCCATAATCTCAAGCAGTAAGCTTGTCTTGCTCAACAAAACATTAAACAGCACCTATGAAACACATGCTGCTGAACTCGTCACCTTACACCAACAGCTAAAAACTATTGAAATCGGACGCCTTCCACAATTAATGAAATCGACGGCCATTCACCATCATACCATCAGCTATCTAGCTCTTTGCATTGGAATTGGAGTAGCCATATACGTCATTGTCAAGTTTCGGCACCACAGAACTTCCAATGCAAAGAGCTAGATAGCTGATAGATAGAGACATTGGAATAGGTATGGTCAGAAATATTGGATGTAGGCCCATTTTGCAATGGTTTACTAATATCCTCCTCGATAAACTTCAAAATGAAAGATTTGAAACATTTTCTAAATATGAAAATATGTCACCCAAAAAAAATATATTCATTACTAGCTACTAGTTTTACTTTCACATACATATGAATATGTACGTATGAATGTGTCTAGGCACTTTGGGCTAGCGTGAGTGGCGCGGCAATCGAGTGGCGCCAACAAACTATTTTATCAAATAAGAACTGAAAAAAAAAAAAACTAAAACAACAATATGTTACGCGCCGACTGACTTGATGTCATGGTTGAAATAGTTTTGTTATTTTGCGACAATAGTTCATTCTTCGGCGATGTTGTGAGGTGACAACAATAAAAAAAACCCGGTAACTACTTTGCCCTCTAATCAAATGGACGGCCATCAAAACTAGAAATAGTATCGAACGAGCCATGACTACTACCGTTACTGTGAGTCAAGGGTGTCTGTCTGTCTGCCCGCTATTACCACTTACATTGCCTGGAGCCAGAGATGGACATTTGGGTTTTGAAAGCGGGTGGTGGATGAACGGAAGGCACACATTCGAACTCATAATGCAATTCAATCCCAAAGAAATGCATGCTCGTACACGAGAATTGTAAATGAGTCTTTAGAAGACAAGTTGTTTGTTAAATTGCCTTCATCAATTCGAGCACCATCAACTTGTCAATGTTGCTGTTGTTGTTGTTGTTTTTGTATTAATGTCTTCTTGGTATCTTCACATGCCAGCCGGTCGTCTGGCCGGGTCTGTCGTCTTCGTTGTTGGTAAGAATAACGATGATGATGACGACAGCGTCAGCGACAACGGCGATGTTGGTTGTCTCATATATGTATGCAGAACCCCTATCTATGCATTTAGCTGACTACATACCAACCCAACATTTCATATGTCGATTTGTCTAGTCGAAGGTATTTTTTAGCTCATACATTTGTTAGGGTGGTGGTGCACCTCTGTTCTCTTTTGAGGTAAGAAAAAACCCAGTAACAACTGATCAAACTGACAGAAAGGACTGAGTCATTATGGACTTTTTTATACCCTCCACAGTATGGAGGGTATATTAAGTTTGTCATTCGCACCTCCTCCACTCCACAAAGTATATATTTTCTTGATCAGCATGAAACTCTATGTCGATTTAGCGATGTCCGACCGTCTCTCCGTCTTTGGAAATCACTCTAACTTCCGAACGAAATGAAGTAGGTTGATAACACTTTACTCAAATGTATATTATGTCTGCAGGACTTTTGGTATTGAAAATGGGCCATATAGGTCCCAGTTTTGGTATAGCCCCTATATAATGGTACCTCCCTATTTTCGGTATTTTCGTGAGTTAAGCTACATTACATTACATCACGGCAAATATTTCAAATTTGGTATCCGAAGTTCGCAATAGATGCTACAGCCTAAGACAGAAAATTGTCGGTGCAGGTCCAGGTCTTCGTATAGCATCCATACAACAGTACCTCCCGATATTCGGTATTTTGATGATTTTAGCGACATTATTCACCGGAATTGTTTCAAATTTAGTATTCGAAGTTCGTAATGGATACTTCAGCCTATGACAGAAAATTGTCGGTGCAGGTCCACGTCTTCGTATAGCCTCCATATAACGTAACCTTCCAATATTCGGTATTTTAATGATTTTAGCGACCGGAATTGTTTAAAATTTGGCATTTGAAGTTCGCAATAGATACTACAGCCTAAGACAGAAAATTGTCCACGTCTTCGTATAGTCCCCATATAACGGTACCTCCCGATATTCGGTATTTTGTTGATCTTAGCAACAATATTCACCGGAATTGTTTCAAATTTAGTATTCAAAATTCGTAATGGATACTTCATCCTATGACAGAAAATTGTCTGAGCAAGTCCACGTCTTCGTATAGGCCCCATATAACTTAACCTCCCGATATTCGATATTTTGATAATCTTAGCGACATTATTCACCGGAATTGTTTCAAATTTAGTATTTAAAGTTCGTAATGGATACTTCAGCCTATGACAGAAAATTGTCTGTGCAGGCCCACGTCTTCGTATAGCCCCCATATAACGGTACCTCCCGATATTCGGTATTTTGATGATCTTAGCGACATTATTCACCGGAATTGTTTCAAATTTAGTATTCGGAGTTCGTAATGGATACTACAGCCTAAGACAGAAAATTGTCGGAGCAAGTCCACGTCTTCGTATAGCCCCCATATAACGTAACCTCCCGATATTCGGTATTTTGATTATTTTAGCGACATTATTCACCGAAAGTTATTCAAATTTGGTATTTGAAGTTCGTAATGGATACTTCAACCTATGATAGGAAATTGTCGGTGCAGGCCCACGTCTTCGTATATCCCCCATATAACGTAACCTCCCGATATTCGGTATTTTGATGATTTTAGCGACATTATTCACGAAAATTGTTTCAAATTTGGTGTTTGAATTTCGTAACGGATACTTCAGCCTAAGACAAAAAATTGTCTGTGCAGGTCCACGTATTCGTATATGCCCCATTTAACGGCACCTCCCGCTATTCGGTATTTAGATGATTTTAGCGACATTATTCACCGGAATTGTTTAAAATTTGGCATTTGAAGTTCGCAATAGATACTACAGCCTTACACAGAAAATTGTCCGTGCAGGTCCACGTCTTCGTATGGCCCTTATACAATGTAACCTCCCGATATTCGGTATTTTGATGATTTTAGCGAAATAATTCACTGGAATTGTTTCAAATTTGGTATTTGAAGTTCGTAATGGATACTACAGCCTATGACAGGAAATTGTCTGTGCAGGTCCACGTCTTCGTATATCCCCCATTAAACGTAACCTCCCGATATTCGGTATTTTGATGATTTTAGCGACATTATTCACCGGAATTGTTTCAAATTTGGTGTTTGAAGTTCGCACTGAATACTACAGCCTATGACAGAAAATTGTCTGTACAGGTCCACGTCTTCGTATAGCCCCTATACAACGGTCCTTCCGTTATTTCGTATCATTTGCATTTAGAGTTTCCACCCTAATACATTCGATTATTACTTATTTGTAGCTGTTGTAATTGTTTCCTCTATCCTTTCTCCCTACATTTCCTCGCCGAAATGTGTTTTATGTCGTCGTGTGTTTTTTTTTTCTTCTTCTTCTTCTTTGAGTTATCATTAATATTAATGTCTGGCAGTCAGTTAACTCGTCAACAAACCATTAAAACTGTCTGCCAAAAAGGCCGTCTAGAAGTTAGCCAAACAAACAAACAGCCAGTCTGCCAGTTTAACCAACCACGGATCTTGAAACACAAACACGCACACACACTGATCACCTGCAGGAAGGATAAAATCGACGACAAGAAATTTAATTCTTTATGTTGTTATCTTTGTTTTTGTATTATTAACTGGCTATTCTACCTGATGTCATGCTGTTGCCATCATCGGTTATCGCAAAGCCAGAGAGTTGTGATATTCTGCAGTCAATCACTGCTGTGACAAAAAAGTGAAGCAGGAGTTGTAGTACGATGAGAAAGGCTTATGGCTAATACGATGGATGATGATGATGATGAGGAAGTAACAAACAAGCAGAGACCGCTTAAAGAAAGTTAGAAAGTTTAAGGCATAGAAAATATTTCATATGATCTATCCATAAATAAAGGAGTTCCCAACTAGAACACAATGGTGAATCGGTATCGGGAAATGATAACCAGTTTTTCCCTGCCTAGAATTGAAGAAATCAATGTGGAGGGCATGTGGTTTCAGCAAGACGGCGCCACATGTCATGCAGCCAGAGAAACAATTCAATTGTTGCACCAGCCATTTTCCGGTCGTGTAATTTCGAGTTTTGGAGACCAGAATTGGCCGCCTAAATCGTGCGAATTAAAACCTTTAGATTTTTTTAATTCTGAAAAGAAAATTGGACATTACATTCATGAAATACCGCAGCATTTATGGAAACTGCCGAATTTGGCTTTCTCCGACGAGAAAACATTCGTTGTAAACAAACAAAATGATCGTGTTTACTTGCCAAAGAGGTCAGCTGAAAATGTGCAGCTTCAATTGGCCACCAGAGCTCAAGCGCCGGCCATGGTGATGGTGTGGGCCGCCATAACAGCCGATGGTCGTTCTCCGCTCGTATTATTGACCTTGGCATCAGAATAAATGCCGAATATTATAGCGAAAATATTCTGGAGGGTGTATTAAAGCCTTGGGCACGCAAACATTTTGACCGCAGACCTTGGACATTACAACAGGACTCAGCACCATGGCACTCAGCATGCGCCACCCAAGAATGGTTACAAAATGAGGTTCTTCACTTCATTTCCAACACACAATGACCACAAAAATATCCGGATACCAATACGTTGGGCTATTGTATCTCGAGTATTTTGGAAAGCAAGGTTGGCACTAAAATTTACAAAAGTGTTGATCACCTCAAGCAAGCGCTTCGCCGGGAATGGGACAAAATACCGCAGAGCAACATCCGGGCAGCGTGTGACGTTTTCATTGGCCATTTGAAGGCCATAATTCCTGCCAAAGGTGACCAATTCGAACAAAACTAAACTTATTCTAAAATTTGATGCTATATCAGACTGCTTTCATTCAATAAAATTGAAAAAAAGAAATGTAAAAATTATGGCGTTTGACTTTGTTGCAGTTTTTCCATCTCACCCTGTATGTTACCAAATTTCGCATAGGGTAAAGGAATAGAGCTGAATTCCCGAAATTTGATATTGAGGTCACTGTTGGTTTCTAGGGTTTACATATGAAGATGTTGAAATACAAGTTTTGAACAGAAAATTTGGATGAGGCTCCATTGGGCAATGGTTCTACTAATATCCCCCGCGGTAAACTTTAAATTGAAATATTTAGAAGACTTTTTGGCGTAAAAGGTAAACATTTTCCTATTATTCTTTACGAAAAAGGAAAAACTTTAATAATAGTACGATGTATTAATAATTTAATACGATGTATTAAGTTTTGATTAAAAAAAATGTTTGTCAAACTGAACAAATTGTGCATGTTAAGTACTATGGAGGTCTAACACGAACTGTGGGAATGAATCTTAAATTTTATGGTTGACCTTTCGCTGACAAAGCATCGAGCACTTGCTGGTATTTTAATAAGGACATATTTCCAAGAACAACCATTATTTTGTTCTTCAATGGTTGATATTGTGAGTAATACGCTCAATTAAGTCTGACGAGCCGCCTGCCATTTGCCTTGTTCTGTTTTATAGATCGCTATTAAGTCCTCTTTTTCTAAAAATGAATCTCTTTCCCCCTCTTTTTTTCTTATTGAATTGACACTATCCTTCCCTTCTTTATCTTTGGAATATCCCCCGTCCCATGCTTGGCACCCTTACCCTAAAATGTTTATGTCATAGGATTTCCTTTTTTCAAAAAAAAAAAAAAAAAAGGAAACTACCAACCTCCATTAGCTAAGCTATTTATGAATAATGTCGCGTCATGCCAAACTTTACCCCTTCCAAAATAAGTTTTGTGTTTTGTGTCATTAGAAAAATTAGATTTTGTTATCACACCTTTTTTTTTTGGTACGCCAGAAAAAATATTGTTATTTTTTTTTGTCGTTTGTATTATTTTTTGGTGGGTATTGAACCATAGAAGATGTCTCGTTAGCGGCGTCTGATAGACGCTGCTAATGGAACGTTGTTTTCGTGAATAACAATCAAATGTATTTTGTTGTTTTTTTGCTTTTTGGCTTTGCGTGTAGTCAAAAAAAAAAGCAACAACAACGACAACAATAACCCAACATACATATCACTCATAGCGTCTAATGTCTGGGTGCTAGTTAGTCAGTCAAGCAGTCAGCTAGCCAAACAAAAGCAACCAAGCAGCCAGCAAGCTATTCATTCATTTAGTCAGTCGCTCGTCCGTTTAGTTAGTTAGTGAGGCAGGCTAGCTGGCACTTAGTTACTAACATAGCAAAGCAGGCAGCCAGTCAGCCAGCCAACACAGCGAACAACTAACTAAGGAGGGAGTCATATAAACGAAGTAACAAATTAAATCAGTTGAAGGTAGAAGCAACAAAAAAAAAAAACGAAATACAACAACTACAGCCAGCTTAAAACATCAGGCGCCAGTGGGCGCCACTGACGTAATAAAAGAAATAGTAGTAACGGCAACAGCGGCGTCGTGCATGGCGCCACCAACTCAAGCAAATACATTCACTCATACAAACACACTCACTCACTCACTCATCCCCACACAGAAACCCAAGTCACACATATACTCATCCATACTGTGATAGACTGACAGTAAAATCATATAGAATGAGAAATAAAATATACAAATGATCCAATACAACAACAACAACCACTACCATTATAATAATCGTCGACGCCACCACCACCACGGCGACGACAACGACCACTATCGCCACTAATGCTGCTGCACTAGCCTAACAAGTGTAGAAACTGAACAAGAATTTCAATACAACAGACAGGTCTCCACTACTCCCCACATCGTTGCAAGAGTCATCCATCCATCCATCCATCCAACTGAAAATGCAGGCATACTAGTTGTCTCTGAGCGAACACACAGTGTTTACATATACAAGTGAGCACGGGTCTCATACTATGAGAGCAAAGGGTGGCAACGGACGGAATGCATAGAGTAAAATTCCTTTACAGATGCAGTTACTTTGGTGCACTCATATCATTATCAGAGAAAGAGAGGGAGTGTGCATTATGGAGCCCAAAAGGTGAGATAATTATTTTGCAATAAGGTGGGGGTTTCTCTAGTTTCTGGTAAATATCATTTTTAAAAAGACATTTTATATCAAAAATAAAATCTAAAAAAAAATTCCAGAAGGCTCAAAAAAAAGTCGGGTAGTGCTATATACCACTTTCAGCATTAATGACAACAACATACCCTCTGGATTGCCAGTAGCCCAAAAATAATGATAAATTTATTACTCCGAAGCCCATAAATTATTTTTTATTCCCACAAAAAATACCAGGGCAAAATAGCTTACTTTTATCATGCCTAGTATTGAGTAACAGCGGCAGAGAGTAGGCACATCTAAGGACTATGCTTCGAATCTCCGCACCAGTAATCAAACAAAAACCCAGCAAAAATACTCATTACAAATCGGATTTCCAACCCATTATATTAGCAAGGGTTTGTCGCCTAAGTGGTAATTTTATGGCCACTAAAATCGATAAAAAAAGTACTTGTATAACGATTTAGAGTAATGGGTATTTTTTTAAGAATATAGAAAGATGTTGCCGACACAGCGTAGCCTGACGTCAAGGAAATGGACGGAAGAAAACAGCAACATAAACAGAAATGGTTCAAGAAGTAAAGAAGCGACTTGATCGAAACCCACGTCGCAGGGGCCAAAAATGGCTCGTGAGCTAAACATATCGCAATATTCTATTCGGCAAATATTGAAAAATGAGCTCGAGGTAAGGCCATTGAAATTCCAAAAAGTGCAAGAACTTACACCGCAGCTGAAAGAAAATAGACTCAAAAGAGCTAAAAATTTGCTTCGCTTGGCTGAAAGTGGTGAACTGCTGAATTTGTTTTTTTCCGATGAGAAAACATTCGTTGTCCGGCGGTTTGTAAACAAACAAAATGATCGTGTTCATTTGCCAAAGAGGTCAGCTAAAAATGTGCAACTTCGGTTGGCCACCAGAACTCAAGCGCCGGCCATGGTAATGGTGTAGGCCGCCATAACAGCCGATGGTCGCTCTCCGCTTGTATTATCGACCTTGGCATCAGAATAAATTACGAATATTATCCAGACAAAAAATTCTGGAGGGTGTATAAAAGCCTTGGGCACGCAAACATTTTGGCTGCAGACCTTGGACATTCCAACAGGACTCAGCACCATCGCTCTCAGCACGCGCCACCCAAGAATGGTTACAAAATGAGGTTCCTCGCTTCATTTCCAGCACACAATGGCCACCAAAATCTCCGGATACAAATCCGTTGGACTATTGTGTCTGGATTATTTTGGAAAGCAAGGTTGGCACTAAAAAATACCAATGTGTCGATTACCTCAAGCAAGCGATTCGCCGTGAATGGGCCAAAATACCACAGAGCAACATTTGGGGAAGCGTGTGACGGTTTCATTTGGCGTTTGAAGGCCATAATTCGTGCCAAAGGTGACCAATTCGACGAAATCTAAACTTATTGCCATTATTTGGTAATTACCACTATCTAGTAATGCATTTGAATTAGCCAAGAAAAGCCATTACCTAGTAATGGATTTAAATTAGCCAAAGAACCTGGAAAAGCCTGTACGAAAATTACTAAAAAGTATAAAACTTGGTATTGGGTTAATTAATAAAGCTGAAATCCTGAAATTTGATATATATGTCAGCGTTGGTATCTGTGGTTAAGATATGGTGGAGGTTTTTGAGTTGTGTACAGAGTTGCCCATATTCGACGGACCCATCTGGCAACGCCATAAATTTTGACAGAGATGTCACATCGCTTAATGACATACCGCGTTTGAAGCGTCAATCCAAGCAGATTTTTACCATGAACCAATACACGCCACGCGAGCGCTCTGAAATAGTTGAAATTTACAAGAAGTCAATTGTGAAAACTCAACGTGCTTTTAAAACCTTAAAAAATGTGAGAAGTCCGCCTTCTAAGAGCACCATTAAGAGTTTATACGAAAAATTTTAGACTGGTAAGGCTTTTTCTAATCCGAAGAGGCCATATAAAAGTCGACCAAGGCGATCGACCGAGAATATCGCTGCCGTACGAGCCAGTGTTGAGAGGTCCCCAAGAACATCCCAAAAACGCCGTTCTCAGCAGTTGGGCATGGCTCGGTCCACTTTACAACGGATTATTCGCATTGATTTGCTATTGTTCCCGTACAAAATTCAATTGACGCAAAGAATGTTGCCTGCGGACAAGTCTCGTCGATTGGAATGAGCCCAAAGGTCCGTCGAATATGGGCAACCCTTTACTATATTTGTACTTAATGTTACAATATTTGGTATTGGGTGAAGGAATAGGGTTGGAATCCTAAAATTTGATGTTGAGGTCTCTGTTCGTATCTGGGAAGGAGATATGGAGGTGGTTTTGGAAATTTGCGCTATAATTGAACGAAAAGTACTAAATGGAAATAAATTGAAATTTGAAATAGGAAACGATATTGAGATAAGAAAAGTATTGAATGTTATTAAATTTGGTATTGAGTGAATGTATAGAGCTGGAATCCCGAAATTTGATATTGAGACCTCTGTTGGTAACTGGGATTGAGACATAGAATTGGTTTTGAAAATGCGTCTTATAATTGTTCGAAAAGTATTAAATTGGTCACTGTTGGTGTCTAGGATGGAGAGGTGTTTATGTTTTGAATATGCGTACTAAATTGTACTAAATTTTTTAATGGGTGAAGGTATAGAGCTGAAGTCCCAAAATTTGATATTGAGGTCACTGTTGATTTTTAGGGTTTACATATGGAGACGAGAGAAATAGTTTTGAACAGAAAATTTGGATACATACATGCAAAAACAAAAAACAAAAACAAGTTATGTCTAAATATTATAGTAAAAATATTGTGTTTTTTGGCACCACAAAATGTATTTTTTTTTTTTTAATTTTGTAATTAAAAAACTAAATTTTGTCTTAGGTGCTCCGTGTCCCTCAAAAATGAATGAACTGACGTTTATTGTGTCCACAATTCTTCAAATCCATTGAGATTTATATCTGTATTTGAGTTATGATCATTTGTGGCATTCGGCTACATTAATTTTATTACCCCCTACTTAATTTTATAACCCATTTTATATTGACGCTGTGTGTTTTACAAAATGTTTAATTAGAAACAGAAAATTGTTTTATAACCAAAATATTTTGTATTTTTGTTAATCATTGTTAAATTGTTTTTGTTCGTTGTATTTTTTTTTTTTTTTTTTGTCTTCCTCTCAGTTTATAGCGGCAGTTCATTCATCTTTTTTTCTTTCCTAGCTAAACAATTTGTGGCTTTCATAAAATATATTTGGATGGGATTTATGGCTTCTATAAATATTGTTTTTTTTTTTTTTTTTTTTCATTTTTGTTTTCATCACATCTTGTCATATGTTAGCTCTTACGATGTACCTACATATGTATGTAGGTACGTTTGTATAGCTGTGTGTATGCCATTTTGTATACAATGTTATAAGAAAATATATTTTATTAGACCAAAATATTTTTGTTATAATGCAAAAAAATATTTGAAAACAAAATATAAATTAGAAATGATATAGAACACGTTTATTCATTGGGAAATAGTATACATCCACATACATGGTATATACGACGTTTGTATGTATATTGGCCGTACGAAATATACATACCTAAATATAGGACTTTTCTTTCGAAATAAACACATCATTTGATTATTGGATGCATAATAATAAACAGAATTTTTGATTTAAATTGTAATAAAAATTAAACAAATAATGGAATGTTTAAACAATAATTGAGATTTATTGTTATTGTTGAGGTTTCTTGTAAACTTAATACATCCCAAAAAAGTAAGAGTTTGTCGTTTAGATTTTGATTTCTTCAGCAAAAAATAGGAATAATACCTGAGAAACTTTTCAAATTATTCCAGCCCAGTTATCAACCTTCATGTATAGTGAATTATAATTATTTTTAAGAATGTTTACTCCATGTTGGAAAATCGCCTCCCAAAACACTTGTGTCTAAAAAAAACAAGAAAAAAACATTAAGTTCGGCCGGGCCAAACTTTATATACCCTCCACCTTAGTGTAAAGGAAACATTAGAGCCCATTATGACCTACCTATACCAATTTTTCGACATATTCATGGGAAAATGTACCAAAAATCATCAAAATAAAGAATATCGGGAAATACGGCTATATGGGGTTATACAAAAACGTGGGCCTATACATACAGTGTTTCGCCAAAAGACCAACAAATACCAATTTCTAGACAAATCCGCGAAGAAATGTGGCAAAAACCATAAAAATGCCGAATATCGGGAGGTACCGTTATATGAGGGCTATACCAAATCGTAGACCTATACATGCAATGTTTCGCCAAAGGAGCTAGAACCCATTATGACTTAAAAATACCAATTTTCAGACAAATCCGTGAAAAAATGTGGCAACAATTATCAAATTACCGAATATCGGGAGTTACTGTTATATGGGGACTATACCTAAACGTGGACTTATAATTACAATGATTTGCCACACGAACTGGGACCCATTATGACCTACAAATACCAATATTTAGACAAATCAGTGAAAAAATGTGCAAAAACCATCAAAATACCGATTATCGGGAGGTACCGTTATATAGGGGCTATACCAAAACGTGGGCCCTTACATGCAATGTTTCGCCACCGGAGCTGGAACCCATTATAACCAACAAATACCAATTTATAGACAAATCTGTGAAAAAATTTGGCAAAAATAATCAAAATACCGAATATCGGGAGTTACCTTTATATGGGGGCTATATCAAAGAGGGGACCTATACATGCAATGTTTTGCCACACGAACTGGGACCCGTTATGACCTACAAATACCAATTTTTAGACAAATCCGTGAAAAAATGTGGCATAAATCATCAAAATACCGAATATCGGGAGGTACCGTTATATGTGGACTATACTAAAACGTGGACCGATATATCTCATTTTCAATACCAACCATCCTAGACACATACAAATTGCTCTGCTAAATTTTGGGCTGTATCGTGATTTCAACAGACAGACGGACATCGTTAAATCGAAATTTTATGCTGATAAGGTATATATGTACTGAATATGAAGAAGCGACCGCGTCACAGTTGCCAAAAAATGGCTCGTGAGCTCAAATTATCGCAATATTCTATTCGCAAACATTGAAAAATGAGCATTGAAATTCCAAAATGTTCAATAAAATAAAAAAAAAATGTAAAAATTATGGCGTTTGACTTTGTTGCAGTTTTTTTTATCTCACCCTGTACTCTTTTACAAAATCACTGCCAATTACCAACAGTCATTTCAATATCAAATTCGGGATTCCAGCTCTATCCCTTCACCCAATACCAAATTTAGTACCATTTAGTACTTTTCGTATAAATATAGTTCTCATTTCTGAAACCACATGTCCAGGCTTTACATAAACAGGGATCCGAATACTAAGTTTCAGATTTTAAGCAATATCTGTTCACCTAATACCAAATTGTACCGAAAATAGTACTATTTAGTACTTTTCATGCGCTTGTAGTACACGTTTCCAAAACCACCCTTGTATCACAAACCATCGGGGACACCAATACTATATTCCAACTTCATCCGTTCACCCTAAACCACACTGTTCCAATTTTAGTTCCTACACTTAGTACACATTTCCAAAACCACTTTCTGACCATTTTAGAAGTTTAGTAACATTTTAGAACTTTTTGTAACCTTAAAGTTTGGATGTCCAAAAACCCTTTGGCACGTCTATCCTGTACTCCATCAATGATTCCCATTCACAATTTCAGAATTTTAGATCATTCCACATTTGTACAAATTTAATTTATTCAATTTTAAGGACATTTTAGTACGAATTTCCGTTGATTCTGAGCCAGTCAGTTATTTCACTACTTAGTAGCTATTTTATCTTCATACCTATCGTACTAATAAATTTCGTTAATTACCGCGACTATAATTATTTGAAAAATTGCTGTTAGCTATAACATCGTTAACTAGATAGAAAATATCACTATTGGTGTCAATATTTTCACTATGCAATTCCCTATACTTATACTAACCAAAAAAAGTTTTAAGGGTGTTTTTCTAAGTGCTTGCTAATTTGAAATTTAAATAAAACACATGCCAAATTATGGAATGGTCAAGAACATTTGATTTGCCATACAATACTGAGTAGAGACGTCACTTTAAACTGTCAAAACAGCTGTCAGACAACAGAATAATTCCTATTAAAAAAAAACGCATAAACACCCGTTATATAGAGTTAATTTATTGGATAATGATTATCTGAAAAACCCCTAAAAGCATTTAAAGTTATATTTTTCAATAAGATCATTTGAAAAAAAAGTTGGATACTTTTTAGTTTAAAATAAAAACACTAAATACGATATTGAATTCAACTTACTGGATTTTGTTTTTTTTTTTTTCTCTCTTTTTCCAAATGTTATTTTTCCGTTATGTGTATATTTCTTTTAATTTTCACTCACTTATTTAATATATATATTTTTTTCAATTATTTAATATTCTTAAATATGTATTTTTTTTTCTGTTCTAAGAACGTGTAATGTGATTATGTTGTTCTTTGTTTTTTTTTCTTCGTTTTAATTGATTGATATGTTTGGGGGGATATGTATATGTTGTTGTTATGTTTAATAATTATTTAAAATTTACATTATATTTTGTTTTTATTTTCTTAATAAATAAGTTGTTTCGTTTAAATTTTCTTTTTTTTCGCGAACAAACTCTTTAGGTTTTCTTGGGGTATTTTAAATGATATTTATTTTGTGTGTGTGGTTTTTTTTTCTTATTTAGAATATTGATACACAGCAAATATCAACACCATGTATGTAGATATGTATTTACGTTGAAATATTACGTGTTTTGAATTTGTGTTGATTTTGTTTTTTTTTTTTTAGAAACCAAAGAAAAACGTGTGTTCTATGGTTCTACTCGAATTAAATAAAATGAATTAAAACACACTGCCAGCAATCCCCACTCACTCACACAATTAGCGTATTAATCTCCCACAAATGTATTAGAGCTCTTGCTCTCACAGTAATTTGTGGTGCTCTCCTTATCTCCGTGTGTTGTGCTCTCAGAAATATGGGGCCACTAGTCTCTCTGTTAATGTGGTTTGAATGATTGGCAGCATTTATGTGGGCAAGCCAAATTGCTCTCCTCGTGCTGGCTTATGGAGAGTTGATATGTGAGCAAATAAGAATCCAATTGGGGGGAGAGCCCATATGTTAGCACTTGCTTGTTTGCCTGTGTGTGTGTGTTGTTTTTCTTTTGTAGGTATTCAAAAGGGGTGTCAGTACTTTGTGATTTTCACCGGTTTCCTTTCCTTTTTTGCTGTTGATTATGGTTTGTTATGATGTTTTTTTTTATAAGGCCGTTTGTCTGTTCTCTTACAGGTCTAGAATGCAAACAAAAACTGTTATTATTGTTGTTGCTGTTGTTGTTAATGTGATATGTGCCAGGAATTGCTAATGTTTGTTTGATTGGTTTTGTTTACGATATGTTTTTTGTTGCTCACTGTGATTTCTTGAATTTTTTTGTAGTTTTTTCAGTTCTTCTTTTTTGGCTATTTGTGTGGCCACTGTTCTTTGCTGTTATTCTTCTTCTTTATTGGTTTTATTTGCAATTTGTGCTCTGGTAGCAGCAGCAAAAACCGAAAAATCAACAAAATTTAAATAAATGAAGAAAAGAAAAGAATATTGGCAAGTTGTTTTCAGTTCCCCGTCTTCCTGCTTCTTCTTCTTCTTCTTGTTGTTATTGTTTTCAATTCTATGATAATTGAACGTTTCATATGACACAACGAAGGAGCCGACCAACATACGCCGCCAATGATGGAGACGACAATGGCCTGCTGACGTTAGTAACGAGTCAGGGAGCCGGGCACGGAGACAGATGGTGGCGGTGGTGGCGTCCAATACGTTACGGTACGGCACGTAGCTTAAATGGCGATAAGAAACAAATAAAAAGCCAACAAAACAGATTGCCAGAGATGCCCAAAGACCACACTGAGTATAAAATACAATAGCAAAAAAAAACACCACACTCTCACTGATGGGTGTTGCTCACAAGCGGTGGGGGGAAAACCGAAAATATTCACAAAAGGTAGTAGGATGAGATACAATATCTCTTGGTTTGAACTCTCTCTTGTCGTTTCTTTTTTTGCTCATTCAGAGAGCTCGCAAAAAATATTGTCTTGTTTGTCTGTTTTTGTTTCTATTAATGGGGAGCTGAGACCTCTTCTTGTTCTTCTTGTTTTAAAAAACCAAAGTGTCGAGTTAAATCCGGCAGTAAAAATAGTTTCACAGAAATTTGTATGTTTTACAATTTATTCCTCTGTTATAATTCCATTGGTGTGGAGGAGAATAAGGAATTCTATTTGGTTTTTCACTTTGCACTAATCTCGAAGGCAATATGTATTTGTGTTTTTTTTTAATTTCCTTCTTTCTCTTTTTTCGATTTATTATAAAATTTTACACATTATCATGTTACACAAAAATCATTTAAATTTTTCATTATTTTATTTGTTTTTTTTTTTATTATTTGCTTTTAATAACCAGCAATAGTTGTATATTCACACACACTATTACCGTTCGTTTTATTTCTTTTTTTTTCAATTTCTTGCTTCTTGTTGTTTGTTATATGGCAGCAAATTATTCTTGTTATTAGTTGTTTTGTTTCTTGTATTCTTTTTCTAGCGAAGACGAAAAAACAACTACTTTTTTACATAAATTCTAAATTAACAAAAAAAACAAAATGATTTTTTATATCTATTTTTGTTTCTTTTTTAGTCATTATTCGCGCCGAACACGTTGTGCGGACTAGTTTCAAACAGCAACTAAACTTGAACGGGTCAAGTAAAGAAATTTTTCATTTGCCGACAGCGCAATGTTGTCGTAAATTTTCTACGCTCTTGCTCTCTCTCTCTCTCTCTCGCTCAATCATTTTGCTGCTCTCAGGCACCCACACTTTGACACCAAAGTATCTGTGTGTGTGACACATGGAAATGTTAGGAAAACAAGAACAAAATGTATCTATGAGAAAGAGAGCATAAGAAAATATTTAACGCACTCATACATGTACCGTCAACATTATAACATTAAAGAGTTGCCACATTACAGGCTATGTAAACAGTAATGTAAATGTATTCTCATCGGAAATCAGCTGTTCCAATTGGAAACACATGATTTTGACATGATTCCTAATGAAAGGGCCTCAATTTGTCAATTCGAGTAATTAACGATATAATACGTCCTGAAAAACAAAATAGCGTGGAACAGATATATAGAGCCTCTACATTTATTGATGGCCCGAAATAAACAATTCCCCAACGGGAAAATGGAGAACATAGACATAATCTTCAGATGTAATTTGAGTAACTTTATTGGTAATTCGAAAAATTTCATTGTACTTCGAGAGTTAAATTAGAAATACGTTACATTCCATTGCAAATCCGAATTTCCTACCAACAGAAATTAAATACTACCTTCATGATTTAGAGAGAGAGAGGTACATAGAGCCTATAGATCGACATGCCTATTAAATAGGAGTGCGAATATATCACTCATTTCTCATCCTACCATAAATTATAGTATAGTATACAGGATGAGATACAAAAAACTGCAACAAAGTCAAAGGTCATAATTTAAAAAAAAATTAATTTTATTGAATGAAAGCAAAAAAATTCGGAAATATCATCCAATTTTAGAATAAGTTTACATTTGTTCGAATTGATCACCTTTGGCACGAATTATGGCCTTCTAACGGCAGTATTTTGACCCATTCCTGGCGAAGCGCTTGTTTGAGGTGATCGACACTTTGGTATTTTTTAGTGCCAACCTTGCTTTCCAAAATACTCCAGACACAATAGTCCAACGGATTGGTATCCGGAGATTTTGGTGGCTATTGTGCGCTGCAAATGAAGCAAGGAACCTCATTTTGTAACCATTCTTGGGTACCGCGTCTGCGGCTAAAATGTTTGCATGCCCAAGGCTTTAATATACCCTGCAGAATATTTTCGCCATTGGCATTTATTCTGAAGCCACGGTCGATTTATACGAGTGTAGAGCATCGGCTGTTATGACGGCCCACACCCTCACCAAGGCCGGCGCTTGAGTTCTGGTGGCCAACCGAAGGTGTAAATTTTCGGCTGACCTCTTTGGCAAGTAAACACGATCATTTTGTTTGTTTACAAACTGCTGAACAACGAATGTTTCCTCATCGGAGAAAATCAAATTCGACAGTTCATCACTTTCGGCCAAGCGAAGCAACTCCTTGGCTCTTTTGAGTCTATTTTCTATTCTTCCTGTTGCGGTGTAAGTTCTTGCACTTTTTCGAATTTCAATGGCTTAACCCCGAGCTCATTTTTCAATATTTGCCGAATGGAATATTGCGATATGTTCAGCTCACGAGCCATTTTTCGGCCACTGCCACGCGGATTTCGATCAAGTCGCTTCTTTACTTTACTGATTATCTACCACTCGTCAATGTCCGGCGACCAATTATTAGTTCCTGATTCAAGCCAATTACCCGAAAATCGTCAACAACTTGACATCCTTACACCATAGTTCCCGATTATCTACAAATTACCAAGAAACTAAAGCTCATCTCTCTTGTATTCCCGGTCGTAGTAAAAATCGAACACCAATTACACCTGAACAGCTATATGTATTGAATTCCCGATTACTTCAGAATTCAAATCGCCATATTATCGTTTTTAAACATGAGTACGAGTAGATTGTAATTTAGTATTTGAATCATTAAAGCACCTCATGTCACCCACAGAATTTTTCATTTCATAAGGATTAGTGGATTTTTATGAAGATCCTGGCTTTGATTGAGGTTACCGCCGCCGCAGCTTTTGTGAGAGTGACATTGTGAAAAACGGTCTATACCTAAACTCAAAGTCTGATGGGACTATGAGTTAAAAAAAAAAACTCTGTATTTTGTGAGGTTTTATTATAACCTCCACCATTCTATGGAGGGTATACTTTGTTATTCCGTTTGTAACTCCTTGAAATATTCATAACAGACCCTACAAAGTGTATATATTCTGGATCAGCGTAAAATTCTAAGACGATCTGGAGATGTCCGTCTGTCTATCTGTCCGTCCGTCTTTCGGAAAAAATCAAGATAGAAGGCTAAAATTTTGCATACATGCATAGCTGACCAGTAGACGTTTTCGTAAAGCCCCCATATAATGGTACCTCCCAATATTCGGTATTTTCATGATTTCTGCAACATTATTTACCGGTATTATGTCAAATGTCGTATTTGAAGTTCGTAATGGGCAATACAGCCTATGACAAAAATTTTTGTATGCAGGCCCACGTCTTCGCAAAGCCCACATATAAGTGTACCTCCCGATATTCGGTATTTACATGATTTTAGCGACATTATTCACCGAAATTATTTAAAATTTTGCATTTGAAGTTCGTAATGGGTACTACAGCCTATGGCAAATGGATACTAGAGCATATGACAAAAATTTTGTAAACAGATCCAAGTCTTCGTATAGTCCCCATATAACGGTTTTAGGAATTTCTTTATACCCTACAACACTTTGTGTTGGGGGTATTATAAGTTTGATTGGGCCAAAAATTATGTAACACCTCGAAATATCGATTTCCCACATAGGAAAGTATATATGGATCTTCCTATCTCGCCGAGCTGAGTCGATCTAGCTATGTATGTCCGTCCGTCCGTCTGTCCGTCTGTCCATGTTAATTTGTAATCACTCTACAGGTCGCAATTATGGCCCGATCTTCACGAAATTTAGAATGTGGGTGGGGATAAGGTCGGAATAGAACCCTATTTCTTTTGGAGATGATCGCACAATATTTAGGGGTCGAAATGGACCAAAAACTGAAAAAAATCGTGATTTTGCAGTTGCTCTACAGATCGCAATTATGGACCAATCGACACGGAAATTATCATGGGGCTAAAGCTTCGGGCTGGGCAGTAGCCTTCTGATTTTGATGGTCATCGGGTAGTATTTAGTGGGTGAAAAAGACTATAACATTTGTGTTAAATAAGAGTCAAATTTCCATTATACCGCGAATATTTTTAGTCCCGGCGAAATCAAAAATAGACGAACAGGTCAATTCTGACCGTTACGTTGATGCCGATAGTACATATATCGGATATATATAGTGAAATATATACAATGTGTATATACAAAGAAAAGGAATGTTAGATGGAATGCTTATATCTCAAGAATGGCTGGACCGATTTTGACAAATTTTGTCAATTCAGAATGCCCTCTTGACATAAAGGTATAAAATCTAAAAAAATCGCATAAAAACAAGTCAAAAATGATCTTAATATAGATTTTTTAGTATTTTGTGACATTTTTTATTTTTTCATATTATTTATCGCATGCGATATTTTCAATTTGACTTAAAATATTGAAGTGTATATTTTGTAATATTTTTTCACATTACAACACCGCTTGGGGCTGTTATATACAGATTGCAATTATTATCCGATCCTCACGAAAATGTTCACAAGGGTAAGGCTCAGAAGGGATAGGCCTATAAGTTTTAAAGATGTCCGCAATATATTTGGGTTTTGAAATGGACCAACAACTAAAAATTTTCCTGATTTTGCAGCCGTTATAAAGGTCATAAATAGAAACCAAAGGACACGAAATCTCGCATGCAGTTAGAGTTTAGGACAGCGGATAGAATGAACCACTACTTTTGTCTGAAAAATACCAACATTACTTACAGGCGATAGCCGAAATACACAAAATGCGAACTTCTGCCTTTTTTTGCTGATTTCGTTGACGAATATAGCAAAATATCGTAGACAAGAAGATCGTATAGAAGAGTCTAAATTTGGAGATACAGAGGGGCCTCTTGCTTTTGGAGATGATCGCAAAATACGACGGAGTGCGTAAATATTAGACAAATGTCCCTGGTCAAAATGCAAAGGGTAATATCTGGGCAGTGCTCCGTCACATAATTTCAAAAGCGAAATCTTCCAAAATGGATTTGGACATAAGGGGGCTTCTAACATATTGTAGTGTTGTAGGGTATCACATGGTCGGACCCGCACGACTATAGCCTTTGCTTACTTGTTATTATTATTATTATTTTTATTATTATTTTTTTTTTTGAAAACTTTCAAGTACCTTTCAAATGAGTACCAATGAAAAAATACAGTCATGTGAAAATGTGACATTTTTCTTATCAATAGAACGAAGCCCTTCGGTACGGTAAAAATTCTTTTCTAAAGGAAAAAAACTCTTTCGTCTGAGACTTTTGGATTTTTTCTGTAGAAAAATATAGTTCCCTGAGGAATTAGAAACAACAACAAATTAGGAACAACATTTAGGAAGTTGCTTGCAAAAATTCCTTTATAACCTGTTTGCCCAAGAGAATAACAACAACGACAAATAAACTCCTAAGTAAATAAAAATAATTCGAAAAAAAAAACTCCGGAAAGAAACCAAAATCAAGAAGAAAAAAAAGAACGGAGATGAGATAATTTGCTTTAATTCTGATGGCATTAATGACTTGTCCGGCGTTGTTATTGTTATTATTGTTATCTGTGGCCACCGCCATCATCATCTTCATCATCATTGCCGCCAACACATCATCAGATGCATCGATGCCGGCCATGGAGCCCATGCAACCGTATCAACATTTTTGAATGCCGCCCCATATGAAATTGCCATGCCACCATAGGAAGAGCCGACTCTTGACCAACAAAATGTAAGACGCCGGTCTCCACGTTTTTTGTGTTTGTTATTTTTTTGCTAATCTTTTTTTTTCTTCTTGGGCTTTTTTTCTTCTTATAAATACAAGGCGGCACAAACTAAAAACCACGAACTGAGCATTTTTTTTTTTCGATTCCTAGTCTTGCCTTCCTTGTCCCTTGTCCATCCGGTTCAGCAGGTACTGCCACTAACCTCAGAGTTTACAAAGAAAGATCATTGCTAAAAGGCTTTAATGTTCTCCAAACAACTGGATATCATTTTTGTCCGATGATTGTTCGAAATTTTTGGTCTTCCCAAAAAAAAAACACACAAAGGAGCTTCATGCGAAAGCAAAGACGTTTCATGCGTGCCAGTTTGTTTTGTGGGAAGGTATTCCAAGAAAAAGCCAAGAACTCTCTTTTAAAGTAACTCATTATGGAATGATGGTCTCGATTTGAGTTCAAAACGCCATTTGTTGTTTTTTTTGAAATCAAAGATTTTTCTGATGAGATAAGAAATGTGATTTCATTTTTGGCTCTGTGGGCATACCTTCCCCCGAGAAAAACAAAAACGTTGCTCTGGGCTCTTTCAATTCCTTGTTTAACATAAACAACCTCAGCGTGATCTACTCTAAAATTTAAAAATTAATTTCATTCTTCCTTTCAACATTAACTTGCCTCCATGCTCGGCCAACATGGACGATGATGATGATGACAAAGATGCTACCATGAAATTACGCCTCTATAGAGAAAGACAACAAATAAGCAAGGTATTATGGGGCTTGTTTACACTGGCCTACCTTATTCTTCATTTATTGGGGAAACAATTCAAATCTTGTCTTCTTAAAGAATACCTTCAGATATTCTCTAAAAAATCTCTCTCTTGTCTTTTATAGTAAATACTTCTATAAACATATTCTGGTGCTGTTTAATCATATTTCTTTTATTAGAACACGTTTAGGTTATAAGGAAGGCTTTCCAGTCTTCCATAGAAAGACCTTTGATTGTTTAGAAGGCTATCTAAGAGAAACAAGTAAAAAATCAAAATGTTCGGCCGGGCCGAACATTGGAACGAATTTTACATTTTTCAAAAAAAAAAAACAATCGTTAAAAATTCTTTTAAAATCTTAAAAATACCAAATGTAGCCGACATGGACCTGCGTAGGCAACTTTTGTCCTAAACCATTAGAATATTCAAATGCGAAACATGAAAAAAAAATTCGGTGAATAAAGTAGCTAAAATCATCAAAGTACCGAACATCGGGTGGTATCGTATGGGGGCTATACGAAGACGTGGACCTGTAAAGACAATTTTCTGTTTTAGGCTGTAGTATCCATTTCGAACTTCAAATACCAAATTCGAAACAATTTCGGTAAAAAAAAATGCCGCTAAAATCATCAAAATACCGAAAATCGGGAGATACCATTATATGGGGGCGATATGTAGACGTGAATCTGCATAGACAATTTTCTGTCTTAGGCTGTACTATCCTTTACGAACTTCAAATACCAAATTTGAAACAATTCCGGTGGATAATATCGCTAAAATCATCAAAATACCGAATATCGAGGTGTACAGTTATATGGGGGCTATACCAAAACGTAGACCTGCACAGACAATTTTCTGTCATAGGCTGTAGTATCCATAACTATCTTCAAATACCAAATTTGAAACAATTTCGGTAAATAATGCCGCTAAAATCATCAAAATACCGAAAATCGGGAGATACCATTATATGGGGGCTATATGTAGGCGTGAATCTGCATAGACAATTTTCTTCTTAGGCTGTACAATCCTTTACGAACTTCAAATACCAAATTTGAAACAATTCCGGCAGAAAATCCGGAGGTACCATTATATGGGGGCTATACGTAGACGTGAATCTGCATAGACAATTTTCTGTCATAGGCTGTAGTATCCATTACTACCTTCAAATACTAAATTTGAAACAATTCCGGTGAATAATATCGCTAAAATCATCAAAGCACCGAATATGGGGAGGAACGGTTATATGGGGGCTATACGAAGACGTGGACCTGCACAAACAATGTTCTGTCTTGGGCTGAAGTATTCATTACCAACTTCAAACACCAAATTTGAAACAACTCCGGTGAATAATGTCGCTAAAATCATCAAAATGCGGAAAAAGAGAGGTACCATTATATGGGGCTATACGAAGGTGTCGATCTGCACAGACAATTTTCTATCTTAGGCTGTGCTATCCATTGTGAACTTCAAACACCAAATTTGAAACATTTCTGGTAAATAATGTCGCTTAAATCACCAAAATACCGAAAAAAGGGAGGTACCATTATATGGCGGCTATACCAAAACGTGGGCATACATGACCCATTTTCAGTACCAAAAGTCCTACAGACATAATACACATTTGAGTAAAATTTTATCATTCATTCATTTCTCTCGGAAGCTAGAGTGATTTCCACAGACGGACATAGAATTTTATGATGATCAAGAATATATATGCTTTGTGGGCTCTAAAATGTATAAAGTGTATATTTCAAACGGAATGACAAACTTAATATGCCCTCTATACTATGATGGAGGTCCCAGTCCCACATAGAAAATGTTTCACAGTCCCAATAAACCTTTTCAATATTTTTTTTTTTTCTTAAAAACATACAAAACTTCCGAGATTATGAGAGCATCTCACGTTCATCCATTGGAGACAGTGTAAAAAGTCCTCCACAAGATAGCAAAGCTTCTCTTAATAACATTCCGAAATTTAATATTAAATTACCTTGGATTGTGTTTCATTGTCCCCGTTTCGAAGTCCAGCCCTCTCACCTCACCTCACCTTCTCTCAACTCCAACGCCAACTCCAACCTCCTTGTGGTCATCTCCAACCAACCAACCAACATCATCAGCATCTTCTTCATCTCTGCGGTGTATGATTAGTATTTGTTATGGAATTTGTTCGTGTTGTGGTCTCAATCCCATTAAGGAATGTATTATTTGTTTTTTTGTGTTCTTCCTTTTCTCGACGATTCCAGGAAAAAGGGAGCTGCAATTTTGTCGGTCTGTCCGTCTGTCCTCTTCATCAAAAAAGTTAACGAAGAGAAGCAGATCAATAACACACTTAGGGTATGCGCCTTTTGTTCCATGGCGGGGTAGTTTCTTTTTCCTAAATGGCGCTGTCTCCTCTTAAATGGACATCATCGAACATCATCATCGATCAGCAGTAGGGCCAGTTAATGTTTGCTTTATTGTGAGGAAATTGATTTATTAGGATGGGCTGCTTTGGTCTTGGAGGGGGCGAGTGAAGATGAGATTAATGGTCGATTGCAACAAAAGTTTAATTCAACATATCCTTCAGTTTGGCAATAATTAATATTATGGAGTATACAGAGCTTCAAGATCATTTCAGGACAAATAAAGTTCCATTTGTATACCCTCCACCATACTATGGAGGGTATATTAATTTTGTCATTCCGTTTGTAACTCATCGAAATAACCATTTTAGACCCAACAAAGTATATATATTCTTGATCAGCGTAAAATTTTAAGGCGATGTCCGCCTGTCTGTCCGTCTGTGTGTCTGTCTGTCTGTCTGTTGTAATCACGCTATCTTTCGAACAAATTGAGATAGAAGACTAAAATTTTGCACACATGTATATTTCGCCAGTAGCCAGGTTAAGTTCGTAAATGGGCCATGTAGGTCCAAGTTATCATATAGCCCCCATATAACGGTACCTCCCGATATTCGGTATTTTGATGATTTCAGCGACATTATTTAACGGAATCGTTCCAAATTTGGTATTTGAAGTTCGTAATAGATACTGCAGCATAAAACAGAAAATGGGCCATATAGGTCCACGTGTTCATATAGCCCCCATATAACGGTACCCCCCGATATTCGGTATTTTGATGAATTTAGCGACATTATTTAACGAAATCGTTCCAAATTTGGTATTTGAAGTTCGTAATAGATACTGCAGCATAAAACAGAAAATGGGCCGTATAGGTCCACGTCTTCATATAGCCCCCATATAACGGTGCCTCCCGATATTCGGTATTTTGATGATTTTAGCGACATTATTCACCGGAATTGTTTCAAATTTGGTATTTGAAGTTCGTAATGGATGCTACATCCTAAGTCATAAAATGAGCCATGTAGGTCTACGTCTTCATATAGCCCCGATATAACGGTACCCCCGATATTCGGCATTTTGATGATTTTAGCGATATTATTTAACGGAATCGTACCAAATTTGGTATTTGAAGTTCGTAATGGATGCTACATCTTAAGTCAAAAAATGAGCCATGTAGGTATACGTCTTCATATAGCCCCGATATAACGGTACCCCCCGATATTCGGTATTTTGATGATTTTAGCGACATTATCTACCAGAATCGTTTCAAATTTGGTATTTGAAGTTCGTAATAGATACTGCAGCATAAAACAGAAAATGGGCCATGTAGGTCCACGTCTTCATATAGCCCCCATATATCGGTACCCCCGATATTCGGTATTTTGATGATTTTAGCGACATTATTTACCGGAATCGTTTCAAATTTGGTATTTAAAGTTGGTAATGGATGCTACATCCTAAGTCATAAAATGAGCCATGTAGGTATACGTCTTTATATAGCCCCCATATAACGGTACCCCCCGATATTCGGTATTTTGATGATTTTAGCGACATTATTTACCGGAATCGTTTCAAATTTGGTATTTAAAGTTGGTAATGGATGCTACATCCTAAGTCATAAAATGAGCCATGTAGGTATACGTCTTTATATAGCCCCGATATAACGGTACCCCCCGATATTCGGTATTTTGATGATTTTAGCGACATTATTTACCGGAATCGTTTCAAATTTGGTATTTGAAGTTCGTAAAGGATGCTACATCCTAAGTAAAAAAATGAGTCATGTAGGTCTACGTCTTCATATAGCCCCGATATAACGGTACCCCCCGATATTCGGTATTTTGATGATTTTAGCGACATTATTTACCGCAATCGTTTCAAATTCGGTATTTGAAGTTCGTAATGGATGCTACATTGTAGGTCAAAAAATGAGCCATGTAGGTCCACGTCTTCATATAGCCCTCATATAACGATACCCCCCGATATTCGGTATTTTGATGATTTTAGCGACATTATTTACCGGAATCGTTTCAAATTTGGTGTTTGAAGTTCGTAATGGATGCTACATTGTAGGTCAAAAAATGAGCCATGTAGGTCCACGCCTTCATATAGCGCCCATATAACGGTGCCCCCTATATTCGGTATTTTGATGATTTTAGCTACATTATAAACAGATTTTTCTTCAAGTTTCACATTTAAATATTGCAATAACTTATGACAAAAGTTGCCTATGCAGGTCTACGTCGTCGTATAGGCATTCGGTATTTTTAAGATTTTAACAGAATTTTAAACGGATTTTATTTATTTATTTTTTTTTTTGTACCAAATGGTGGAGGGTATTAAAAGTTCGGCCCGGCCGAACTTACAGCTTTTTTACTTGTTTCAGATTCTGTTCATTATTTTTTCCCGTAGAGATCCCTGGCGAATCCATTGCTTTAACATTCCCGGTTTTGCAGACACCAATTTTGTTTCCATTTCTAAAAGAAACCATTTCTCTCTCTGGCCTATCTAAATCAATCTGATCATATCTATACATCTTGAAAAACTCCACCTTATTTTCTATAAAAAAAATACACAATGCTTCGTCTATTTGAATACAATTCTATTTATAACAACAACAACAATGACAACGACAGCAACAACAATGCAACTATAAGTTATTAGCATATTAAATTATTTCAAATTACAGACGTCTTCTTGTCAATAGACTCGTCGCAGCGTTCATTTGAATGCATTTACCACCTACCTACTTGAGACAATCGCTGTCGTTGTGTATCGCTGAGGGTCTGCTCTCGCCAGACCGACTTACATTGTTCAACAAAGCGATCGGAAGATTCTTGACAATTACCGGCGCCAACAGTTCATGTACGAGAGCAGCTTGGGTGACTTAAAACAACTCAACTGTAGCCATTTAGCTGGCGCAGTGTCAGTCGGCAAATGGACACGACATATTCATGTGAACATAAATGGAATGGCGAGATGTTTGGCCGTTAGGCTCGAGAAAAAAATCTCAGATCATTACAATGGGAAGATCGAATGGATATAAAATGAAATATTAAATATGTAGATGGCCATAATAGCAAGCGGAATTTCAATAGAAGCTCAAAAAGTATCTTTAAAGAACTTAAGAGTGTTTCCTATAAATACAGGGTAAGATAAAAAAAACTGCAACAAAGTCAAACGCCATTATTTTTAATTTTTTTAATTTGGTGCTGAGTCCTATTGGAATGTCCAAGTTCTGCGGTCAAAATGTTCACTCTTCACCTGTTCACCAAAATGTTCAACTCTTTAGTTCTTTTGAGTCTATTTTCTTTCTGTTGCGGTGTAAGTTCAGGCACTTTTTGGAATTTCAATGGCTTTACCCCAAACTCATTGTCCAATATTTGCCGAATGGAATATTGTGACATGTTCAGCTCACGAGCCATTTTTCGGTCACTGTGACGCGGGTTTCGATCAAGTCGATTCTTTACTTTTCGAACCATTTTTGCTGATGTAGCTGTTTGCTTCCGTCCACTTCCTTGACGTCGGGCTACGCTATCAGTATCACGGTAACGAGCGATGGTACGAAACACAAAAGATTTATTCACATTTAAATGCTGGAGTCTGGAGTTGATTGCAGTTTTTTCATCTCACCCTGTATATCTCCAAAAGGTAACTGACATGGAAAACCATATACACGTTCTATGAAAAACTATAAAGTCTTCCCCATTGAAGAGCAGACGTTCTTTTCTAAGAAGAAGAGAAATTCTTGCCGGAGACCTTCTCTTAGAGGAGCAGGAGGCATTATCTTAGAAAATCCGAAGGTTTTTTTCTAGAAGAGTAAGATATGTTCTGAGAGAAGACGACAAGGTTTCTCTTAAAAGAGTCAAAGGACTTCTCCTAGAAGAGCTCATTGTCTTCTCTTCTCCTAGAAAAGCTGAAGGTCTTCTCTGAGGGGAGCTAAAGGTCTTCTCTGAGCAGAGCTGAAGGTCTTCTCTGGGGAGCTGAAGGTCTTCTCTGAGGGAAGCTGAAGGTCTTCTCTGAGGGGAGCTGAAGGTCTTCTCTGGGGAGAGCTGAAGGTCTTCTCTGGGGAGAGCTGAAAGTCTTCTCTGGGGAGAGCTGAAGGTTTTCTCTGGGGAGAGCTGAAGGTCTTCTTTGGGGAGAGCTGAAGGTCTTCTCTGGGGAGCTGAAGGTCTTCTCTGAGGCGAGCTGAAGGTCTTTTCTGAGGGGAGGTAAAGGTCTTCTGTGGGGAGAGCTGAAGGTCTTCTCTGGGGAGAGCTGAAGGTCTTCTCTGGGGAGAGCTGAAGGTCTCTTCTCTGGGGAGAGCTGAAGGTCTCTTCTCTGGGGAGAGCTGAAGGTCTCTTCTCTGGGGAGAGCTGAAGGTCTCTTCTCTGGGGAGAGCTGAAAGTCTTTTCTGAAGAGAGCTGAAGGTCTTCTCTGAGGAAATCTGAAGGTCTTCTCTGAGGGCAGCTGAAAGTCTTTTCTGAAGAGAGCTGAAGGTCTTCTCTGAGGAAAGCTGAAGGTCTTCTCTGAGGGCAGCTGAAGGTCTTCTCTGAGGGGAGCTGAAGGTCTTCTCTGAGGAGAGCTGAAGGTCTTCTCTGAGGAGAGCTGAAGGTCTTCTCTGAGGAGAGCTAAAGGTCTTTTCTGAGGAGAGCTGAAGGTCTTCTCTGGGGTGCTGAAGGTCTTCTCTTAGGAGAGCTGAAGGTCTTCTCTGAGGAGAGCTAAAGGTATTTTTTGAGGAGAGCTGAAGGTCTTCTCTGGGGAGAGCTGAAGGTCTTCTCTGGGGAGAGCTGAAGGTCTTCTCTGGGGAGAGCTGAAGGTCTTTTCTGAAGAGAGCTGAAGGTCTTCTCTGAGGAAAGCTGAAGGTCTTCTCTGAGGGCAGCTGAAGGTCTTCTCTGAGGGGAGCTGAAGGTCTTCTCTGAGCAGAGCTGAAGGTCTTCTCTGAGCAGAGCTGAAGGTCTTCTCTGAGCAGAGCTGAAGGTCTTCTCTGGGGAGCTAAAGGTCTTCTCTGGGGAGAGCTCTTAAAGGGGCAGAGGGTCTTCCCATTAAACACCCGAAGATCTTATAATAGAAGAGCGATATTGTATAAAAGAACCAAATGTGTTCTCTTAAAAGAATCGATGGTCTTCTGGCAGAAGATCCAATGATCTTCTCGTAGAACACTCGACGGACTCTTTATAGAAGACCCGAATATTTTCTCGTAAAAAGACCACTACGTCTTCTCATGGAAAAGCCGATGGTCTTTCTATCAAAGACTAAATGGCATTCTCATAAAAGACTCAAGGGTCTCCGTATTGAAGACCCAAAAGTTGTCTCATAGATCTTCTCATACATGAAGCGAAGGCTTTCTCCCAAAAGATCCATAGGTCTAGAAGACCCGAAAGGTTTTCTCAAATTACAATTGGTTTTCCTCGAGTGTACCCATGTCAATGCTAAGACAAGTTAAAAGGAAGTAATTCATTTTTAACCGCACGGTTAAAAGGAGACAACCAGGTAGGGCACAACTCACAAAACACAAAACTTTTTGTCGAAACATGAAGCAAATAAACTATAAGAACTTGTTTCTGTTTCTTGGTCGACTTCTGGGTCGGTTTGTTGGAATTTCAAACAAACAAACAAAAATATCCAAAGACTGATTCCCCTTTTATTTTTTAGCTGCAGACATTTAAAAGAAGACCGAACATTTTTGTGAACACACAAAGTCATGTTTCCGTTGGAGACATGGTAATTACACCTGCCCCCATTTCCAAGCCATTTCCACTGAATTTGCAATGAATGTGATGAGAGAGAGAGAATGATTTTTTTCTTCTGATGTGTGGTTAAGTGAATTAATTCATCAGACGGATGATATAAACACACACGCACACACACACACACACACGCTCAACGCTAATAAAGTAGTTAATCTTTGACTTTTGGTATTCTTACCTTTTATTCCAGGAACTATTTTCTGACATGATTTTTCACTGTGAGAAAAAGTTAATAAGTAGTCCTAATGTAGAATCGCAAACGTCGAAAAGCCTGAATAGGAAATTGTTTATTTTAATTCAAAATTTCCTACTATATTCCTTTTCAAATACCGAATTTCGTACTACAGGGAGTGGTTAAAAAACTGCAATTAACTTCAGACTGCTGTCATTTCTAAGCCACTCGTCAAACAGCTGTTAAAATTATCCCAGTGACAGCTCATTATATTGTTTACAAGCGTACAAAAGCGTTTTTGTGAGAATTTTCCGGAAAAAAGTCATTCGTGATGGAATTATATTTGGCTGAAAAAACACAAGTGGCTATCGTTAGAGCACTCCAGCATTTAAATTTGAATAAATCTTTTGTGTCTCGTACCATCGCTCGTTACCGTGATACTGGTAGCGTAGCCCGACGTCAAGGAAATGGGCGGAAGAAAACAGCAACATCAGCAGAAATGGTTCGAAAAGTAAAGAAGAGACCGCGTTGCAGTGGCCGAAAAATGGCTCGTGAGCTGAACATATCGTAATATTCCATTCAGCAAATAATGAAAAATGAGCTCGGTAGAACTTACAACGCAACAGAAAGAAAATAGACTCAAAAGAGCTAAAGAGTTGCTTCGCTTGGCCGAAAGTGAGGAACTGCCGAATTTGGTTCTCTCCGATGAGAAAACATTCATTGTCCAGCAGTTTGTAAACAAATAAAATAATCGTGTTTACTTGCCAAAGAGGTCAGCTGAAAATGTGCACCTTCGGTTGGCCACCGGAACTCAAGCGCCGCCCATGGTGATGGTGTGGGCCTCCATAACAGCCGATGGTCGCTCTCCGCTCGTATAAATCGACCGTGGCATCAGAATAAATGCCGAATATTATCGCGAAAATATTCTGGAGGGTGTATTAAAGCCTTGGGCACGCAAACATTTTGGCCGCAGACTGTGGACATTCCAACAGGACTCAGCACCATCAGTACGCGCCACCTAAGAATGGTTACAAAATGAAGTTCTTCTCTTCATTTCCAGCGCACAATGGCCACCAAAATCTCCGGATACCAATCCGTTGGAGGTTTGTCTGGAGTATTTTGGAAAGCAATATTGGCACTAAAAAAATACCAAATCGTCGATCACCTCAAGCAAGCGCTTCGCCGAGAATGGGCCAAAATACGAAAATACCACAAAGCAAAATTCGGGGAGCGTGTGATGGTTTCATTGGCCGTTTGAAGACCATAATTCGTACAAAAGATGACCAATTCGAACAAATCTAAACTTATTCTAAAATTTGATGCTATTTCCGATTTTATTTTGCTCTCATTAAAAAAAATAAAAATTATGGCGTTTGACTTTGTTGAAGTTTTTTTTTTTTTTTTTTGTAGTACGAATTTTCAAAACACCTCCGACCCTTTAATCAATCCTCCGACTTGATTCTCATATCAAATTTTAAGGTTTTTTTCTCTATCCGTTTATATAACTCCAAATGGTACCAAATTTATTGCATTCTAGTACTTCTGCTACACATATTCTTAAAATTTCGAAAAACACTTCAGTTTGATCGATTATTCCAAAATACCAAAGTTAATATCATTTTGTAATTTCCGTACTTTTTAGTAGGTATTTCCAAATCCCCCGGCATATATCAACCAAACCGCACAAAGGTGATCCTAAAGCCACTTAATATCTGAAACCTACACGCCAATATCGACCATAATTAAAATTTTACTACCATTTGATACCTTTCGTACATCTAAGGTAAGTATTTCCAAAACCACTTCAATATCTCAACACTACACACCAATTCTGAACCCAAGACAAAAACTCAGAAATCTATCTCTATCCATACCATTAAAGCTAAATGTTCTACCATTTATTACTTTTTGTACTCTTGAATTACTTATTTCCAAAAATAATACCAAATTTCAGAACTCCAGCTCCATAGGTTCATCCAAAACAAATTTTTACAAAATCCTATCGGTTCACACAAATCCGAATTGTACCAAATTTAGTACATATAAGTACCAATTTCCAAAACTTCCTACATACCCAAATCATACACTACAAATTTCCAAAACTACCTCTATACCTCAATCATACAATTCAAAATGTCAGCTCCAAAACTAGATACAGGGTGAGATAAAAAAAACGCAACAACGTCAAACGCCATAATTTTTACATTTTTTTTATAAAAAACAACAATAAAGGGATAAAGCCTGATTTTGCAACAACAAAATACTACGGTATCCCGAACAAACAAGCCAACACTGTTCTATTTTTTTTAAATTTAATAAGTTTAGATTTCTTCGAATTGGTCACCTTTGGTACAAATTATGGTCCTCAAACGGCCAATAAAACCGTCACACGCTGCCCGAATGTTGCTCTGCGGTATTTTGACCCATTGCCGGCGATGCGCTTGAGGTGAGGTGATCGACACTTTGGCATTTTTTTAATTTTTTAGTGCCAACCTTGCTTTCCAAAATACTCCAGACACAATAGTCCAACGGACAGAACTCAAGCGCCGGCCATGGTTATGGTGTGGGACGCCATAACAGCCGATGGTCGCTCTCTGCTCGTATTAATCGACGGTGGCATCAGAAAAAATGCCGAATATTATCGCGAAAATATTCTGGATGGTGTATTAAAGCCTTGAAAACGCAAACATTTTGGTCGCAGACCTTAGACATTTCAACAGGACTCAGCACCATTGCATTTAGCTCGCGCCACCCAAGAATGGTTACAAAATGAGGTTCCTCGCTTCATTTTCAGAAACAATGGCCACCAAAAGTTCCGGATACCAATCCGTCGGACTGGAGTATTTTGGAAAGCAAGGTTGGCGCTAAAAAAAGCAACTGCTTCGCCGCAGCGCAACAAAATACCGCAGCGCAACATTCTGGCAGCGTGTGACGGTTTCATTGCCCGTTTGAAGGTTATAATTCGTACAAAAGATGACCAATTCGACGAAATCTAAACTTATTCTAAAATTTGATGCTATTTCCGACATTTTTGGCTTTCATTCAATAAAATTAAAAAAAAAAACAAGTAAGCAAAGGCTACAGTCGAGCGGGGCCGACCGTTGAATACCCTACAACACTATAATAAGTGATACAGTTTATATAGGCGAGATACTCGAAAGAATTCCACAAGATATTGTGAAAAATAATAAAAGAAAACCATCAGGTTTCGTTCTCTAATTTTCGAATAATAGCAACTTAAACTAATTTGCTCATTTCCAATTTATTGGTAGATGTTGCACGTAAATGGTCTTCCTAGATTTGGAACCAATATTTCCCAAAGACCTACAAGGCCTCAGAAGTGTCAAAAGATTAACATTTATTATTGGTTTTTGACTGAAACGCATCTATATGAGATACAGACATTTGACTACATTCTTCAACGAAATAGTCAGAAGTGCGTCTTTCCTGTATTTGTGAATTCTCCAAAAAGTCACCGGAATGGACATTTTCGTATTTTGTCTACAAAAGTTGGCAAACTATTTCACACATTGAATATTTTTGGATGGCCATCCAAAACTGCTTGGCTTTTGCAATGTCCGGTAACCCCCATTTAAATGTGCGTGAGGGTCGGGCGATAATTAGGACCTGCTGACAATTTTGCAGTTTTTTGGTCCATTTCAACCCCTAAATATATGGCGATCATATCCAAAAAGAGTAGGCTTCTATTCTGCCATGCAAAATTTCGTAAGGATCGGGCCATAAATGCGATCTGTATATGATATCCTAACTACTTAGTTTTGTTAGCTGTAGAAATATCACCAAATGTTTAATTCAAAATGAAAATATGCCAAAAATATGACAAAATTGAAAAAATATGCGAAAATATTACAAAATCAATATTTTCATCTTTAGAGAGATATTTTTATGCGATTTTTTTAAACGTTTTTTGTTTCCTGCCAAGAGGCCATTCTGAATTAATGAGAACTGTCGAAATCAGTTCAGCCGTTCTCGACATATAAGAGATCTTTCAAGCATATCTTCTTTGATAGACATATATATCGCACATATTTTGCTATATATCCGTTTTGTTGGATGTTAACATCAATGTAAAGATCAGAAGTAACCTTGTCATGGCTTTGTGATTTCGCCGCGATTTAAAATATTCGCGGCTTAATGAAAAATTTTGAATTTTTTCAACACAAAAGATATGGTCTATTTTACCCGCTAAATATTATCCGATGACCACCCAAATTGGTAGGCTTCTTCCCCGCCCTAAACTCTAGCTACATGCGAAGTTCCGCGTCGATTGGTCTATAATTGCGAACTGTAAAGCTACTGCAAAATCCGACATTTTTTCAGTTTTTGGTCCATTTTGACCCCTAAATATTATGTGATCATCTCCAAAAGAAATAGGGTTCTATTCTGACCCTAGCCCCACCTCCATTCTAAATTTCGTGGAGATCGGGCCATAATTGCGACCTGTAGAGTGATTACAAATTAACATGGACAGACGGACAGACGGACGGACGGACATACATAGCTAGATCGACTCAACTCGGCGAGCTAGGAAGATCCATATATACTTTCCTATGTGGGAAATCAATATTTCGAGGCGTTACATAATTTTTGGCCCAATCAAACTTATAATACCCCTGTTGAAATTACTTGGTAATTAGAATAGTATTTTTTGGAAAAAACATAATTTGTATTAGAATAAGTAGGTTTTGAATTTATGTATTCATATTTTTTTTTTTGGAATATTGTTTTGTACAATATTAATTCGTTCTGTTTGCCTCGTTGAATAAAGACGTACATTGTAAACCTATCTTTTATAAAACTGTGTGTGTGTTCTTTCTCGGGAAATCCTCAACAAAGGTTATGGGCCCAGACATTAAAAGAAAATTGATGTACCGTCAATAAATTTAGAAATAAATAAAAAAAAAAAAAAAAAAACTGTCAAAGATGTCATCAATATTTCAAATTGAAAAGCTGGAGGAGGCGAATTATGATGGCTGGAAGATACACATGCGTTCTGTGTTAATTCACGCTGATTTGTGGGATTATGTGAACGGAACCTTACCGATGCCTTCCGATGATGCTGGTCGTACAATTTGGGAAAATAAAGACCAGAAAGCTTTATCGTCAATTTTTTTGAGTATGAAGAGATCCCACCTAAACATTATAAATCATTGCACTACATCCAGAAGTGCATGGTTGACGCTGGAGAAGAAATTTCAACGTAAAGGTCCTGCTCGTAAAATATATTTATTCCGTAAGCTACTGGCAACAAAGATGACACAAAATCAGTCAATGTCAGAACATCAGACCAATTTTAACGATGTAGTTGAAAAGCTTTTCGAAGTCGAAGTAAATATAACTGAGGACCTGTTATCAATCATATTGTTGGACAGCTTATCTGAAGATTACGAGAACTTTGTCATCGCCATGGAATCCAGAGACGCTTTGCCAACATTGGAAGTCCTGAAAAACAAGCTTATGGAGGAATGTGAAAGACGAACTAGCAAATTATCAGTGGAGGAACATCATCAACAGGCCTTCATGTCAAAATCAAAGGAAAACAAATGGGGTAAGAAGAAGACTGATATCAAGTGCTATAAATGCGGTAAGAAGGGGCACATGGCGAAAGAATGCAAATCTGGGAGATCTGCAGCAAATGCACTGTTGAATGGAATCACAAGTGCCGATTTCAAGAGAACGGCATGGGTATTCGATAGCGGATCAACAAGTCACATGTGTTGTGACAAGAATATGTTTCATCAATTTCAAAAACACAAGGAGGTAATTGAACTGGCTGCCGATTTTACCATATTTTCCGAAGGGATTGGGCAAGTATATCTGAAAGATAACAATGAAAAAGTCCGACTGTGTGATGTACTATATGTGCCGAAACTAAAGTACAATTTTATTTCCATATCAAAACTGGCCGACGAAAATCTGACCATATTTTTTGAAAAAGACAATGTCTATGTCCGAGATGGGGACAAGAAGATTTTGACTGGTAAAAAGTATTCACAACTGTACATTTATCAACCGAATGAGCATCTGCATCAAATGAACACTTCGAATTCGGATAGCGAAGTTATGCTTTGGCATAAACGACTTGAACACCTAAATGTTAAAACTATGGGAGAAATGGCAAGACAAAACATCGTCCATGGTTTGAATATCAAAACACCTCCACCAAAACTAGATTGCGATGTTTGCTACAAGTCAAAAATCCATGTTGAACCATTTCCAAAGAAAGCAACTCAGTGTACCAAAGGGATCTTGGAATTGGTACATACAGACATATGTGGTCCAATGCGCATAGATTCATGTGGTGGATCAAGATACTTCGTTTTGTTCATTGATGACTATTCAAGGATGATGTTTGTGTATTTCTTAAAAAAGAAAGGCGAGGTATATAATGCGTTTGTGAAATTTGTCGCAATGGCTGAACGACAAACTGGAAAAAAATTGAAAGTCCTGCGAAGTGACAATGGCCGAGAATATTTAAGCAACAAATATTCAACATGTCTTGATAAACTTGGAATTCAGAGGCAATTAACAGTTGAGTATACGCCACAGCAAAATGGAGTGGCTGAAAGAGCCAATAGGACAGTCGTTGAAATGGCACGTAGCATGTTAATCGGATCTGGTTTGCACGAGTCATTATGGGGTGAAGCCATAGGTACTGCAGTTTACCTGAGAAATCATTGTGCAACCACTGCAGTAGAAGGTGTTACACCGATAGAACGTTGGAGTGGCAGAAAACCGACTGTTGCTCACTTGAAGACGTTTGGATGCAAAGCAATAAAATTGGACAAACGACCTGGTAAGTCAAAGTTCCAGGCTCGGGGAGTAGAGTGTGTCCTAACTGGTTATTGCAGCGAATCGAAGGCTTATCGATTATATGACACGAAAAGGAGAATTTTATACAAAAGCCGAGATGTTAAGTTCATAGAAACATCATCGAATAGCCGCACCAGTAAATATGAAATATTTGGCGAGCAAAACGACAAAAAAGAAGTTCACAATATTGACAAATTCGATGCAACCATACTTATGGATATTACAAGGAATGTTTCTTCGGAAGTAACTAATGGTATATTGGATGACCATATGAGGGAACCAAGTCCAATAGTTGAAGAAATTGTAACCCCAATCGAGGAATCGCCTCAAAATGATGATCTGAATTACAAGGTATTGCGATCTGGAAGGCGAATTATGAACAATTTCATTATAAACGATAACACAGAAGATCCAGAAACTGTGGAAGAGGCTTTATCAAGAAATGATCGGGATATGTGGGTCCAATCGATGAAAACCGAATATCAATCCTTAGTTGATAAAGAGACGTGGATACTGGTTGATAAGCCAGATGGAGTTCCCATTATAAAGTGTAAGTGGGTGTTCACAAGAAAGCGAGATAAGGATGGCAACGTGGAGCGCTACAAATCAAGACTAGTGGCAAAAGGCTGTAGCCAGAAGTTCGGGGTGAACTACACCGAAACATTTTCCCCAGTGACCCGATATTCTACTGTACGCACGATATTAGCTTTGGCATCAGAATTAAAATTATATGTGCATCAAATAGATGTTACAACGGCGTATCTAAATGGGGAGATCGATGCAGACATTTATATGGCTCAACCACAGATGTTTGAGGATACCGAATCACCTGATAAAGTATGTAAGCTGCAAAAAGCTCTTTATGGTCTCAAACAGTCTGGAAGAAAATGGAATGAGAAACTGGATGAAATCCTAAAGAAGATTGGATTTAAGCAGTGTGTAATCGATCCATGCGTGTACACCATGAGCACAGAGAAGGATATCATTATTCTCGTTGTGTACGTTGATGATATTCTACTAGCTAGTTCCAACGAATACTGTTTAAAGCATGTCAAATGTCAAATTGGAACGTACTTAGAAATTCACGATAAAGGACCCGTGGACTACTTTCTGGGGATGGAGATTGAGAGAAATACGCCAACGGGACCAATCAAACTGTCACAGAAGAATATGATTATGGAATTATTAAAAGGAAATGGAATGGAAAATACAAGAAAAGTTTCAACTCCATTAGATCCTGGTCAAAAATTCAAGAAATGTACGGATGGTTGTATAAATTGCAAGAAAGCGGATATAAAAAGGTATCAGTCTCTAATTGGTTCATTAATGTACATTGGATTATGTACAAGACCAGATATCCTACATGCCGTCACAAAATTATCTCAATTTAACAACGATCCGCACATTGAACATATGAATGGAGGTCATCATATCCTTCGTTATCTAAATTCTACCATAAACCAATTTTTGGAGTATAAATATACTGGGAAACCATTATATGGATTCGCAGATGCCGACTGGGCAGGTGGCTCAGATGATAGGAGATCGTTCACAGGTTTCGTGTTTATTTTGGCTGGAGCTCCAGTAATGTTCGAGTCTAAAAAACAACCAACAGTTGCATTAAGTAGCACCGAAGCCGAATATATGGCGTTATCGTCAGCAACAAAGGAAATCATTTATATTCGAAATTTGCTGACTGAAATCGGTTTCGGAAGACTCGTGAAAAATGCTACTACATTGTATGGAGACAACATTGGATCTCAACAGCTTGTTAAAAACCCCGTTTACCATTCTAGAAGCAAGCACATTGACATCAGAGTGCATCATGTTAGGAATGTCTTCAAGGAAGGAAAGCTTGATTTGAAGTATGTGCCGTCAAATGAGAATCCTGCAGATATATTGACCAAATCCCTTGCAAAATTCAAGAATAAACGTCTGAGAAGATGGGATTAAAATAAAATACGTTTCCATTAAGGTGTGGTGTTGAAATTACTTGGTAATTAGAATAGTATTTTTTGGAAAAAACATAATTTGTATTAGAATAAGTAGGTTTTGAATTTATGTATTCATATTTTTTTTTTGGAATATTGTTTTGTACAATATTAATTCGTTCTGTTTGCCTCGTTGAATAAAGACGTACATTGTAAACCTATCTTTTATAAAACTGTGTGTGTGTTCTTTCTCGGGAAATCCTCAACAACCCCCAACACATAGTGTTGTAGGGTATAAACATCAAAGTAGCATGTATCGTGTGGCATTACCACATAGGGTCTGTAACGAAAAATGAATGGAATAAAAATACCACGTTGTACTTTTTATGGCATGAAATATAATGTCAGTTTCAAAATATAGAAATAATATAAACAAGTTAAAAAATATTAGTCGGTTTTGCCAACAGATGTATACCATCATCCAATATTCATTTTTTGAGCTTTTATGAGCTTCATGGATAATCAAAAATTTGATCCTTTGTGGGGGAGGTACCACAAGGAGTGGACCGATATATAAAGATATTTTGTTAGTTGTAATAATGGAATGTGGAAAATAAAGAGAGAAACTGATACGTATGCGTATGGAAATATAAAAAGAAACTGAATAATAAATTGTATGCAAAATAATTCTGTACCTGACGTTATCCCTCTAAAATGATGCTTTGTAGTAGTATTTTGCATAAACCACACACCAATATAGTCCAAACCTGACACGTCGCAATATTTATATCATTCCTTCAAAACCCACTCAATAGAGGATCAAGAGTTTGAATATCATTGGCTGAGGATTTTTTTACTTTTTTTTACTAAGTCAAAAAAAAAATTGCATTTATTGAAATTAATAATGTTGTTTATATTACACATGAAAATGAACATGGAAAATACTAGTACAAATTATTAATATAAAAGCTGAATCATTTTTATTTTGAATAAACTTTTATATATATACATATATGAACATATTCTTTTTTACGGCACATCCGAATATTTAAAAATCGCTCACGTGATTCTTAAAAACGTAAACACTTATATAAGACTAATAAATGACTCGAATAGTGATATAGGGTAAGTGTACCGATAGTCGGCACTTTTAGGATTTTCGTTTTTTCAATCTTTCAACATTCTGAGTGAAATCTTTAATTTGCAGAAAAATAAAGTTGTTCAGATTCCAAATTTTGTTTACTTTTCGAAATAATAAACAAAAAATTGAATTTGTTTTTACTATATTGGCAAAATTTGCAACTATACAAAAATAGTAGTTTTTTCCAGTAGTCGGCACCATTTTCCAATTCTCGGCAGTCCATTTGCCAGTAGTCGGCATATGGTATTTCAGTAAAAAAAAATATTATTTTGTATATTTTATACCCTCCACCATACTATGGAGGGTATATAATTTTGTCATTCCGTTTGTAACTCCTCGAAATACTCATGTCGGACCCAACAAAGTATATATATTCTTGATCAGCGTAAAATTCTAAGACGATTTAGCCATGTCCGTCTGTCTGTCTGTGTGTCTGTCTGTCTGTCTGTTGTAATCACGCTATCTTTCGAACAAATTGAGATAGAAGACTAAAATTTTGCACACATGTATATTTTGCCAGTAGGCAGGTTAAGTTCGTAAATGGGCTATGTAGGTCCAAGTTATCATATAGCCCCCATATAACGGTACCTCCCGATATTCGGTATTTTGATGATTTTAGCGACATTATTCACCGGAATTGTTTTCAATTTGGCATTTAAAGTTCGTAATGGATACTACAACCTAAGACAGAAAATTATCTGTACAGGTCCACGTCTTCTTATAGCCCCCATATAACGGTACCCCCCATATTCGGTATTTTGATGATTTTAGCGACATTATTTACCGGAATCATTTCAAATTTGGTATTTGAAGTTCGTAATGGATGCTACATCCTAAGTAAAAAAATGAGCCATGTAGGTCTACGTCTTCATATAGCCCCGATATAACGGTACCCTCGATATTCGGTATTTTGATGATTTTAGCGACATTATTTAAAGGAATCGTTCCAAATTTGGTATTTGAAGTTCGTAATAGATACTGCAGCATAAAACAGAAAATGGGCCATGTAGGTCCACGTCTTCATATAGCCCCCATATAACGGTACCCCCCGATATTCGGTATTTTGATGATTTTTGCGACATTATTTACCGGAATCGTTTCAAATTTGGTATTTGAAGTTCGTAATGGATGCTACATCTTAAGTCAAAAAATGAGCCATGTAGGTCCACGTCTTCATATAGCCCCCATATAACGGTACCCCCCGATATTCGGTATTTTGATGATTTTAGCGACATTATTTACCGGGATTGTTTCAAATATCGCATGTGAAGTTCGTAGTGGATACTTCAGCCCATGCCAGAAAATTGTCTGTGCAGGTCCACGCCTTCGTATAGCCCCCATATAACGGTACCCCCTATATTCGGTATTTTGATGATTTTAGCTACATTATAAACAGATTTTTCTTCAAGTTTCGCATTTAAATATTGCAATGACAAAAGTTGCCTATGCAGGTCTACGTCGTTGTGAAGGCATTCGGTATTTTTAAGATTTTAACGGAATTTTAAAGGGATTTTATTTTATTTATTTTTTTTTTTTTTGTACAAATTGGCGGAGGGTATTAAAAGTTCGGCCGAACTTACAGCTTTTTTACTTGTTTTATTTCAAATAGTATAAAACAATACTATATTACTAATTCACAGTTTAATCCAGAATTAGAAATTAATTTCGTTTTTAAATAGAGTTTTTATTTAAATATCATTCTAAACCAAATATAGGCAGAAAATCAAGAATAGTATGGTTACCTTCAGTAACGTATGAATTTTCAATTAAAAAAAATGAGATTAAATAAAAAAAGAAAATTTGTGAATTGAACTTTTTACTTTAGATGGCCAACAGTTTTTTTTTTTTTTTTTTCAAAAATGCCACCGATATCTAAATCGTCAAATAGCTGATTTTAAAATCCTACTTAATTTAGAATAGTTGGTTAAAAAGCACAAACAAAAGAAACTGTCGACTCAAAACTATTTATTTATTTCAGTAGTTTTTGGATTATTTTTATACCCTACAACACTATGTGTTGGGGGTATTATAAGTTTGATTGGGCCAGAATTTATGTAACACCTCGAAATATTGGTTTCCCATATAGGAAAGTATATATGGATCTTTCTAGCTCGCCGAGCTGAGTCGATCTAGCTATGTATGTCCGTCCGTCCGTCTGTCCATGTTAATTTGTAATCACTCTACAGGTCGCAATTATGGTCCGATCTTCACGAAATTTAAAATGGAGGTGGGTTTAGGGTCAGAATAGAAGCTTATTTCTTTTGGAGATGATCGCCAAATGTTTAGGGGTTGAAATGGACCAAATACTGAAAAAATATCGGATTTTGCAGTAGCTATACAGGTCGCAATTATAAACCAATCGACGCGGAATTTCGCATGTAGCTAGAGCTTAGGGCGGGGAAGAAGCCCACCAATTAGGGTGGTCATCGGATAATATTTAGCGGGTAAAATAGACCATATCTTTTGTGTTGAAAAAATTCAACATTTCAAGGTTACATTCAACATGACAAGGTTACTTCTGACCTTTACATTGATGTTAACATCCAACAAATCGGATATATAGCAAAATATGTGCGATATATATGTCTATCAAAGAAGATATGCTTGAAAGATCTTCTATATGTCGAGAACGGCTGAACTGATTTCGACAGTTCTCATTAATTCAGAATGGCCTCTTGGCAGGAAACATAAAACGTCTAAAAAAATCGCATAAAAATGTCTCTCTAAAGATGAAAATATTGATTTTGTAAAATTTTCTCATATTTTTTCAATTTTGTCATATTTTTGGCATATTTTAATTTTGAATTAAACATTTGGTAATTTTTCTACAGCTAACAAAACTAAGTAGTTAGGATATCAGGATATCATATACAGATCGCATTTATGGCCCGATCCTTACGAAATTTTGCATGGGTATAATATGAGGGTCAGAATAGAAGCCTATTCTTTTTGGATGATCGCAATATATCTAGAGGTTGAAATGGACCAAAAAACTGCAAAATTGTCAGGAGGTCGTAATTATCGCCCGATCCTCACGCACATTTGAATTGGGGTTACCGGACATTGCAAAAGCCAAGCAGTTTTAGATGGCCATCCAAAAATATTCAATGTGCGAAATAGTTTGCCAACTTTTGTAGACAAAATACGAAAATGTCCATTCCAGTGACTCTTTGTAGAATTCACAAATACAGAAAGGTGCACTTCTGACTATTTCGTTAACGCTGATTTCGTGGAAGAATATAGTCAAATGTCTGTATCTCATATAGATGCGTTTCAGTCAAAAACCAATAATAAATGTTAATCTTTTGACACTTCTGAGAGATTCCAGATCTAGGAAAACTATTTACGTACAACATCTACAAATAAATTGGAAATGAGCAAATTAGCTTAAGTTGCTATTATTCGAAAATTAGAGAACGAAACCTGATGGTGTTCTTTTATAATTTGTCACAATATCTTGTGGAATTCTTTCGAGTATCTCGCCTATATAAACAGTATCGTTTATTATAGAGTTGTAGGGTATTCAACGGTCGGCCCCGCTCGACTGTAGCCTTTGCTTACTTGTTGTTTATATATTCTAAATACTTCAAAGCATAACGGCTTTTTCACATCTTAATCTCCAAGATAATTTATTCTTTAATTTATATTTCAAATTAATTCGTTTCAATAGTGCAATTGTTTTAATAAATAATTTTTGATATTATTGTTTCCATTGCACATTTCTCCATATCACTGCAAAAACAACTTAAACTTACCTTTAATTTGTCCGCACTTAAACAAATTTGTTTGAAATATCCACATAAAAGTATTTATTTTTTCTCTCTTAATTTTTATTCCTTAAAAATTCTATATTGATTTTTGAATCCCGTGGTCAACACTTAATATTATTAATTAACAACACTTAATATTAGGATCTCCTTGGGATACGATCACAAATCCTATTTTCTCAATATTTTTTTATCTTTTGTTCCTTTTTTTTCGAGTTTATTTTGTGTTTCTTTTTCAATTGAGAACCGAATAGATTTGTAAGGACGAAGTTATCTTAATCATGTTAGCATGTGAACTAAACAGGACTCGTTGTGGTGATGCTACTTTTATAGAGAATTGGAAATGATACATCATCATCGTCATCATCATCATTGTCACACACACACACACACGCACATCCATGCTTCTCATAATGAAAGGAAAAACTTTGAAGAAATTGCGCGGGAAAATTTTGTAGTCATATTTAGTTCGTAAATTGTCCGTCCAAGGAAACATGTGCTTTGTGCGGCGACATTGACAACAATAACAATAACAACTTCGGTATCGTCATTATCATCCCCAGCATTTCATTCGTCCTCGCCGTTGTAGCTGGCGACGGCGACGGCAACAACGGCGGCGACGACGAGTAAAATTCACAAAAGGATTTTTCGTTTCGTATTTTTGTGGCTGTTATTGTTGCTGTGTATTGTGATACGATGATATGTTTGGTAAGTACAGCGTCCTTTTGCCGGTCGCCATTCATCCTGACTCCTGAATTTCAAATGACGACGACGACGACTAACTCGCTAGCCAGAAAGCTGGCTCTCTGTGGCAGGATGTTTTTTTTTTTGTTTGCTTTGTCGCCACCAAATAACGGCACTGTCTCCGTCTCCATTGATGGCATATTGTTTTGTTCCAATGTTGGTTGCATACATCATCGCACAAAAACACTTACGCACACTCACACACACGCGATTTTTAGACAATAACAACCAACTTCAATGACGACAACAACAACAATATTATTATTAACAACAACAAGTGTATTACCAACAACAATAATAACTCCACAAAAAAGTGATTATCAACAACTTAAAAAGTAGTACAGGAATATAACAATAAGAACAACAACACAGTTCAGTAGATATTATCGATGACACTGGACAACCCTAGAAAGTTCAACTAAACCTTTTCATATCATATTCTGAAGGATATATTATGAAAGTTCGAATTTTACTTATTGTGGATCAATTGTTTCGCGAATTGAAACACTGCCCCCTATATAGCACCATTAATTGAAGGAATGTTGACAAATTTTAGAGGGATTTTCGCCACATTGTCAAAAATTAAATTTCAAATTTATTACACTGGGTAACAAAATGGTCTTCAAACCCTGGGAGAGTCGGAAACTAGATAAGGCATCGAAAACCTTTGGTAAGTATATTAAGATCATAAAAGCTAAGAGAGATTTTGAGATATGGCGGATGAATTTTTATACTCTCAGCCATACGGCTAGTGAAAGAGGAGAAACGGCCAAAATAGAACCGTTTCAGGACGTTTGTGTCGAGCTAGGAACGAAGGTCCGAATGTGCCCACGGTAAAGCTCAAATTGTATCCATATTTTAGAAAGCTCTACTTGTACCCATATTTTTAACTTATAAATAATACCCCCAACACATAGTGTTGTAGGATATAAAAACACAGGATTATCCGATCTCGTTCCAACGTTGCTTTTCTTAAAATTGGAATCAGTCTTGGGTCCGAAGAGAAATTGTTTCACATCTTCTGGTACATCCACCAGAATGGCAAACATTTTTCTGTTGTAGCAAAGGGTTTTTGGAAATTCGAACTTTAAGGTTACAAATAGTTCTAAAATGGTGCTAGACTTCCAAAATGGTACTATTTGGTATTATGTGAACGGATAAAGCTGAAACCTTGAAATATGGTTGGCAAGTAAGTTGGTGCGGACTGTACTAAATGGTACCAAATTTGAATAGGGTGAACGGATAAAGCAGGCATTCTTAAATTGTGTATTGGGGTCAATGTTCGTATTTGTTGTGTGATAAAGATTTGGTTTTAGAAAGGGGTACTTAAAGTGCACAAAAAATACTAAATAGTACTATATTTAATACAATTTGGTATGTGGTGAAATCTGAAAATTTGTATTAGGGTCACTGTTCATGTGTAGCCTGGACATATGGAAGTGGTTTCGCAAATGCGTACTATTATTGTACGAAAAATATTAAACGGTACTAGGGTGAGATGAAAAAACTGTAACCAACTTCAGACTACCACTCGTCCGACAGCTGTTAAAATTATGCCAGTGACAGCTCATTATATTGTTTACAAGCATACAAAAGCATTTTGGTGAACATTTTCCAGAAAAAAAGTTATTCGTGATGGAATTCAAGCGTGATAGTGTGATTTCTTTACATTTGGCTGGAAAACCACAAGTGGCTATCGTTAGAGCACTCCAGCATTTAAATGTGAATAAATCTTTTGTGTCTCATACCATAGCTCGTTACCGTGATACTGGTAGCGTAGCCCGACGTCAAGAAAGTTGACGGAAGAAAACAGCAAGATCAGCGGAAATGGTTCGAAAAGTAAAGAAGCGACTTGATCGAAACCCACGCCGTAGTGGCCGAAAAATGGCTCGTGAGCTGAACATATTGCAATATTCCATTGGGCAAATATTGAATCCAGCCATTGAAATTCCAAAAAGTGGAAGAACTTACACCGCAAAAGAAAAGAAAATAGACTCAAAAGAGCTAAAGAGTTGCATCGCTTGGCCGAAAGTGGTAAACCGCTGAATTTGGCTTTCTCCGATGAGAAAACATTCGTTGTCCAGCAGTTTGTAAACAAACAAAATAATCGTGTTTACTTGCCAAAGAGGTCAGCTGAAAATTTGCACCTTCGTTTGACCACCAGAACTCAAGCGCCGACCATGGCGATGGTGTGGGCCCCCATAACAACCGAAGTTCGCTCTCCGGTCGTATTAAACGACCGTGGCATCAGAATAAATGCCGAATATTGTCGCGAAAATATTCTGGAGGGTGTATTAAAGCCTTGGGCACGCAAAAATTTTGGCCGCAGGCCTTGGACATTCCAACAGGACTCAGCAACCATGAATGGTTACAAAATGAGGTTCCTCGCTTCATTTCCAGCAGCACAATGACCACCAAAATCTCCGGATATCAATCCGTTGGACTGTGTCTGGAGTATTTTGGAAAGCAAGGTTGGCACTAAAAAATAACAAAGAATCGATCACCTCAAGCAAGCGCTTCGTCGGGAATGGATCAAAATACCGCAGAGCAACATTCGGGCAGCGTGTGACGGTTTCATTTAAAGGCCATAATTCGTGCCAAAGATGACCAATTCGAACAAATCTAAACTTATCTAAAATTTGATACTATTTCCGACATTTTTTGCTTTCATTCAATAAAATTTAAAAAAAAATGTAAAAATTATGGCATTTGACTTTGTCGCGGTTTTATCATCTCACCCTATGTCTGGTATTGAGTGAATGGATAGATCTAAAATTTAAAAAATTTTTTTTGTTCATCTAGCTCTATTATTTCATTAGATTGCCATTCGATTTATGGATAGAAAGTTCATTAACTCATGAAAGTTGTTTATTGATATCTATGGTGTATTTTTGTAGTTGGTGATTTTTTTTTTAATTATAGTTTGATTTAAAAATGTAATGTGGTCTTACGTCCACATTCGATATCTAGTGGTTTTGATCGAAAAGTTTAATTAAATCAAGCTAAAATGCACATATTTTCATTGCGATCGAAATATGCTGAAATGCAAGAATTTTCCCCAATGATGACGTAGCGTATGATTATTAATTAATCAAATAGTTAGAATACTCATACGCCCCACCTACCGAATTCATAGAGAATTCCCCCTCTCCACTCACGGTACCTTCATACATTTGCAACAACAATTTGTAATATAAATACCATAATTATATACATTTACCAAAGTGATTATACGCTGACACATTTCGCTTATTGCCATTTAACGCTTCCTTAATTCGAATTTTCATTAAAAGAACATTTGAATTTTCTTCCAAGCCGTTCGTGGCAGTTATTTGGAGACGGCATTCATGGCATTGTGGATAATGAATGCAGAGTATCACGTCTTGCTCTTCGTGGGCTCCAAACATATGCATTTGCTACTCATAACCCTTGTGCGCGCTCTCTCCCTGCGTTTCTCTTTCTCTCTCTCTCTCGTATTGAGTTTTCTTTGAAAACAACAAATATACTCCCAAAGAAAAAAAAAAGAGGGCCAAATCAGAAATAAACATGAAAAATAAGAACACACACACACAAACGAAACTCCATCACACACTCCAGAAAACAAAAGAGACAGTCGCCACTTGATATGATTCCTTGGCGCAATGGAAAACAACTGGTGTCGTCGTCGTGGCCATCTCTCGCCAATCATCATCGTCGTCATCATCAACACCATCATCATCCTCATTAGAACAATAACATCTATGAAGTGGTGGCACAACGTGGCGCTTTCAATTGGGCATAATATGTCTGAAGTATGGGGGAGGAGGGGGACAAGGGAGGCTAGCACTCGCACACACCGTCAAATAGAATCAGTTGCATGAGTCAAATGTGACCACAGCTTTGCAAGACCAATAATAAACAATAACAACAAATTACTAACATCAGTTGTAGTCAAAATAATTATGGCAACTATTCGTGTTCCGCCGTCTCCATGCGCTTTATGAGGTCTAGAGGAGTTTTTTTGTTGCTTTTAACGGAGACATTGTATGGCAGATGATATCGACTGGGGTTAGCTCTATTTTGGGAGGTTGTATAAAGTGTAAGAAAGTGAATGACCATGGGCCTGGACGCTCATTGGACCAGGTAGTCTATAAAAATGAATTGAAGAAGTCTATATTGACAAGCTGGATTGTCCAAGGCCGTAAAAAAAAAAACCGTGCGTAATGGCCCTGGTTGTATATATTGACAAATTATATGGACCCTGAAGTCTACATAGACAATCGTGCTGAATGAGCCAGATGAGCTATATCGGCCAGGCATTTTTATAGTCGAGCTTAATGGCTCAAGGAGCGTATATAAAAAGCTAAACGTCTTAGATAGTATATTAGTCGCTCCGAATTAGCCAGCAAGTTTATATGTGAAATCTAGATCTAGTTTACATTCTAGATCTGAAGCTAGAATTTTACACGAGGTTCAGTCTTGGTGTGTAGGCGAGAGATAAGGCGGGGTTTTTGAAAATTCGTACAAAAGGTACGAAAAGTACTAAAATGTACTAAAAATTTAAAACTCTATGTTTTACAAACGGAATGAGTTTAACTTCTGAAATTTAATATGAAAGACACTGATGGGGTGCAAGATGGATGCATAAAAAGGGTTTTGGAAATTCGAACTTTAAAGTTGCGAAAAGTCCTTAAATGGTACTAAACTTCTAAATTTGGTCTGAGAATCAAGGTTGGAATGTAAGTTTAATAAGTGAAGATGGTTTTGGAAATGTGTACTAAGTGTACGAACTGTACTAAGTTGTACTAAATTTTGGCCAGTATGGTTTAAAGTGGACGGATAAAGCTGGAATTTTGTAATTTTGTATTGGGGGTCCCTATTGGTGATAGGTTTGTGATAAAGAGGTGGTTTTGGAACTCTGTACTACAGGGTCATGAAAAGTACTAAATAGTGAATATATATATTGCTTGAAATCCGTACTAGGGTCGCTGTTCACGTGTAGCCTGGACATATAGGGTTTGTTGTTGTAAATGGTACTATATTTGGTATTGGGTTAAGGGTTACGAAAAAATTCTGAAATTTTACATTTAAATTACATTATTTTTATTGAATGAAAGCAAAAAATTTCGGAAATAGCATCAAATTTTAAATAAGTTTAGAATTGTTCAAATTAGTCATCTTTGGCACGAATTATGGCCTTCAAACGCCCCATGAAACCGTACGAATGTTGCTTTGCGGTATTTTGGCTCATTCCCGGCCAAGTACCGGTGATCGACACTTTGCTTTCCAAAATACTCTAGACACAAAAGTCCAACGGATTGGTATCCGGAGATTTTGGTGGCCATTGTGCGCTGGAAATGAAGCGAGGAACCTCATTTTGTAACCATTCTTGGTTGCTGAGTCCTGTTGGAATCTCCAAGGTCTGCGGCCAAAATGTTTGCGTGCCCAAGGCTTTAATACACTATCCAGAATATTTTCGCGATAATATCGGCATTTATTCTGATGTCACGGTCGATTAATACGAGCGGAGAGCGACCATCGGCTGTTATGGCGGCCCACACCATCACCATGGCCGCCGCTTGAGTTCTGGTGGCCAACTGAAGGTGCACATTTTCAGCTGACCTCTTTGGCAAGTAAACACGATCATTTTTATACCCTCCACCATACTGTGGAGGGTATATTAATTTTGTCATTCCGTTTGTAACTACTCGAAATACTCATGTCAGACCCAACAAAGTATATATATTCTTGATCAGCGTAAAATTCTAAGACGATTTAGCCATGTCCGTCTGTCTGTCTGTTGTAATCACGCTATCTTTCGAACAAATTGAGATAGAAGGCTAAAATTTTGCACACATGTATATTTTCCCAGTAGGCAGGTTAAGTTCGTAAATGGGTCATGTAGGTCCAAGTTATCATATAGCCCCCATATAACGGTACCTCCCGATATTCGGTATTTTGATGATTTTAGCGACATTATTCACCGGAATTATTTCAAATTTGGCATTTGAAGTTCGTAATGGATACTACAGCCTAAGACAGAAAATTATCTGTGCAGGTCCACGTCTTCGTGTAGCCCCCATATAACGGTACCCCCCGATATTCGGTATTTTGATGATTTTAGCGACATTGTTTACCGGAATCGTTTCAAATTTGGTATTTGAAGTTCGTTATGGATACTACATCCTAAATCAAAAAATGAGCCATATAGGTCCACGTCTTCATATAGCCCCCATATAACGGTACCCCCGATATTCGGTATTTTGATGATTTTAGCGACATTGTTTACCGACATCGTTTCAAATTTGGTATTTGAAGTTCGTAATGGATACTACATCCTAAATCAAAAAATGAGCCATATAGGTCCACGTCTTCATATAGCACCCATATAACGGTATCCCCCGATATTCGGTATTTTGATGATTTTAGCGACATAATTTAACGGAATCGTTCCAAATTTGGTATTTGACGTTCGTAATATATACTGCAGCATAAAACGGAAAATGGGCCATGTAGGTCCACGTCTTCGTATAGCCCCCATATACCGTACCCACCGATATTCGGTATTTTTACGGGGATTGTTTCAAATTTCGCATGTGAACTTCGTAATGGATACTTCAGGTCCACGTCTTCGTATAGCCCCCATATTCGGTATTTTGATGATTTTAGCTACATTATAAACAGATTTTTCTTCAAGTTTCGCATTTAAATATTGTAATAATTTATGACAAAAGTTGCCTATGCAGGCCCACGTCGTCGTATAAACATTCGGTATTTTTAAGATTTTAACAGAATTTTTAACGGGTTTTATTTTTTGGAAATTGCCAAATTTGTACCAAATGGTGGAGGGTATTAAAAGTTCGGCCCGGCCGAACTTACAGCTTTTTTACTTGTTTTGTTTACAAACTGCTGGACAACGAATATTTTCTCATCGGAGAAAACTAAATTCTGTTCACCACTTTCGGCCAAGCGAAGCAACTCTTTAGCTCTTTTGAGTCTATTTTCTTTCTGTTACGGTGTAAGTTCTTGCACTTTTTGAAGTTTCAATGGCTTTTCCCCGAGCTCATTTTTCATTATTTGCTGAATGGAATATTACGATAGGTTCAGCTCACGAGCCATTTTTCGGTCACTGCGACGCGGTCTCTTCTTTACTTTTCGAACCATTTCTCCTGACGTTGCTGTTTCCTTCCGTCCACTTCCTTGACGTCGGGCTACGCTAGCAGTATCACAGTAACGAGCGATGACGTCGGGCTACGCTAGCAGTATCACAGTAACGAGCGATGATACGAGACATAAAAGATTTATTCACATTTAAATGCTGGAGTGCTCTAACGATAGCCACTTGTGGTTTTCCAGGCAAAAATAAAGAAATCACACTATCACGCTTGAATTCCATCACGAATAACTTTTTTTCTGGAAAATTCTCACCACCATGCTTTTGTACGCTCGTAAACATTATGATGAGCTGTCACTGGAATAATTTCAACAGCTGTCAGACGAGTGGCTTAGAAGTGACAGCAGTCTGAAGTTGATTGCAGTTTTATCATCTTACCCTGTATTATTATCATAATTTTGATGAATTGAGTACGGAAATGGACAATATCGGTCCACTCCTTCGGAGAAGGAAGTTGGTTTACATTACTTTCTAATGGGTAATGTAAGCTAACACAACGTCCAAGTGATTACTGGCCTGATTACCGAAATACCTAATGCAGGGCACCGTCCAAACCAAACCCCAAGGAAAAAAATCAACATAATGAATGAAAGAAACAAATGAAAAATTCCGTAATGTGAGCAAAACAAACAAATCCTTCTTCTTGTTCTAATTTCTGTCGTTGTTGTTATTGTTGTTTCTCGAATGAAGCTTGGCGCTTCTTTGGTGGCTCGTTATTTTATCATTGGTTTCTTTGCTGTTCCTTAGACAAAGTCTTTACGAGTGCTAGACACTGGGTGGCTGCCTGGCTGGTCGGTCGGTCGGTCGGTTGCTTGGCTATGACTACAGCTATTGCTGCTAATATGGCGACATTTATCGTCTAGCCCCCGTGGTGTCGAATCCGAATGGAAATCTATCTGGGTGGCGTAGTTTCTTATTTCAGTTTCAAAAAGATTCTTGGCTGCCGGCATGTCTCAGAGACGTTCCTAACAAATTTTTGCGCTTCAATACAAGCAACAAACAACAGCAACAACAACAACAACGGCAACACCAAACATCGGCCAACCAACCAGTCGGCCACCATCATAACAAAATCATGCGAAACAAACAAACCACCAAAAAAAAAACAAACACAGTAACCGACCGTATTCATTGACAGCAGCATTGGTGGCGGCGGCATCAATATCGCCAGCACCATGGTCCCCACACCCCGCCACCCAATAATCATGGCCCATCACCGTCATCATTATCGGCATCACCAGTCATCAGCCACCGCCACGATGGAATAAAAACAACGCCACTGTGTCCCGCTTAATCAAAGGCTGTGTAAAAAAATGCTCTAGGACTAAACCACGGGCGAGGAAGACCCGAAGCCTGGCGGACGCACGGATAACATTCGAAACATAATCACTTTGTCAATAGATGCATGATTTAGTCATTACTTTTCACTAAATTCCCAATAACAATCGCAATAACATCAACACTACGGAAATCAGAGTCAATTGGGATTACAAAAATAGTATTTGCAAATGGCAAATGGCACAGTCGATGGCCAGGGAATTGTGACGGCATTGGGTTTGAATGTGGGTGAAAGTAGTCATGAAAAACTGATTTGAACTGACAAGAGGCCACGTAATAGGGGTAAAGGGGAGAGAGTGAGAGCATTAAAGGAGCCATTTGGCAAATAAGAGAGAGAGAGAGAGAGAGAAAGAGAGATTAATAAAGACCAAGTTCGAGACCAATATACAAAATGAGACCAGAAGAAGAACAAGTAAAACAGCAGCTAAGTTAGGCCGGGCCGAACTTTTAATTTTGATTTTGAACAATTTCAAAAAAAAAATCCGTCGAAAAATACCACTTAAATGAAAACCATTATATGTGGGCTATACGAAGACGTGGACGTAATTCTTTATCATATGCTGTAGTACCGATACCGTGGACCTACATATAGAATTCTCTTCTAGAGGCAAAGTACTCACAAAGAATTCCTTGCGTAGAATTTCAGACAATTCCATTGAAAAATGTTGCCAAAATCATCAAAATACTGAATATTGGGAGGTATCGTTATATGGGAGATATACGATATCGGGGACCTATATCGACAATACTCTTCCAAGGGGTAGTATACGCACAAAGAACTCCTTGTGTAGAATTTCAGGAAAATACTGAATATCGGGTGATACCGCTATTGGGGGATATACGTTACCGTGGACCTATATCAACAATTCTCTTCCAGGGGGGTAAATTACTCACAAATAACTCCTTGCGTAGTCCAAAAAAATAAAGATAGGAAGCTAACATTTTGCACAGGTCAGTCTTTTGTCTGCAGGCAGGTCTAATTCAAAGATGGGTTATATCGGTCCACGATATCGTATAGCCCCCACATATATATTTTGTCCCATTCCCGGCGAAGCGCTTGCTTGAGGTGACCGACACTTTGGTATTTTTTGTGCCAGCCTTGCTTTTCAAAATACTCCGGATTGGTATCCGGAGATTTTGGTGACCATTGTTCGCTGGAAATGCAGCGAGGAATCTCATTTTGTAACCACTCTTGGGTGGCGCTTGCTGAGTACGATGATGCTGAGTCCTGTTGGAATCTCCAAGGTGTGCGGCCAAAATGTTTGCGTGCCCAAGGCTTTAATACACCCTCCAGAATATTTTCGCGATAATATTCAGTATTTATTCTGATGCCACTGTCGATTAACACGAGAGGAGAGCGACCATCGGCTGTTATGGCGGCCAACACCATCACCATGGCCGGCGCTTGAGTTCTGGTGGGCAACCGAAGGTGCACATTCTCAGCTAACCTCTTTGGCAAGTAAACACGAGCATTTTGTTTGTCTACAAACTGCTGGACTACGAATGTTTTCTCATCGAAGAAAACCAAATTCGACAGTTCACCACTTTCGGCTAAGCGAAGCAACTCTTTAGCTCTTTTGAGTCTATTTTCTTTCTGTTGCGGTGTAAGTTCTTGCACTTCTTGGAATTTCAATGGCTTTACCCCGAGCTCATTTTTCAATGTTTGCCAAAAGAAATATTGCGATATGTTCAGCTGACGAGCAATGTTTCGGCCACTGCGACGTGGGTTTCGATCAAGTCGCTTCTTTACTTTTCGAACCATTTCTGCTGATGTTGCTGTTTTCTTCCGTCCACTTCCTTGACGTCGGGCTACGCTACCAGTATCACGGTAACGAGCGATGTTAGGAGGCATAAAAAATTTATTCATATTTAAATGCTGGAGTGCTCTAACGATAGCCACTTGTGGTTTCCCAGCCAAATATAAAGAAATCACACCATCACGCTTGAATTCCATCACAAATAACTTTTTTTCTGGAAAATTCTCACCAAAATGCTCTTTACGCTTGTAAACAATATTATGAGCTGTCACTGGAATAATTTTAACAGCTATCGAACGAGTAGCTTAGAAATGACAGAAGTCTGAAGTTGGTTGCAGTTTTTTCATCTCATCCTGTATATACTTTATGGAGTCTACGACGGTCTACCTCCTTTTCAAGGTGGAGGGAATAAAAAAATACGATATACCAAGTTTAACCAAATAGAATACTCCCTTCGAGATAGATAATTTGGCGAACGGAGACATTGACATGGCTAAATTGATTCTAAATGTCCTAAAACGGATTTTGTACAAAGAGTCTTAGGGTAAAACAGTTATTTTCTGCTTCAGTAAGTCACCAACCTTAACTTACCTCCAATATTGTACATATTTAAGTTTTTGAGCTTATAATCCTGATATATCCTTGAATCCTTGCATAACCTTGCGTAACCTTATTAAAGTCTCTCGCAATAGCAAATTGCTGGAGTCTTTCCAAGAAGTATCCTATAATATTCTAGTAGAGTCTTGTGTGAGTATTATACACAAGGATATTACTGCAAATCCTTGTGTAAACTTGTTGAGGCTTGCTCGGGTCCTTATTAAGATTTCTTGAAATAGTATCCTTGCCTATTTTTCCTGAGCCTTGATGTACCTTTTAAGGTCTCGTTAACTACTATATTCTTGCATATCTTATTAAGGTACCTTGTAGTAGTCTCTTGCATATCCTTTTACAACCTTGCAGCATCTTATATTAAGGTCCCTTGAAGTGCTATCCTTGCCTATTCTTATTGAACATTGCTGGAGTACTTATTAAGGTCTCTGACAGTAGCATCCTTGTAGTAACTTGATTGAATACTTAGTAAGGTCTCTTAACATAGTATCCTTGCATATCCGTGTAAAGCTTTGCCTTAGTATGTATTAAGGTCTCTTGTCGCACTTATTGCTTGAGTACTTATTAAGAACTTTTGGAGTAGTATTCTTGCATATGTATGTAAAGCCTTACTTGAGTATTTATTAAGGTATTTTGCGTGGGATCCTTGCATATCCTTGTTGAGCCTTACTGGAGAACTTAAGAACGTATTTTTTTGCAGGAAGATTCCTGCATATCTTATTAGGTTCTCTGCAATATCCTTGTTGAGCCTTACTGGAGCACTTATTAAGGTCTCTTGCAGTGGTATCATTGCATATTTTTGTAGAGCCAAACTTGAGTATTTTTTCTATCCTTGCATATCCTTTTAGAACCTTGCTTGAGTACATATTAAGGACTCCTGGAGTAGTATCCTTGCATATCCTTGTATAGCTTTTCATGAGTTCTTATAGAAGTCTCTCGCAATGGTATCCTTGCACTTGTTAAGGTATTTTGACGTGGTATCCACGCAGAGCCTTGTCTGACTACTTATTAAGGCCTCTCGTAATAGTATCCTTGCACACCTTTATAGCGCTTTGGATGAGTACTGATTGAGATTCCTTGCAGAAGTATCCTTGCATATCCTTTTTCAGACTTATTGAGTCCTCTTTCCGTAATATCCTTGCATATTCTTGTAAAGCCTTAGTTGAGTATTTTTTAAAGTATGTTGTCATAGTATCCTTGTAGAGTATTACTTGAGTACCTACTTAGATATCTTGCAGAACCATTTTTGAGATATCTTGCAGAACCTTGATTGAGAACTTACAAACGTCTCATATCGTGGTATACTTTAAGATTCTTAATCGATTACTTATCCAGATCCATTTTTATACAGTGAAGACCGTGCCCCTATGAGGACCAGCGGAATTCATTAATTGAATTTGCTTTTTTTTATCGCGTGAAAAATAAAAGTGATTCAGGCAGGAAACACTTGCTTTTTCTATCCCTCCCTCTCGCTCTCAACGCAATGAATTTCTGTTAGGGATCGTTAGGCCCCGTTCAGCTTTCTCTAGCCTGTCGTCAAGAGATAGTCAATACAAACTATTTAAAAAACATAAAATGTTGTTGTCCTTCTCGAACATTGATCAGAGATTTCACTCCCTACTCGAATTCAAGTCGTAGTACTTCCATCAGTTAAAAGAATTAAAAGATCGAGGCAACTCCATGTTCCAATGCCTTGTTTTCGAGAGGAAATAAAATTCGCTCGAAATCGAGTAGAAAAACTGAAAATGGGTGATTTCTAGAAGGTAATCTGCGATGTGAATTGAAGAATTTATTGTTGACAGACCAACAAATTGTTACGAACATTCAGGTATGGGTTCTTCTCACACATGTTCCGTCGCAATTCACATTACCACCGCTGTAGACCGACCGCATTCATTGTTTTCCAATAATTGTGTCGCCAATGAGAACACACAGACAGACACACAAACTTATTCCAACTACTGTCTTAAAATATGAAAAAGTAAGTCTTCATTTAATTGTGTCATACCTCTTGATATGCCAAAGTCGACATCATGCTGCAAAGATAAACTCGCACACACACACATTTATCACAACTCACACAACAGTTATGTGATTTGAACAAAAAAAAAAAACAAAAAAAAAAACAGGGCGAATGTCTGTTTTTTAGGGTGAATGTAATATTCCGTAAAATATTGACGCGACATGATTTTAGCGACAATTGGCGTCTATATTGGCGTCCAATCAAATCGGCACTTACATACCATTCCATACCAGCAATGGTTTTTAAATGAATAAATGATAAGCAAAAGGGCTAGCCACAAAGGAAAAGAAACAAACAACCACACACACACAGAGACTTACTGAGTGGCAGACACACACACACACACAAAGAGAAATATAACAAATTTTCCATATTAACATCGCCTGATGGTTTCATTGAAAACAAACGGAAGATATTTGCATCGTGAACATTGGAAGACGATTTTATTATTTTCGGATGTTGACCCAAGGCCAAAATAAAGAAAAAAATATATACCATTGGTCTATAACAGTGCCAGGTAATTTCGGATAGGCTCCCTTGCCTCTGCAGCTCGCCTATGCGGAGAAGCTCTGCCCGCCTTTGCAGAGAGATTGGCTCCCTGTCTCTACAACTCGCCTATGTACAGAGATAGGTTCCTTGGCCTCTTCAGCTGGTCGTCTATGCACAGAGATAGGCTCTCTGGTGCTCCAGCTCGCCTATGCACAGAGATAGGCTCCCTATCGCTCCAAGTCGCCTATGCAGAGAGATAGGCTCCCTGGCGCTCCATGTTGCCTATGCACAGAGGTCGGCTCTCTGGTGCTCCAGCTCGCCTATACAGAGAGATAGGCTCTCTGGTGCTCCAGCTCGCCTATGCAGAGAGATAGGCTCTCTGGTGCTCCAGCTCGCCTATGCAGAGAGATAGGCTCTCTGGTGCTCCAGCTCGCCTATGCAGAGAGATAGGCTCTCTGGTGCTCCAGCTCGCCTATGCAGAGAGATAGGCTCTCTGGTGCTCCAGCTCGCCTATGCAGAGAGATAGGCTCTCTGGTGCTCCAGCTCGCCTATGCAGAGAGATAGGCTCTCTGGCGCTCCAGCTCGCCTATGCACAGAGATACGCTCTCTGGCGCTCCAGCTCGCCTATGCACACAGAGAAAGGCTCTCTGGTGCTCTAGCTCACCTATGCACAGAGATAGGCTCCCTGCCGCTCCAAGTCGCCTATGCAGAGAGATAGGCTCCCTATCGCTCCAAGTCGCCTATGCAGAGAGATAGGCTCCCTATCGCTCCAAGTCGCCTATGCAGAGAGATAGGCTCCCTGGCGCTCCATGTTGCCTATGCACAGAGGTCGGCTCTCCGGTGCTCCAGCTCGCCTATACAGAGAGATAGGCTCTCTGGTGCTCCAGCTCGCCTATGCAGAGAGATAGGCTCTCTGGTGCTCCAGCTCGCCTATGCAGAGAGATAGGCTCTCTGGTGCTCCAGCTCGCCTATGCAGAGAGATAGGCTCTCTGGTGCTCCAGCTCGCCTATGCAGAGAGATAGGCTCTCTGGTGCTCCAGCTCGCCTATGCAGAGAGATAGGCTCTCTGGTGCTCCAGCTCGCCTATGCAGAGAGATAGGCTCCCTGGCGCTTCATGTAGCCTATGCAGAGAGATCGGCTCCCTGACGCACCAGCTCGCATAGGCACAGAGATAGGTTCCCTGACGCTCCACCTCGCCTATGCACAGAGATATGCTCCCTGACGCTCCACCTCACCTATGAACAGAAATAGACTCCCTGACGCTCCACCTCGCCTATGCACAGAAATAGACTCCCTGACGCTCCACCTCGCCTATGCACAGAAATAGGCTCCCTGGCGCTCCAGTGCACCTATGCTAGAGATTGGCTCCCTGGCGCTCCACTTCACCTATGCACAGAGATATAACATGAATAGACGCCCTGACCCGTCAGCCCCCATATGAATAGATCCTCAGACCCATCAAATGGTCTATGAATAGACTTCCTGACCCTTCAACTCGTCTATGAATAGACTCCCTGAACCCTCAACTCGCCTATGAATACACCCTGACCCAGCTCATCCATTTTACACTCCCCGCCAGGCAAGTTTTGTATAGACCACTTCAAATCTTTTTCTTCAGTTCTTGTCCATAACGAAAATAAAACCTTTCCACCCACTGTGCCCTGATGTGATTTGACTTCTTTACCGGGAGTCCCTTTGGAGTCACAATTATCATTGTCGTCATATTAAATACCACAATAACTATCCCCCAGTGCGACAAATTACTCGACTTCTAATGTAAATTTTTACGTTAGATGGGGAAATTGGATAGGAAATGGCCACCACCCCCTTTTTTGGGGAAAAGAAGTAGACAAGAAGAAAACAAACAGACAAAAAAACACTCCCAGAGAGCGACATTTCTCTGGCGCTCGGCGTCTTAATGTTTGGCTGGATGGCTGCCTGGCTGGCATGTTGGTTGGTTGGTAATTCATAAACAACGAACGTGTGTCTCCACGATGCCGTTATGAGACGCGACTTTGTTGTCGCCTTTGCGATGATGGTGATGATGAAGAGCGCGTGAGCCAAAGACGATGCTACTGCTGGCCATTTTTACTGGCATTGGTGGCTCCCTCTTAATTTTTGGATCAGACAGATAGTCCGACACGCTTGATTTTGGTTTTCTAGTTTTGTGTTTACAAAATTTTTGTGGGGCCACACGCACACACTCAGACATACCTTTCTTCGGCCAGCAACAATCGAAAGAAATACAGAAAAAAAAAATGACACAGACGCAGATACCAGCGTCAGCGCCAATTCACCCAGTCAGCCAGCCCAGCCGGCCAGCCAACAGGCACCAAGCAGCCAGCCAGCCTGTAAAGTAGTGTGGCAGCAACGAAAACGAAGACGACGACAATGATGACAACAACAACAACCGATTGCCGACAAGTTGTCGCAATTTGCAACAATTTCCCAAATAGCCACTTGTTACGCGCACTTGGCGCCTTGATTTGGCGCTTTCAAATTGCGACGCTTTGGCACATCATTATCGTTGGCTTGCTGTTGCTTTTGGTGTTATTGTTACTGATGGCGGCGATGTTAATGGTGGTGGTAGTGGCGCTGCTGCTGCTGCTGGCGATGATGATATGATTCTAACTTATGTTGCTTATGGTGATGATGATCATGACGTTATTCGTCCTTTATTGCCGAAATCGCATGGGTAAAGAGAATTGCGCGCAATAAAATCCTATGGAACAGGCTTGGTATTGTTTTGTCAATGGGATTTGGGGGGGGAACATCTTGCACGGAAGTTAATTGCTTTGGACTCATAGACTACGGGGGACTATACATATAATCACATGTGAAGATCAAAGTAAAATTTGTTCCGACACTGCAAACTGCACAGGACCAGGAGTAGCAAGTGACCGCTACCTCTTCAGCGAAAAGTCCACCTTAAAATTTTAAATTCATTCCAAGAGTTCGTGTTAGACCTTTTTAGTACTCAAACATCACAATTCGTTCAGTGATAAAATTTTGTAATCAAAACTTCATACATCGCATGGTAGGTCAACTTTGAAAAAATTGCAAGTATAGAGGTCTACCTGTTTGGCTTGTAATGTCAGAATTAGTATCAAAACAATAAAAAAATCAAACAACTTGTTGCATTTATTTTGAATAAATAATTGAAAACCGCGATAAAAAATTCTTAAAAAATCCACGTTTATGGTCCATTAAATATCCTTTAAAAAATCCACGTTTATGGTCCATTAAATATCCTTTAAAAAATCCACGTTTATGGTCCATTAAATATCCTTTAAAAAATCCACGTTTATGGTCCATTAAATATCCTTTAAAAAATCCACGTTTATGGTCCATTAAATATCCTTTAAAAAATCCACGTTTATGGTCCATTAAATATCCTTTAAAAAATCCACGTTTATGGTCCATTAATAATCCTTTAAAAAATCCACGTTTATGGTCCATTAAATATCCTTTAAAAAATCTTTAAAAAATCCACGTTTATGGTCCATTAAATATCCTTTAAAAAATCTTTAAAAAATCCACGTTTATGGTCCATTAAATATCCTTTAAAAAATCTTTAAAAAATCCACGTTTATGGTCCATTAAATATCCTTTAAAAAATCTTTAAAAAATCCACGTTTATGGTCCATTAAATATCCTTTAAAAAATCTTTAAAAAATCCACGTTTATGGTCCATTAAATATCCTTTAAAAAATCTTTAAAAAATCCACGTTTATGGTCCATTAAATATCCTTTAAAAAATCTTTAAAAAATCCACGTTTATGGTCCATTAAATATCCTTTAAAAAATCTTTAAAAAATCCACGTTTATGGTCCATTAAATATCCTTTAAAAAATCTTTAAAAAATCCACGTTTATGGTCCATTAAATATCCTTTAAAAAATCTTTAAAAAATCCACGTTTATGGTCCATTAAATATCCTTTAAAAAATCTTTAAAAAATCCACGTTTATGGTCCATTAAATATCCTTTAAAAATCTTTAAAAAATCCACGTTTATGGTCCATTAAATATCCTTTAAAAAATCTTTAAAAAAATCCACGTTTATGGTCCATTGAATATCCTTTAAAAAATCTTTAAAAAATCCACGTTTATGGTCCATTAAATATCCTTTAAAAAATCTTTAAAAAATCCACGTTTATGGTCCATTGAATATCCTTTAAAAAATCTTTGAAAAATCCACGTTTATGGTCCATTAAATATCCTTTAAAAAATCCACGTTTATGGTCCATTAATAATCCTTTAAAAAATCCACGTTTATGGTCCATTAATAATCCTTTAAAAAATCCACGTTTATGGTCCATTAAATATCCTTTAAAAAATCCACGTTTATGGTCCATAAAATATCCTTGAAAAAATCCACGTTTATGGTCCATTAAATATCCTTTAAAAAATCCACGTTTATGGTCCATAAAATATCCTTGAAAAAATCCACGTTTATGGTCCATTAAATATCATTTAAAAAATCCACGTTTATGGTCCATAAAATATCCTTGAAAAAATCCACGTTTATGGTCCATTAAATATCCTTTAAAAAATCCACGTTTATGGTCCATTAAATATCCTTTAAAAAATCCACGTTTATGGTCCTTTAAAAAATCTTTAAAAATCCACGTTTATAGTCCTTTAAAAAATCTTTAAAAATCCACGTTTATAGTCCTTTAAAAAATCTTTAAAAATCCACGTTTATAGTCCTTTAAAAAATCTTTAAAAATCCACGTTTATAGTCCTTTAAAAAATCTTTAAAAAATCCACGTTTATAGTCCTTTAAAAAATCTTTAAAAATCCACGTTTATAGTCCTTTAAAAAATCTTTAAAAATCCACGTTTATAGTCCTTTAGAAAATCCACGTTTATAGTCCTTTAAAAAATCTTTAAAAAATCCACGTTTATAGTCCTATAAAAATTCATTAAAAAATCCACGTTTATAGTCCTATAAAAATTCTTTAAAAAATTCACGTTTATAGTCCTATAAAAATTCTTTAAAAAATCCACGTTTATAGTCCTATAAAAATTCTTTAAAAAATCCACGTTTATAGTCCTTTAAAAAATCCACGTTTATAGTCCTATAAAAATTCTTTAAGAAATCCAAGTTTATGGTCCTTTAAATATCCTTTAAAAGTTCTTTAAAAAATCCACATTTTAGTCCTTTGAATATCCTTTAAAAATTGTTTAAAAATCCAAAGCAAATGAAAAGTGACAGCTTTAAGCAGCTTGGTTTATTTCCAATAACAAAACCAATAACATTGACTTCTATGACAACCAAAACCGACAAAATTCTAATTCGAAAATAAAACCGATAACATTGATTTTCATGACACCAAAGCATGTTTTCTTGTCGTTTTTAAAACCAATAGTGACAAAATTGGTTTCTATGATAGCCCTGATGAATTACACATCTCTCCATCCTAAACACCAACAGGGATTTAAAATTAGTACCATTTATTACTTTTCAAACAGTTATAGTACGCATTTGCACCTGAAACCATCAGAGATCACAATATCAAATTTCAGGATTCCAGCTCTATCCCTTCATGTAATACCAAATTTAGTACTGTTCGTATAATTCGTAATATCTCAATACCAACACCAACAGCTATCGCAATATAAAATTTTGCAGTTTTAGCTTTATTCCTTCACCCGATACCAAATTTAGTAACATTTAGTACTTTTCGTACAATTATAGCAAACATTTCCAAAACCACCTCATTATCTCATACCCAGATACCAAAATAGACCTCAATATCAAATGTCGGGATTCTAGCTCTATCCCTTCACTAGATACTCAATTTAGTACCACTTAGTATTTTTCGAACTATTATAGTACACATTTCCAAAATCCATATCTTAACCACAGATACCGACATAGACCTCAATATCAAATTTCAGAAATTGTGCTGTAATCCTTGACCCAAATCCAAATTAAGAACCATTTAGTAATTTTCGTACAATTATAATACTAATTTCCGAACCTCCGTATCTCAATCCAGAGACCTCAATATCAAATTTCGTGATTCCACCTCTATCCCTTCACCCAATACCCAATTAAATACTACTTAGTGCTTTTCGAACAAACCAAAACCCCATTCTTATCTTAACCACAAACACCAACATAGACACCTATATCAAATTTCAGGATTTCAGCCCTGACCCAATACCAAATACAGGTGAGATAAAAAAAAAACTGCAACAAAGTCAAACGCCATAATTTTTATATACAGGGTTGCCCATATTCGACGGACCCATCTGGCAACGCCATAACTTTTGACAGAGATGTCACATCGCTTAATGACATACCGCGTTTGAAGCTTCAGTCCAAGCAGATTTTTACCATGAACCAATACACGCCACGCGAGCTCTCTGAAATAGTTGAAATTTACATTCAACAGAAGAAGTCAATTGTGAAAAAAATGTGAGAAGTGCGCCTTCTAAGAACACCATTAAGCGTTTATACGAAAAATTTTCGACTGGTAAGGCTCTTTCTAATCCGAAGAGGCCATATAAAAGTCGACCAAGGCGATCGGCCGATAATATCGCTGACGTACGAGCCAGTGTTTTACATTTTATTGAATGAAAGCAGAAAATGTCGAAAATAGCATCAAATTTTAGAATAAGTTTAGATTTGTTCGAATTGGTCACCTTTCGTACGAATTATGGCCTTCAAACGGAGAATGAAACCGTCACACGCTGCCCGATTGGTGCTCTGCAGTATTTTGGCCCATTCCCGCTAAAGCGCCTGCTAGAGGTGATCGACACTTTGGTATTTTTTAGTACCAAACTTGCTTTTTAAATACTCCAGGTACAATAGTCCAACGGATTGGTATCCGGAGATTTTGGTGGCCATTGTGGGTTGGAAATGAAGCGTGGAACCTCATTTTGTATCCATTCTTGGGTGGCGCGTGCTGTGTGCGATGGTGCTGAGTCCTGTTGGAATGTCCAAGGTCTTCGGCAAAAATGTTTGCGTACACCCTCCAGAATATTTTCGCGATACTATTCGGCATTTATTCTGAGGCCACGGTCGATTAATACGAGCGGAGAGCAACCATCGGCTCTTATGGCGGCCCACACCATCACCATGGTCGGCGCTTGAGTTCTGGTGGCCAATCGAAGGTGCACATTTTCATCTGACCTCTTTGGCAAGTAAACCCGATCAACGAATGTTTTCGCATCGGAGAAAACCAAATTCGACAGTTCACCTCTTTCGGCCAAGCGAAGCAACTCTTTAGCTCTTTTGAGTATTCGCTTTTGAAATTTCAATGGCTTTACCCCGAGCTCATTTTTCAATATTCTCCTAATGGAATATTGCAATATGATCAGCTCACTGCGACGCAGGTTTTGATCAAGTCGCTTCTTTACTTTTCAAACCATTTCTGCTGATGTTGCTGCTTTCTTCCGTCCACTTCCTGGACGTCATGCTACGCTACCGGTATCACGGTAACGAGCGATGGTACGAGACACAAAAGATTTATTCACATTTTAATCCTGGAGTTCTCTAACGAAAGAAATCACACTATCACGCTTGAATTCCATCACGAATAACTTTTTTTCTGGAAAAAAATAATGAGCTGTCACTGGCATAATTTTAACAGCTGTCGGACGAGTGGCTTAGAAATAACAACAGTCTGAAGTTGGCTGCAGTTTTTCCATCTCACCCTGTATTTCAATATCATTTGGAGGTACCTCCGATTCTGATGCTATATCTCCTGTTCCAAAAATAATTTCATTGATATATGTAGCCTATGTTACTTTCAAGCGAAAGATTTAACAATTTCATTCTATTTGGGACACCCTTTAGCTTTGCTTACGCCTCAAAACATTCCTCAGAATCTCCCTAAATTATTTTTGATCAGCATCAAATTCTAGGATAATGATTCTGGTCACCGGATCCGAAGTGTGGCTCAAGTCCACAGTTCTGCTACTAATTTTTATTATTTTTTTTACTTGAACAGCGTTCCCATACCCGAAGAAAACTAGTAAAACTTGCAGGCAAATAAAAACAGTAAAACACACAAACAAATTGTAACTTCTGATTGGCTAAAAAATTTCGGTTTTAACATATTTTGATATTCTTTAAATATCTGAATTTTGTGGTTGCAATGCTATTTCAGAATGATAATCAAAATTTTATCTTTTCAAATGTTTTCTATTAAAAAAGGCCAGAATTAAACTTTTATTTAAACAAAAGAAAACTCTTCATAAAAATCGCTAAAATTCAAAATTATATCTACCGACAGCATTTCAGAGCATACCAAGCATTCATTTTCCATATCTTTCCAGCATTCATCACAATATGAAACACCACAATCTCGGTTGGGGCAAATTACAAAATTGTCATCTGAAAATATTTAAAATTTGCAATATTACAATTTTGATTTGGATTGTTTGACTATAAAACATGAATCGGAAAACTGTTGTAGGAAACAATAGTTATGATCCTGAGTTTTTTTTTTTTTTTTTTTTGATTCATTCAAATCACATCAGATTCTCATTTAGTTGTCATATTTACTCTCAAGCCCTTCGCATATAACACATTTTCGGCGACCAGCGTTTAATCGTCTCAGCCAATTGAAGCTATTTGGCCAACGCAAACGTAATTTCTACACCAAAGAAAAACAATTTGCAAATCATTGCAATTCTCCAGAATTGTTGATATTTGTTGTCTTACCAATAGAATATTTGCTCTTAAGCGTATTTTACGATTTGCAAAATTCAATTTGGCTTGTTTTAGCATTGACTCCTTGGCCGACCGCCTCTGCCTCAGAAGACAGTTGTACAAATAGATAATACGCCGCTTTTCACGTTTTCGATAGAAGTAGCCACAGATCAAGCGACGCATGCGCAAAAATGTCGAACTTTGATATATTAGGAATATGACCAGAATATATAGGGCAAGTAGTTTTGTGTAAAAACTAAAAATTAATTATTAACTTAATAATATTATGTCAATTGTGTGAAGATAAATTGTGTTTTTTTTTTTTGGGAGAGTTAAATAGTCCGTCTGTGGAAATCACTCTAGCTTCTGAACGAAATGAAGTAGATTGATAAAATTTTAACTCAAATGTATATTATGTCTGCAGGACTTTTGGTATTATAAATGGGCCCTGTAAGTTCACGTTTTGGTATAGCCCCCATTAAGGGTACCTCCCGATATTCGGTATTTTGATGATTTTAGCGACATCACTCACCGGAATCGTTTCAAATTAGGTATTTGAAGATCGTAATAGATACTACGGCCTAAGACAGAAAATTGTCTGTGCAGGTCTACTTCTTCGTATAGTCCCCATATAACCGTACCTCCCGATATTCGGTATTTTGATAATTTTAGCGACATCACTCGCCGGAATCGTTTCAAATTTGGTATTTGAAATTCGTAATGGATACTTCGGCCTAAGACAGAAAATTGTCTGTGCAGGTCCAAGTCTTCGTATAGCCCCCATATAAAGGTACCTCCAGATATTCGGTATTTTGATGATTTTAGCGACATTATTCACGCGAATTGTTTTAAATTTGGTATTTGAAGATCGTAATAGATACTACAGTCTAAGGCAGAAAATTGTCTGTGCAGGTCCACGTCTTCGTATAGCCCCCATATAAAGGTACCTCCCGATATTCGGTATTTTGAAGATTTTAGCAACATTATTCACCGGAATTGTTTCAAATTTGGTGTTTGAAGTTCGTAATGGATACTACGGCCTTAGACAGAAAATTGTCTGTGCAGGTCAACGTCTTCGTATAGCCCCCATATAACGGTACCTCCCGATATTCGGTATTTTGACGATATTATTCACCGGAATTGTTTCAAATTTGGTATTTGGAGTTCGTAATGGATTCTACAGCCTAAGACAGGAAATTGTCTGTGCAGGTCCACGTCTTCGTATAGCCCCCATATAACGGTACCTCCCTATATTCCGTATTTTGATGATTTTAGCTACATTATTCACCGATTTTTTTAAGTTTCGCATTTGAATATTGTACTGACTTATGACAAAAGTTACCTGTGCGGGTCCATGTCGTCGTATAGACCCTAATATAATATATACATTCGGTATTTTGAAGATTTCAACAGAATTTTTAACGGATTTTATTGTTTTTTAAAATTGCCAAATTCGTTCCAACTGGTGGAGGGTATTCAGAGTTCGTCCCGGCCGAACTTACAGTTTTTTTTTTTGTTGTTTTCTTAAATGTTAGTGCAAAATTTTTAAAATTATTAATTTTCCTATGTTGTTGACAGATCTCTGTTAATAACATTACAACTCCAAAAAAATACAATTTATCTTCAGACATATAAATAAAATGGAAATTATTTTTCAATATTTCGGTATATTAAACGAAGACACAGTGGAGAATAACCGACCTTCAAATTTGCCTATACCCCACTTACCCTCTTTCCAGGACATTTGGCTTTGGCAAACAAGGTTCATTGGTCATATATGTTGAAACTCTTTCATGCATATTGAAATTTCGCATTGTTGTCCGCAAAAGACGAGCAATTAAACCAGATCCATGAATCTGCAAAATATCAAAATCAAATAAAACTCCTTTCACAAATAAAACAACAAAACTAACAGCAAACTTTATGGTATGTTCCCCCTCCTGGACGAAGGTAATTTCCGAATTTTTACGTATTACCAATAGAACTGTAACAATAACATAATCCAGGAAGAGGAAAAACATGGCAGCAATAATTTCCAAAGCAAATTGCAGCAAATGGAAAGCAACAGCTCGAGATTCTTCCATGGTGCGTTGCCACACATTATCCACATCAATTAACTTTGTTCTTTCGAACTGGAAATGGACTTTTTTTATTAAATACTTAATTGACAAATCTACAAATCGTGGAAAATACCTTTTTCAATGGCAGCAAACTAAGTTTACCCTTTTGTTTACGCTCATAGTCGATACGTTTGAAATATTCCGTTATATAAAAATTATCATTATCAATCTTGTTGTTGTAGTTTTTGTGATATGTTATACAGGCTGTAATTAGACAAAGTGAAAATACGAGAGTAGCTGAACATAGGGACGTATGTGTTATATTCAGAAAGATGTTACGTATACCTTAAGGTGCGCTGATAACAGAAGAACTGTAGTAGGAATATTTCAAAATACGGGTGAGATAAAAAAAACTGCAACAAAGTCAAACGCCATAATTATATTCTACACCACAAGGTGGTCAGGGTATTATGTCTTTGTGCATTTGTTTGTAACAGGCAAAAGGAAACGAGATAGACCCATAGTTCCTTTTGATGATCTGCATAGAATCACATTCTAAGTCGATTTATGCATGTCCGTCTGTCCATGTATTTTTGTAAACAAAGTACAGTTCGCATTTATTGTCCTATCCAGATGAAATGTTGCACAAATCATTTGTTTGGCCCAAGGACGAACCCTATTGAAATTGGTCAAAATTTGGATATAGCTCCCATATATATCTTCGTCCGATTTGCCCTTCATTGTGCACCAAACGTGTAATATCAGTCCGAATAGTATGGAATTTTGCACGTACGATCAGATTGGGCCTGAAAATAAGTATGCCAAATTTGATCGAAATCGGTTCAGATATAGCTATAGCTCCCATATATATTGTTCATCCGATTTGTTATTTTTGTCCTCCGCAGCCGTAATATGCACTCTGTAACAACGATATTCAGGGAAATATATCAAATACAGCTCAGAAATATCTTTGGCAAATTTTATCGAGATCGGTTCAGATTTCGATATAGCTCCCATATATATCTTTATCCGATTTCAAATTAACTGTGCACCAAATGTGTAATACAAGTCCGAATTTAAAAGATTCAAATGCTTCGGCATATTTAGTCCTTTGAATTTTAAATTATAATTATAAGCATAGCGTATATGATTGAATTCTCTTATAAAAACTTTTAATTGTTATGTGCAGCTCTACTAAATTAGCAAAGTGGTGTAGGGTATCATAAAGTCGGATAGCCACTTGTGGTTTTCCAGCCAAATATAAAGAAATCACATTGTCACGCTTGAATTCCATCGCAAATAACTTTTTTTCTGGAAAACTCTCACTAAAATGCTTTTCTACGTTTGTAAACAATATAATGAGCTGTCACTGGAATAACTTTAACAGCTGTCGGACGAGTGGCTTAGAAATGACAGCAATTGGTTGCAGTTTTTTCATCTCACCCTGTATAAATATAATGTTCCATTTACACCGAGTATAGTTTCATAAAACATGCCATTTTCCCAAAAAAATCAAAATTTTTCCTAAAAATTATTTTTACCATAAACGATTGTTAACAAACCGACTAAAAGTATCAGTCGTTATTTTAGCTCCAGCTGTTTTAAACTTTCCGTACACACTATAAACTTCCTATTTATTAACTAACTTACCCAAAATAACTCTGAAGAGCATAAAGGCAAGAAGCTGTTCCATTATTTTCAATATAGAATCGAAAACTTTTTTCCTCATATTAAATTCTTTTGCCACCGACTTGGCAGTTTCTTTGGCAGACCTATGAAAAGGGAAATATGTATAAAATTTTGTATATAACTACCTACACTCTTACTGAAATTCTGGCATTGATTCTGGACTTGATATGGCATAATGGACCTTAACATCAGAATTCTCTTTGTAGAGTTTACTTTCGTTTTGTACCAAATTAACATAGGTTTGACCAAAATCCGCAGGTATGGCATCGGAAGGATCACAAATTTTCTCCGGGTTTCCCAAAATATTAATTTTACAAATGAAATCAATTTTTAATGGCCAACAAATGAGAGTTTTTAAAATAAATGGCATTTTCTCGCGACATTTGTCCAAAGAATTGGCAAAGGCTTTGCGGCAGCGGACTTTGCCACTGTCCAATTGCATTTGGCAACGTTTACGAAATTTATTTTTATATTTTTCTTCAATATATTCGGGGGAAAGTCGGTCCTCTCCTTCCCGAGTAATAATATGACGCATAGTTCTTGTAGTGATATTGGTATCCAAAGTTTTATTCGTTATTAAGGTACCCTCATTCTCATCCACTACTGTGGGAGGATCATCTTCCATGACTTCTTTATGCAGGGCCTTTGTTACATTACGAAATTCACCAAAAGTTTTTTGTACCTCCCGTATGTCATCCTTCATGTGGACCAAAGTATTTTGAAATGGTTTTGTCATTAAATCAAAACGTGTTCGGGTTAAATTTAATGCCAGCATTTTTGAGCAGCTATACACCCGGACTATTTCTCCTGCATTCGTTGATAGATTCTCAATGGGACCTGTAATTTTATAGTATTTTCACAATGCCAAAGAAGACTTTAACTAAATTTGTCAAACCTGCAATAACGAAAGCAAAGCACAAGGCCCTCAAATAACCTCTTCCAGATTTACCCATCAGCGCTATAAATATTAAATATACGACACACTTAACGGAGTCGGTGAATACAAAACCACAGCCTAGAATGAAAAGGAAGAGTTAGTTGTTGAAATTGAATTGTTTACTAGTTCCTAACTACAATTGCGTCAAAAGTAGTTTAACAACATTCAAAAAGGTGGATTCCTCCATAAAATCAAATCAAACAAGAGCATCAACATTGTTATCCTAAAACGTGGACTTTAACTGGCAATCTTTTTGAAAGTGAATTGCCCCCTAGTCCCTAGCTAAAATAGTTTTAAAGCATTCAAGAATATTCCGATATATGGCACCCTTAATCGTGAAATATAACTGATAATCACAGATACGTTTTAAGAGTAGATCCAAGATTGAAAATAGCAACAGAACCAAACTATAAAGAAAGTATCTCAAAAGTTGGAAAAGCGGTTAAAAAATTAAGAAAAACGTTGACTTATTCAGAAAGCTATAACTCCGTGTTTTTTTGCAAAGCACGTTTAAATACGGCATATAAAAGATCATCTGAAATAATTTTAAAACAAAGTACTTACTCACACACAGAATCATTGTGGTCAAAACAAATTGCTCGCACTTTCTTGGAAAGATGAAAGAATTAAACATTAATTTACACAATAGGTAAGCACATAGGGACCCCATAAGAGCACTGCTAATGCAGCGTGTTTTTCTCCATGTATCTCTTCTGCGTCCATACCAAATACAATAGAAGGGACGACAGTTTTCTTTTAAAAATATACGTAACTTATTTCTAGCAAAATATAACATAATTTGGCATATAGATTTTGCGATATAGTACAACCATGAGTACAATTTGGTTCTTTTTTAACAACTGTAGAAAGCAAAACTTAAGACAATGTTTTTTTCAGGTTGTTTCAAACCTGTATAAACGTATTTGAAAATATCAGACCATGGTAGATATCGATAAAAATTGTTTTTCATCTTGGTTAAATTTCAGGGTGTTTGATATAGATATGGTTGAATAAGTATGGAGACTGTGAATTGAGTGCTTGCCCATAGTTCCTAGCTTTCCGCGTGCGAGCGAGGGAAATAATGGCAATCAATCGTAGTCTCTTCAACATCCTCAGGCATATTTACCACCGACAGAGTTCTGCACAAGGAGATATCCATCCAAAAGTTTGATACCTTGAAATTTTGTTCTTTTGTGGATTGTGTGCATTTTTTCTTTAATAATGTGGTGACCTGGTGGTCAACAGAGCAGTTCACCGGTACTTTAGAGTCTATTTACACATCAGGAATAATTAAGATTTGGATCAAAGATTCTATTTTTAAAAACTGCAGTATCTTCCAGACAGAGAGAGCTTACAAATATGTGGATTCATTTCCACGTATTGGTTTATCTTCTATATAAAGTTGCGTCCCAATTTTACTTTGATTTTTCTTCTGCGAATATTAATTAGAATTGTAAAATTGTCATAGATTCGAAATTCGCATATTCTCGTTCTCTTCTGTCGTCTCAACTCATCCCATATAATTATAACCACAAGCTACTTGATTACGAAAGTAAACTGACTATCGATATTTGAACGAGATATTCTTTCAGAAATCCTTCTTGAAATCAAAAATTAAATTTTTAATTTGTTTTAATTTTTTTCAATGTATTTGCTTTATGTCCACTAAAGCTTTACAAAATCTTAAATATGTACTATAGATAATGTATGTATTGTTCAATACATAACTATATATATAATAAATTTCGATACAATAGTAAAATAAACAAAAACTAATTTTTTCCAATTAAAATACCCCAGAAAATCTAGAAGATTATTCATCAATTACATAGTCCTCATCGAAATCATATTTGTCATCGGTTTTTGTGCTTATGCTAAAGCTGTCCAAAACATCGGCAATTTTGGAAACCTTCTTTTCTTGCTTCTTCTTTTTCTTCATAAGTTCTTTGATGTTTTTGTTAAGTGTTTGATTACCTAAAATGGAAGAAGGATTTGTATTTTCGAAATATCTTTAATTAAGCAAATGTCTTACCCTCTAATTCCAAGGCAGGATCATGTTTTTCCTTCTTATCATCCTCATCCAGTTTCCTCTTCTTTCGTTTACTATGTACCTCAGTTTCATCGATAATGGTGTTCTTTTCATCTTCCTTTTCTTCTGTGTCATCTTCATCATCCATTGGCTTATATTCAACTGGACCGGTGGAGGTAATTTCCATAACATCATCTTTCTTTACATCGAAATTATTAAGAATATCCGTTTCCATTTGTTCAAAATTGTCCACATCAAATTCACGTGCCTCAGCATGTACAATGGAAGCACTGACATGGACATCATTATTTTCTGCTACCTCTGGAGGTTGTGTACAATATTTAATCTTTCCTGTATTCCAATCGTTTAGAACACTACGAGCAGCCGCAACAACATCGGGAACACCTTTCTTCAAGAATTTACCCATACGTGCTGCTTTCTTGGCAAAGAACTCCTCGAACGTATCATATTCGGTAATATCATATAATTTACAGAAATATTCTTTGCTTGCACGTTTCAACACACTTTCAGCCACTGTGAAAGGATCTTTGACATCACCCACACGCTGTGCATTTTTAAGGACTGCAGGCATATTATCATTCTTGGCAGAGTTGGCAAAGACAATACCAGGACAATCGATCAGTTTAATTTTAGAATCCAATTCGACTTCTTGCATAGCTCTGAAAGATAAATAGAAACAATAGATGAGAAATGCGAATTTTAATTATATATTGGATTATTTAAATTTAAAAAGTCATCTTTACTTGGAAGTAATAAGGATGAATATCTAATGGGTGGATCACATGAACGCTTTCTTTATCAAAATTATTTAAAAAAGGCGGTGATTTCCGAACTATGTAAATTGGAGTTCCATATAGACAGTGCCTTAATTGGACTTATATTGAACCCTTTAAAAACGTTTTTGATATGTAACCAATATGCCACAAGTAACGCGGTTTTGATACGGAATTTAATATTTTATGGCCATAAAACGTATTTCAGTTGTGCTAAGGACAACGCAAAAGTGAAAAATCATTTAAAATTAATTTTATTTTCCCAATCTGGTGGCAATCGAGGCTGAGGAGACTAAAGGACTCAAAAATTGTATAAAACGAGAATAACTTACCTCGTCACACCAGGAGTGCAGCCAACGGAACATGATTTGCCACGAGTCAAAGAGTTGATAATGGAACTTTTACCCACATTTGGTATACCCACAACGCCAACACGTATCGATGTCTTAATGCCCTTGTTGCGACAATAATTACCCAACATAGACATCAACAGTTCTGCACCAACACACATTGATCCTTGCATGGCCTTCTCTGAATTCATTTGATGAAATTTACGTCTACCCAATTTTGTATTTTGGTCTTGTGTAGAAGCCTTAAATGCAGTTACTGGGCCCAAACGTCTAAAATATTTCAACCAAGCATTCAAATTTTCTTTGGGTACCAAATCGGCTTTATTTAGGATGAGCACCAAACGTTTGTTGCCTGGTGCAGCCTTAACGGCACGTTCAACTTCCGTACAACGTGTACCCAAAGGATCACGTGCATCCACAACTTCCAAAACAACATCAGCATTTTCCAAAACCTTTTTGAATTCTTTGAAATATTGTTTCAACGATTGCTCCTTGGTATCGGAAACTTTATATTGTTTCTAAAAAATAGGAATGTATTAATGTGAAAATAATGTTTCAATTGTCCATCTCACCTCATCACTGGTAACATCATTTTCGTGCATTATTGTGTGCACCGTACCACGCATATCAGCATCATCGGCCAAGGCTTCCAAAGTTTTAAACTTATTCTGACTTCTTTCCAAGCGAATGGCTTCGCGTTTCCTCAACTTTTCCTCTTCCTGACGTTTCTTGGCTTCCTCCACCTCCTTGAGGATATCTTCTTTGAAAGGACATATATTTGGAATTTGAATTAGCTTTTGTTTCTTACTGCCCTTCTTGGGATTCTTCTTTTCGGCACGACGCACTTTCCTATTGTGTTCACGGACTTTCTTTTCAATTTTGTGCTTTAGTTTGCCCGTCATACGCTTGGACTTTTTTGCTAAAACACGAAGGATTAATTGTAGAATATATATAATTTTTGGTTTAATTTATTTAAACATACTTTTTAAACGTTTTAAAGCCATGATTCCTGAGTTTCCTGATGTAAATACAACTTAAAATACCAAACAGAACCACGTGAAACTAAAACTGTGAGCTGTCAACAAAGTGTATCGATTTTTTCGACGGCGGTGGCTCATCAGGTGTAAAGCAATCGGCAGCGTTGCGGTGTAATGTCTATTTTGCCGGCGGCAACAATATTTCGTGGCGCAGACAAGAAATTTAAAAAAAAAAAAAAATCAATTCAATTTTATTTGAAATTTGAATTTTGTCCATTTTTGAAATATTATGTTTTAAACGTTAATATAATGAAATTAATAATTGTAAAAGTTCAAACTTAAATGAGAACTTGCTCTACTCTAAAACCTGCAAGAACGTTCTAGTTTTGTAATTCTTTTTGGTATCATAAAGGGGAAATTTTGCAGGTTCTGGAACAGAGCTTAAAGAAATCGGCTGTGCAGTTGATTGGTTGGAGGAATAAAAGTGAAAGCACCGTCAGTACTACTCTTCATTTTCTTATTTTGGAATGTCAAATTATAAAAAAAGTGACAAAGCCGCTGATGTGACGCCGTTGCCCTTTACAATTTGGCTTCGACGATGCCAGACGCTCGATTCTGTTCAACCCTTAACCAGCTGATTTTGTGATGTAATTTCATGCATTTGTTTTCGAGTGTAAGCCCCGAATTTCTGTCATTTGCGTGGTCTGGTCCATGCCAATCCAGTTTGGCTAATTCCTGAGTGAAAATGTCATTGAAAACTATTCTCTCGTCTGTTCTCAAACCCTCAAGCCGTCCTTTGGTGCAACAGCAATGGACAAAGGCATTGCACAGTTCAGCTGTTCTGATGAAAGCTGAAGATCGAAAACAAATGCTTGCATCAATGCCTGGCCGGGATGAAGGTACTACCGGCGAGAAATCCATTGACATTGATACCTTGTTTGGAAAGTAAGTTTAAAATAAATAAATAATATATTTGTAAACTATTCAAACGAACATTTTGCGACTTTTGTAGAAAAGAGAAGTTCTTCCCCGATGCCAGTACTTCAACCCAGTTGTTCAATGGCTTGCCATTCAGTGAAATACCAGTTGCTAATATCCGTGTATCATCAAATAACACAATCATTGTATTTACGGATAGTAAAGGTGAGACATGTATAACCAATGCGAGATATTATGAGTGAAAATGTTGCCACAGGTTCATACATCCCGAGTTATGGGCTTCTTAAAGTATCGTTTAGTGCCTGATTTATTTCCAGTGTTTGTAAGTCCAACCAAGGCTTACTGGTTATCAACATGAAGCTCTAGCGCATCTGATTGCAACTATTTGAAAATTATCATATTTAGAAAACTTTGGGCCGCGTAGCCGATGTTAGACATATCCATAGAAGAAAATCTCAAGCCCCGGTCAAAGGCAAACTACTCCAAAAACCAGTGTTAATACGTACATTGCACTAACTAACTTTAAGGAATCCATAGGGCGGAAATTATCAATGTCCCATATTTTTTTTAATACGTTGTAAAATTATATGTTATAGAAATAGTGCCACATCTCTGTGAGTGAGTAAAAAGAGCTTATGAATTTTGCCACATGGACATATGATATGTTTTGTTACTTTTGATAACATAGACAAAGTATTCCACAGTCTCATAAAACATCATATCTGCCATTGCAGTGAATTACTTAACTCTTTCATTTTACAGGTGTACCACGATTAACACATTCCTGCGGTTGTGAAGGCTTCAAAAATACTCGCAAAGGTACCAACATTGCTGCGCAGGCCACGGCTATTACAGTCGGATCAGTAAGAAAGAACTTTTTGTGTATTACTAAAAGCAGATGATTGATTTGTTTTGTATTTTAGAAAGCCCTTGAACTAGGCTGGAAAACTATTCGCGTAAAAGTACGCGGCTTGGGACCCGGAAGAATGGTGAGTAATTAAATGATGAAAGTCATTAAACAATTTGACCGATTTCTTGACACCAACATTTTCTAAAATAAATCAAATCACCTTTACTAGAACAGTTCCTTCGAGCTTCAAGTCCTATAAAACATAGAAAACTGGATTTCACATAACAGAGACTTATGTTGATCGCACAGCAGTTCTCACATCTCCGACTTGCTTTGTAGAAGTAAGACCATTGACCATTTAATATTCGTTCACATTTTCCGACTTCTCCGAGAGTAGTGGTAGTAAGTCATAACTTCTCCCATTATAAGACATTGAGATATTGGGTCGTTAAAGACGTACGTATGCATCTGTTAGGTTGAACTCCTATCACATTAAATTTGCCGCCATTTGAGGACGAAAAAATCAATGACCACACCATTGAACATTTAATATTCGTTTTTCCAACTTCTTTGAAAGTAGTGGTAATAAGTCATAACTTCTCAAAGACGTACCATGAATACGTGCGTTGAACTCCTATTACATTAAATTCGCCGCTATTTGAGGACGAAGAAATCAAAGACCACAGTTCTTACCAAATGGACTGCTAGCCAGCGGCACTTGGGGTGCGGACAGGGAGACCTTCTTGACCTCTAATAACGGGATAGGTCGGTCTGCGGTCAGCTATGCGACCCCAGTGTGGTATGCGAGTACCCAGAGTGCTGCCTTGAGAACGGCAACAGGGTGCCTCCTCATGACTCCAGTGGACCATTTACATGTGAAGGTGAAGGTCCTTCCAGTACGTCAGCATAACTTGCTTGAGTGCTATAATGGGAGTCATCCAAACCATCATATGGCTGTTTGGATGACCTGCCACCCAGGCAGGTCAATAGAGATCTCATGATCTAGGGAGAAAGATTCAACGCTATAAAAGAGAACCTCTAGATCAAGAGGCCTATCAGGCAAGTCTGAGTAGCTTAATGTGCGATCACACTTGAAGCAACTACATTTTTATACTTGAAGTTAGAATCAGGACTAGATTATCGGAACAAACGTGTTGATTATAAATGCTACAACTATCCTCTCAGGACCATATAGCTCAAGCTACATCAGTTCTACGGCATTTAAAACATGTACATATTCTAATTAGAGGAAGCTACAATTTTGATCTAACTCATATGAGCTCCTCACGAATATATTGGTTCTCTTTCATTTTAGATCTGTTTGAGTATCTGACCAGGCGTCAAACATTGCGGCTTTAGTTACACCAGGTTTATTATATTTTTTTTTATGAAATTCGGGGTAGGAGTTTTGAAAAAGTACTCAAAATAAATCCACATCTTGGTTTAATACGTTCTGAGATTCTCACATTAATTGGGACATTAAATATAAAGATGTTTTACTTGAATTCATTTTTTTAATTTTCTAAATTTGTTAAACAAATACTCAATACAACATTTTAAAATTTTCATTTTATTTTTATTGTTTTCATTTCAGTCTGCCATTAAAGGGCTACAGATGAGTGGACTTAACATTGTATCAATAACCGATAACACTCCCGTTTCATGGAATCCACCACGACCCCGCAAGCAGAGAAGTTTGTAAATAGTGTTCTTGAAGAATGCATTTTTGGTTTTTCCTAATGGAATTTGTTTTATCAATTAATAATAAAAATAAAGGAATAAATTTAAAACAAAAACATACTTTCTATTTTCTTTATTTTAAAGGAGTAAATGGTTGTTTAAGTAAAAAAATGTAATTTTAGGGATTTTGTTTAGCTATGCTAAGTTTAAAACAATTGTATAACTTATATAAATCATAGTTACCAAATATTACTATTGTATATTATTACTATGGAATATGTTTGTGTGTTGTGTTTTTGGATGCAGGGAATGATATACATTTATATATGTTTGCAAGGAAACAATCAGGTATTCAAATTTATTCTTTGAACTAATTTTTAACGTAAATCTTAAAAATCGGCTTTTAAACTAGAATTGCCTTTCCAATCGTCAGATGCTATATTGCAATATTATATTTTTTTTAAAGGTTTGTCTAATTTTATTTCGTTGCTGTTCTATCAATAAGGTATTAATTTAAATCAAGATTTAAAAATCGTAAAACAATATTTCTTTGTATGTTTAAAATAAGAAGATTTGTCAATTTTTGAGATACATTCGAAAGTGGTGTGGCAAATAGTAGGTATTGATGTTAATTTTTTAAACATTTTAGCAGTTAAAACTCTCTCTCTCTGGTTAACAACTATTTTATTATTTATTTCAAGAAGAAGAAAAACTGATATCACATCTTGTTTATATATATGTAAACATTAAGTATGGAACACTTGGGTACTTTTTCATTAGAAAAAAATCATTGCCCCGTACATTTTGGCATATTGTCATCATCATACAACGGACACCTTCCTCTCTAGCAAGCACTGTACAAAATCATGTATTATGGCCCGACCGTGGGCATATCTTTTTATTGCCTGGGCAACACACTGTGCCTTGCACTGAGCTATGGGACATTTTCGTTTAGTTGGGGGCTTATCTGTACTTTCACCGCTTGTACGCCTCTCATTGCAACTGTGTTCGTTGAGGCTCTCTTCGGTTTCTCCAGTGGACGGAATTGTAATTAATGGCTGATTTGTAGAAGACAATTGTGATTTTGTGTTTATTTCAGCATTTGGTTGATATTTTCTTTTTCCCAGGGCAAGTTTACACCAACGTCTGCGGGATTTTTTCCGCGGCACTCGTTTGGTTAAGGAAACTGGTGCCAAGGCGTTTGTAGCTGTACCGTTTGTGGATGCCAAGCTATACATTGGGGTTGAAGCGTTTTCTTTTTCACAATTTTGACAGCCCACTCTGCCAACAGTGGATATAGCTATGGGTTTTGCAACTGATTCGATGTCATTTTCGTTTATTATAGGCTGTGCATAACTTCGCCGTGTATTTCTACTCGTACATGGTATGTCCTCATCATTGGAAGGCATTCTTATTCCACTTTCACAATTTTTACATCCACTGCTGCCAAACGATGTATGAAAACCGCCCGCCGTTGTTGAACCACCCGTGGGACCATCACCATGCCGTCCACCTCCTTGGTCGCCCATATTTTGATTGGATCGCGGATCATCAGGACTATTGCCGCCGTAATCACGTTTCGGTCCCTCTTCCTCCATACAATCCATGAAATTCGTAACACACGATGGTTGATAAATCACAGCCGATGCATGACCCGATCTGCCCGAACTTAATGGTGTACCATGTTCCCATGTATTTGTTTTGGGATCATATACCTCAACGATTGATAGGAAATTGGAGCCATCAAAACCACCAATGGCATAGAGTTTACCATCTAATGATGTGAGTGAGAGAGCACTTCGTGCAATTTTAATTGGAGCTACTTGTTCCCAAACTTGATTTTCCGTGTCATAACGTTCCACCGAGGAAAGTTGTCGGTTACCATCAAACCCCCCAACCACGTAGATAAATTGATGTATGGCCGCAACACCAGCACCACTGCGGCCATATGTCATGGGTTTTACGAAACTCCATTCGTTATTCTCCGGATGATAGCATTCCACCGTTGCCAAACGTTCGGTACCATTGAATCCGCCGATTGCATACAACAGACGATTTACAACCACAACACCAACGCCCAAACGTTTAGCATGCATTGGTTGTACCAAAAACCAACGATCTTGTTCCGGATCATAGCTACAAATAAGAGAACAAATAAGATGGGATTAGTTACATTTTTGTTAGGAAAAGTTAGAAAATGGTTAGTGGATGGGATTTAGGAACATATCATGGATTAATGCATCAAAAATGCTCATAAAATTATATCTCCTATGAGAAGATCTACATATCTTCGATGAGAATATCTTCAAACCTTCTATACCTTCTTCTTATCTAAAGGAGCTTCTGTGAAAAAATCTAGTGAACATTTATAAGAACTTCGACAGATCTTCCGAGGGCTACAACTCTTCTTAGAGAAAATTTTCAGGCCATCTTGGGAAGGTCTTCATAAGCAAAGAAAAGGGTTTATAAGAAAAAAAAGCTCTTCAATGAGAAGGTATAATAAAAGATTTATAGATCTATGGAAAGACCAACAGATCTTCTTTAGACGATCTACAGGTCTCCTATCATTTAGCTGATTTTCTGTAAAAAGACCAACAAGTTTCCATTACAATATCTCCATGGCTTCTATGAGATATTCAGAGAAGATCTTCAGGTCTTTTATGAGAAGATCTACGCGTCATATATAAGAGTGAAAAGATATTCAAACCTTTTGAGAAGATCTTTATTGTCTTTACATAATTTTTTCTCTCTTGGATGAAAATTCTCCCAATACTTACTATTCAACTGTATTATGATATTCGGAACCAGCTGAACCGCCAACAGCATACATAAGTTCATCCATAACGGCGACTCCCACCCGATGCCTCGGCACTGACATTGGTGCACACGGTCTCCATTGTTCGGTCAGAGCATTGTAGCGATCAACCCAATCCGAATCATATGACGAACCTATGGAATTATTTCGACCACCCACCGCATAGAAAATGCCCTTTAGAAATGCTGCACCCAAACCCGAACGAGGTATACGTAAACTTGGCAGTGTTGTCCATGTTTTGTCATCCACATTGTACGCTTCCAGTATATCCAGAGATTGGCGGAAAAAGCCACCGGCAACAAATATCATACGTGTTGTATTCGGTTTACGTTCCTTGACCACAGGGCGTTTGTGCAGTGTCAGGTCTTTGAAAATTTTCGCCAAATATTCGCGGCAAGCCGGTACTTTACGTAGCACATCACAGTTTTTCATTTGTTCTCGGAGGAATGTCGGTGTCAGGAACTGGCAACGCACCGAAAATAGAATGTGTTCCATTTTCGGGTAGCGATTCTCTTCGTCATATTTAACCCATTTCAGAACGGCATTGTAAACTTCACGTTCACCCTGAACATTAAGTTCGTCGCGACGTATAAGGGCAATTAGTTGATAGGCAGATAGCTGTAGAAATTCTTCCTCTTGGCAGACCTGAGAGGAGAGTTTAGGTATTAGTTATGTCTTGCTTATCAAAAGAAGTTGAACTATTTACCTGGGTAAAGTGTCGTTCTATGAAATGATTTGCTTTCTTTTGCAGCTCCGTACAGCCATGTTGTTCGGCAAAATTTGCTATTCCTATGGCATTTGTTGGATCCAATTGACGCTCCAAAAAGGCACAACAGGCATCTATCACATTTGGCACTTGGAACATGGTTGCGGCAGGTAATAGTTGGCAGACAGTCACTTCCGTTACCCGTATATGACCAGTATACATGAAATATATGATACGACCCATAGCTGTAGGGCAAACCTAATTAAGAAGCCAAGAAAACCCCTTTGTGTATGTTAGCAGGCAATTTATATTTACCCCAGAGGCATTTTAATTGAATGAAACAACAAACAATTGTTTCCATCATTAGGATACTAACCCCTTGCAATTGAACACGTGACATTTCGGTTTCTTTAAGACCACCGGTAAACATGGCCTTAAAGTATGGCGATGCAGCGGAGAGCACAACTTTATGAGCTGGAAACAATTCATGTTTGACTTCGAGTATAACATCCGTCAACATATTGTGCGAACGCATCATAAACATCATTTTGAGAGCTTCTTTTGCATAATTCGACATACAAAATGTCATATCATCTTCTTTGGCATTGAGATCATCATGGTCCTCTTCCAGTGGTGATGAGCCACAGGCAGTTTGACACGCTGACAAAGGTCGACTACAATCGGATGTAGCATCCATGTCAGTAACTGGAAAGAAATGAAAATAGAAAAATAAATATTATTGCATATTGAGTTAAATTTCAAAACTGTTGGCTAGACTGGAAGATAATAAAGAAATCCCAGGGCATAAATTCCCATTTTTATACCCTATACAATAGTATGCAGTGTATATTTAGTTTGTCATTCCGTTTGTAACACCTCGAAATATACATTTTAGACACCACAAAGTATATATATTCTTGATCAGCATAAAATTCTGTCTGTCCGCCTGTTTAAATCACACTAGCTCCCGAACGAAATAAGGTAGATTGATAACATTTTACTCAAATGTATATTATGTCTGCAGGGCTTTTGGTATTGAAAATGGACCATGTAGGTCCACGTTTTGATATAGCCCCCATATAATATAGATATAGCCCCCGGTATTCGGTATTTTGATGATTTTAGCGACATAATTCACCGGAATTGTTTCAAATTTGGTATTTGAAGTTCGATATGGATACAACAGCCTAAGACAGAAAATTGTCTGTGCAGGTCCACATCTTCGTACGGTCTCCATATAACGGTACCTCCCAAAATTCGGAATTTTTGTTAATTTTAGCGACATTATTTACCGGAATAGTTTCAAAGTTGGTATTTGAAGTTCGTTGTAGTATCCATTACAACCTAAGACAGAAAATTGTCTGTGCAGGTTTACGTCTTCGTATTGCCCCCATATATAATGGTACCTCCCGATACTCGGTATTTTGATGATTTTAGCGACATTATTCACCGGAATTGTTTCAAATTCGGTGTTTGAAGTTCGTAATGGATACTACAGCCTAAGGCAAAAAATTGTCAATGCAGGTCCACGTCTTCGCATAGCCCTCATAAAACGGTACCTCCCGATATTCGGTATTTTGATGATTTTAGCTACATTATGCACCGATTTTTTTAAGTTTCGCATTTGAATATTGTAATGACTTATGACAAAAGTTACCTATGCAGGTTCATGTCGTCGTATAGACCTTTACAACGTCTGCGTGAGTATCACACATGTTGTACATTAAGAATCGGCATCCAGCCAACTTCTTATTCTTAGCGACATTATTCACCGGAATTGTTTCAAATTCGGTGTTTGAAGTTCGTAATGGATACTACAGCCTAAGGCAAAAAATTGTCAATGCAGGTCCACGTCTTCGCATAGCCCTCATAAAACGGTACCTCCCGATATTCGGTATTTTGATGATTTTAGCTACATTATGCACCGATTTTTTTAAGTTTCGCATTTGAATATTGTAATGACTTATGACAAAAGTTACCTATGCAGGTTCATGTCGTCGTATAGACCTTTACAACGTCTGCGTGAGTATCACACATGTTGTACATTAAGAATCGGCATCCAGCCAACTTCTTATCACAAGTGGAAGACAATCAACCTAAAATAATTTAGATAATCAATCACCTACAATATTAGCAAGTCTATATGACCAGACAATGGTTTTGGAATCAATGTTCAACATATAAAATTATGTAATGTTATGACAAGTAGTAAACACAGACTACATAAGTATTTATGTACGTCATTTTCATTTTATTTTTGCACTAGGTACACCGTTATCTTTGTAAAAGTTTATGCTATCTATATATACTTTGTTCTGCTGGCAGTACACTTTGATCTTTCGAAATCGATTTTATTAATTCAATAGAATTGAACTATCTGATTAAGAATATATGATTTATGACCTATGTCCGCTTAGAAGTAATGGGGGAATATTTTTTCAGGTGTCGACCCTCAGCAATTCCTCGAAATAATAATCAGCTTACATTTCTGAGTCAAATCAATCGTGTTAGACACTTAATAAAATGGTGGATTAAAATTTAGCACACATTTGGCTCAAACCTGTGGCTCATTAGATGGTCATTTCCGCTCAACTTGAGACATTTTTTATTTATTGATGGTGGTCATTTAACCAACATAAACCAATATTAAAAACATCTCCAACATTTGCTAGCATTTTCAAATAAATCCACTATCAATCTATATTTTTTAAGTTTGTAATAATCCATGTTTTAGCATAGAACTCGTATAACGGCAAAGTATAACTATACCCTCAGTCTTATGGGTACGAAGGGTATATATATTCAGCGACATACCCAGAAATGTTTTTAGATACCATTTCAAAAATCAAATTTTTCCTGTAAAATTACTCCAGGTCCTCCCACGATTCTTATAAAATATGACTCATCGAAATAACGATTTTGGTCCCCATGTGGTTTTGAAGAAATCCCTTTCAGAATATTTTCAGCTATGTTCATCCCTCTCTGCCCACTGGAACGCAGAAAAAAATCTCGAACTGGGCATGCGGTTTGGTTCGAACTTTGCACATCGTAATGTTATAATGGAAAAATGCAGTTAAATTATTAGCGGAACTATTAGAACAACTTCACATGTTTTGTTCGAATTATGTTATTCCGATTCTAATTTCGGGTTAAAAAATTTGGTTGCTTTTACGGGCTACAACCAGAAGTCTTCTGTAGTGAGTGTATCACACGTCGGGTAGACGTCGGACATAACGACGAATTGAGACGACTGCACCATCCTGAACGTAATTGCACCAGAACTGCCATGGTTTGTCTGGGCAACCAACGTTCTTCAGCTGCAATGGATGGTGGTGGATTTCGAGGATGGCATTCATGCTGTAATTATTGATAGCATCTGTGACTGCATCAGTATGAATGCTACTCAGACCTGCCTGATGCGCTTCTTGATCTGGAGGCTCGTTGGACCTCCCTCTCTAGATCATGTATTTCTGACACGTCTGGGTGTGGGAGTTGTATCCATCATATGACAGTTTAGAAGACTTCCACGATAACACCCAAGCAGGAACTGTAACGAAAGTATATCATTATGCTGATCTATTAGAAGGACCTTCGCCTCCTCATGTATATAGCCCACTGGCATCATATCGCAATTCTCCAGGCAGCATTCTGACAGGTCTGGGTGTTCTTTCATTGCGTAGCGCTTATATTCACAGACCACACTGACCACAGACCAACCTATATCATAAGGTCTCCTTGTCCACACCCCAAGTGCTGCCAGCTAGCGCCTTGAGGACTTTGTTATACCACCCAACTTGAAAAGGAGGGTATATAAACTTTGTCAATCCGTTTTTGACATCCCTTAATATTCGTCGTAGTCTCCATAAAGTATATTTATTCATAATCAGTATAAAGTTCTAAGTCTGTACATCTGTCTGTCTGTTGAAATCACGATACAGCTCATATTATTTGACGTAGGGATTCAAAATTTGGCAGAATAATTTATATTGTGTCTAGGATGATTGGTATTAAAATGAGATATATCAGTTCACGTTTTGGAATAGCCGCCATAAAAATTGGTATTTGTAGGTCATAGCTCCGGCAGAAAATCATTGAATGTATTGGTCCACTTTTTTGTATAGCCCCCATACAACGATACCTTCCTATAATAAGTATTTTGATCATTTTTGTCCCTTTTTTCACGGATTCGTCTAAAAATTGGCATTTGCTGGCCATTATGAGTTCTAGCTCCGGTGGCGAAACATCCACGTTTTCGTATAGCCCCCATATACGGTACCTCACGACATTCTGTATTTCGATGATTTTTACAACATTTTTTCACGGATTTGTCTAAAAATTGGCGGAACAAGGTATATAGGTCCATGTTTTAGTATAATTCTCCCCATAGTACCTCCCAATAGTCGGTGTTTTGTCACATTTTTCCACGTATTTCTCTAAAAATTGATATTTGTAGTTTGTAATGGGTTCTAGCTCCCGTGGCGGAACATAGTATGTATGGGTCCACGTTTTCATATAGCCCAGATATTCAGTATTTTCATGATTTTTGCATCATTTTTCCCACGGACTTATCTAGAAATTGGTATTTGTAGTTCACAATGAGTTCTAGCTCCGGCGGCAGAACATTTAGATCCACGTTTTCCTATACGTTTCCGCATTCGTTATGATATCTATGTCGTCTGAAAGGCAAGAAATTCCAGAAAGGTTGAGGATAAACAGTTCCAGATATATCAGCCACCTTGGGGAACTCCCTGTTTCACAATACCGGTTTTGGACTTCTTGTTGCGGAATCCCACGTACGATTTGCATCAACAAATATAGTTGATTATCCAATGTTTCAAACTTGGCCGCAGAGTAGTTTTCTCTACATCCTCAAACAGTGTGGCGTAGTTAACTATATCAAATACCTTTGATAGTTCAAGGGCTACCAACTATGTTGTATGATACAGTTAGCGGGTCTAGTTGATAGATGACAAATTTCTACACAGGCGGAGTAAATATATGCCGCACTATCTAGTGTCAGGTGTCTGTGTGTCCAAATTATAAGGGAATCCCCTGAAATGTTAACATGATTTTGAGCAAATATGAATTAAATGAGCTGAGAGCAGGTATAGTGGGAGAGTCTCAAAAAAATTATAGAGAGGCAAATTTATATATTGACGTAGCGAATCATTGCCGCAACTGTATAACCAGTTTCAAAGATGTGTGTGTTCTCCTCCATTACAAGCGGATCCCACAACACAGGACTGATATGTGACCCCGGTGGTATTAATGTTCCCTCCTCAAATAAACTGCTATTACAATTGGTATCTTTTTTTTTTGTTATTGTTATTTTAAACCCTTCTTCTAAACTCAATTTGAAATTAGATATTTTTTTTATCAGTCTACCATTGTTTAACACTTTTATTCATTGAGTATTTAACACAAAAAAAAAAACATTCGACATAAAAATTCGGATATTTCCCTCAATTGTTGCTTTTGTTATTATCACAAAGATACTTTGTTTTTAACCTTACACAATTTTCTTTCGAAATTTTCGCGTTAAAACAACTATCCGACGGTATGACAGTATTTGTATGTACTCCATTCGAATATTCACTGACTGGTGCATGTTTCTGTTCTTTGCAGGTACGAAGAAAGAAGTGAAATCCACTCGAAATAAGTAAATAAACAGAGACAAAAGCAACAACATCAACACATAAACAATGCAATATTTGTTTAGCTCGGTTCTTTTCCATATTCCACTCATCAAGCCTTTCCTCGCATTATACCTGAATTTTTTGCTTCTATATACACTCAGTGAAAATAATCGTAATATTGAAAAACAATCATAATATTGAAGAAGCAGAAAATTATGACTTTAAATAATGAAAACTTATTGTAACATATTCTTCAAACATCGCATATCTCAATGTCACTACAAATATAAGATCTTTTTAACTTGTGACGCACACGGACATGGGACGGATTTTTTAAGTATTTGTGAAAGGTCTATCTTTAATTACGACTTAGTACTTCCCTGGTGAAATAAAACCCCCATCGAAGAGTTACTTCAAATAAACATCAGCTCCGAAATCAATACCCCGCCTGTTTTTGCTAAAATAATCTCCATAAAAACACTTTATATTTCAATTCTAAGTTTTGTTTCTGATAAGAGTATCATCAAGCATTTTTAAAGTTCCGCCATATTTCATATTTTATTTTATTTGGTGTGCAAAACTGGGGGGCTTTTCCTCGTATCGGAACAATTTTTTTTTTTATTGAAAGTAATTTCTAGCGATTCAAAATCATAAACGACAAATTTGATGGCCATGTTATGGTTATTTATACATGTTTCCTAAAATAGGAACCATCCAAGAAAAAAATATGTTAAATTTTTTATGTATTTATAATTAGAAATATGTGCAATAAATTCATAATCATGTGAATGGCGGGATGGTCGAATTTTACATCCATTGCTTTCACGATAAATAAACCATCAAAACATTTCGTCGTAAGGAGGGAACAAGCAAAGTTAGAAAACGAATATTTGAAACAGAATGTAACCAACAAGTAAAAACATTAAGTTCGGCCGGGACGAACATTTATTACCCTCCATCTTAGGGTTAAAGAAACATTAGAATCCATTATGACCCACAAATACCAATTTTTAGACATATTCGTGGGAAAATATGGGGTCCGCTATATTGGGCTATACAAAAACGTGGACCTATACATACAATGTTTCGCCACCGGAGCTAGAACCCATTAGTAGCCACAAATATAAATTTTTAGACAATTGCGCGAAGAAATGTGGCAAAAATCATCAAAATACGAAATATCGGAGGGTACCGTTATATGGGAACTATACCAAAACGTGGACCTATACTTACAATGTTTCGCCACCGAAGCTTGAACCCATTATGACCCACAAATATCAATTTTTAGACAAATCCGCGAAAAAATGTGGCGTTATATACATACAATGTATCGCCAAAATCATTAAAATTACGAAAATCGGGATACAATATTTCGCCGCCCAAGCTAGAGCCCATTATGACCTACAAATAACAATTTTCAGAAAAATCCGCGAAAAAATGTGACAAAAATCATGAAAATACCGAATATCGGAAGGTACCGCTATATGGGAGCTATACCAAAACGAAGACCGATATATCTCATTTTCAATACCAACAATCCTAGACACAATACAAATTTTGACGCTCTACGTCATATAAAGTGAGCTGTATCGTGAATTCAACAGACGAACAGATAGACATCGCTAAATCGATTTTGAATTTTGTGCTGATTATAAATATATATACTTTATGGGGCCTACGGTTCGTCTTCTCTCTGTGCGAAACGGTTGGTCACACTTCCATTAATTGTGGCAAAATATACTTGTATGTTATTACACACACAGTAGTAGTATTCTAAGAATATACATATTTCTTTCTCACATGGAAAGCCTCAAAAAAATCAGCTCGATGAATTCAATAAGGCTGTCTTTGGGGAGAAAGGCAAAAAAATAATAGCGGAGACGTGTTCTAGAGAAGGGATCGATTTCCAGTTTATTCCCCCAAGAGCACCACATTTTGGTGGCTTATGGGAAGCCGCGGTGAAGTCAGCCAAGCAACTGTTGCTTCGCACCACTAATAGTGCATCATTAACCCACGAAGAGTTGGAAACAGTTGTTATTGAAATAGAAGCAATCCTGAATTCCAGACCGTTGACTCCTATTTCTATAACAACTGTTTCCAACTCTTCGTGGGTTAATGATGCACTATTAGTGGTGCGAAGCAACAGTTGCTTGGCTGACTTCACCGCGGCTTCCCATAAGCCACCAAAATGTGGTGCTCTTGGGGGAATAAACTGGAAATCGATCCCTTCTCTAGAACACGTCTCCGCTATTATTTTTTTGCCTTTCTCCCCAAAGACAGCCTTATTGAATTCATCGAGCTGATTTTTTCTATTCTTTGAGAAGGGCCCCGGCCAGAGAGATTCATTTCCATGTAGATACGTGGGTCCATAAAACCACATCAGACATCCCGACAGACGATATGCGGAGCAAATGACTGTGACAATTGAGAAGGCAAATGAAGACAAGCAACATTTGTTGGATCTTCTAAAAAATCAGACATCTATTATTGATTCAACAATCAACATAATTAGAAAGGACGAAGATACGAGCCGAAGTTCCTTTGGCTCGTATCTTCGTCCTTTCTAATTATGTTGATTGTTGAATCAATAATAGATGTCTGATTTTTTAGAAGATCCAACAAATGTTGCTTGTCTTCATTTGCCTTCTCAATTGTCACAGTCATTTGCTCCGCATATTCCGAATCCAAGACACCAAATAACGAGTGTGCGAGGTTCCCGACTATGTTTAGAGCTCCTCTCCTGATGCGCCTGGGGAATATGTTCAGTGTATTTGATTCCAACTGCTTTTGTACTTGAATAAGATTTTCTGAAAGTATCTCACAGCTTCTGTTCTCAACTGCTATCTTACACAACTTCTGAAGGGTTCCTATCCCGGTAGAAAAGCCATCCATATCTGCCCAAAATGGGGAAAGATCATAATAAGTGATCAGTTTCCACTCTGCTGTTACTACTTTTGTGATTCCAATTCCTTCAAAATAGATGCCGGGCTTATTCTCAAACTTGTGTATGTTGAACGAATGACACAAGTTTGAGGTAAAAATAGTAAAGCCACAAGCATCATCGATACTAGCATGCTGCTTGACGTCTTCAATCGCTTTGGAGATGGCTCTTCACTCCTACTCTTGGTCTCTATAGGCGGAAGAGGTTCCTTTTCCTTTTTCCATAAAGGAGCTAATCTGGTTATAGCTCTTTTAATTTCGCCGTTTTGTGTCTTTACGTCGACTACACGAACGGCTCCATCGTTGCCCTTATATGTTCGGGTTATTCTGCCTAGCGGCCACTGCATTACAGGCATGTTATCTTCCTTAATAATGACCAATTGACCAGGTTCCACGTTTGGAGATGGTGTACTCCATTTCCTTCTTTCTTGCAGAGTATTTAAGTACTCCGTGGACCAACGTTTCCAGAACTCATGCCTAATTTGAGATACGACCTTCCATCTGCTTGTCAATGATGTTGACCATTGGTTCGCTGATGGGTCAACCTGTGCCGTTAACGGTTCTCCCACAAGAAAATGACCAGGTGTTAATGCAGCTAGATCATTTGGATCGTCAGAAATAGGAGTCAACGGTCTGGAATTCAGGATTGCTTCTATTTCAATAACAACTGTTTCCAACTCTTCGTGGGTTAATGATGCACTATTAGTGGTGCGAAGCAACAGTTGCTTGGCTGACTTCACCGCGGCTTCCCATAAGCCACCAAAATGTGGTGCTCTTGGGGGAATAAACTGGAAATCGATCCCTTCTCTAGAACACGTCTCCGCTATTATTTTTTTGCCTTTCTCCCCAAAGACAGCCTTATTGAATTCATCGAGCTGATTTTTAGCACCTACAAAGTTAGTCGCGTTGTCTGAATATAGGGTTTGACATTTTCCTCGCCGAGAGATAAATCTCTTCAATGCTCCAATGAATGCTTCCGTTGTTAGGTCTGTAACTACTTCCAAATGTACAGCCTTTGTTGCGAAGCAGACAAAGACAGCAATGTAAACCTTGTGTGGTCTCTTGCCTCGTATTTTGTAGTGGACCCATAACGGTCCGCAATAGTCAACGCCGGAGACAATAAACGGCCTTGCTGGTGTGACTCTGCTCGGTGGGAGATTTCCCATGATTTGGTTGTATAACTTTGGCTTCGCCCGGGTGCACCTTACGCAATTTTGCACAATGTTGCGAGCCATAGCCTTCCCCTTGATTATCCAATATTTTTGTCTTGATGTTGCCAGTAATAGTTGTGAGCCACAGTGGCTATTCTCTAAATGGATCATGCTAAGAATGAGTTTCACAATTGGATCGTTGTATGGTAACAACATCGGGTGTTTTGTGTCGTATGCTAAGGTTGCCTCTTCCAACCTGCCACCGACTCTAAGTATTCCTCTGTCATCAAGAAACGGAGTTAAACTATGTATGGAGCTTGATTTGTCCAATGCTCCATGTTTCCTCAATTGCTGAATTTCTTTCGCAAAATCTGCCACCTGTACGGTCTTGACTATTAGTTGCATCGCCTGATTCAACTCCATAGGTGTCAATACATCTGTCGAACTTCCATGCTTGCGTCCCTTTATCCTTTCTGAAAATCGCAGGACATAACCGACAATACGTTGTAATCGTCTAAATGAACCCTTGTGGTTGATTCCATAGATCATATCCTGTAACCCACTCTGTGAGGCAATTGCTGACACTGTAGATTTTGTCTTGAATTCAAGATCGGATTGATTTTCTCTATTCTTTGAGAAGGGCCCCGGCCAGAGAGATTCATTTCCATGTAGATACGTGGGTCCATAAAACCACATCAGACATCCCGACAGACGATCTGGTTTCATACCTCTGGATATATAATCGGCAGGATTATCCTTCGTCCCCACATGTCGCCATTGAGTGTTTATTGATCTGCCTTGTATATTTTTTACTTTGTTGGCAACGAACGTCTTTAGAGCTGATGGTTCTGAATTGATCCAGTACAATGTAATCTCTGAGTCTGACCAATAAATAGTCCTTAGATCTTCGTAACCCAATTCGGCTTTGACCTTAGCAGTAAGTTTTGTTCCCAATTCAGCGGCACAAAGCTCTAACCGTGGCAGCGTGATCTCCTTTATTGGTGCTATTTTTGATTTTGAACAAAGAAGTCTGACTATATGCCTGCCGTCTGGCAGCATAGCTCGAAGATACACCACAGCACCATATGCCTTTTCTGACGCGTCCACGAAAGTATGTATCTCAATTTTTGTTGGTTTCTCTCCATCAAACATGTGTCTGGGTAACCTGAAATCATTTAACATCTTCAGACCTTCTCGGAACGATAGCCAATATGCTGCCCTTTCTGCTGGCAGTTCCTCGTCCCAGCCAAGTTTATTCTTCCACAGTTGCTGGATAAAGATCTTAGCTGCTGACACCACAGGACCCGCAATTCCTAAGGGGTCAAACAATCTTGCCAAATCAGATGTGACCTTCCGCTTGGTGACCTTGGTGCATTCGTTCACATCACTCTTCAAACAAAATCGGTCTGCTTGAGGAATCCATGTTAATCCCAAAACCTTGGTTGATGATTTGTCAAAATTGAGATCTACTTCTCTATCTTCTGGAGGAATTCCATGCAGCAGTTTTAAGTGGTTAGCACACCATTTTCGTAGTCTAAATCCAGCTTCCAGTAGTAACATATTAACTTGTTTCTGCATCTCAATTGCCGTTGTTAAACTGTCAGACCCGCACATGCAATCGTCAACGTAAAAATTCTTTTGCAATACCATCGCCCCCAATGGATATCTTTGTATGTTCGTATCTGCTAGCCTTTTCAGACATCTTGTAGCAAGATATGGGGCACACGTCGTACCATATGTTAACGTATTCAACATGTAATGTTCGAGTTCCTTGTCTGGAGTGTTTCTCCATACGATTAGTTGATATTTGCGATCTCTTTTGTCGACTAGCACTTGTCTGTACATCTTTTCAATGTCTGTTGTAAACACAAATCTCGGCAGTCTAAACCGCAACAGCATTCCAAACAGATCTCCTTGAACCCTGGGACCTGAATGCAAAATATCATTGAGTGACCATCCAGATGATGACTTGCAAGACGCATCGAACACAACCCTCAGTTTTGTTGTGCTGCTATTTGGGCGTAGGACACAATGATGCGGGATATAGTAATGATTACCACGCACCTCTCTTGATTGTATTTTCGTCATATGTCCCAGATCCTCATACTCCTTCATAAATTTAGCATACTGCTCGTGAAGACTTGCATCCTTAGATAAGCGACGTTCCAACGCAAAGAATCTTGATGCTGCAATATTCAAGGATTCAGAAATTTTCTCAGGGCCGTCTGCAAACGGTAATCGCACCACAAACCGACCATTCTCATTCACTGTTGTATTTTGGTTGAAGTGATTTTCACACTGTTCCTCTGCTATTGTCAACTTCTGGTCTTCACAAACATCGTCTTGTTCCCAGAACATCTTTAATAACTCTTCTAAAGCATGTTCATCTTCTCCGAAAACGGCGCATGTCACAGTTTCTGATTCAGCCTGAACTCTTCCACTAGCAATCCATCCTAGTTTTGAGTTCTTCAATATAGGAAGCTCTTTGGACATTCGAAGTTCTTGTGAGAGAATCAGGTTGAAGTAGAACTCTGCTCCAAGTAGTACGTCAATCCTGGTCGTTTGATAAAAATAGGGATCTGCTAGTTTTATGTTTTCTGGAATAGGCCATGATGTGATGTCGATCTCAGTGCTTGGTTGGGGTGGCACTATATTTGGTAACACAAAGGCTTCTAGGCGTGTTCTGAATTTGCTGGTGAGTGACTTAAGCTCCACGTTGACCCTGTGGTTTGCGGTTCTTGATCTACCTCCAACACCTTCGATACAGAGAGATGTTTGAATGGGTTCGATACCCAACCTCTGCACTAGTCGCTCTGACACCAGATTAATTTGTGAACCGGAATCCAGAATCGCCTTAAACTCATAGCTTCTTCCATTATTTGCCTTGATCGCAACACGTGCGGTTGCAAGAAGTACGTATGATTGGGATCTATTCGCCGATGCTACTGTTGGCGGCTGTTGAACCGACAAATCTGCTGACTTGTTCTCTACTTGTGGCCTCGTTGAAAAATGCAAAAGTGTATTGTGTTTTTGTTGACACTTCCTGCACTTCCCACTTGTACACGTTTTTGCCTGATGGTCATCCTTGAAGCAATTTAGACACATCTTGTGTCTAGCAACCCATTTCTGTCTTTCGGGCACTGTCATTGCCAAGAACTGTTTGCAGTAATATAGGGGGTGGTCACCTTTGCACATGTGACATCTACGGATCGTGGTGGAAGCAGTCGTTGCTGACGGTTTGCTCTTCTGAATCCCATTGACAGCTTCTAATGATTCGAAACGACTCCTCAAACATTTCATGAAATGATCCATCGTTTGGAGTTCTTTCGAATCTACAATCGACTGCTCATACAACACATGAGTAGTCTTGTCCATCCTCTTTGTTAGGATGTGGATTAAGAGTGGATCCCATTCCTTTGGCCTTACTCCAAGACCCTCCAATGCCAATAACGATTCATGAAGACTATCATGAAAGTCCTTCACTGATCTGCTATCGCCAGACATGTTGGGCAGGTTTAGCATTCTCTCAAGTATAGTTGACACTTGAGCTCTCTTGTTATTGTACCTGTCTTGGAGTGTCTTCCAGGCAATGTCGTAATTCGCCTCGGTCAACTCGAGGTGCCTTATGAGTTTCTCGGCTTCCCCAGTCACGTTGGCCTTGAGATACCACATTTTTTGCACTTGTGGCAAGGCTTGCTCGTTGATCATTTTCCCAAAAATGTCAGCAAACGTCTGCCACTTCGAATAATCCCCATTAAATTGAGGGATTGTAATTTTTGGCAGATTAACTTGATTTGCCAAGTTTCCGCCTGATCTCTGCTGAGACGACGAATGATCGACCTGTGTTAGCGTCGATATTTTTTCTTTGAACTTTAACGTCTCTTCCTCTAAGAGAACGTAGGCTGATGCATCGTACCCCACCAACGTTGGGTCATCAAAGTCCTCGAACATTTTGAAGTGGATATCTTCCACGTGTGTCCACAGTTTTTCAATTGCAGCCACTGTCTGACAGGGAGCAGCTTGGCCTGAATTGCCCCTTATTAATGTTTGTATGGACTGCATTAGAGCCCTCTGACGTCTCACTAATGCAGTCACGCTGCTGGTTGCAGTAAACTGGCCTGATTGTTTTTGCACCCCCTCCCTTGTTGCGGGAAGCGGTTTCTGAGGCATTTGTTCTTTGCCCCTTTTGATGTCTGCCTCGATGTTGTCGATTGCAGCTCTGTACTCTTCACCAATGACTTGGTATTCGTTATTGGTGATATGGAGATGTGACTCTGCCGCAGGATCTGCACGAATTTTGTTTTCATTGCGATCGATCTCTGCCCAGAGTGCTTCCATTTCCTTGAGCTTTTTGCTGTAGAACTCCACCGTTCTTCTTTCCAATGGAGCCTTTTTTACGTTCGCAATTGCCTTCCTCAACTCGGCAATTGCTGCTTGTTGTTGCTCGATTACTGTAGCTAGATCCATACTGTATCCGCCTTACGGTGATTAGCTATCAGTTGATTCAGATTCTTGATGTAGGTACTGGCTTCTTCTCCAGATGTTTCTGGCTCTTAGATGGTGCTACTAGTTGTACGTAACTAGCTCCTTTCACAAATAAATATTTCAAATTCCTTACCACTGGTGGGGGGAAATTCGAAATTTATGAGTGAATCAAGTAATCCTTGTCAGGATCACGTCGGGGTCACCAAAAAATGTTTATTAATATTAATTAAAGCAGATATACACAACACTTGAATTGTGTAACCTTGGTATGTTTACAATTTCTTGTAATCTACCCAGAATATTTATTTTTGCTTTCTATTTATACATTTTTGAATTCATTAAAACTAGCATTTAAAGTTAACTAAGCAATAAATTACTTCAGCCAATAACCCATGCAATGTGAAACCAATCGAGGTGTTTCTTTATTTAGGCTATTGACCTGCATAAGGCAAACAATAATTATATAGGTCAGTTATATGCTGACATAGAATAAAATAATAATAAAAACAAAATTAAAAAATGTGTTAGTAAAATATGTTCTTTTGAACAGGATGTTACAAACGGAATGACAAAGTTATACACCCTCCTTCCAAAGTGGAGCGTATAAAACAGCTTAAAACCTGAGATCACTTAGGAATCGTCCATATGTGCACATCGGGTGGCATATCACACCAGCCAAAGTTCATCAAAGATAATTGTGGGAAATGTCTAGGGTGTGGTAATTTCTTAAATACACATCTCGAAAAAATGTTACATCACTTATAGGAAAATTTTGTAAAACATCTTGAAATTTGATCCATATATTAAGTTGATATATAATAAATGTAGATTTTATGTTTTTCGTGTCTTTTTATACAATTTTACAAAGAATGTTTTTGTCAAATACGGGCATGGTCCACCAACATTTTCTTCTGAGTGTATTTTTTGTTTTTTTTTTTTACAAAAAAAAAAAAAAAACTAATTGTCATTTAATAATAAATTCACAACGAAATGCAAAGTCATGCTCACGTAGACCCTAGACAGCGTCTAAAGAACCACCGCAAATGAATGAATGAAAATGAACTCAGCGGCCAAGTGTTTTGTTAGTGGTTTATGTGTAGTTCTTAGATGAGCAAAACAGTACGTTTGCGATGGTCTCGGTCGTTGATTAGATTTCAACGAATGTAGACATGCGTGGGGATGCACGCATTGTTGCTCCGTTAATATTAAGAAAACAAATTATAGATAGCTTTTGTAGAAAATATAAATATATGGAGTTTTTATTTAATGTTTTTTGATAATTTTGCTAACATAAAATTAAAATTCTTGCTACAAAACGTCCAAAACAAGAAGGGAGATATTTTTTACATGCTTTTTGGTTTCTCTCACACACACAAGCGCAATGTTCATTTTGTGCATCATAGGTGTAGTTGTAGCTATGTGACTGTCTGTCTGTCTGTTCGTTGGCTTAGACGATGATGTTGTAAAATCACACAGACGCACACATGGCTTATTATTTACAAATTGTGTACTAATGGAATACGCGAATGCCAACCAACCAGCCAGACAGGCAAATAGGCTGAGCGAAAGCCAGCCAGACATGGAAACCAAAAATTGTGTAAGAATTTGAACTTGCGTTCGTTTCTTTTTTTGTTCATAAAAAGCAAAAGCAAATTATCGTGTAATAAAATGAGATGTGCACGTGTTGTAAAGTGCCATGCAGTTCCTGTGAATAAATATTGCTCAATATTATTAAACAAATACAGAAATATTTAAAGTAAATAAATACGAGCAAAAACAATATTCATGGGGAAATTATGGTAATCGTATGTATCAATTTACAAAATCAAGTTCGATCGATATTTAATGTTTAGGTGAACATGTAATACCCTCAACCATTTTGAAGGATTACGAAAAGTTTCCAAAAAATACCCCTCAAAGGAAACCCATTATATGGAAGGTATACGAAGACGTATTCCAGAATATCCAATTTTTTGTCGTAGCCTGTATTACCCATTACGTACTTTAAATAAAAAATTTAAAGAAATTCCGGTAAAAAAATATGGCAAAAATCATCAAAATAGCGGATACCGGGCGGTACCGTTGTCTGGGGGAAATACGATATCGTGGGCCTATATAAAAATTTCTCTTTCAGGGCTTAAAGTACGCAGAAGGAACTTCTTGTGTAGAATTTCGGACAACTCAATTAAAAAATGTGGCTAAAATCATCAAAATACCGAATATCGGGAGGTATGGTTAATTGGGGCATACAGGGTGAGATGAAAAAACTACAACCAACTTGAGACGGCTGTCATTTCTAAGCCACTAGTCCAACAGCTGTTAAAATTATTCCAGTGACAGCTCATTATATGGTTTACAAGCGTACAAAAGCATTTTGGTGAGAATTTTCCAGGAAAAAAGTTATTCGTGATGGAATTCAAGCGTGATAGTGTGATTTCTTTATATTTGGCTAGAAAACCACAAGTGGCTATCGTTAGAGCACTCCAGCATTTAAATGTGAACAAATCTTTTGTGTCTCGTACCAAGCGACTTGATCGAAACCCGCGTCGCAGTGGCCGAAAAATGGCTGAACATATAGCAATATTGCATTCGGCAAATATTGAAAAATGAAAAATGCAAGAACTTACACCGCAACGGAAACGGAAAATAGTGGTTACTTGCCAAAGAGGCCAGCTGAAAATTAACATCTTCGGTTGGCCACCAGAACTCAAGCGCCGGCCATGGTGATGGTGTGGGCCGCCATAAAAACCGATGGTCGCTCTTCGCTCGTATTAATCGACCGTGGCATCAGAATAAATGTCGAATATTATCGCGAAAATATTCTGGAGGCTGTATTAAAGCCTTGGGTACACAAACATTTTGGCTGCAGACCTTAGACATTCCAACAGGACTCAGCATCATCGCACCCAACACACGCCACTCAAGCATGGTTACAAAATGAGGTTCCTCGCTTCATTTTCAGGACACAATAGCCACGAAAATCTGCGATTACCAATCCGTTGGACTATTGTGTCTGGAGTATTTGGGAAAACAAGGTTGGCACTAAAAAATACCAAAGTGTCGATCACCTCAAGCAAGCGCTTCTTCGGGAATAGGCCAAAATAACGCAGAGCAACATTCGGGCAGCGTGTGACAGTTTCATTGGCCGTTTGAAGGCCATAATTCGTGCCAAAGGTGGCCAATTCGAATAAATCTAAACCTATTTAAAAATGTGATGCTATTTCCGACATTTTTTGCTTTCATTCAATAAAATTAAAAAAAATGTTAAAAATTATGGCGATGTATGGTGGAGGGTATAAAAACGGCTACGGCTTATCAACCAACAACTTTAAATGTAAAATTAAAGCTGATGTGGTTGAAAATTCTGTTTACCGTTATATTGGGGTAATACCTAAACGATGGACCGATGTATTATGAGTGCTAGAAATGTCGATGGTAAATTTCATTCAATTATATCAAACATTGAGACCTCGTCGAACAGACGTCATTAAATTAGGGCACACCAATGAATATTTCGAGATTTTGTGAACTTTATGACAAAGCTATTATAACGCCCCCATCTTATGGTTTGTTATTATTTGACCAAACACAAATAAAAAACTTTTGTTTATTTTGAATGATTAATAAACCCCTTTGCCAATTTAAAATGGGTGATGGTACATTAAAACTTCTCAAGATTTGTCACATGATCGCATACTTGCGTTAATCTTTTTAAGTACAATTATAAAAAAAAAAAACACTGTGCGACATTTTTTAACGACTTGACTCAGATTCTACTTCAATGGGGTATATTTCCCCTTAATATTACTTAAAATTGTTCAGCAATCACACAGCACAGTTTTTCTCATTTTAACTCAGGAGCGAAACCGGCTCGCGAGCAGGATTACTCGAAGAGTCGGATTTATTTACGGAGTCTATTCTCCACTCTTTTGTTTTGTGTGGGACGACTCCTGAGTCAATCCTGTTTGAAAATTATCCGAAAACTTTATAAAAAAAATCCGAAAAAACAGTTTTTTTTTGTGTAACAATAATGTAGATATTTTGTTGATATATAATGGAAATAGGGAAATTTGAATAATAATAATTTTGTCCTTGACGTCATCATTCTAAATTGTTTTAAGGGAAAATTTCGAGAAAAAAAATACGCCCTTTGATGAATCGCTTCAAGGTTAATATTTTCGCTCAAAATAATCCTCGTATTGTTATCTGTAATTTTCCTGAGATATATATCTAAATGTAATGAATCTAAGAACTCTTAATCTGAAAATTTCAAAAAAATGTGGAAAGGCAAGCAAAATTGTCGCATTTAGAGCACAGAAAACCGGCACGCATATATTGAAAAGCCGATGCAGCCAAAACGAGTCTCTGTTTAATTTTGATTTTGGAACAGCGAATAACTGGGCAATTTTTTTTTTAAATGAACAAGATGTGGTCTTTACGTTATCAGGTCATGTTGAACGAATTTTTGTTAATAAAAATTGAAGAGGCAGATATTGGCAACATTTGGTTTCAACATTACGGTGCTAGGTGCCACACAGCTGAAGTTACACTAGATGTCTTACGTTCTGTTTTGAAGATCGCGTTGTCAATCACAGAGCTAATATCGGTCGGCCAAAACGGAACTGCGATTTGACACCATTGGACTTTTGTTTGTGGGATACCATTAAAGATAAGAGTTACGCCGACAAGCCAGAGAAAATTGATGCCTTAAAGAACAATTTTGGTGAAGCCATTGGCAAAATAAAGCTGCACACAATCGATACAGCCGAGGTAGCCATTTGAATGAAATTATTTTCCATTATTAAGCGGGCTGATTGTACTTCCAAATAAAAACAAAATTTTGAAAAAAAAATATTCAGTAGATAGTTTTTATAGCATATAACAAAATAAATAAACAACTTTTTGGCGGACCCTATACCTTTAGCTCTAGTTTCATAATTCAATGAGTTTTCCTGTAATTATAGAAAAAATTACATTTTGTCGAACAATGTTATTTGTATTCGATTCTGAATTATTCGTATGAAGGTGTCAACTATATATTTAGGTGCAAACGTATTCCAAATGGTTATCCATATTCAAACATGTTTGAATATTTATCGAATTCAGAGACTCACAGAACCCACAGATTGGAGGGGGTTTTGGAAGCTTGTACTTTGTTGCCAGACAATATGACGTAGGCAGGAATGACAATTGTGTATATGTTTGCAAATACATGGGCGTGTAGTGTATCATGTTGGTCTATCACGCATCTTCTTTTTATTATTTGTTTGTTTATTGATTAATTTGATTTATCAAAAATAAATTCTTTACCTTCAACATCCATTGGCATTTGATGTTCCAATAATCCTACATTATTATTATTATTATTGTATCCTCGATGATTGTTATGATCCCTGTTGTTGCTGTTATTGTTGTTGTTGTTGTAGTCGTATGGATCATTTGGTTGATTCGAAAGCACAATACGACTAACAATACTGTTTTCTAGACGGCGAGGCATTGCTCACTTTTTCAAACTTGTAAATATTTTAATAAATAAACTTCTTGATCTTTCGTTGTTGTTGTGGTGACGTCGTCTCGTGACTTTTATCTGCAGTGCGGGAGTTTTCCCAAATTCCAAAAATTAGTTTCTGTTATAGCTGATTGTTTGGACGGAATGGGGGGGGCAAAGTTCAATGATTGGCTGTTAGGTAGGTGTGTGTGCAAATTAGTTAATAACACTCGCTCGCTAACTCACTGGTGTTATCATCAACCGACTACGTTATGTAGACCCACTTACATACGCAGCACAGACGGCATCAAATTTAAACAAATACATGCTGACATCACTAAAAATAGCATGACGCTAACAGCAACAACAATTTTTTTTTTTGAAAAAATATGTTGATAAAAAAAAAATTTATTTATTTATTTTTGGCCTCTGCGTTTAATTAATATTTTAAAAAATCTTTTTCTATTATTGTGAAGCTCACGTGGGTATTTTTTATGTTTAAACTAATTATTAAAATAGGATTTATTAAGGCTTTTGCTTTTTTGTTTATATGGCACTTTTGTTAGAATATTAGCGTGTTTTAATTTTTCTGCTGTTTTGTTTTTTTCAACTCTTTGGTATTTTTCCGGTACAAACTATAAGTAACACGGCCGTGTTGAAACTAAATCAAGTGAATATTTTTTTCTGTTCGTGCAAACTCTCTCGTAGTCAGCGCCAATCAACCAAACAAACCGAACAACCAACCCGGCCGTACAATGAAATGGCCAAAATTTCCAAAGCATACCACCACTACTCAGCGGCGACATCGATGTTGTTGGTGTTGGAGTGGTTGATGTTGTTGTTGTTGTTGTTTTTCGACTCTTATATCTTGCCTAGCACCTTATTAACTCGATTTGTGAAGTATCTGCAAAGTCACGGTGTTGTATTTAATGAACGCTACCCAACGTGCTTGTGCTATTTTAACAACGTCATTAAAGGGTTATCGAATAAGTTCTATATTTTTTCATTGTTTTTGTTTATATTTAGATTAAGATAAATACATATGTATATCTATAAAATGATTATTTATGATGCTGACTTAAACCTGTTGATAAGTTAAGGCTCTCATTATTCCCACCACCTCAACTCACCCCAATAAACTTGCATATTCATTCGTGTCTTTTGGACAATGATAAACAAAAAACATTTTTTTTTATAATATAAATTGGATTTTAGTGATATGAAAAATGCCGAAACAAACAGAATATAATCTTCGGTATAAGGAGCAACAATTCATTTGAAAACATATAGTGATATAAATAAAATATTCTCAAGAAAATAACATTTTTTTAAATTTATTTTTGCTGGACTTTGTATTAATGCCTCTGTGGTGGGAAATCCCTCAAAGGAGAAAGGGAACTTGAAAAGGTGCCCTCTAGCGATGAAAATTCCAATTAACTCAATTTCGTCAGTTCTGGGTGTGGATTCCTGTTCTATGAAGATATGAAACGAAAAATATTTCCTTTATAATATTTTTTTCATTTGACATTTCTTTCCTCTTTAAAAGTTTTCATTTCACATTTTCATAGACCAAGAATTAAGGCCCTGTACTAGTTATAGGCCGTACTACTACAAAGTGTGACCCTGAGTAATGCGAAGGGAACCAATGACACTTTTTTCTCCAAGTAAACGAAAAGGCGACAGTTGCGAATAAATAAAAAATCTTGGTGGTTTTACAGGGTGAAATAAAAAAGAACTGCAACAAAGTCAAACGCCATAATTTTTACTTTTTTTTAAATTTTATTGAATCAATGCAAAAAAAAATGTCGGAAATAGCATCTAATTTTAGAATAAGTTTAAATTTGTTAGAATTGGTCACCTTTGACACGAACTATGGCCTTAAAACAGCCAATGAAACCTTCATAGGCTGCCCGAATGTTGATCTGCGTTATTTTGGCCCATTCCCGGATAAGGGCTTGCTTGAGGTGATCGACACTTTGGTATTATTTAGTGCCAACTTTGCTTTCGAAAATACTCCAGACACAATAGTCTAAGGGATTGGTATCTGGAGATTTTGGTGGCCATTGTACGCTGGAAATGAAGCGAGGAACCTCATTTTGGTAATGCTGAGTCCTGTTGGAATGTTCAAGGCCTGTGGCTAAAATGTTTGCGTGCCCAAGGCTTTAATATACCCTCCAGAATATTTTTGCGTTAATATTTGGCATTTATTCTGATGCCACGGCCGATTAATACGAGCGGAGAGCAACCATCGGCTGTTATGGCGGCCCACACCATCACCATGGCCGGCGCTTGAGTTCTGGTGGCCAACCGAAGGTGCACATTTTCAGCTGACCTTCTTTGACAAGTAAACACAACCATTTTGTTTCTTTACAAACTGCTGGAATGTTTTTCCACCGGAGAAAACCAAATTCGGCAGTTCACCTCTTTCAGGCAAAGCAAAGCAACTCTTTAGCTCTTTTGAGTCTATTTTCTTTCTGTTGCGGTGTAGGTTCTTGCACTTTTGGGTATTTCAATCTCTTTATCGTGAGCTTTGCCGAATGGAATATTGCGATATGTTCAGCTCACGAGCCATTTTTCGGCCACTGCGACGCGGGTTTCGATCAAGTCCCTTCTTTACGTTTCGAACCATTTCTGCTGATGTTGCTGTTTTCTTCCGGCCACTTCCTTGACGTCGGGCTACGCAGTGTCACGGTAACGAGCGATGGTACGAGACACAAAAGATTTATTCTTATTTAAATGCTGGAGTGCTCTAACGATAGCCACTTGTGGTTTTCCAGCCAAATATAATGATATTACACTAGTACACTTGAATTCCATCACGAATAACTTTTTTTCTGGAGCATTCTCAACAAAATGCTTTTGTACGCTTGTAAACCATATAATGAGCTGTCACTGGAATAATTTTAACAGCTGTCGGACGAGTGGCTTAGAATTGACAGCAGTCTCAAGTTGGTACTATTTTTTCATCTCACACTGTATGTGTGTATATTTTGTGCAATGATGTCGTGGTATTATGTAACTGACAGAGACCACGTTAATGAGCTTATATTACCTCAAAAGTTTCCTCTACAAGTGACAAAATTTATATCGGTTTTTATTCTTCACCTTTTCTTTAATTATTAAATCGCTTCACTAGTGGGACCAAGCTGTCCTTTTTCTACGGTCACCCAGTTGTTCCAACAAATATGGTGAGTGCGCTGCCTTAGTCTTCGCAGCATCATTCACCGTAAACTGAGGCGATACCTCCCCAAAGACAAGAGCTCTGATACGAATCAGTATAATTCTTTTCGTCCCTACCCCCCCGGGCACAGTTAAAAGAACAGGTGTAGTGATCAGTCACCGTTACGACGAGGGGTTTGTGAGGGTTCAAGAGCGATTTAACCACAACTCTTAATTTGCTCATACTGTTTCGAATGTTGCAATACATTCGTCATTATATGCTCCTGGATCAACTATTGATTTTATAAGAATCAGATCACAATGAATATTATCTAAAAATATATACGTGTAAATTAAACAGAAAATATTTTGTCCTCAACTGTATTCAAATGAAAGCAAAACCTATTCGATTAGTTCATCAACGTTATCAGAATATAAAGAAAACAAAAATTGATGATAAATAAATGTTCATTTTCCAACGGTGAAGAATTACGTCCAATTGATAAATTATGACAAAAAAAACAAACAATGTTTCACTTTGATTGTAAATGGAATATTTTCATATGAAAGTAGTTAGTTATGTATAACTATTAGATTATGGCTAACTTTTTCTGATTAATTATTTAAAATAGTTAGAAATGTTTTGATGTTAATAGTAAGAAAAACCAATATACAATTGTTTGAAAAAATGTTCTTAGAAAATAATAATTTTTTTTTTCAAATTTTCATGTCTCAATAATAAGTTTACTTAAAATCGAATAGATAAACTTTATATTTTTGTTCATAAAATTTGAAAAATTTCATTACTGTAAAAATTAAAAAATATTTACGCAATTTTTTTTTGTAAACTAATACATTTTTCAATTAAAACATGCGTTATACTTCGATCATACCAAACTTCATTTTATGCGTCGTCATCACGATGTTCGGAGCGAACAAATTCATATATCAACATAATTATATTTGATCGAAAAAAAATCCATTAACACATACTCGCTTAAATTTATTAGAAACGGGAATACAATGCTCGATTAACGAAACAATACTATTTTTAGAATACCGGTTTCACTTTGCGAATTGCCAGATTACACATCAAATTTTTGGCAATTCATCGTTACGAAGCAGAAAAATGTTAAAACGACATGAGATTCGTTCAAACCGAATTTGTTGTACCTTTCATTTCTATTGAAACATAAAATATTTTTGAGTTTTGCCTTGTTAAGGCGAAGATCATATGTTTTATGATTTAAGTTTTTGTTTTCTCTTTCGAGACGAGCTTAACGATCTGAAATTTGCATTGAAAAGGAAAGCCAGATAGACACTATCACACACTCACCACTATGCGACGCGTTTCGCCGTTTATTATTTTTGTTGAATGTAAATGTTATTTACAATAAACTGAATTTGTCAAAGATGCACAAAGGAATAAAGATAAATCCAAACCAAACGTCGTAAACTTGAACTAAACGAAGTTTGGAAAGCGGGTCATTTATTGACTGTCAAAAAATACCGCTCAAGAGATTATTTCAGAATATTTCTTACCAGAATATTTCTTACCAAAATCCCCAGTTTAAGATAACCCCATATTACACTACGATTGATGCATCTACTCAATTTTTATGCAGCAAGATATGTGTTAGTGATAGAAACGAGTAACCCCTTAAAAGGTAATGAAAAAACTACCTTCTGCGCTAAATATTGAGTAACGTTGTTGTGAGTTCTAGTCTCGGCTACGGCAAACGAAATAGAAGCATTAAACAAGTAAAAAAGCTGTAAGTTCGGTCGGGCCGAACTTTCAATACCACCATCCACCATCTGGAACGAATTTGGTTATTTAAAAAAAAATAAAATCCGTTAAAAATTCTGTTAAAATATTAAAAATACAAAATGTACCTGTTTAGCCAACTTTTGTTATAAGCCATTACATTATTGAAATGCGAAACTTGAAAAAAATCGGTGTATAATGTAGCTAAAATCATTTATATAGGGAGGTACTATTATACGGGGGCTATACCAAAATGAGGACCTGCACAGACAATTTTCTGCCTGAGGTTGCAGTATCCATTATGAACTTCAAATACCAAATTTGAAACAATTCCAGTGAATAATGTGGCTAAAATCATCCAAAAACAGTATATCGGGAGGTTCCGTTATATCGGGGGGCTATAAGAAGACATGGACTTCCACACACAATTTTCTGTCTTAGGCTGTAGTATCCATTTCGAACATCAAATACTAAATTTGAAACAATTCCGGTGAATAATGTCCCTAAAATCATCAAAATACCAAATATCAGGAGGTACCGTTATATGGGTGCTATACCAAAACGTGGACCTACATGGCCCATTTTCAGTACCAAAAGCCCTGCGAATATAATATACATTTGAGTAAAATTTTATCAATCTACTTCATTTCGTTCGGAAGCTAGAGTGATTTCCACAGACGGGTAGACTCACAGACGGACGAACATCGCTAAATCGACATAGAATTTTATGCTGATCAAGAATATTTATATAAATTGTGGGGTCTAAAATATCAAACGGAATGAGAAACTTAATATAACCTCCATACTATGGCGGAGGGTATAAAAAATTTATGGCTTGTTTTCAATGGAGAAACAACCCTAAATATTTGCAGTCGTATCACAATGTGTGGTGTGTTAGAATACAAAATAAGGGGTTAGTAGGCTATTTTGTAAATAGTTTCTTGTGCCAAAATATACTTAATTAACCTACTCTTAGGTAATCGTTATTCTTGTTTTGGCACTACATATTTACATTAGTCCTGACGAAGCTACGCAATTCGATTCTGAAGATTTGTGGCTACAACCTATAAAAATAGCGGAATTTTTGAACTTAAAATTAGAACCAGATTAGCCAATGAAACAACCACACACGAATAGATTGCTGAAAAATGTCTCTCGGTGGGGTCAAATTCTTTTATAATAGATAGATTATTTTGTGAACGGATACAGCTAAAATCTTGTCATTTGGTATAAAAAATTAATTTTTAAAGTAGTTCTGATATAAGTAGATGTTTTTATACCCTACAACACTATGTGTTGGGGGTATTATAAGTTTGATTGGGCCAAAAATTATGTAACACCACGAAATATTGATTTCCCACATAGGAAAGTATATATGGATCTTCCTAGCTCGCCGAGCTGAGTCGATCTAGCTATGTATGTCCGTCCGTCCGTCTGTCCGTCTGTCCGTCTGTCCGTCTGTCCATGTTAATTTGTAATCACTCTACAGGTCGCAATTATGGCCCGATCTTCACGAAATTTAGAATGGAGGTGGGGCTAGGGTCAGAATAGAACCCTATTTCTTTTGGAGATGATCGCCAAATGTTTAGGGGTTGAAATGGACCAAATACTGAAAAAATGTCGGATTTTGCAGTAGCTATACAGGTCGCAATTATAGACCAATCAACGCGGAATTTCGCATGTAGCTAGAGTTTAGGGCGGGGAAGAAGCCTACCAATTTGGGTGGTCATCGGATAATATTTAGCGGGTAAAATAGACCATATCTTTTTTGTTGAAAAAATTCAAAATTTTTCATTAAACCGCGAATTTTTTAAATCCCAGCGAAATCACAAAGCCATGACAAGGTTACTTCTGATCTTTACATTGATGTTAACATCCAACAAAACGGATATATAGCAAAATATGTGCGATATATATGTCTATCAAAGAAGATATGCTTGAAAAATCTCTTATATGTCGAGAACGGCTGAACTGATTTCGACAGTTCTCATTAATTCAGAATGGCCTCTTAGCAGGAAAGAAAAAACGTCTAAAAAATCGCATAAAAATATCTCTCTAAAGATGAAAATATTGATTTTGTAAAATTTTCTCATATTTTTTCAATTTTGTCATATTTTTGGCATATTTTCATTTTGAATTAAACATTTGGTAATATTTCTACAGCTAACAAAACTAAGTAGTTGGGATATCAGGATATCATATACAGATCGCATTTATGGCCCGATCCTTACGAAATTTTGCATGGGGATAAGATGAGGGTCAGAATTGTAGCCTACTCTTTTTGGAGATGATCGCCATATATTTAGGGGTTGAAATGGACCAAAAACTGCAAAATTGTCAGCAGGTCGTAATTATCGCCCGGTCCTCACGCACATTTAAATGGGGCTTACCGGACATTGCAAAAGCCAAGCTGTTTTGGATGGCCATCCAAAAATATTCAATGTGTGAAGGAGTTTTCCAACTTTTGTAGACAAAATACGAAAATGTCCATTCCAGTGACTTTTTGGAGAATTCACAAATACAGGAAAGACGCACTTCTGACTATTTCGTTAACGCTGATTTCGTTGAAGAATATAGTCAAATGTCTGTATCTCATATAGATGCGTTTCAGTCAAAAACCAATAATAAATGTTAATCTTTTGCCACTTCTGAGAGATTATAGGTCTTTGGGAAATATTGGTTCCAGATCTAGGAAGACCATTTAAGTGCAACATCTACCAATAAATTGGAAATGAGCAAATTAGTTTAAGTTGCTATTATTCGAAAATTAGAGAACGAAACCTGATGGTTTTCTTTTATTATTTGTCACAAGATATTGTGGAATTCTTTCGAGTATCTCGCCTATATAAACAGTATCGTTTATTATAGCGTTGTAGGGTATTCAACGGTCGGCCCCGCTCGACTGTAGCCTTTGCTTACTTGTTTTTTTTAAATGTGTACTAAGATGAAAAAAACTGCAACCAAATTCAGACTGCTGTTAACATTATTCCAGTGACAGCACATTAAATTGCTTACAAGCGTACAAAATCATTTTGATGAGAATTTTCCTGAAAAAAAGTTATTCGTGATGGAATTCAAGCGTGATAGTGTGATTTCTTTATATTTGACTGGAAAACCACAAGTCGCTATCGTTAGAGCACTCCTGCATTTAAATGTGAATAAATCTTTTGTGTCTTGTAGCATCGCTCGTTACCGTGATACTGATAGCGTAGCCCGACGAGGAAAAAGCAACATCAACAGAAATGGTTCGAAAAGTTAAGGAGCGACTTGATCGAATCCCGCATCGCATTGGCCGAAAAACGCCTCGTAGCTGAACATATCGCAATATTCCATTTGGCAAATATTGAAAAATTAGCTCGGGGTAAAGCCATTAAAATTCCAAAAAGTGCAAAAACTTACACCGCAACGGAAAGAAAATAGACCTAAAAGACCTAAGGATTTGCTTCGCTTGGCCTATGGTGGTGAACTGCCGAATTTGGTTTTCTTCGATGAGAAAACATTCGTTTTCCAGCAGTTTGTAAAGAAACAAAATGGTTGTGTTTACTTGCCAAAGAGGTCAGCTGAAAATGTGCACCTTCGGTTGCCCACCAGAACTCAAGCGGCGGCCATGGTGATGGTGTGAGCCGCCATATCAGCCGGTGATCGCTCTCGCATCAGAATAAATACCGAATATTATCGCGAAAATATTCTGGACTGTATATTAAAGCCTTGAGTACGCAAACAATTTGGCTGCAGACCTTGGACATTCCAACAGGAGTCAGCACCATCGCACTCAGCACGCGCCACCCAAGAATGGTTACAAAATGAGGTTCCTCGCTTCATTTCCAGCTCACAATGGCCACCAAAATCTCCGGATACCAATCCATTAGATTATTGTGTCTGGAGTATTTTGGAAAGCAAGGTTGGTACTAAAAAATACCGAAATGTCGATCACCTCAAGCAAGCGCTTTGCCGGGAATGGGCCAAAATACCACAGAGCAACATTCGGGCAGCGTGTGACCGTTTCATTGGCCGTTTGAATGACATAATTCGTGCCAAAGGTGACTAAATCGAACAAATCTAAACTTATTCTAAAATCTTATGCTATTTTCGACATTTTTTGCTTTCATTCAATAAAATTTTAAAAAGAAATGTACAAAATTATGGCCTTTGACTTAGTTGCAGTTTTTTATCTCACCATGTAAATTCTACTTAAAAATAAAACACCAAACGAGTTATACCATTTGGTATATATAATTTTACAACAGCGGAGGTAATCGCAAGAAATGAACATTTTTCAACATGCGACTTGAGTAATGCCGAGTAATCCAAAATATTGGTGAAAGATCTTGACCCTTAACTAACTGGAACCATCTGAAATATTCGAGAGTTTAATACACATATACAGAAAATAATGAATCGATTTCAATTACACGCTGATTAATAACATAAATTATTTATGGTGTCTGATATGTTATTTATTTTGTTTTCCAAGTGTCACAGACAGAATGACAAACATAAAATACCATTTATCTTATTGTGGAGGGTAAACATACAATATCCCATGTGTAAGCATTATTTTCACCCCAAAAGGTGTGTTGGTCATGACTAGATCGGTGCTTTATTATTAAACTACACAAAAATAAATAAACGTACATGTGTGTGTGTGTGTGTTCAACCACAGATACTGCTCGCGCCAAATCATGATGATTAGACAAAAATTTTGTTGGATTAAATCGCGTGCCTTTATTTCCATAACATTTCTTGTTTTGATCTATCCATGTGAGTGCAGGCAGGTACGTCATTTCGATTTACCAAGAAATTGCGAACAAAATATACGATACGATATGTCAACGACAACAACTACTACATAAATATTTGAATCAAAACAAAACAAATAATTGTAGTTTTATTTTCAGTGCGTTTAACCAACTAACAAAATTATAGTAAAGTGTTTTGGAATTTAAATGATTATTATAAATGGTCTCCGGGGGGTTTAGATTTATATTTTGAGTGATATATGTTCAGAACATATAGAAACACCAAAACGTTATTTTTAAATGTATTTATTCTTTGTTTGTCGTCGTTTGCTTTCATCTGGTGGTAAAACATCAATTTGTCTAAAAATAACAACGACAAACATAATTTGCATATTAACTAAAGATGTTATTAAGACTAGAAACAGTTTTGGTCTAAAAATAGATTGACTTCATAGTTGAATTAAAATTAGCTATACCGTAAATGGTTTAGGGAGAAATTTATTTAGACAAACAATTTTATTTTCTCTTAAACTGGCCGTCCTCTCTTTCTGTCCGTACATCTGTTTCAATAACGAATTCTGATTGGCAGTTAATATTTGGCATAGAATTATCATTTGTCTTAAATTAATCTTAAATTAGGCATTCCGGCTGTAACATCTAGAAATATTCGCCAGAGACCCCATAAAGTACATATTTATGAACTGCGTAAAAGTCAATGTCGATTTATCCATATTCGTCTATGCTAGGAAGTCTGGTATTGAAAGTTTGGAATGGAATTTATTGGTCCAAGTACGATATGGGACCTATACAAGGATCTACATCAAATTTCTGCCGTACGCGGAAGCACAGCTGAGAACTATCGGATACGTCCAGAGGTTGCGGATAGTGGAACACCCTATTGATATATCCGGTAGCTGCGAATTAAATGAGCAGTCGCTCAGCTCAGCGAGAAGGGCGTCGGACCCAAATATTCAAGTGTCCATGGTCCTTTGTATCGACGAGACGAAGTTATTGGTGCCCCCAATTGAGTAATCGTTGTTAGCCTCCTCAATACTAGGTTTGGTATGAGCCTATACCCAAACGAACCTCTTCACTTCCAATGTCTCTATGCTATATGAAAAAAACTTAAAAATAAAAACATATGGAAAGATGGAAAGACATCGGATGGAAAGACTTCGGATGAGACCACTTAGATATTATTGCCATTCCTTCACCGCAAAGGACGAGTCGCTCCAAGAAACACAGGCAATGCCCAACAGATTTTCGGCGAGGTCAAGTGTCAATAAGGCTATATATCGGTCAATACCGATATTTTGCTGTTAGTATGTAATTTTACTCCTCGCAAAAAAAATATTATATAATATTATTGTCAATCAAATCGGCTTTAATTTTCGATTCTCAGCAGTTCTTGTAGTAACAGCTATACATGATTGGTATTGATTAATTTCAGCTTATCTGGTTTTAACTCCAGGTTTACGAATTCGGCGTCTTTCATGGACTGTAACCAAAGATCTTCTGGAGTGATTAGGGTAAGTTGGGAAGCCAATTAAAGATGTGCAGCGTATGGTGCAGAACTTTATCACACGCCGGGGAGACTTTCGCACATCTTCGTCAATTCGTGCCCTTTACGAATTGAGACTGCACCATCCTGTATTCATATTCGGTCCAGGAGTCATTGAAAAATTTCACTGATACAATTTCAGATAAGTTGTTCAATTGTTTCATTTTCATCATTGACAGTGGTTACAGCATTGAAGCTTTTAACGTTTATTCTGCGCAGTTTAGTGCAGGTTCTGCCGATTTCACATGTGTGTTTGAGGATTAATTTTGAGCAAATATACATCGATCTTTGGTATATTTAAGTTACATCCCACTTGTGTAATAAATTGCATGAAAATGAACCCTATTGAAAAAAAAAAAAAAAAAAATACCAGAAAAAGTCATCTAGAAATCGTCCAACCTAGCTATCTAAATATACCTTGGGTGTGATTTTTATCACGTAGTCTTGGGTGATAAGTGTTAGCATGCAAACGGTTATGTGCATCATTGTTTCAAACTGTTCTTATTGCAGATGAAAAGAAATCTCAAGAATTACAATGTGTGTCGTAATTTAGATAATTCATTATCAATTTGAAATCATTAAATTAAACGAACAAAATTTCTTTATCTCTGTTGTTCAGTACATGTAAACTAAATGCTTTTAAAATGGGGAATTACCTTTCAATGAACACAAACAAATTGTGAATCGATCTTCGTACGGCACAACCGTAGGCAAAAATGGTAATTATTGACATTTTTTTTAATGAGAATACAAAATGACTTGCAACTACTTCGGTTGGAAACATTGACCATTAAATAGATACTACACCAAAGAGTGCGTATAAAAGTGAAACGTTACTTGTAAAAAAGCTTGGAACAACTCTAGTTTAGTAAAAACTCTTCGATTTTTTCGAATTTATTTTTCTAGAGGTAGGTATTTTTACCCTGCTTCCGGAAAACTATTTTTTTCTTTGGGGATGGAAATGGGACCCCAGATTTTTGACCCGAAAGTCCGGGTTCAAGACCCGGGTTGGGGTCCCAGGTCCGTCCCCAAGAAAAACATATCTAATTTCGAAAAAAAATTGAAGAGTTTTTACTAAACTAAAGTTAAGCCAAAAGCTTTCTATAACTGCAAACCAATGTTACAATTATAGGCCTATAAAAAGGAGTGCACATATTGATATTCAAATTAAACCTATTTCAGTGATACAATTACGACTAAAATCCTCAGAATATTTGGACGATGAAGCTTATGTTCGAAACTAGTCGAAATGTCGGAATTATGTGTCTGATTGTAACCTAAAATAAAAGGAAAGATCAAAAATGTATTGATATATGACTGGGATATATGCAAATCCCTTGATGTAAAGCAATTTCGATCTTTTCTACAATACCAAATTTTAACTCAGTTATAAAATTATGCTTCCCCACATCTTTTAATCTGCAAATAAAATTTATTACTACTGATCAGAGAATGGCCAATAATGTGCATGTGTGCAAGAAGACGCAAAAATCATAATCAAAAGTACATTAAAATTAATCTTTGTAACAAAATTCGTTTCTTCTAGTCAAATTGCTGCGTTTGTTTCATCGATTTACGGTGAAATTACAAGTAAAATTAATATTCAATCTAATGACTATCACAATAAATAAGCAAATGATGCACTTTGACATATTTATCATATATTTTTTGTTGCAAATAATTTGTAAACAATTTTGTGGTTGTACCCGCTCCCCATGTTTTTGCAAGTTCGTTACCATTGACTTTTCACCATTATTTCGTACCGAATTTACATTAACTAATGCAGACTTAAGATTGTATGAAAACTAGTGTTTTGTAAATAAGTAATAAAACAAAATTAAATATCAAGAACTTACATTTTCTTTTTAAACAATGTTAACAAATTTCTTACAGAAAGAAAACACGAAATCACACTGACATTTGAGAATTGAAAACAATACCTTTGACAGTTCATCGGTTGCTTAACAGCTGTATGGTGTTGCCACCCAATGCTAGTTAAAATTAAGTTTAAATGAATGCGGTTGTGGTATGCGTATGGCAGATAATAACAAAAGCTAGAATGTAGTAAATAGGGTAAGTGTGCCTAAGTTCGGCATGTCCCAGTAGTCGGCAATTTTGAAATTTAAACTTAAATAACTAAGAATAGAATTGACCAAATAATGAAATAATTTCAATAAAACGTCAACATTGCTATCTGTTCTCTTTCTGCAAAAAAAAAAGAGCTCCGATCATTTATTACGAGAGAATAACGGTTTTCGTCAGTGAGTGTCTTCCAACGCATGCGATAGTGCTTGTTTGGAAAGAAAAAATTAGTGGTGGCGTCAACTTAATAATCGATTTAAGTAAATTAAATTTAATACTTTTGGATCACAATTTTTTTATAATAGTAAATAACAGTCCAAACATCATTATATAACTTAAAAACATACAAATCAAGCATTTTTCTGTTATATTATTTAATGCCGACATTAGGAACAGAAAAAAAGAGATTTGCCAGTAGTCGGCAGGGGGTGCCGATTACTAGACAAATATAATTTTTGACCAATTTCACCAAAAATTGAGAAAAGTATTAAAAAATAATCAAAAAACTACTCAAATAAAAAATATTTTGAGTCGGCAGTTGCTTTTATTTGTGCTTTTTGACCAACTTTTCTAAATTAAATAGGTTTTTAAATCAGCTATTTAACGTTTTAGATAGCGGTGGTATTAAAAAACGAAAATGGTGGCTATCTAAAGGAAAAAGATCAATTCACAAATTCCAAATATAAGAAAGGTACTTTTTTCTTTTTTATTTAATCCCCTTTTTATTTTAATTGAAAATCCATGCGTTACTGAAGGTTACTATACTATTATTTGGTTTAGAATGATAATTAAATAAAACACTACCTAAAAACGAAATTAATTTCAAATTCTGGATTAAACTGTGAATTATTAATATAGCATTGTTTTATACTTTTTGGTGCCGACTACTGGCAAAAAACTACTATTTTATAAAATTGCAAATTATGCCAATTTAATAAAAACTAATTCAATTTTTGTTTATTATTTCAGAAACTAAACAAAATTTGGAATCTGTACGACTTTATGTTTCTACAATTGAACGATTTCACTCAGAATGTTGAAAGATTGAAAAATCGAAAATCCTAAAAGTTCCGACTACTAGTACACTTACCCTATAACACTTTAAAATTAATATTTGTATGCTAACACAAACTCGCACAATATTCAATAATATTAAATTCACAAATAATTAATGTTCACTGCGATGGCAAAATTATAAAAGGTAATTCCATGCAAACATATGATATAAAACTTCTTCATTAACTTTCTTTCATTGACAATATCCAACTTTCAAAATTAAAATTGCATTCTTCAAAATGTACGTACAATTTCACATAGAACGACAAAAAACACAATGTTATTTATAATTTGGAAGTCTCGACTTCTATACAACATAAAAACGTAGCCTAGAAGCAAATACTCCAAATTTGGTGAAAATCGGTTCAGATATAGCTATAGCTCCATATATATATGATTCACCCGATTTGGTCTTTAAGTCCCTCACATTCTTAATACGCATTCCACAACAATTATATTTGGTACCACATATCTTATGAAGCTCAGAAATGCCTCAACCAAATTTTATCGAGATCGGTTGAGATTTGGTTGTAACTCCCACATATATATTTATCCGACTTCAGATTTATTGTGTACCCAATGGCTAATATCAACCCAAATGGAGTGAATTTTGAGTCGCACATTTTCATTTGGTAAAGTTCGGCTAAAATATATATTTCTTAATGTAATCCTTCTCGAAGTGATATCATGCACAATATAGCAATGTTTTTTGGTATGAAAGGTAAAAATTCCTCCGTCTGGAACCATATAACTGCTATAATGCCAAATAAGTTTAATAGTTGGTATGATCTATTTCATTTAAATTCCCTAAATAAATTCTTTTGTTGCTTGAGCTCTACTAATTGTGGTGTAGGGTATCATATAGTCGGTCCCGCCCGACTTTTGACTTTTCCTTACGGCTTTACTGAAGAGTTGATGTTTCATTTGGAGTTGATTTAAATTAATTAATTATTAAAAATTAATATTCACGGTAATTAATTTAAAAACAAATTGGGCACCCTACTATTCGATGGGCATAGCATAGCTTGGTACAATCAGTACAATGGAGAGAAGGTAGGCTAAGTTGGAAAATTTTTGCAAGTAAAAAGGCCTACCTGAATGGATTTTAATGCCAGAATTACTATCAAAACCAATTAAATAAGTTGTATACTACTCATGCATTCACATGCCAATGGTCTCTTACAGAACTGAAAGAATGTAAAAGTTTTACTACTATAACCGATTTCCCTGTATGATATCGAAAAATTCAAAAATAGTTGATTGTTGCAGAAATTTGCAAAAGTTGGGCACACTGAGAAAAAATTGCAATCAGCTGATTGCTCTACCTTACATATCTTTTGTACCATGTGGAACAGAGCATGTCTTTTGACCGCATACTTATGATCTGTTCCAGAACTGCAAGAATGTAAGTTTTTACTACGATAACCGATTTTCCCATTATGATATCGAAAAAACTTGTTCAATTAGTAGATTCTGGCAAGTACTGGAACAACGCATTAGTTGTCAAATGGGCCGACCAAGGTAGATCTAACAGGTAACCGCATCGGCGAATTGCTACAACAAAGCAACTTTTGTGGTCCCCTCAACTGTCAAAATTGGCACCTAAGGCGAAAAACATAGATTCGCCATGACATTTAAAGGTTGCGACAAATTTGTTTCAACCAATCAGAAACGAGGCGTTTGTTTACATTTTATTTTGTGTGCCTCTCGTCGTAAACGAACGTCGCAATAAAAGTTTTTATTGTAAAAAAAGAGTAAAATAAATATTAATTGTAGTGTTGCCATATTTTTTAAACCAAGAAACTTATAATGACTATATTTTACTGGTTTAAACCGAAAGTTTTCCGGAGCTGCAAATGACAAGAGTCGAATTCTTGCACTACTTCCCGTGATGTGCTTTGGGAATCTTAGATGTTGAGGCTAACTTAATTCTTAAAGCTGCAATCCATTCTAACCTCCTTCCTTCATTTTCTTTTAATTTTTTTACTGGTTTCACTCTTAACTTGCTCTTGAATTATTTGAAATATTATAAAAAGGTACTTTTAGGGAAGACAACATAAACAAATTTGTTGTTGCATTCATTTAGGGCGAATTCTTCATTACAACAATTTGTTTTGACATTTAATGGTGCCGTCAGCTGGGCTGATGCGATTACCTAGTACATCTACCTTGGGGCCGACCTTATGTAAGACATGCGTCTACCTGAATTCGTCTGCCATTTTTTTAAGTCAACTTTTTCAATGAGATTTGTCAAAGCATGATTTTGTGAAATTGTAAACATATAATTGCCCGAGTTTCCCTTTTCACCATATGCTCTGTTCCAGAACCTGCATCTACCAATTTTGCCATTTTGTCGATATCATAAAGGGAAAATTGGTTATCGTAGTAAACACATTCATGCAGTTCTAGAACAGACCAATAGGTTCACCGCTTTGGGCTTCCACACAGAAAACTTCTCAGCCAATTTATATTTTTGATGAATACGATGACACATTTTACAAGAAGCTACCGGACAGCTCTGGAATTATTCAACAAAATAGTAATGCACACATTTCAGTTATCGCAATGATGCAAGTGTAATTAATACACGGTTCCCCCAATCCCCCACAAAATTTGGTGAACATAAAACAATCCATTCTGATGACCGATTCCCAAATATAGTCAATAACTGAAGTTTATAATAAATCCCATACAATGACAAAATATTCCACAAAAAAATTAATTCCCATCTCCAAGTTCCGATACAATAACAATAGAAATATTGGTTTTCAGTTCACGAAATCCTTGAATTTTATTCGTTCTTTGTTCATTCTCAAAACACTTATATTTGTACAGCAGTGAATGTAGTTTTTATTTTCTTCCAATTTCATGTATGAAAAGATTAAAATATTTTAAATCAATTTCTATTAAACATGACAGCGAAAGTTTTAGCGAAGAGATATATTTTGTTGGCTAGTATTTTTCGTTTTTTATTTTTTATATTTCGTAGAATATAAAAAGCGGTGTTAACTAAATACGAAACGAACGTAACTAAAAAAAAATATTTCAAATAAATCGAAAGAAAAAGAATAAATTATTAAGAAATGTTTCCTGAGAAATGTCTAAACGTAACAAAATGATTGTGGATGTTGTTTTTCATTTGTCACCAGATAACTTCAAATCTTTTTTTTTCATAAATTTGTATGAGAGCGCGCCAAGTCTTGAATATTACCAGTAAGACATTTCATAGAAGACTATTCTTTTTAAAAGAAATAGAAAAATGGCTCCTCTTCCGTAGTTTATGTAACGCCTAATCCGTCACATATACAACAAATGCAATGTTTCCATAGACGGATCATATTCCAAAAAAGTTATTCATTCATAATAAATGAACAATTTTTTTATAATATTCTTTTTGTAGAGAAATTTGAAATAGTTTTTCTTCGGTGATTTTTGTTTTTTGTTATCGAATTTTTGTTTTATTTCCGTTTTAAACTTAAATAAAAGTGTTGCTTTTTATTACTCTTGGATGTTTTTTAAAAACAATAAAGATGATGGAGCTGTGTTTGTTGTTGTGGTACAGATGTTATTATTTTTGTTTGTTTAATAATTTTAAGATTTAAAGTCTTCTTAGGACACAAATACACTTTTTAGAAAGCGAAGAGGAGCAAGAAGGCCATCATAAGACAGAAAAGACCCATAGCTTCAGAAAGGGCAAAACCCAAGATAGCGTAGGAGAACAATTGCTGTTTCAAAGATGGGTTTCTGGCATAACCAATAATGAGGGAACCGAATACTGTTCCGATACCGGCACCTGTTGTATTGGAAGAAATGAAGTTGCAGAGAAACGAAACAAAAATAAAAATCATTAGTAATTTTAAATTAAATTGAGGCAGCAAAGAAGACATCGGTTCCGCTTTATGAGAAATAAAACACATTTTTTTCTTGGCGATGATAAAGTCAGTCACAGATTAGTCTGAATTGAGTTCTATTCCAGGGAATAGCGAGCACATTGCACTAAAATTGCTGGTCACAAAAGATTTCAATGTATTTTTATATTTTAACAAAAATACAGAATTTCTTGTCCTTTTGCCTCTTGATCACACAAGTTTCCTGCTAGAAAATATTTGAAGTCCAAACACCATACAACTTGGCGTTTTTTGTGAACTTTTGACCACATCTCAGACCTTCCCGGGGCATTTGTTTTTAAGAGTAATACAATACTCGTGTGTAAGCCCCAGATGCTAGATTGCAACTGACTAGTCTCAGCCATATGGAAATGTGGAATAAAATTTCGCAAAGCGCTTATGTTCCCTTTGCTGCCTTAGATAGATAATAAATTGTAATCGAGAGTTGTTTCTTCTTCCAATACTAACCGGAACCAGCTACACCGACTGTTGCAGCACCAGCACCAATGAATTTGGCAGCTGAATCGATGTCACGTGTGACAGGGGAGGTCTGGAATGACCTGATTTGTGGCAGTAAAGCAACTGGGGTTGTGTTCTGAGAGGCCAAGGTTTGGCTTTGGCTAATGACTGCGCTGCTCAATGGTCGCAAGTATTGCTTGGAGCCGCTGAGGAGCTGAAAAAAAGAATAAATAAAATTATAAATGAATGCTATTTATTAGCTAAATAATAGTATATTTCTAAACATAAGCTATATGAACGATTATTGAAGAATTCAGCAATACGAAAATCGCTTTATACAATTTCATCCCTTAGGTTTCCACGGTAGGTGTAGTTGTATTTTGGGTATTTGTTTCTTTTTATCGAATATTACAAAAGTTATGCAATAATGCACAAAGTGGGAGTGTAAAACTAGAATTTTTTTGTACGGCAAACATTTTGCCCGATAAATAAATATCAGAGAAGTGTAAACCATTGGTCAATTATGTCAGAAGGCAGTATATTATTTTTTCACACACACTTTAACTCTCAACTTGGCAGTAAGAAAATTTAAATGTATACCCGTATTATTTCCTTAGGTATACTCCATCCAAACTATTGCTAGAATATGTGAACAACGTATTTCTTTAAGCACTGTCTCCTTTAGTTTTTATAATTCACAATTAATTTATATTTTTTTAAAGTAAACTTCCACTGATAACACTTTCTAGCCTTACAGGTTTTCTAGGTTATGTTGTTCATTGGGAGAACACGAGCATTAAGGCAAGAAAACCCTTTGCTCACAGAAATAAATTAATAAATGGAATTGTTTACTTTTTTTCTTAAAATGAAATCTCGGTAATCCAAAATTGTTCTTTTAGTTGCAAAATAATTCTCGTTCTTTCCCAGCTCTTTTATTTGACAAGCATGGAAATCAGCTGATTGCTGTAGTCAGAAGAACAGAGTCAATCACTACTAATCGCACGCCGCATCGTGACGTAAAGGTAAACAGAAAGCAACGTAACCTTTCTCAATCCATGTTAAAATATATTTATTATAAATAAGTTTTAAATAATGTACATATTTCAAGCTCTTAAAATTATTATTTCAGCTTTGATTAATTTGATTATCTTCCAAGGCCTATGAATTCGTATCTTGTTAAAAATTCTAAAAAATTCAACAGTGCGAGATAAAAGGCAATTATTCAACCTTACATGCCATTCTGATAAAACAAAAAGCCAAAAGGTGGTGCATACATGTGCCAAAAAAAAGTTATGCAATTAAATTTGGCAGTAAAAGCCGGGAAATTACAGAGTAATTGAGTGAAAATATATTCGAAGGTCCGCTGCTGGTCGATCCATTTTGTTTACATTCTCCCTTAGCAGTAGTGTAGTAAATTAAATGTTATAAATTGATAAATATGTAAATGGAGAAAATATTCTTTTTCCATTTCAAACAACCCTTTTTTAAACTTATGTAATAATAGGCCGCCCATAAAGCTTCCAAACTTACATAATTGCAAGCCTAGAATTATCCCTAGCATTGTATTTCTACTCCCTGCTGAATATAAAGATTATAAAACATTAACAAGAAAACATGTTTCAACGACGTCACGCGGATATTATTTAATAATAAATACAACACCGACAATGTCATAACATTGTTCGCCGGTGCCACATCCCTAAATTAGGAAGAAAAACACTAACCCGGCAACCACTTAACAAGAGGTGTAAACAAAAAGTATTAATGTAACTACTTCTAAACAATTTGCTTCATTATTAACTATCTATTTGCACTACATTTTACTTCTACAAAAAAAGATTTAACAAACTCCCAACAACTTTGAGGCACCTAACCTCAAATTTCCTTATGTAACGTTTTTTTCTACTTTGACAAATACACCTTAAAATTGAGAGCGGCCAATGGAATTCCACCACGAAGAGCCAATGGAATTCAGAGAGTGTGAGAGAATAAACTAGGTGAAATGCCAAGAAATTGAAGAGAGAATTGTGGGAAAATGAAGAACTACCATTGACAGACGAAAGAGGCGCGCTGCTTCTGCGGTGTATAGAAAAAAATCGATTCCATATCAACTTATGTAATGCTAATGGATTTGCAAAAATCTCTACTTAAATATTTTTTTCAATTTTAATACTTACAGCGGTCCTGGCAACGGGGGCAATACGGGAGACTGTTGATACGAACATTTTGATTTGTTTTTTTTTGTTTTAAGATGCTGAAGATCAACAAGAAATTGAAGCTAGCGCACGTAAGCTCTGCAAGAAAAATACATAAAATTATCAATTAGAATATTAAACTATATATCGTTAATGAAAAAACCAAAAAACCGCTTAGAAAAATTCGAAGATATTTTCTTCAAGTTGGGAAGTAACACATTTTTTGCAAATATTCTCAAAGTTTCTCTCGGGTTACGTAACCTCAAGACAAAATCCGAATGTTAACTACAATGTTGTTAGAAAAGTAAAACTTTTTTGCCAAAACTCAAGAAATATTTAATATTATTTATATAAAGCACCACTTTTAATTGATCAGTACGGTTTTATTTTTTTGTTCACTTAATAAAATTGGAAAAGTTTGCTAACATTTTTTAACCCAATCGGTGAAGAGCTGCTGAAAGCCGCTGTACTTGATTCCAACTGACAAGCACTATCGTGTGCAAGAAGTTGTTCGGCAAATTTCATTGGAAGTGTATGTGTTTCGTTATCCACCACGCAAAATGGCTGTCTTCGTAACAAATTCACCACTCACGTAACTTCTCTCCAGCACACTCCTCACACCGAGTTGAAAAAATCGGCGAACTTTTCCCATCTTTTTTCTTTATGATTTCTTTTTTACTTAATTGCACTTTTTCTTTTTATTTATTTTACAAATATTGTTTTATTCTCTTATTAATGCTTTTACATTTGTAAGAGAATGAAAACAAATCGTAAATCTTTTATAAAAATTTCTCAGCACCGATTGATTATTCAATAGCAATGTGGTCTTCAGTCAAGAAAAAATCTCTCCAACTTTTCTTTGCTACTTTTGCGGCTTCTAGTTTTTTGCGTGTACTCACTTCGAACGAACCCTGACAACAGTGGCAAACTGAAATGAGAAGAATTACTAACACCAGCAAAGTCAATGACTGTATTGGAATTTGTCAGGCCGTGGTGTATTGGAATAATGACAAGAACTGTCAAAATCAGCAACCGGGTGACTCAAAGTTCTGTGCATTTAACAAACTCTGCGTTTTGTATTGTTTTTTTCTGGGATTACATTTTATTAAAATATGAATGTTCTATATTTAGCTATTCATTTCTATATTATCGTATAAACAACGTTGTATTTTCGCTAAATCCTCTATTAAAATACGAATTCCTTTTAATGCCCGATCTGGCAACATCAGCTGTACATTGATAATTTCCAGTTTGGCTAGAACTATTCCAGTATGTGGTATGTTCAGTGGTCATTGTGTTGATGAAGGGTTGTATTAAAGAATTTTTGGTCAATAAACCTTTTTGATTTGTCGTCCAATAATTATATTCGATTAAGATTTTTTAATAGCCTAAGAAATTGCATATTTCATCAATCAAAGTTCAAAAACAAAATAAAAAATAATATGTAAATGTTTCAGTAGGAACATGCTTGTGCAATTTATAATTTGCGATACTTTTATCAACCTATCAACAACAGTTTGATTAACAGTCAATGTGAACCTCTTATTTAACTAAAAAATAAGTATTTTGATAATTATCTGTTTGTTTTCAAAATAGGCAACCAAATTTGTAATTACCAAAAATAAATTTTTCATATTTGTTCAAACAGTACAGGTGCTTTACTTAGTAAGGCTAAAATTTACAAGCACCGCCTTAGTTAAAGGCTAATTTGTGTTGCCCGTGTAAATGCTGTAAAGATTCTGAGAGGCATTTTCAATGAATACTGACAAGCACAATTTATTGCATGTTAAACGCCCTACCGACAGTAAATCCAAAGACATAGAAGTATAAAGATGGGACAAGACAGAGTCAAAATATTGTCACCAGGTGTAAATACCTCTGTTGTTACGATATCATAACAACATAATCACCAATGTTAAGTTGTTTTAACAGCAAATGCAATATTCAAACGTCAGTAAAATGCAATTTTTAGTTCAAATTTTTGGTTTACAGAAAATTTTATTCTTAAAATTGCTCTGTAAATATAATTTTTATGCTAATATGTCACTGTTGTGAGCAGCGCCTCTATATATTTTTCACATTAACTATTTTTCCATTATGCCTTTTGTCCAGTCTACCATTTCAGGTCTTTGGTAAATCTTTGGATTTCATGTTCCCAATATTTACAAATTTGAGTAATTTTTCATTCAACAATTTCGATTCCAGTTCATTGTCCTATATTCTTCTACCATGTATGTAACCAAGCCTTGTGTAAATGCATCTTCGCCTAAAGAAAAAATTGCTCTGTTCCAGAACCCACAAGATTCTAGTTGTGTTCCAGAACCTGCAAATTAGTACTAATTAGCACTAATTCTGCTACAACGCGTTCCCGTACTCCAAAAACTAGCAAAACTTGCAGCTCTCTCGAGAAAAAAAATGGCGCTGAGTGGTGCACATTTCTGCTTGTTTTAGCTACATGAATTTGGCCGAGCAGAAATGTGCATATTGTAAATTTGACATTTAATTGGCAGGGCTAACAAGGTTGAAAAATGAATTGATACATTTCAATAAAGAAAATGATCAACTTGAAAACTAAAGGAAAAACTAATATTTGTCGTGCAAAAAACAAAAAGAGAAAATATGGAGCAACTGATGTATTCACTTTTGGATGATTCCAGCAGTGAAGAGGACTGGCTGAATGAGGAATAAGATTATTAATTATTATTATAAATTATTGATTTTAACTTATCGTCTTCAATACTCATTTTTTAAATGTTGGCGCTCTTTTCAGTAAGGTTTCACCAGTCCGATTTAGGCTGTTTACTTTTGGAATTTTGAATTTTGACATTTTATCGCATTTCTGCTAATTTTCCGTTCCCTTATTTTTTTGAGCAAACCTAAATGAGAATGACATTTCGAACTGTTCTCTCTTCTGCTAGTTTTACTACTAAAAAAGTACTGGAACACAACTAATAATTAATAATCTGATTCCTCATTCAGCCAGTCCTCTTCACTGCTGGAATCATCAAGTGAATACATCAGTTGCTCCATATTTTCTCTTTTTGTTTTTTTGCACGACAAATATTAGTTTTTCTTTTAGTTTTTAAGTTGATCATTTTATTTATTGAAATGTATCAATACATTTTTCAACCTTGTTAGCCCTGCCAATTAAATGTCAAATTTACAATATGCACATTTCTGCTCGGCCAAATTCATGTAGCTAAAACAAGCAGAAATGTGCACCACTCAGCGCCATTTTTTTCTCGAGAGAGCTGCAAGTTTTGCTAGTTTTTGGAGTACGGGAACGCGTTGTAGCAGAATTAGTGCTAATTAGTACTAATTTGCAGGTTCTGGAACACAACTATTATTATAAATTATTAATTTTAACTTATCGTCTTCAATACTCATTTTTTAAATGTTGGCGCTCTTTTCAGTAAGGTTTCACCAGTCCGATTTAGGCTGTTTACTTTTGGAATTTTGAATTTGACATTTTATCGCATTTCTGCTAATTTTCCGTTCCCTTATTTTTTGAGCAAACCTAAATGAGAATGACATTTCGAACTGTTCTCTCTTCTGCTAGTTTTACTACTAAAAAAGTACTGGAACACAACTTCTACTATTTTTGCATTTTTTCGATATCATAAAGGGAAAATCGCTTATCGTAGTAAAAACTTTTACATTTTAGCAGTTCGATAACAGACCAAATGTTTGCTAAGTTCCAGAACTGCAAGAATGTGAATATAACTACTATAACCAATATTTCCCTTATGATTCATTGAATTTCTGGAACAGAGCATTTAAATCGACGCCAAAATTACGTATTTATGTATGCATGTGTTTTTTTACGTGTTGTCAATGGGATGGACAAATGAAATAAAATTTGAATTGAGGAACGCTTAAGAACCAAATTATATAAACTGAGTTAGCCTTAATAACTGACGTACGGCTTCGACGTTTTTCATCACAAGTTTTCAATACATGTACCGAATACATGTATATATGGTACCGTCGAGCGTACAGAATTTCAAAATCTAACAATTTCCACATTATCAAAATTGACAACACGATACATCTGGTTGTACAACTTGGAGATGTTGTGAACTATTGTACGAAGTTGTGTCTAGGTTGTACAAAAAATCAAAATTATTTGATTTTTGGCATGTTGTACAAACCGATTATAACATATGTGGGCATGTTGCATACTATTTTATTTTGTGTTTATTTTCATCTAAACAACACCAAATCCGGCCAAATGTGTGATTTTAATGAATATTACAAAGTAGTATTGCAAAAATAAATAATAAATAAAAGCTTTTGAGTCAATTATAGAACACGAAATTATTTGTGTTGTCATCTGAACTCATGGTAGTTCTACAATGTCTGTACTCAAACAAACTGTTCGAAAAATAAATTTTTACAAAAATGTCGTATCAGTTCAGACGTGACTCAAACCTTCGTAATACCGAATATCTGGAGGTACAGTTATATGCGGTCAATACCAAAACTTGGACGTATATGGACAGTTCTCCGCATGGATGTTTCCTACATACAAAGAACACAAACTGCCAATTTAGACAATTCGGGTTTTGACTAAAACACCCAACCAATCTCCCAATACAGTTATTTGGAGGCTATTCCAAAACGTATACCTATATGGCCCAATACCAAAAATTCAATGGATCTAAAATACATTTGACTAAAACTTTGTCCATCTACTTCATTCTGTTCAGAACCTAGAGTGATTTCCATAGATGGACAGACGAACGAACATTGTTAAATCGACATAGATTTTTTGCTGATCAAGGATTGTATACTTTGTGGGTTCTAAAATGCATATTTCGAAAAGTTTCAACGTACGGTGGAGGTTATAACAATCATATGTGAGAGCAAATGATCCATGAGTACTAGCTTCTGAGGCTGATATGTTGATTTTACGTATAGTCATCTAGTTTTGACACAATATTCGTGTTCATTCTTCCGATTCTAGAGCAATGTCAATGTGAGCATTGCAAATAAACTAAGAAGAAGATTATCGATTAAGAAACTCTCGTAAAACCAGGGCAAGGTAAATATTTTGTAACAATGTCAATGAATTACATTTCATGGTTGTCATGAATGTAAAGTCTTTACCAATATAGGTATAGTAACAGTTTAATTATTCAATAATATAATTCTGTTCTAGCCCAAAAAACGAATGCGTTGCCATGCCACTTAAGCGTATTACGTATTACATTTCGCTATTTAAAACTATGCAACAAAAAAATCAATTACATTCGGCTTTTGCAACCATTAATTTGTGTAACGCCTGACAGACATACGTCTAATCAAAAGTATTACTTCAAATATTCTCATGTTTGTACGCGAGCCAGCATCTTTTTTACAGGTGTACCACGCAACCTTACTTAACAATATTCAAAATAGGGGTAGATTACAAAAAGGTTTAAATATAATTTTTATATTAGTCATCTGATTGGGGATGAAAAAGGAAACGAAGGTAGTACAAGGAACTAACAGCAAATAGGTATTTTGGGGGTGTCATTTACCGCTTCGAATGGGATTTGCCACAAGTTCACCACAACAACAAAGTCTTGCTCTCTCGTTCTCTGGGTCTTCACATATACACGACGCTTGTAATCGTACAATTGTGGTGCCAGACTCAGTTGCCTTCGTCTTTTAGCAACGTACGAACATGTTCATGTTCTGCATTTTGGGCGAATATTAACTCATTTCTAACGCCCTCATTTGTGACAAATAATAGTAAAAATGTGGTAAATGCTGTTAACAACGAAAAGTTAATTATATTTAAGACTTTTAGAAACAAGTTACGTGTTAAATTGAACAAGTTTGCCAGAAGTATAGAAAGTTCGTTTTGTGTTTTGCTTGTATTTCGCTGCCCCCAAATTATAAAATTGCATAACAACGTCAGTGTGTGTATGTTTGGCTACAACGTCGCAGTATTAGTGAGAACGGCCGAGTGTTAAATTGTCGTGTTGTGAGAGACAAGCCGACGAAACAAGAACAAGAAGTGCGAAGTGGAAGAGAAGAGAATTGTATATGCTTTTGTGTGCTTATTTGTATATTTCATTATTACAAAAAGAAAGAAACGATAAATTCACCACTTTGGAATTACTACTACGGTTGTCATACAACGCCGCCGCCGCGCCGTCATAATCGTCATCATCAAAGCAAAGTCAGAGTCACTTCTACCAGTCTGTCTATCAACCAACATAGCAACTGTCATTTCTATACTTTTCGGTGCGAGAAATGCTAAAATTTCTTTTGGGGAAAATGTAAATTGATATTAACAATAACAACAACTGAAATCCGTCCAATGTTTTGAAGTATGAACCATTATCGTCGTCATCAGCAGCATCAACGTCAACAACATCGAAACTTTTTACAATAACAACAACCGCAAGTGTGTGAGTGTGTGTGTCTGTGCCAAGTGTTTGTTTTTAATCATAAATTGTCTGGAATAGACAAGAGCCGATAGAGAGACAAACAGACAGTCAGTCAGACAGACGAACAATTTGTTTTGAACTATACCTACATAAAAAGGAACAAACAAAACAAACACAAAAAAGTCAAACTAAGTCAAACAAACCTCAAATGTATTTTTGAGCATCCATCATCATTATCAGCAGCAGTCCAGTGTCGTTGACGTCTCGCCGCCAACGTTCGTTGCAGTTGAAAGTCAAAACGTTTTACTATTTTTATGCAGAATTCAAATAATAATGCTGCTGAATTTAAAGTAATAAAAACTAAAACAGCAGCAGTAGTGACACAAGGTAATAAAATATATCATATTCTTTTTTTTTGTTATTTAATAGGCTTCTGTCTATACGAACGTATCTATTGTATTGTATGTATGTATAAACATACAATACTCGTATATATAGCTGTAGACAGTATTTATGTAGAATGTGGATATGTGCGACTCGCTGGCATGTAAATACACATAAATTATGTATGTGTACACACATAGAGATGGGAGCTTTTTAAAAATTCATATATGCACATATCTAAAGATTTGCAAATTCACGTGTTTGCCATGGCTTTAACATGCAATTGTTAGTATTTGTTTGTTTCATTGCTTTTTTTACCATTTGCAGACAAAATGTTGAACGAGATTTTCAAATGAAAAAACAAAAAACGATCTGGTGTAGGGTTGACTTCAGTATTACCTCTGTCAGTCGCCGCTGTACTTTCCTAGACATGTCATTGTAACGCAGGATTATTGTGTCGTACATATTTCGTAACATTTTTACGCACTATTTGGGAAGAGTTTGATATTCCGCCACCATTTGCCACTACACAAAGACAATTTTAAATGTTTTTACTCCATTTACCTTTAGCGAAAAAGAAAGATTTACATCTGATCAAAATTGAAGAGACGGGTTTACTTCAAGATCAGGGTTCTACCTAAGCAATATACAAATTAAGTTGTCATTTAAAAGCTTATTGCATACTTAGAAAAATATTATTATTTTTTTTACACATACAGTTTGGCAGAAAAATAGACAAAGGTATTGGTTACATAAGGTTTCTACTCTAATATACAGGGTTAGCTAAAAAAAAAAAACTGCAACAAAGTCAAATGTCATAATTTTTACATTTTTTGAATTTTATTGAATGAAAGCAAAAATTTCGGAAATAGCATCAAATTTTACAATAAGTTTAGATTTGTTGGAATTGGTCACCTTTGACACGAATTATCTTATCTCTTATATCTTGTCACACGCTGCTCGAATGTTGCTCTGCGGTGTTTTGGCCCATTACCGGAGAAGCGCTTACTTGAGGTGATCGACGCTTTGGTATTTTTTAGTGCCAACCTTGCTTTCAAAAATACTCCAGTCACAATAGTCCAACGGATTAGCATCCGGAGATTTTGGTGGTCATTGTGCGCTAGAAATTAAGCGAGCAACCTGATTTTGTAACCATGGTGCTGAGTCCTGTTGGAATGTCTATAGTCTGCGGTCAAAATGTTTGCGTGCCCAAGGCTTTAATACACCCTCCAGAATATATTCGCGATAATAATCGGCATTTATTCTTATGCCACGGTCGATTAATACGAGCGGAGAGAGACCATCGGCTGTTATGGTGGACAACACTATCACTATGGCCGGTGCTTGAGTTCTGGTGTCCAACCGAAGGGCCGCTTTTTTCAGCTGACCTCTTTGGCAAGTAAACACGATAATTTTGTTTGTTTACAAACTGCTGGACAACGAATGTTTTCTCATCGGAGAAAACCAAGTTCGGCAGTTCACCACTTTCGGCTTAGCGAAGCAACTCTTTAGCTCTGAGTCTATTGGGTCTATTTTCTTTCTGTTGTGGTGTAAGTTCTTGAACTTTTTGGAATATAAATGGCTTTACCCCGAACTCATTTTTCAATATTGGAATGGAATATTGCGATATATTTAGCTCAAGAGCCATTTTTCGGCCACTGCGACGCGGGTTTCGACCAAGTCGCTTCTTTACTTTTCGAACCATTTCTGCTGAAGTTGCTGTTTTCTTGCGTCCACTTCTTTCACGTCGGGCTACCTTACCAGTATCACGGCAACGAACGATGGTACGAGACACAAAAGATTTATGCTAGGAACACAATTGGAGCGAACGACGAATTTCGCCCTACGCGGCGACAAAATGAGCCGCGAAAATTCGTCGTATGGAACACAATACCGACGAAATTATAAAACAGCTGATGAAGTTGTTTACTTTTTGCTCATTTGTTGACTACAATGAATTATACAAGAACACATAATTCTTTACGTTCTCTATTATAATTTCACTTATGTCCATCTTCTCTATTATAAATTCACTGATATCCATCTTCACTCAGGCGCAAGTACACAAATAAATAAACAAATTAATTATGTTTTTTTTATACGAGTAACAGATAGTAGAGTGACCATAACAAATTTTAAAGTAAAAAGTAACTTTATTTACTAAAACACATAAAATTCGTACAAGTATGGCCACCTTGTACTGTTTTGTTCGCCGGTCGCCGGCGTATGAAATAGAAATAAATCTAATTGAGTTCGCGGCGACCGACGAAATTTTCGCCGGTGCCGTGATTGTGTGCACTTCCATATACACATATGTGTTTTATTTTTGACGACGAACATACGCCGCGAAAAAATTCGTCGTTCGCCCCAATTGTGTTCCTAGCATTATTCACATTTAAATGCTGGAGTGCTCTAACGATAACCACTTGTGGTTTTCCAGGCAAGTATAAGGCAATCACACTATCCCGCTTAAATTGCATCACGAGTAACTTTTTATGTGGGAAATTCTCACCGAAATGCTTTTGTAGGCTTGTAAACAATATAATCAGCTGTCACTGGAATAATTTTAACAGCTGTCAGAGGAGTGGCTTAGAAATGACAGCAGTCTCAAGTTGGTTGCAGTTTTTCATCTAACCCTGTATATATAAATTTTTAACCCACCCTAATTGTGTCCATTCCTTACCGAAAAACTTTCCAAGATACCCAGTATGAACGCTATGGATCTGCGGTCTTTGAGGAAAGGGTTTGTCAATCTTGAGAGTCACTTCCTTAAACCAAAACAGGGATAGATGAAGACACTAATAAATCTAGAGCCCGACAAATAACAATGTTGAAGGATCCTTCTATTTGAAGAGAAACAAAGTGTGCATTAACACCAGTTTTATTAAATTTTCTCTTCACATGGATATCTTGCGAATTTCATAGTAATCCAATCTTATCTTCACATTGTTTCTTCGTGTAGTTAAGTACCGTCACCCCCATGCCCGAAAATATATTTTGTATATTTTATCCTATATATTCATATCCAAAACCTTTCCTGTGTTTTTCAATTATAATCCCCTCGTAACTCCCTTTCAATTACTTTCATAATTATGACTACCCATAGCTCATCAGAATTGTTTATTTAACACAGCATCGATTTAGCATATAAAATAAATTCACTAACAACTCATTCCAAATCCATTTGGAAGTTATAAAATGTTTTATTTTTAATTAAAAGAAGTTACTACATATAAATAGCTGTATGACCTCATATGTTCGTTGGTCTGGTCGAAATTAAGTTGTCTACAACCATATGCGGTAGATCTACTCATACCAGTCGATAATGTGACTTTCATTACCAGAGCTATTATGGGGTGAGTATGACAACGCTGTGGGTGTCCTTCCATTGAGTTAGTTGTCTCGGCGCTTTTCTGTTTGAATGATTTTTGGTATTGGGGTAAATGGTATAATTTCCACTCCTTATAAGCTATCATTTTACCACATGCAGTTTTCTTTTACGCAGTCACAATAAATTCCCAACCATTGGTACAGGATTAGTATCTAATCGATTTGAAGAAAGCGACTATAATTCAAAATGTCATCAAACTGCTAAATTATTGAATAGCAATTTCTTTTGTACTATTATGAGAGGGCTATTTGAATGCTTTGTTCTCAAAAGAATGTATTGTTATTAAATCCAATAATATCAAATACGACGTAATAATAAACCGCTGTGCGGAGATGCACGAAACACGTGTAACTACGCCGCTGTTTTTTCTTTCTATTTCAATTATGTTTGCATTTGACAGCTTTAATTATAAACGAACGCAAGCTATAATTATTACTACTTTCCGCCTTTGAGAAATAATATGAAATTATATGGGTTTTGGGACCCAATTTCACATTTATTTTCTCTCTATTATTATTATTGTCTTTAGATAATCCTACCTTTTGAAAGGCAAAGGGATGAATGCCTGTACATATATTGTATAACAATATTTCGAAAACATCCCCCAACAAAACATCCATACCAATCGTCATTAAAAAAATGAGAACTCTTAAAAATTTTCATTTGAGACTTGGCATTTATCGACTAATTCCCAATATTTGAAATAGTGGATTTTCATTATCAATTTATGGGGCCAAATAATACATCAAGCGTCGTACTGGCCGCGACCTACTACTTTGAATCGAACTACTGGGTGATTCCCTTTGACATAGTTTCATTTTTTAAACTATGCGATGCAAAAACAATTGCAAGGGAAACCGAATCCATGTATTTCAGGATAAGAATCTTCGGCAATATTACTTACAAAAAATGGGAAATATTAGGGGTGTTTTAAAACCTTTTCTTCAAAACTAAGAAAAGACTCCATTGAGATGTGATCGTATGATATCAAAATATTTACTTTGGGTCTCAGAATACATCAAAACTATGGACAAGATTATTCGACGTAAATTTTTATTATAAGTAACTGAAGACAACAAATTTACATCACTACGGGGTGCGATGAAAAAACTGCAACCAAATTCAGACTGCTGTCATTTCTAAGCCACCCGTCCCACAGCTGTTAAAATTATTCCGGTGACAGCTCATTATATTGTTTACAAGCGTACAAAAGCAGTTTGTTGAGAATTTTCCAGAAAAAAAGTTATTCGTGATGGAATTCAAACGTGATAGTGTGATTTCTTTATATTTGGCTGGAAAACCACAAGTGGCTATCGTTAGAGCACTCCAGCAATTAAATCTTTTGTGTCTCGTACCAAATCAAGGAAGTGGTCGGAAGAAAACAGCAACATCAGCGACTTGATCGAAACCTGCGTCGCAGTGGCCGAAAAATAGTTCGTGAGCTGAACATATCGCAATATTCCATTCGGCAAGTATTGAAAAATGAACTCGGGGTAAAGCCTTTGAAATTCCAAAAAGTGCAAGAACTTTCACCGCAACCGAAATAAAATAGACTCAAAAGAGCTAAAGAGTTGCTTCGCTAAGCCGAAAGTGGTGAACTGCCGAATTTGGTTTTCTCCGATGAGAAAACATTCGTTGTTCGGCAGTTTGTAAACAAACAAAATGATCGTGTTTACTTGCCAAAGAGGTCAGCTGAAAATGTGCACCTTTGTTTGGCCACCAGAACTCAGGCGCAGGCCATGGTGATGGTGTGGGCGTGTGGTGTGGGAATTATCGCAAAATATTCTGGAGGGTGTATTATAGCCTTGGACACGCAAACATTTTGGCCGCAGACCTTGGACATTCCAACACGACTCAGAATCATCACACTCAGCACGCGCCACCCAAGAATGGTTACAAAATTAGATTCCTCGCTTGTTTTCCTGCGCACAATGCCCACCAAAATCTCCGGATACCAATCCGTTGGACTATTGTGTATGGAGTATATTGGAAAGCAAGATTGGCACTAAAAATACCAAAGTGTCGATCACCTCAAGCAAGCGCTTCGCCGGGAATGAGCCAAAATACCGCAGAGCAACATTCGGCCAGCGTGTGACGGTTTCGTTGGCCGTTTGAAGGACATAATTCGTGCCAAAGGTGACCAATTCGAATAAAAGTAAACTTATTTTAAAATTTGATGCTATTTCCGACATTTTTGCTTTCATTCAATAAAAATTAAAAATATATGTAAAACTTATCGTGTAAAACTTGCAGTTTTTTCATCTCACCCTGTAATTTACTACACTTTACTATTTTTTTTAATAAGACTTGGTTTTCATTAGAAACTAACAACAAAAGAATCTTCCAGAACTGGTAGTGTTTTAAATAGTTCTCATAACATTTGTCGCATTCTACCCATGCATGAACTCTATAGGAAAGAGCGACGCCTAAAACACATAGCAAATGGATATATGAGTCAACTTTCCGTCCGATTCGTTTGGTTGCACTCGATAGGGAAAACATCTTACAAGAGAAGCTCTGATAAAGTTCACTGAACAGCATCTCTACAGATCACAGGTGATTTAGGAGCACACCCCAATCTGCACTGGACACCCTAGTTAACTTAGACCCTTAAAGTGTATTTGTAGAGCAACAGGTAGCCAGGAGTGCCCTGAGATTCAGCCAAATTGAACAATGGCGCAGTCAATTCCTAGGAGGCTTAGGCATTTGGAGAACATAGGAGGCGCGGTCATAGCCAGTGACTATTATCACATAGGCTGGAATTCGAATAACTGAAAGTGGAACGAGTGCGGGGATTTTCTGCGAAATACAGAATATCGGAAACTCCTTCAAGGTTAACAATTACTACAGTGTACTCCAGACAAAGATCTTTGCTTTAAAAAAACCATAGATCTGCTGGTAAACAGAAACAGTAAACTTCCGAGTGATACATCTACATTACACTGGGAGATGTCAACCAAACTGGCTAAAAGGAAGGGGATGCAATCAGATCATGGTCACATCATTAAAATCAGTTCTTTAGGTATTTTCCCTCCATGAATTTTAAGTTTTATAAGGAATGTGGAGAGCACAGTCAGGTGATGCGTGGATTGTATGATATTGAGTGAGAAAAGTTCTCACGATTGATATCCGCAACTTGTGACTTGTGTGATATCCGCAACTTAGGACCAGTTGTGATGTACGTATGGGATATTTAGTCAATTATTGATTTCACATTAAAAAGATTAAAATTATTAAAGAATTAAAAATTATTGCCTGCATTTAGTTGTTGTGTAGAAGCGTTCACATGCTCCGTTGTTTATAGACTGATTAAGCCGGTTCTTCCTCAATGTCCAGGTTTAGGAATTCCGCTACCTTTATGGGTTGTAGCCAGAGATCCTCTGGGCGGAGTTGGGTAGGCTTGGCTAGACATTTAAACAGATGCAGCGTATTGTGCGGCCTTTATTGCAAGCTGGGCAGGCGTTCCGCATATCTTCGTCAATTCGTGCTCAGTAGCTTGGGCCACTGTTATGCCTTTTTGAGTAAAGATATCTGATACTACAATGACCAGTCAATATGCCAACCAAGATTCTCAGATTAGATCTACTAATTGATAGAAGTGAGCAGGGTTTTCTCGAGATTGTAATAGTAGCACGACTATTTATAAACATATAGATATACCTTTATTCGCCTTTTCCTGGACCAGTCCAGTTAATCCCTTCATAAATCCCCATGGTCAACTTTGGGCGTGGACTTGCTTTTTTCATTTTTTCTGGTTACACAAATCGTGCCGAAATACAAACAAACCCTAATTAGTTGCATTGTCCTTTCCCAACTAAATTGAAATGCACAAACTCTTAACAGCGTCGCTTAAAGGAATAATTCTTTACACCGTTTACACGTTACTGCTCAATAACCCCATGTACATTTACAATTCTCACCTTGTCGGGCCGGCCGGCACGTTACTGCTTTTTGTGTTGAAATAAATGTTGAACTAATCAAAAAATATCTTGTGTGGCATTTCTTAATGAATACAGTAAAAAACACAACGACCGAACGGCCCGGATTGGAGATTCAGAGTAGGTACTTTCTCAAATTATCCATGGATTGAGTAAATATTTTATTGGCGTTCCCATGTCCGTCTTATCTCCTAACTAGAGTAAACACACAGCTAGCCAGCCAGACAATAAACACATGCCCTTCCCACACACATGTATTTGTAGGTATAAACAATAATGACTTAGAGAATCAGATTACCGTACATTCCTTTTGTCGTATCTCGTATTTTTGAAGCCGGCAACAAACACTAAATAAAAACCCACCAACCAACATTTGTATTTGTTTTTCAGTCTGTTTTTCCTTCTTTTTATTTGGGTATATTTATGCACCACTCTCTTATTCTGATATTCTATGTTTAATTAACTAGACAAACAAAATATACAATTTATCATTTCAGATTGATGGATGAATGAGGCGCCCTTTCGCCGTTTTGTTCTATTCCATACCGCACACCGAACCACACCAAATGTAAACAATTGAAAATCATCATCAAACGACCTCAAGATTGTAATCATATAGGAAAAAAATATATTCCCACCGTTGAAAAATAACAAATTTATTATAAACAAATTTTTGGAAAATAATTTACAATAAGTGTGTGAACGAGCGAGTGAATAAGTTTGTTTGTTGGCAAAACTGCAACGTGGAATTGTCTGCCACAGAACACGACACAGCATAGCACAACGAAGCCAAAAGCAAAGAGACCGGCAACTTAGATAAAAAATATTGCTCTCCTCTCATTTTTGCGTATGTTGTGCCGAATGAGTTAGTGGGGGACAGACAAATCATAACACAAAACAGACAACAACAATTATGATGGATAGATAGTAGTCGTCCACCGTGGTGTTGTCTTTTAATTGTTGTTCAAATCTAAACAATTCATTCTCTCAAATACAAAAGAAGAAGAAGAGACAGAGCCGCAGACACCAACAAACAATAACAATAGAATACAATTAACCGACTGCACTTTTCAAACCCACCATACCAGCACCACCTCAGTCAGTCAGAGCCGCCTCAGGTGTAAACGTCAAGAGAAGAATACCTATGCTGCTTGCAGCAATTGTGCGTGTGTGTTTTATGTTCTCAGACAACAAGAAGAACAAACAAAAAAAGTTTGGTGATGAGCGTGAGCACTTTGTAATTTTTTGAAAGGAACCAAAACACAACACGACGACAACAGCTCTTACGCAAAGGTATATCACAACAACACCTCAGTAGCTGGCCGAGTGTCGGCGGCAACGGTTGTTTGTAGTAAAAGAAGAGGAGAAAAATAAAAACAAGAATTAACTCGTCGTAGTGCTACGATTATTAACAATATAGCGAGCCGGAGCAATTTGTTCTCTGAGCTCTGTCAAATGTTGTGAGAGAGTGAGAGAACTAAAGAAAAGAGACAGATATAGGTGAATTGATTGAACGAAGACAAACCATCAATAAAACAGATACATACGACACATTCTCACAAGGCAGGCACACAGTCTAATTCACCACGGCCTGTCGGCACATATTGTATTGACAAGAACGAGAAAGTTATACAGAGCCGCCGGAGCAGTGGCAGCAGACCCCCAAAGAAAGACAAACTCAGTTGTGTTGGAGAAGAACGAACGAGCGGAACGACTCGTGTCTGTACGCATTAGGTTTGTTTTTGTGGTGGAAGAGCAAATAACGCAGAATTGTTGGCGATTCCGCAGTCTGCCTTAGAAGGGACATGGCCGTCTTTTTGCTCAATATCTGTAAATTTAATGGCTGCGGAATCACATTTCCAAGTTTAGGAGATTTAATACAACACATCGAGGACACACATATTGGTAAGTGTTTAAACAAAACGAAAAAAAGAAAGAACCTAAAAAACAATAAAACGCAAGAAAATGCAATAAATTAAATGAAAAAACAACAAACAATAACTGAATTGAATATCCAAATGTGAATTTGTGGATATATTGTGACTAGAAAATCAAAGTTTTTCCATTTTCGTGTATACATAAAAAATGGTGGCTATAGTTTTTCCTTGCAAAGCCAGCCCATAGTTGGCTGCAGCTTTGTAGACTCGAGTCGGTCTTTAATGCAAACAACTAAGAAAAAAGAATGAATCTTGAAATTATGGACATTCGTCATCGCAACATGAACAAAATTAATCCAAAAAGACCAAGTGTTTCGAAAAAGTTTGTTTAAACAAATTGTTGGTGTATTGTGTAGTTTTGTAGTGTTTTTCCCCAAAAATTCTTTTCCGAATAATAATCATTATAAAACAAGATGATGAGAAATAAAAACGAAACGAAGAAAAAAGGCATCTATGAAACCCGTACAATGTCCAACGTAAGCTTTTTCAGTTGTATATACCACAGAAAATTTTTCAGTAATGCAGAGCGAATGTGTGTGCGTGTGTTTGTGTGTGCAAGCTAGCTAGCAAGCGAACGAACGAGAGCCCAAACAAACGAACGAACAAGCGAGAAATGTGTATAATATGATTTGGAGTGGGGAATTTACATGGACTCCTCTCGTAAATGTGAAGACTTCAATTGAATTTCGTCCATCTATCCATGCCGTCCGTCTATCCATCCATCTATCCATACATACCATGCAGGGGTGGCAGTTTATAATGCGTTATGTTATATGTTTACTTTTCTATGATCTATGGCTTCTGAACTAAAAAGAAGTATACGGTGTTTTTTATACCCCACATTTTTTTAGTTTGTTCTTTCCTTACAAAAATCGTTGTCGTCGGTGTTCACCCTTAACGTCGTCGCCGCCGTCGTCGTCCTCGTCATTGTTGTTGTCGGTTGCTGTCGTCGTCGCTTGTCCATTCCTTTAATTTATTTTTGTCCCCTTGTTCCTTATGGGGTTTGAATGGCATACGACGTACGTCGTACATACATCCATGCCCAGTATAATACATACATCCAGAGTTGTGTGTTTTGTACTAGTAACATACGTACGTAAGTCATCCAGCCAGCCAGGCAGACAGTGAGCGAGCAAGCGTCAGCTGTGTTTGGAAAAATCGATATGCCGTGACGATTAGTGTGTTTATTATATATGCATATTATGCCATCTCGCTCCCTCTTATCCAAAATGAATGGCCGTTCGTCAAAGATATTTATGTGTTAATGCATTCTCTTCTGTGTTTTGTGTGCCTTTTTCATTCATTAAAAACTCTCGGTTGTATTTTCAGAGAGACAGAGAGTTTGTGTGTCGAAGAAATGAGCGTATAAATTACAACGGTGTCCTTACGGGAAATTGTTTTCTTAATGCAAAGAAAAAATAAAAATTTAATATATTATCTTAGATTACGTTATAATTTAATAACATAATCAATTTTAATTTGTTATTTAACATTTCCTTTTCCCATTGCTATCGCTTAATTCACCACACTGGCAGCATTTCCCCTGTTTTGTCAAATGTTCTGCTCTCTCGTGAATGCTCAGTGAGTGCATTGCCTTTCTCTTTTCAAATTTGTTTGTTTGACAGAATTCCACCTCACCACTACTACACTCTGAAATGATGAGAGTTAGCCGCCGATATAAACAAAATTTTTTATGCCGGTGTTTTTTTTTTCGCTTCCAACACGTATCTATACGTATAAATTTAATGAGGGTATTCGAATCTTGAGACTAGAAATAAAAAATAAGTGTGAATTGATGAATGGCTGTGAAAGAAGGTAGCGCTTATTTTTCTTGTTCTTGTTCCATCCATCAATTTTCAATTGAACTTAAATCGTGCTGTGTTGTGTGTATTGCGGCTGCATCTCTTCTCTCGGTGTATGGTTAAAAATTATTGTGGATAGACAGCTATAAATTTTATTGTGCGCTGGCTGATACGGTGTGTGTCGTGTTTTTTTTTTTTATTATCCCCCTCCAGCAGCAATGTGTAACAACATCGTCATCAATAAATGTGTCTGTCTGTTCCTAGTCTGGAAAAATTTTCATGGCAATTAAAACTCGACGAATCCATTAAAACATCCCACAAAATTATAATGCAATGCATAACCTACATTTTTTAAACAAGTCAGCACAACTGAGAGGGCTGGGGGAGAAAAGTCTACAATTAAAAAGTTTGTTGACCTGGTCTGATTTTCATTGAAATATCGAACTTGTCTGTGTTGTAGCCCCTTCTTCATTTCGGGGGTAGCTCGAAATATTTTCAAGTGGTGTTATTTTTTGTTGAATAAAATGCGTGTAAGGTGCATAAAAATGTGGAAATGTAAGTTCAAATGTATGTGTTTTTTAACTTAATATCAGTGTACTATACATTAAAGTAAAACAAAAAACTGCCGTTTTAAAGATATACCCTGTAAGGTATCTATCTCGTTTTCTAGCCTATCCAGTATCATAATGGAATAATTGAGTCGGCTAAAATCAGTACCATTATTCATGGGAACACATTCGTGAATCAATAGCAAAAATGACCTGCAATATGCAAATTTTTTTTCAACATTTTTTGGTCCATTCAGAATCATAATGGAGTGAATAAACGAGTCAGCTAGACATAAAATCGGTAGCATTGTCTGTCCCCCATGCATAGATCAAAAATGACTTGGGTTAAAAAAAAAAATTAATGCATTCATTTTTTCTATGTAGGAACAAATATCTAATATCTGGCTTCCAAACAAAATATTTTGGTCATGAGGAAGTTTTGAGGTTGAAGTTGTTGTAGCGATTATATCTCCCCCCAACAATTTCGTGATGATTATTTGGAGTAGTGTACATAGTTTTTGCATTGTTTGCACAATTTCATCGGGCAAATTGCCTCTAACTAACACTGAACATATTAATAGATTCATGTAATGGGAATAATAACGATTCGTACTGGAAATGTGAGTCGAAATGATCAAATTCAACAAAAACTCATAATTTATCGTAAAACATCAAAGATATTATTTTTACATACAGCGTGAAATAAAAAGACTGCAACAAAGTCAAACGCCATAATTTTTACATTTTTTTTTTAAATTTTATTGAATGAAAGCAAAAAATGTCGGAAATAGCATCAAATTTGAGAATAAGTTTAGATGTGTTTAGATTTGGCACGAATTATGGCCTTCAAACGGCCAATGAAACCGTCACACGCTGCCCCAATGTTGTGGTATTTTGGCCCATCCCTGGCGAAGCGCTTGCTTGAGTTATTTGACACTTCGGTATTTTTTAGTGCCAACCTTGCTTTCAAAATTACTCCAGACACAATAGTCCAACGGATTGGTATCCGGAAATTTTGGTGGCCATTGTGCGCTGGAAATGAAGCGAGGAACCTCATTTTGTAACCATGGTGCTGAGTCCTGAATGTCCAAGGTCTGCGGCCAAGATGTTTGCGTGTCCAAAGCTTTAATACACCCTCCAGAATATTTTCGCGATAATATTCGGCATTTATTCTGATGCCACGGTCGATTAATACGAGCGGAGAGCGACCATCGGCTGTTATGGCGGCCCACACCATCACCATGGCCGGCGCTTGAGTTCTGATGGCCAACCGAAGATGCACATTTTCAGCTGATCTCTTTGGCAAGTAAACACGATCATTTTGTTTGTTTACAAACTGCTGGACAACGAATGTTTTCTCATCGGAGAAAACGATTATGTCTGCAGGAATTTTTGGACAATTGAAAATGGCCTACGTAGGTCCACGTTTTGATATAACCCCCATATAACGGTACCTTCCGATTTTCGGTATTTTGATCATTTTACCGACATTATTCACCGGAATTGTTTCATATTTGGTATTTGATGTTCGTATTGGATGCTACAGCCTATTTCAGGAGATTGTCTGTACAGGTTCAGGTCTTCGTATAGCCTTCCTGATATCCTGATATTCGATATTTTGATGATTTTTGCAACATTATTCATCAAAATTATTTCATTTTTTTTCAAGTTTGGCATTTGAGTGTTTTAATAGCTTTTGACAAAAGTGGTCTATGTAGGTCCACGTCATCGTATAGACACTAATATAACGGCTATATTCGGTATTTTTAAGATTATTTTTTACGGATTTTATTTTTTTTGAAAATTGCCAAATTCGTTTCAAATGGTGCAGGGTATTCAAATTTTGGGCCGGTCGAATTTACAGCTTTTTTATTTGTTTATAAGTATGAATGAATATTTCTAAAATTGTATGAATATTCCCATGATTACGGCGGACACCTATACATTCAATCAAACCCCTCAAAACGTCTTTATATTTACATAACTTGGAAATTTGGTGCCAAGTCCTCTATTTGATTATAATATGTATTTCGATTATATATTATGGCTATGATGATGATGACGACTTTTGTAAAATACCTCAAATGTTTTTTGTGTGGATATTTTATTTGGTTCTGATATGATGACTGATGGCCAGAGTTTTATATTGCTTTTATTTTGCTTCAATATATTGTTTGCGATGAAACAAAATACATTTTTATTTGGTATATTGATTTTAATTTGCTTGAGTTGAATAATATTTTCACCAAATGTTTGTTTTAAACTTACTTCCGATATGTTAGCTTCTTCTTGAAGAACCTATTGGTTTTCTTTTCTTGGAATGCTTTGTTGTTGTGTTGTAAGTGCGCTCTGCTTTTATAAAATATATTATACAATGCAAGGATATTATTTTAATGGAAATCCTTTGGGAAAAATTAGAATTATGATGACCTGAACGACGACCACCTTGCTGTTCTGTACGTTGTTGTCATGATGATGATGATGTCAAAGCTTTGTATTTCCATTTTTTGTTTTCTTGTTGATTGGTTTCTTAGATGATAACAAGCAAGAGAGGGCCTAGATGATAAGGATTTTTTTTGGTAAATATTTTCAAAATTGCCTGAAAGGTGAAAAAAATTGGTTATAAATTTCAAAAACAAGAGAGAATACATCAATAATTTACAAAAATACTACGTACCTATATATTTGTTTCTTGATAACTTTCAAATTTACATATCTCTGGTAACATCTATACATATTTGTTTTGTTGTCATATGTTAAGAATCAGCCACAACAACATTATTCATTTAATTATAAATAACAACAGCAACAATCATATTACATATCTAGATAATAAATGTGTTGTTCGTTCATAAATATTTAAGAAGCATAGGATAATTTGTTTTCTAATATATACCTACCTACCTACCTACCTAGCTATACGATTTTCTTTTCTCATTGTAGACTAGGCCAAGAATCTTGTATTATCTACAAACAGTGTATATTTATACTTTTGGTACAATGTTTGTTTGCTTATCACCTTTCTGCCGCCTACATACAAACATATACGAATATAACTAATGTTTCAAAAAAAAAAACAGAAAAAAGAAAAAAGCTAACCACCCTTGAAAGAAGGAGGAGGAATACCAACCAACCACCCAGCCAATATTTTTTTGTCTTATATTTCTAAATTGTTTCAACTTTTATTTTATATAGACTACTACTCTACTATATAATGTAGAAACTTGCAAGCAATATAAGTACTACAACAATGTATTGTGTTTACAACAACAGGTAGAGAAAAAGAAAAAGAGGAGCCAGAAAAAATATGAAACTAATCATAAAAAATTGAACAACATATGTCTTATATTCCCAGACATTGTAAGGCCCATAGCTCTCTGATTACCGCCTATCTTCTATAGAAATGGCAAAAGGATTCAATAGAAGAAGAAGAAGAAGAAAAGAGAGAAGGAAAGAAGGTGGAACAGGAGAAGGAGGAATTGTGTTTTGTCCTTACTTTTTTAAGTTGTTGTTGTTGTTGGCGTATGGGACGCATGTGTCTCTTTGTTCTTGAAGAAGCAATTAAAGTCGGAGGAAGGGTCAGTTATTAAAGGAAGACGACAAGCAAGAGAAATTACCTCCCCCAAAAGCTGAAGCAAAAGAAGAAATATTCAATATATTTATAATTTATGTTTGTAATATTTTGTTGTTGTTTGTGTGAGGTTGAAGATGATGGTGGAGTGCAAGAGTTATATGATGATGATGATGATTATGAGTGGAAAATACAAACTACCCCCACAATTTGACAATGAATAACACGTCCGTGTCCTCCCCCTATTAAATAAAATTAATACAAAAAAAAAAAAAAAAAAAAAAAAGTAAAGCAGCAGCAGAAGCAAACAAACGAACGGTAGCAACATTAAATATATATCACCAGCCAATTAGTATCACCTTTCTTTCTTTCTTTCTTTTTGGCTAACCAATCAACCAACAAGCAAAATGTACGAATGACAAACCTTCAAAATTTCCCTTCCAGAATTTCTTCAACAATTTTAAGTGAAAAAAAAAAAAAATAAACCAGTAGATGGATGAACAACTTTGTTGTAGAAATCTAAATCTATCATTTTATATGAGATGTGGAAACAAAACACACAAAACAGCACAAGGCACAAAACAAAAAGCAAAACCAAAAAAAAGAAAAAACTATGCGCGGCAACAGAACAACCGACGACCACCGACCGACCGATCGACGAACCTAAAACAAATCAACATTTTTATCCCACAAATTTTTTGGATGATGACGACAAATTTTTTCTGATTTTTTTTAGTTCTGTTACTTGGAAAATTTATACAAAAATCTTAGTTGGAAAACCGAAAAACAAAAACGGCAAGACGAACTCTTCTTAAGCCTTTAAAAAATGACTATTATGTGGTGGATACCTACCTACATTGTTTGAGTTTGGTTCTTTTCTTTTTCATTGTTTTAGTTATTTTTCACCAAAGGCATTGAATGCAAAAGTCAGTCAGTAGTCAGTCATAGCCAGTCATTCAGAAACAAATCAGTCTCAGTTGCCGGCCCTTTGTGTTAACAAGAAGAAGAGAATGCAAGCAAAAAAAAAAAACAGCAGAAATTTTCCAGCCACCAAAAAATTTTCAACGTCTATTGTCATCTTGATATTGTTCCGTCTCTTTCTATGCAGACTTGTTTAAAAAGTTTTTTATTTCATTTTTTTTTTTTTGAATAGGAAACTTTTTTCTTATCGATTTGTTGTGCATGGTGGTGTCTTTTTTCGAGATACATAGCAAATAAGTTTTAAGCTCCCTTTTGTTTTTTTTTCGTCTACATCTTTAAATGGTATCCCCCTTGATATAGCTTAGAACGTTGGCAGTGTACGGAATTATTTAAGGTACTTTAACAAAAAAAAAAGAAAAAATGTTTGGACCTTGTTTTCAAAGTAACGAAAAAAAAGTACGTCGAAATGTGTTGGGTGTTTTTTCTTCTTTATCAATAAAAATAAGAATCGTTTATATGTATGTATATCTATCTATCTATCTATCTGTAATGTAATTGTATATGTATATTTGTTATAATCAACATTTGTAGAAGTTTTTCCAGACAACAGCAAATAAGTTTTACAGATATGGAGCAAAAAATGTGCTGATAACATCATACAATGTCCAATTGGCCAGAGGAATTCTTTTTATGGGAACTTTGTTACATTTTTTTAACAACAAGAGAAAGAGAGAAACAGTTTTGCCATGCAGGGGGGGGGGGGGGGTGGTAGGAGGCGGCCAAAACTTCTGCATAGAAGGAAGAAATTGTAAAATATGTGGGATTTCTTTTTTCGAATTTTATGCCCCTCAAATTTGCAGGTATTTTGCAATATTCAGGTATGTGATGATGGCAAACTATTTCGACTCGTTTTGACGTAATCGATCACAAATATCCGCAATCCATCCATTCATGCAAAACTGTGTTTGGATTCTTAAATTTAAATTCGTAAAAAAAACATGCTGCCAAATAATATCAGGATATTCACGGCACAGTCAAAAAGTTAGTTGAACTTTAAAGAAGCTGGAAAATATTAAATCACGTACCAAGAGTCTTATTGTGTCCAATAGATACCAACAAATTGTTTCGGTCGTTTTCAATTTTCCACCGAATTTTTTATTGGATAGAAACCGCACAACATGAATGATGTAATCAAATATAGAGCTATTGTCGTTAACCACATTTAAAAACCATTGAGCAGCATTCAGTATCCCTTGTAATATTTGGGGGACGATATTTCCTAGAGGACGATAAAAAGTTCCTGGTGAACTTTTAACGAGTTTTTCAACTGAAACTCTGAAGATTTCTTGATCAGAATAAAATTTTGAAAATCAACCCCAAAGTTTTGAAATATCTCGGAAAGATTCTTCTGCCATGACATCTCTTTTCCGTCAAAGTGTCTGCAATTTTAAATTTGGAAATCTTAATCGGTAGGACACATTCTAGAGGTTTTGGAATAACCCTTAAATAACACTAGCTCCCAGTTAGGTGAATGTTCGAGGTCCATCCTTTCGGCCGAGTACTGTTAAACCAAAAATTTAGAGAGTAGGAAACCAAAATACTTGATGTTTTAATTCTTCTTCGTTTTACAAAAATCCAGCTCGGCATAACTAAAGAATTTCACGCCACATATCTGTACTGTATTGTTTGAGACGAGATAGAACCATCGTTACTTGTGTAGGACTTAATAGAATCACTTTCTACATGTCGGATTTATTGTCGAAGTGTGATGACATTTTGTATAGTTCCGTTTTTTGGGACTAAGAAGAATTGCTTTAGAAAGTAAGATTTGGATGTAACTACCATATAAAATTTAATCCAGTTAATATGTATTGTACAAGAACGAATACGCGACAACTATCGAATTAATACTAGGAGTACTTCTTAAACTCGATCAAAATCGGTTAAGTTATATCTATAGCTTCCAAATATATATTTTTATCCGGTTATAAATTTTAAGCCTTCTCAAAGCTATATTTTGAGCCTTGTAGTAATAATATGTGAAACGGCAAATTGTACACAACCTTGAAATTTCTCAAATCAAGCGCCACCGGATTTAGCAGGAAGAGCTAAAGGGCCACCGAGTCAAGCTTGCTAGAAGAGCTGAAGGGTCAACAAGTCTACAAGTCACAGAAGAGCTGGATATGCTGAAGGGCAAACAGCAGAGCTGCCACATACCACAATCACAACCAGGCACATTTCATCCATACACACTTGAGCCTTGTCCTGGTTTCAACTAAAAAGACAACAGCTCAACTTGGGGGATACATTAACCGAAATTTAATAAGCCTACAGATCCTCTTACAACAACATTATCAATTTATTGTTTAATCACCGATAGGCCATGTGACAAACTAAAAAAAGTCTCAAATATTCCAGTTTTGTGAACAAAATTATGATTTCACATAGACCTACTTTTTGAACTGAACCAAGGTACTATTCGTAAATATATGCAAAAATATATATTATTTTACAAAAATCTATGTATGTAAAGTATCTCAATCCATCCACTTCATATGAAAGGAAAAACACCCAACCCCAAAACAAGCCCATTACAAAATGAAAGCAAAAAGTAATGGTTTCAAAAAAAAAAAAAAAAAAAACATTTTTCATCGTTTCGTTACATATTATATATCATATAGCATAACACAAAAAGTACCAAACAATTACAAAGGATCATTGATAAGTGATTAATTTCAATAATTTCTTCTCTCATTTAAAGGATATTCTTATTGTTAAAAAAAAAAAAAAACATACTAAACTCATAATTAAAGCCCTACTACACCAGTGGGGATTTATTTCGTGTTCTTGCACCGTTTAAATAACAATGTTTATTCATAGGTTTAGAATTGAAAAAACCTTGAATTTTGGTACATTATACCACCGACGACGACTATATTTCGTGTTTAAGGCATATAATAGAACCAACAGAAAAAAAATACAAAACAAAAAAATCCCAGTCACAAAGGAATGAGAAAGAAAAACAAAAAACAGAGACGACATTTATGGCTGGAACCAACCACATCATTTGCATATAGATGTGTGTTGATAGCCCTATTTTTTCCTTTGTTTTTCGTAATTTAATTAACGAAATTTGGTACATAATGTTTGTGTTATGCTATTCTCTAATTAATAAAATGAAAACATAAAATTTAATGTGTGTGCTCCTTGTAGAAATGAGTGACAAGGAGCAGTATTATATAATATGTTTAAGAAGATTTATTAATACAAATAATTATAATTAAAAACAATTTTAAAAATGGAAATATTCTAACGAAATTTGGTACAATCTCGAAGGTGTTTTGTCTTTGGAGAAAAATAGAGTTGTTAAATTGGCAAAATGTTATTCTTTAGGGTTTTAGAAATTCAAAATGAATTATGGGAAAAAATTACGCAAAGTAGGGCGTTGGCCAGAACTCCACCAGAACACAAAATAATAGTAGTCAGCAGTTTTCGAAAAATTAACTTATATTCGGCGATTTTTAGATTCGTTGTGATGATCTATAAAAATATAGTGCTTGTATAGCAACCCAACCGAAAAAATGAGATTTACAAGCTAAATTCCCAAAAATATCTAAAAATTTACAATTACGGAGGTAATTGTCCCCCATCCTACGTCGGTGTTGGTGGTACCTGAAACGCGTTAAAAGAAACATAAGTGTTACTCCGATATCATGTCAGTTATATCCCTTACACCGGTTACGGTGTTACTAAATTGAGGGCTTATAAGGTTAAGGTGATAAGGGAATAATATGTTTAAAAAAATATTAAGATTCTGGTCCTTGATGCCAATTTTAATGAAAATCGTTTCAGATATGACTTATATTTTTCACAGCAGGTCTTATATTAATGCCTTTCTAAAGTAGCTATCCGCATTCGATAACAAGGAAACGATTTGATGTAATAGAAAACAAATTGAGTCATGCTATCAAGTTCCGACTAGACTACCAATTTTGGACAAAATCATCAGGACAGTGGTGGTGTGCTAGCTGATTTAATGGAAAAAAGGGTGTCGTGAAGTAAGATTTGCCTTAGGAGTAAAATTTGCTGTAGCAGACTTATGAGGTGTAGACATCCCCAGGGAAAAGATAGCTCAGTTCTGGGGCGAAATTTTTTCATTCGAAAAAATTTTCGATCTGCAAAACTAAGGTATGCGAAAAAATGCTCAATTGATCTTTTTCCTTCCCACTGAATATTCTGCTACCCAACTTGTTCCTAACCATTTCAGTTTATAGCCTATTAGGGGCGTAGATTCCTCTCTGACAAGTAAACACATTATATCTTATGTTTTCCGATCTGAAAACCAAAGGCATCAGAGTTGAGGTGTCCGATTGATAATTTTTCCTTCACAATTTCAAAGGGCCTACAGTTTTCAATAGTATTATCTCTATTTCGTGATAGCCAAAAAATGTAACTTCTCGATAAACAAATTCAGTTTAATAATTCTTTTGTTCAGATAAAAACATCTTTCAAGGAGCTCCCGGAGCCAAGAGGCATTGCTCATATATTTTGTCTCTGTAATGAATTTTATTTTGAAAAAGTCACAAAGTGACAAATCAGGGCTCATGAGTTTAAGTCTCTCTTTTGTTTGGCTTCTTTAAACGAGCTGACTGAATTGCGACCATCTGGTTTTGTCTTGAAGGGAACCCTCAGGCCTTCTGCTAAAATCATCAAATCCGATACTATTTAAAATTCAGTTTTTTTTTTAAATTAAAATTAGTGGGCTCAATGAGAACCAATTTGAATTGAATCGCTTGAAAAGTTCTGAAACCCTCCATGAGAATATGAGAAAGTTATTATGACGAGATTGTACCGAAATTCATACGAATATTTTCTTCATATTTAAAAATTAGAAATTAAAAAAAACAATAAATCACTACTTTACTACCACAACCATCATCAACAATCAATCGAATCGAACAAATCAATCAATGAATTGAATCAATAATAATTACTACCACTTACTACTATTACAAAAAAAAAAAAAAAAATAATAATGAAAAACAAAAACCAAAAATTACTTTGATTACAAGTATCCCCATTTTCCCAAACCGCCACCCTTATTTAATTTCCTAAATTCTCTTTTTCACTCTCTCTCAATCTCTTTCTCTCACTGTGATCCATATGTTTGTTACTACGGCTATATTTTTTGTATTTTGTCTATTTTTTAACAGATCTTATGAGGGTCCTTTTAATGATTTTGTACTGTCAAGATTGCGTTTTGCGAAATAGTGGGCGTGGAGCCAGCTTAGCCACGCCCATTCTTATTAAATAAGACAGACAGACATAAGGAAAGAAAGAAAAGTAAAGAAAGAAAAGGCAAAGAAAGAAAGAAAAGGCAAAGAAAACAAATCCTATCCTATGCACACACTATAAATCTACAAATCGGTCGGAAAGAAAAATCAGAGAAAAGAATTCAGTCCTCTAGTTTAGGAATTTTATGAGGTTTTTCCAACTTCCCACATTACAACAAAAGCCGAGTAATAAGAATTACACTTGTCTGTACGACGACAACAACAACAGCAACGACTGAGCGACGACGACAACAAAAAGATTTTCCAAAAAGGGAAGAAAGAACAAACGAAAAAAAAAAAATCAGAAAAAAATAAATCGTCTACATCTCTCAGCAACAACAACAACAAACTGCATTTCTTTAAAAGAAAAACGCCTAAAACAAAAGCATCCACTGTCATCATCAAAGCAACAACAACACTACCACCATCTCCACCACCTTTACTTACTCTCTCTATCTCTCGCCCCATCATATGACACATTAACAACAACAATATATAGTTATATGTAAGCAAAAAACGTAACGAAGGAAAAAGAGAACAAGAAAACGGTAAGGAAGAAAAAATAGAGGACTCGTGCAAAATTGTTGGACCAGAGGGCAATATACAAAAGAGGATAAAAAGAACAACGACAATGCAAGGGGTAAAACCAGCAACAGCAATTGCACCCCCTACCACCACCACCACCACACCATCATCGGTCGCCAGCGTCTGTTTCAGTGATGATTATGTTTCTAATGTTTGTTTAAAACATCTAATGCGATCATGCATTAATTGCACCATAAATAAGCAATATACACGTAGTAAAAATCAATTGTATCATTGTCCTTTAAGGAGGACCACCTCGTCAAAGACATCCAACAGAACAGCCATGGCCGAACCGCAAAAGACAACGATGATGATGATGGTGGCGCCGCCATCAATGACATCAACAATTAATATGACCATGGTGACGACGAAAACAACAACGGCAGGAAGGGCCGGTAGCTCCACAACGTCGTCAGCGGCGGCGGCCACTAAGTCAAGATTAACAACATGGAGCAGCAACGGTAGCAGTAATATCTTCCCCGTTACAGCAACAACAGCAACAGTAACGTTAGTGATGTATGTAAAAATTCAGGTGTAAATAGTCTGCAATGTCGTCATTATAATCAACCTCAACAGTATCATCATTATCAGCAGCAGCAGCAACAACATCATCAGCATCATTTACTACATCATCAATCATTAATGCAATCGTCGTCGTCATTATCATTGTCTAACACAGTAGCAGCAGCAGCAGCAACAACAACAGCAACTAAAATGCCATATAATATTAATAATACAATAATACGTAAGTCATTATCATCAGCAGTATCTCCACCATCAGCCACATTAACAGCGGCGTCAGCGTCAAGAGCATCCGCAGCAGCAGCTATTGTGGTAACAACAATTCCAGCAGCATCCTCATCATCAACATCCGCAGCAGAATCATCGTCATCGTCGACGTCGTCATCATCAATATCATCACCATATTTACATACAGTATATTCCAAAAAACACATGGGAAGACGAAAACGCAATTCCTCCGCTTCTATGTCAGCGCACAGAAGAAAGGACTATCATCAGCATCATCGTCATAATCGTAACAATGGTGGTATTAATAGCTGTTTAAGGATATTATTAATAGTTTCATTTATAAAGCCATTATATATGTGGTATCATTTTATAAAGAGTGTCATATTAACGTCACTAAAACCAAGCGAAAGACTAACATCAACAATAAGAAAAACCTCATCCTCATCCGCCTCCGCTTCAACCTCAACCTCAACTTCACCTTCATCAGCAACATCATCGTCAGCGGCCACCACAACGGCGCGTAGCAAATGTATACGTGTCTTGCCACCCATACGTACCACCTCATTCATAACTCTACTAACGATCATTTGTCTGGAGACCGTGTTGCTCTCCACCATGTCTAGTTGTGCTAAAACCTTCTACATGCATTGGAACACTTCGAACAGTATATTCCGCATAGATAATACCGATCACATAATCGATGTTAATAAAGGTAATCTAGCTTTTGAATTTGATCAAGTGCACATCATCTGTCCGGTCTATGAGCCGGGAACGTTTGAAAACGAACGGAAAAATATATAATTTACAATGTATCGAAAGTTGAATATGAAACGTGTCGGATAACGAATGCAGATCCGCGCGTCATTGCCATATGTGATAAACCTCAAAAATTAATGTTCTTTACGATTACGTTCCGGCCATTTACACCGCAGCCCGGTGGTTTGGAGTTCCTGCCAGGGAATGATTATTATTTCATTTCGACATCATCCAAAGATGATCTGTATCGTCGAATAGGCGGCCGTTGTTCAACGGACAATATGAAAGTGGTGTTTAAAGTGTGTTGTGCCGAGGAGAAGAATAAAACAATTTCGGCGGGTAGCGGCGGAAATAGTGGCAGTGGTTCTGTCGGTGGCTCAGGTAAGGATGGTAAAATTGGTGGTGGCAGTTCTACCACAGCTGTGGGCAGTCCCTCAGCACCCACCGATACCACAGGTGTTAATAACGTTGTGGGTGGTATTGGAGGTGGCGGCGGCGGTGGCATGGGCATGGGCATGGGTGGTGGTGGTATGAACACCATGAGTGGTGAGGACATAAATCACGCCACAAATATCAATCGCAACCAACAATTCTCCAATCATCCGCATCACATGAACAACATCAATACCATTGGCATAAATGGCATCAATAACGGCATGCTGCCGAATGGTGTCATGAATCCTGGTGGCGGACCGGGTAACAACTATGGACTGCAACTAAATCCCATGTTAAATAATAACGGTAATGGTGGGGCCACCTCTATCAACACAAACATCGATCAATACAATCGCATACCTATGCAACCGAATAGCATCAATGTACTGAACAACAACATTGGCGGTGGTATGGTGGGCTCGCATGGCGGTTCCGGCATCATGATGACGCCCGGTGGCCACAACGGCATTACCATGATAACCGGCGGCGGCGGTGGAGGTGGTATGATGGGTCCCGGCATACCGGGCATACATCAGTACCACGGTCAGACGGGTATACGCATAAACAATGTGCCATCTACACATCACACATACTTAAAGAATATCAATAGCAATAACAACAATAACCACAACCACAACGATCACGACCACCAGCATTACGACAAGCATCCAAATGAGGTTGTAAAGAATGAAGAACTTACCTATAATAGTGCCGGGGCAAGGCATGCACCGCCGCCAGCATTTTCAGCGTTCTTCTCCGTTTTTAGTTGGCTGAAGAAGGCGTTGCAGCAGCAGCAGCAGAATCAGAATCATTGTGGAACACACTATCATACAAAAAAACACAGCTTATTGAATTATGTGCTAAGGATTAAACAATTTGTATATTTTAAGTCTATTTTGTATAACAATATAATTTATAGTATAATTGCACTTTTTGTAATATTATTAATACAACAATTATTAAGATATAATAATTTTGTACTGAAGAAAAAACCAATAACACAACAAGAATCATCGAAGAAGAAGATGACGAGGATGAGTATGAAGAAGAAGAATGATAATGATTATAAGAAGATCACCAACAACAATAATAATAACAATAGTAGGTCAATAACAACAACAGAATCATCATTAACGACAACAAACACTATAACGAATTTCTCAACAACAAGAACAACGTCCTATGATGAAAACTTGACACATAAGAAATTTACTTACGAACACCCCAACAACACAACACGACGGTGAACTTTCTTATAACATAAGAGATCATTTATATACGTATACCTTAAATAATAATAAATAATAATAATAATAATTAATTAATTATAATTAAAAAAATAATAATTATAATACTTGGTTATAATGTAACGAACGAAAAAAAGCAAGAGAAAAATATGAAAATATTACAAGAAATGAAAACAAAGAAGAAGATGAACGAAAATAATAAACACAAACACTGATGTAGAAGTAATAACAGAAAAAAAAACGAAACCATGAAGAAAATAGCATATAAATAAAGCTTAAAGCATTTCCAAAAAAAAACAAGTTTTTTTAAAATACTGTGGATCGGACCATATATTACATATACATACAATATAGAACAAGAAATTTCCCTCCAGAAAAGAACAAAATTTTTAACAAAAAAAAAATCAATAAACAGAAGTACATCAAAACCCAAACACACACTCAGTCAGGAATCTATTGAAGGATATTTATTTATTTGCCTTTTGTTACGAAATAATTTCGGTGGATAATGGATGTACTCATGTTTAGAGTCACTCCCCATCATGGGATGATATTTAAAATTAAAAAAAACACGAATGAAAACATTGTTTTAAACACACATTTCTATTCACACATCTGAGCTTAAAAAGCAATCTAAATTATCAGCAAGTTTTTTAATTGGAATGTGGAAACATTTTTTTTTTTAAATTCTAAAAAGAGTTGGAATACTTTTGTAAAAATTTATCAGTATTATTAAAGACTAATTTGGGATATTCAATTGCATTTAAAGTGTAGCATAAAACGTTGCAACTTTCAATGTGGATAGTTAGAAGTTCCAATATATGTGTTACCGAATGAGCTACCGAAAAAGCGGTGGAAGTTAAACACTATATATTGTTTTTCTCCTCGGTAGGTTTTAATAGGACGAGTTCATAAATCATATATGCATATATTTATTTTGACATGCCTAAAATTCTATGTAGATATATGGACCCTTTCGGTGTATCAGCATTAACGGCGTGGTGCCAAATTTAATTGTAGGCTATACTAAATTCAATTTGACGCGTCTATATTAAACACTCATTCTTCTTGGTTTCCGTTGTGTTTGGTGTATAATTATTTACATTATTTGGGCTTTTTCATTAATCATGACTAAAATAGTATTTCAGATTCGCCTTTTGCCAGGCTTCCCATATTGTAACCAAAAACATTATTCTTAAATTGAAATTGATTGTTTAAGCTCAGAGTTATGTGAAGAAAGATCATCATCATCAACAGCTATTTTCATATTCATAACATTCGTGGTCGTCGTTGTGTTGAATTATATACATACATACATAGGTGTCAATAATAGTAAAATTTACTACAACACAACCTCCAAACAATTGAAAAAACACCACACAAAATAACTAAAATACACACGCCGCCCCTCAACTCCCCCTAATATATTTTTTATATAAATACATAATATCGTTTGGTATAGCTGTATTAAGTTTCATATAGATGTACAACTAATGCGCCCCGCCAATCAGGCAGTCAGCCACCCCAGCAAAAACTTCTTATAATTACATCATAAGCGAATGTTCCATGATATTCTTCTTGGGTAGTATGATATTTGCTGCTGGGATGGTTGTTGTTGTTGCTTCTGTTGCGGCGTGGTAATTATTTTGATATTATTCGACTTAATAACTATACCAAACTCTTGAATATAGTAACCAATATAATTATAAATAAATCAAGAGAAACCACATGAAACAACAACAAAGACATAAAACAAACAAAAAACACAGAAATAATTCAAAACATATGACAACCAACATGAACAGAAGAAGAGAATGAAGCAAAAAAACCACAAGTAAAATAATCTGAAAATATTAATGATATTTTATATAGAAATAAACAATAGAACACTAAGTAACATGGCAAATTTTTTTACATCTTAGGTAACACTCTATCTCTCTCTCTATCTATCTACTTAACTTCTTTTCATACTCCCCTACACCCCCCCCACACACACCACGCAGAGAAGACATCTGATACTCCGGCAGGAAGTTTTTCTTTTCATTCCATTTAACTTTTTATAATGTGCGTGGAATGGTGGAAACAAAACAATTGTGGAGTATCAATGATGGGTGGGGGTGTTGGAAGAAGAAAAGAAGCTTATGAAAATACAAACAACATTTCTCTTAATTTTCTTTAATTTAAATGGTACATATACGTAAATACATATTACCTTTTTGTTTGTTTGTTTGTTCAATTATCAACCAAACAAATGGAAAAAATAAGCCAATCAGCCAGCCAGCCTCCTTGTCCCCACCTTACATCTCCTTACAATAGCAACTAAACAAACAACCAACCAATAAATACATGTGTACCCCCTCTCTTGCTGCCTCTCTATTAGACAACAACAACAACAAAACAAAAACAGTAATATATTTAAATAAGACAAACAGCAACAAAAAAATTGGATTAAACCAAACAACAGTTATACAAACAAAAAAAAAAAAAAAAAACACAAAACCGAATCAAAACAAAAACAAATTATTTTCCATAGTACAAGTATGAATTAAATAGATTTTTTTAAATATAATTTCTCTCTGTAACATTAATATTAAAAACAAAAGAACCATAGAAGAAGAATCCAGCTTGTGTTGTATAACAGACAGAACAGAACAAAAGAAAACGCCAGCCAACCAAACCAACATCACCACCACAGCCACCCACCACCAACCAACCAACATCATCCATAACAACAAAAACAGAATCTACTTTTTTTTGTAATGAGATATGATTTTTGTTCTTTCAATATCAACCAACCAACAAACCAACCATCCAGTCACTCAGTATACAGTGTGTTTCATGATTTAAGACAAACAAAAAAGTCACTTATATGTATACTACCTAAACTACCTACATACTATAAATATATATAACAAACAAAAAATTATATATACCGATTTTAAAGAAATTTGTAATAAGAAAAAAAACTGAAAAAATTGTTAATTTGTTTATATATTTGGAAAGAATACACAAAAAAAAAAAGAAAAAAATGAAAAATTTCGATATTTAAAAAATTAAATACATTTGGTTTTTGTTATTTGGAGAAAGCAAAAAAAAAAACTACAACAACAGCATTAACATCGTCGTCATTGCATATCGTCATTTAGGTTTTTTATTTCGGTGCATTCCCATATCAAATTGATATCAAATTTTGTTTTGCTAGAACTGCTAAGATTAACTGTTTACATTTTGTTGGGCTTACCGATTTCTATGATGGGTCTAATTTCTTCTTTTTGGCCCACGTTACGGATAATGTTTTTTTTTCGGAATTCCAAAGCATATCTTTTTATTGAAGGGGGAATATTTTTGATAAGAACCAGCGGAATATTTGCATTTTTATATTTTATATTTGATTTGTAAATAGGCCGCAATGGTTAAGGGTTACAGGAAGTCGTTTTTGGATATCTCGGCACGTCTTCTGCTATAGTGCCTGGTGTACTGGAAAATCCTTTTCCCTGAATGCGAATTTTAAGAAAACCTTAAAATTAACTTGAATTTTTCCTTTATCCAAATGTATGTAAACAATAACTTTCAGTGTAAGGGCATGTGTAGTTTACTACATCCACTTATTCAGAATAAGGCCAATATTATTTTTTTCTCCCAGAATTGTATTAATCTTTTTATAATCTCCAACATACTAACCACGCTATAATCACGTTTGGACCCTACAATGTATATAGAAATGTATTTGTGATCAGCGTAACATTTGAAGTCGAATTAGCGGACATCGCTATGAAAGTCTGTTGAAAAAAGATAAAAATGTCAATGCTTTCGTAATGCCTCCCATTACGGTATCGGTAACTCTCGATATATTTTTTAAGTTTTATTGAATGAAAGCAAAAATATCGGAAATAGCATCAAATTTTAGAATAAGGTTAGATTTGTTTGAATTGGTCACCTTCGGCTTTCAAACGGGCAATGAAACCGTCACACGCTGCCCGAATGTTTTGCTTGCGGTATTTTGGCCCATTTCCCGCGAAGCGCTTGCTTGAGGTGATCGACACTTTGGTTTTTTTAGTGCCAACCTTGCTTTGTATATAGATTTCAATTCCGATACTAGATAGCAATCCCTGTAGCACAAAATTATTTATGTAGATTCACGGTTTGTATTAGCATCCATATACGGTGCCACCCACTTAACTGAAGATTTTAACTGCATTCTGCTGTTTAAATATGAAATCTTAATTCTATTACATTTAATGCATATCTTTACCTCCTGGTGGAGGGTATACTAAGTTCTTGACGCTTTTTTGTGGTTAATAACGCCAAACGAATGCCACCAGGTCCACCACGGTCTACTAAAATAACTTTAAATATATACAGAAAAATCACTATTCGAAATTGGAGAAATTCTGGTTATTTGATAATTTTTTACACATTTGTTGTAGTTGATTAGGAGTGATAATAATAGAGATTGTAGACAAGTTCATGTCATAGAAATCTGGACAAAGATTTCGTCCATGAGGCCCCCATTTGTGTTAATAGATTGGTTTATGAGTGACGAGGATTAATGATTGTAACTCAACTGTGTAGGTTTCAGAAACATCAAAAAACATTTATTTGATTTAATTCTATATTAGTGTAAAAAAATAATAATAAAACTTTCTAACCATAGGAAAATTTTGCAGGTTTCCAAAACTAAATTACTTTTGAATGATGATGTACTTTGTCCGCTTCTTTTACAGCAGTTCACATAGAGTCATGAATAATGTATTCACTTCTTTATACTCCAAAAATACCTGCTATGTATCGAACTCATTGAATTTGTTATAGATAGCATGTAGAATATTTCTCCATTAATATAATTTCAAAACGGAATAAATTACCACGAGAATGTTGGGAAAATGAATTGCAGTTATTTCCCTCAAGCAATTCATTTAAATATTTCCGCGAGTGCTTCTTGACCTACTTCCCTGTGCTTGGCAGACTACTTTCAAATGGCACCAAGCACCAACAATTATATAGTCCGGAATTCCTTGAACTCCTTGAGTCTTTTGCTGGGTACTGGTGTGAAAATCATGTTAGAGCTCTCAATAATTAATACTGAGTCGCGTCATTGTGCTGACATTGATGTTATTGCTACTATAGTGCTTACTATTTAAATCACTATTTTTTGGTATCGATTTCACTTTCATCTATAACCCGATTTGCTGCAATTGACATTTCTTAGTGATATGAAAAAAGGAGTAAAATAAATGATTTTTACACAATCTCCTAGACACATCTTACATTTGAATGGGATACAATTTGATGTATGTGCTACAGTAATTAACAAGATAGGCTATATATATAACCTGAATTAAAATATTGTGAATTTCAAATATTGTCCAGTTCAGAGTTGTGTTGTTACATTTGGTCAACCTTGGGATTAATAAACCAATCATTTCCCCATAATCAGTAAGTTTTGAAGATCAGTAAGTTTTCTCCCAGATCTTTTCAAAGAAGATCTGCAGATCCCCCAATAGAGATCAGAAGTTCTGTAGGTACTTTCCTACGATTTGAAGCTGTTGGAGAGACTCATTTAAATATCCATTTTGACAGTTAAGTTACTGAAAGTTTACAATTTTTTACTGAGAAAATTATCCAGTACCATCAGCTGATAGAAATGAAACAGATGTTTTGTTGTCGATGTAGAAATGTTTGAACATTTCCGTGAATTTTTCAATTATTTTTTATTTTATTAATTACCACTTGAAACAAAAGTAGATGGTTAATCTTCGGCTCCAATAATCAAGATTATTCAACTCTATTCCAAAACAATATAAATGTTTAAATATGTAATTTAAAATTCGATTTGATAAAGAACGAGATTAAAATAAGGAATGCAAAAACTCAAAAGAGGATAACAACAGAAAATAACAATAGCTGGGTTGGATTTCGTGCGTATGTGTTTTAACCCGAAGACACTAGTTTAAGAAGATCTTGAATTAATTTAATTTTAAGACAAAACATATTAATGAGTAATTCTTACCACTTCCCCTCCTCTTCCACACCCCGTGAAAAATACAGCAATGTCCTTTAATTAATTCCTCTTATACTCTTGCCAAATTTTTCCTTGTGGTTAAGAATTAGTTTTAATATTCTCAACAAAGACAAGATAGCATTAACTTTGTGTAGTAAGAAATCATGATCATCATCCAATACGTGTCGCCTCCATTAAATTTTCTCACATTTTTCAAAACTTGTAATGAACTACTACTTAGGCAATATTCATACAATACCAACCAATGTTGTGTTCGAAAACTTCATGAAGTAAATGCAAAGATGAAAAAGAAACAAAAAAAAAACAGACGATAACGTTTTTCTTCTAACAAAAAAATATATAATGTGTAATAATTTTTTATGTATGAAATAATAGATATATACAAAAAAAAAAAAAAAAAAAAAAACGTAAAAAATAAAACAAATTTTATATACAAAAAACAGCAGTACATGCCACTAAAATATATATATGTAGATATATATAACAATGTGATGGGCCATGTACATATGTATGTGATGAGTACATAACAAATAAACAAGAAAAAAAAAAAAAAAAACAAAACATTTACAAAATATTTTTCAAACGATAGAAGTCATCACCATATAAAAGCCAAGCCGTCGTTGAACTGTTTTCTTGTTCTAGTGTGGGGTGTCTGGGAAATGGGAAGATATAGAGAGGTTTTTTTTTACAGAATACAAGCCCAGTTGGGAAAAATTAGAAAGCATGTTGACATACCTATACGAAAATGTAATTGAAATAAGTAGTACGTATCCTCCTCCTGGAGATCTATTGATATTCAGATATAAAATAGGAGATGTTCTCATAGAAGACCCTTCAGGCCCCTTAGAAGATTTGGAGATCGTTTCAAAACACACTGGAGATCGTAGATCCTCTCATAAAAGATTGTGTTATATTCTCACAGATAAAGTTGATAAATATTTTCATAAAAGTTCTGTAGATCTTTTCACACAAGTTGTATATATCTTCTCATAGAAAATCTGTAGATATATAATGGATCTTCTCTCAGATGGTCTGTAATGGAGATGTAAATGTGGAGATTGTTTCATAGAAGATTTGGAGATCGTTTTTAGAAGGTTTAAAAACCTTCTTAAGAAGATGTGAGGTTCTCTCGGAAGATCTATAGATCTTCTCATGAAAAACTATGGATTTGCTCATAAAATATCTCTGAGAAGGTCTGCTGCTCCCCTCTTTGATTTCTTGGTCTTCTCTTTGGAGGTCCGGAATTTTTCTAAGAGAACTTCTGTAAATTATCTGAGAGAAGATCTCGATATATGTTTGGAGTGAAATTTTAGCTTAATTTGATTTTGTGGAAATTTGAGGTGAAGATTGTTAGACCTCCTTGCGATCTCATGGAATCTCTTCGGAACTTAGTCAATGAGAAGATGTTTCTCAAAAATTGCTTTCTCCGACTGTGGGCTTTGTCATTAGTCGAGTTATTGTCACCACCTACCCACCCCCTGTGATCAGTTTACGCGCTTGTTTGCTAGCCTTTCTTGCAACAATATTTTTTTTGTGAGACTAGGTCTTAATTCTTTTTATGTAATTTTTATTTTTTACTTTTTTTCCTGTGGTTAGGCCGCCAAGACAAAGAAGAAGCAAAAGTATGTGTTCGTTCCGAAAATTTGTAAATAATATAAATGTAAATTGGATTTTGAAAATTAGAATTTATGGACACTTTTACACACACAACAAACCACTTTACCATCTAAAATGCATTTATATAAACTTGCACTTGTTTTGTAGTGTAAGAAAAAAATAATAATAATTAAAAACAAAGAAACACAACAAACGAAATATTTGAAAAATAGTAAAATTGAAAAACGAAAAAGATATGCAAATGAAAAAAAAGGAAATTAAATAAATAAATAAATAATTGTTCGTTTAACAAACATATATACGAAAAAGAGAATATTGTTTTGAGTTTTTTGTAAAAAGAACCCCAGCTTTTTTGTTTGGACCTAAACATAAGTATAGAATTATGACTACTAATTTAGGATACTACTACTACTTAATAACAAAATGTTATATACATAGAGAGAGACTGTCCAACCTAAATCCCCTAAATAAAAAAAAAACTTCTTCTGCTACTGCTGCAACAACAACAACTACAAGAACATCACATTCATGAAACACACTGTATTTGTTTTCCTAGCAAAAAATGTTCATTATTTTTGTAAATTTGTTGTAAATTAATTGAATTTGTTTTTGGGTTTTTGTTTCGTTGTTATTTTAAATTTGGGTTTTTTAGAAGTTAACAAAAGTACCCTTCAGGTGATAGTTAAAAAAAGATAAAACAAAAACAAAAATACACTCCTCAAATGTGAACAACAACTCATCCAAATCCATCCATCCAAATCCATCTTGTCAAGTAGCAGTCGTCGTCGTCGGGTCATCATCATTATTCTCATTGTAATGATCATCATTATTATTATTGTCATTGTCGTCATCGTCATTCAGTGTGTGTGTGTATGTGTTATTCTTATTCTCCTCTATTCTATTACATTGTTGGGTGGAAAATGCAATCCAACATCTGCAATACCCAACAACAACAACATGAAGAAAAACAAGCAGAAGCTCATTTGTAAAATTGATTTCTACATTCAACTTAAAAAAATTATTGTTGATGGAAATGTTCAAAAAACAAAAATGGTTAAAAAACGATTAATAAAAAATAACAACAAAACCAAAAAACGAACATAAAATGCATGCTATTTTTTAGAATGTGTGAATGATGATAAACGAGAAAAATAAGAAGAATAAGACGAAGAAGTTGAAGATATATAAAAAAAAACGAAATATTTTAGTGATTTAAAATAAAAGAAAGAAGATGAGAAAACGAAAAAATATTAATTAAAATTACAATTATTTCTAAGAGACAAAAAGACAAGAACAAGACAAAAAATGAGAAAGGAAAAAGAAGAAAAAATATACATTTAAATGACTTTATAAAAATATCTTAAAAAAGAAAAACAAAACAAGAAACGTATGCATAATAAATTTGATTGTAAACACTTCTGAAAATCAAAACAGTCTTTTTAACTATAGCTATGAAGTGGGTGGGAGGGAGGAACATTGGAATTTTGTTGCCGATACTGTGGGAACATTTTTTGGAAAAAAAATTATAATATTTGGGAGGGTGAATTTGAATATTCTTTAAAAGTGAACATTGATATATTTTAAATTTTTCTAAAAAAGTCAAGCCGAGTCAAGTCAAAAGTCAAGCTTAAACGTATTATATCGAATTGATGGGGAGATACCAGAAATTCTCAATCGTGTTCAACTGTATTTCCTACACCACTATAAAGGTTTGGTATTATTTATGTATTGGTCCCCGACATTGAAAACTATATATGGATCTTCCGATCTCGCCGAGATGAGTCGATCTAGCTATGTTTGTCCGTTCGTCTGTTCATATTAATTATGTAAAAAAAATATACGAAAATGTCCACGACACTTCTAACTATTGTAGTGATACTAATAGTCAAGATATCGAATATATAGCAAAATAGGTAAAATCTATATGTAAAAAAATTGATGTTAGTTATTCCGCTTATGAGTCAAGAACCGCTGGACTGATTTTCACATCATCTCTCAATCCCTCATCAATTCGAAATGATCTCTTTGCCGAAAAAGTTAATATTTTTGTTCAATTTTTTCAATTTTTGTCATAATTTTTATAGCTTGTGATTTTTATACCCTCCACCTTGGAACTTTGTCATTCCGTTTGTAAAATCCCTTAATATTCATAGAAGACCCCATAAAGTACATATATAAATAAATAACATAAAATTTTAAGTCGATTTAACGATATCCGTCTGTCTTTCTGTTGAAATCACGATACAGCCCACATTATTTGACGTAGAGCGTCAAAATTTAGCAGAACAATTTGTATTGTGCCTAGGATGGTTGGTATTGAAAATGATTTTTTTTTTTTCGCAGATTTGTCTGAAAATTGGTATTTGTAGGTCATAATCGGTCCAAGTTTGTGTGGCGAAACATTGTATGTATAGGTCCACGCTTTGGTATAACCCCCATATAATGGTACCTCCCGATATTCGACATTTTGATGATTTTTGTCACATTTTCCAACGGATTTGTCTAAAAATTGGTATTTGTTGGTCATAATGGTTTTTAGTTCCGGTGGCGAAACATTGCATGAATATGTCCACGTTTTGGTATAGCCACCATATAACGGTATCTCCCGATATTCGGTATTTTGAGGATTTTTGCACATTTTTTCATGGTTTTGATGGGTTCTAACTCCTGTGGCGAAACATTTTGATAACAGTTAGTATTTTTAGTTTATAATGGGTTTTAGCCCGTTGGGAGAACATTGAATATTTAGTTCCACGTTTTCCTATAGCGCACCTAAAACGATACCCACCGATATTCAGTATTTTGATAATCCTAGTCACATCTACCCACTTAATTGTTTCAAATTTGGTATTTAAGAAGATTTGATAGATGGCAATTGTCTATAGAGGTTCCTGTTTTGGTATGGCCCCATAACGGTCTAACTCACTTGACTACGGGCTTTTGATAAGTTTAACTGCACTATGCAAAAGGTCTTACTGATATATGAAGTTTAAAGTGAAACACGCATGAATTAAGATACTTTTATGTAATGTTATGTTACATTTGCCCTAAGGTGGACGATATTAAAAATTTGTATCGGACGAACTTAATATTTATACCCTACACCACAAGGTGGTCAGGGTATTATGTCTTTGTGCATTTGTTTGTAACAGGCAGAAGGAAACGAGATAGACCTATAGTTCCTTTTGATGATCTGCATAGAATCACATTCTGAGTCGATTTATGCATGTCCGTCCGTCCATCTGTCCATGTATTTTTGTAAACAAAGTACAGGTCGCATTTATTGCCCGATCCAGATGAAATTTTGCAAAGATCTTTTGTTTGGCCCAAGGACGAACCCTATTGAAATTGGAGATAATCGGTCAAAATTTAGATATAGCTCCCATATATATCTTCGTCCGATTTGCCTTTTATTGTGCACCAAACGTGTAATATCAGCCCAAATTGTATGGAATTGTGCATATACACCCAAATTAGGCCTGAAAATATGTATGACAAATTTGATCGAAATCGGTTCAGATATAGCTATAGCTCCCATATATATTGTTCATCCGATTTGTTATTTTTGTCCACCGCCGTCGTAATATGCACTATGCAACAACAATATTTGGAAAAATATATCAAATACAGCTCAGAAATACATTTGCTAAATTTTATCGAGATCGGTTTAGATTTGGATATAGCTCCCGTATATAACTTCGTCCGATTTACCTTTTATTATGCACCAAACGTCTAATATTTGTCCAAATGGGATGGAATTTGGCACTTACGACCGAATTGAGTCTAGAAGCTAGTATGTCAAATTTGGTGAAGATCGGTTCAGATATAGCTATAGCTTCCATATATATTATTCATCCGCTTTGTTAAATTTGTTACCCACAACCGTAATATACACTCCGTAACAACGATATTCAGGGAAATATATCAAATACAGCTCAGAAATATCTTTGCCAAATTTTATCGAGATCGGTTCAGATTTGGATATAGCTCCCATATATATCTTTATCCGATTTCAAATTAATTGTGCACCAAATGGGCAATATAATTCCGAATTTAAAAGATACAAATGCTTCGGCATATTTAGTCCTTTGAACTTTAAATTATAATTATAATCATAGCGTGTATGATTGAATTCTCCCATAAAAACTTTTAATTGTTATGTGGAGCTCTACTTAATTAGCAAAGTTGTGTAGGGTATCATAAAGTCGGCCCCGCCCGACTTGAAGACTTTCTTTACTGGTTTTTTACTTGTTTCAATTTGACTTACAATTTTGAATTGTACATTTTCTAAAGTTTTTCTACACCCTGCAACACTATGTGTTGAGGGTATTATATACAGGTCGCAATTATCGTCCAATCCTCAAGAAATTTTGCATTGAGGTAGGGTTAGGGTCAGAATTACAGCCCATTGTTATGGAGATGTACATTTAGGGGTTCAAATGGAACAAAAACAAAAAAATAAATAAATAAATAAAAATTTCCCGATTTTGCAGTCGCTCTGCAGGTTACAATTGAAAACCAATCGACACGGAATTTTGCATGAGCAGAGATTTAAGGACGGGGAAGAAGTCGAGCATTTTGAATGACAATTGAATTATATTTAGCTGTAAAATGGATCACAACTTTTGTTGAATTTTTTTTCGAATACATAACAACACGGCGGAGTGTAAGTATGTAAGGGTAACCTCTGGGTAGGGTTCTATGACATTATTTTAAAAACCAAATCTTCCAAAATATATTTGGACGGGGACTTCCAACATATTGTAGGGTTGTAGGGTGGGTATTACATGGTCAACCCCGCACGACTATAGTCTTTGCTTATTTATTGGAATTTAAATTATGCGTAATACTCTCGCGTTAATTAGCATCGCTTTTATTGCTGCGATTTGAAATAAATTTAATAATAATGTTTTTTTCTCACTTTGCCTCTCTCCTACAATGTCATTGATCTCTGTTTTGTCAAGTTTGCGTCTCATTTCATTTTCAATAAAACGGCGATGATAAATAATAAATGCCACAAAGGAAAAACGCACACAACGAAACCAAAAAAAAAAAACGTTTTGTTTTCTTGACTTTAAGCTCCAGATTTACATGGATTCTTACTTTGCCACAGAATAAAATAACAAATCAAAAAAAAAAAAAAATACATTTCATTCCATTTCAATTGCTAATCCATTAAAGTCTCGGCTCTCCACATAAAACATGTTTGTTGTCGCTCGCTGTCGTCTACAATCATCATCTTTCAAAAAACCGAAAAAATCGTACCCTTGTTTGATTCGAAACCAGTTTGTTTTATTTATTCTGATATATTATTTTTTGTTGTTGCTTTCATTTTTTTTAAACAACTTGCATTCTACTGCTGCTGACTGACTGATGACGCCTTATCATCATGTGATTCATGTGGGTTTTTGTTGTATATAAATATGTACAATACGTATGTATATATATACATATGTACCTATGTCTCTCTAGGTATGTACAAAATAAAAAAAAATATGCATATTTCATTTTCTATATGCGTTTATTTTTTATGCATTTTCTGTGTTTGGTTTGGTTCGGTTCGGTTTGTGTTGGGTTTATTCCATTCTTTATAACCCATTCAAAATTATGTGTATATAACGCAGAAAAAAAAGTGGTCGCATTTTTTTCCCAACTGGCATGTAACGACGCCCTTTATTGTAATCCATCTATACGTCCGTTCAATAGACTTGTCCTACCACAACAACGACGCAGCAAAATGCGTTTCTTGCTTGATTTTTTTTTGCTTGCAATTTTTGTTCTTCATGTTTGACATCCTCCTTCACAATTTGTTTTCACCTATGTAAGAAATTTAACCCTTAACAAGAGATTTAGAACGTCAGCAGTTTTGTTTTCTTGTCCCTTCTTTAATGAAGCAAAAAAAAAAAAACAAGAAAAAATGTCATATACCCAGCGCATGTAAGTGGGAAGGGTGAGGGGTCTAAGAGGGACTGGCTGGCGGTATTGTAAAGTTTTACATACACATGAACCACCACCGCCACCTTAGTATGCCGTAGAATGAGCAGGGGTTTGATGATATACTAGTTTGCTCATTATGTTTGCAACACCTTGGGGTTATTTATTGGAAATGCGTAAAAGGATTCCTCTTCTTTTTTTTAAGGGCTATATATATGTCTTATTGACATTACCCCCAACACTGTTTTCGTCGATACTCAAACACCCAGAAACAGAAGCTAAAACTCATTTTTTTTTTACCCTTCTTTACTACCATATCATCGGGGCAATGACCGGAGATTTTCTTGAATATTTTTCAAAAGACTGGCAAAAAAATGGCTTTAAAAATAAAATTGTGAAGGACTAATTGCACTCTGCGACATAATGCAATACCTACAGGAAAAATCTAGCAGATTATGAAAGGTCAGGCTGAAATGTTAATATCCTCCAATATTTGGAAGTAACGAAAAATGCTGTTTTTATTTAAAAATCCTGAATATCCAGAACAACAGTTTTACAGCTATATTATCTGCCAGCGATGTGGTGGCGGTTCTTTCGATCTTTAAACATAAAGTTTAAGATTATTCTGTTGCAAAACTTAGCTAAAATCATAAAAATACTGTATTTTTAAGGGTACCGTTCGTTATATGGAGGCTGTATCGTTAAGATGTAGACCTGTTTGAGCAATTTTCTGTCATAGGAGGTAGCATGGTACAATGAAGAGAAGGTAGGCCAACTTTGAAAAAATTGCAAGTATAGAGGTCTACCTGTTTGGCTTGTAATGTTATAATTAGTATCAAAACCATAAAAAAAATCAAACAACTTGTTGCATTTATTTTTAATAAATAATTGAAAACCGCGATAACTGAATGAAAGGTCAACACTTCTTTTCAAAACCATGTTCTATATATCTCTAAAGGATTATTTCGCTACAAAAGCTCTAGATTTTGTCGATGAATACGATGAAATAAACATTTTGAAAACACCCGAATTTGAATATTTTCTAAACAATTTTTATTGTTATTAAAGAAAGAAAACACGTACATAAACAAATAAAGATGACATATTAAGCCAAGAAAATAAAAAAATTAAAATCATATGGTATCATAGCCCTACCTTGATATCATTGTACCATGGGAGGTAGTATCTATTATGGACTTCAAATACCAAGTTGGAAACAATTCCGATGAAGTGTGACACAAATCATCAAAATACTGAATATTTAGAGATACAGTTATATGGGGGCTATAAGAAAAGGTGAACCTCTACAACATGTAGCTAAAGTCTTTAAAATACCGAACATATACCAAAAGTTGAACCTATATACAGGGTGAGATAAAAAAAAACTACAGCAATGTCAAACACCATAATTTTTACATTTTTTTTAATGTTATTTAATGAAGGCAACAAATGTCGGAAATAGCATCAAATTTTAGAATAAGTTTCGATTTGTTCGAATTGATCACCTTTGGCACGAATTATGCACTTCAAACGGCCAATGAAGTCGTTACACGCTGCCCGAATTTTTGTATTTTGGTCCATTCCCGGCGAAGCGCTAGCTTGAGACGATCAACACTTTGGTATTTTTTAATGCCAACCTTGCTTTCCAAAATACTAAAGACACAATAGTCCAACGGATTGGTATCCGGAGATTCTGGTGGCCATTGTGTGCTGGAAATGAAGCGAGGAACCTCATTTTGTAACAATTCTTGGGTGGCGCGTGCTGAGTGCAATGTTGCTGAGTCCTGTTGGAATGTCCAAGTTCTGCGGCCAAAATGTTTGTGTGCCCAAGGCTTTAATACACCCTGCAGAATATTTTCACAATAATATTCGCCGTATATTCTGTTGCCACGGTGGATTAATACGAGTGGAGAGCGACCATCGGCTGTTATGGCGGCCCACACCATCACCATGGCCAGCGCTTGAGTTCTGGTGGCCAACCGAAGGTGAACATTTTCAGCTGACCTCTTTGGCAAGTAAACATGACCTCTTTGTTTACAAACTGCTGGACAACGAATGTTTTCTCATCGGAAAAAAACAAAATTCGGCAGTTCACCACTTTCGGCCAAGCGAAGCAAATCTTTAGCTCTTTTAAGTCTATTTTTTTTCTGTTGCGGTGTAAATTCTTGCACTTTTTGGAATTTCAATGGCTTTTTTTCAATATTTGACGAATGGAATATTGCGATATGAGCCATTTTTCAGCCACTGCGACGCCGATTTCGATCAAGTCGCTTCTTTATTTTTCGAACCATTTCTGCTGATGTTGCTGTTTTCTTCCGTCCACTTCCTTGACGCCGAGCTACGCTACTACGCTCACGGTAATGAGCGATGGTACGAGACACAAAAGATTTATTCACATTTAATTGCTGGAGTACTCTAACGATAGCCACTTGTGGTTTTCCAGCCAAATATAAAGAATATCACGCTTGAATTCCATCACGAATAACGAAAAGTTCTCACCAGAATGCTTTTGTACGCTTGTAAACAATATAAAAGGAGCTGTCACTGGAATAATTTTAACAGCTGTCGGACGATTGGCTTAGAAATGATAGCCGTCTAAAGTTGGTTGCAGTTTTTTCATCTCACCCTGTAGTGTGAAGATGAAATATACCGGTCCACGCAAAGTGGTACCTCCCGCACAAAGGGTACAAATTTGAATATCCATGAAGTTTATAAAACGCGAAATTAACGTCCGATTCCATTCAGACACATCTCAATATTTCCATCAACACAAGATTAATCCCCACAAAAGGTTAACGTTTTGAATAACCAAAACGAACATAAAATCCGAAATAAGCATCCGTTTCTATTCATATTTCATATTTCTTTTAACACAAAATCTGGTGTGAAGAAAGGATATATCGGTCCACTGCTTCTAGTACCAACCCCACAAAGGTCAACCTTTTTTAATATCTTGAAGCTCATAAAACGCAAAATTAACATACGATTCCGTTTAGACTTGCTGCACCTCAATATTTCCATCAACACAAGATCTGTTATGAAGATGGTAGAGATCGGACCATTTCTTCTGTTGCCTCCCCACATAGGATTCAAGATGTTGAAAAACAAAACGCTCAAACACAAGGTATACAAGTTGTGAAGATGAAATATATCTGCGAACCCCTTCAAGTACCTCACCCATAAAGGGTCACAATTATCAATGCTTGTTATCCGCCATAACTAGCGAAACCAGTCAGCGATTCTTTACAACTTGCTATATCTAACTATTTCTCTCACCATTGGATATATATAATGAATGCATGCATATATAATAAATGAAGTATGAAAATGGAAATGGAATCGGTCTTCTATATCTGGTACATTTTAACATTTTCTAAAATTTATCACATATCTCATGCAAAGTGATGGAAGTAGCCAATATACTCCACGCCTGACACTTCGCAATATTTATATCATATTTATTTAGGTCCGATACGAAATGGACAATATTGGCCCATTCCTTCGGAACCTACTCCATAGAGGAGCAACAATTTAAATAATTAAAATATTAGGTGTGTCTGGTTACCCTAAAATTGGTAACAATTGTTACTGGAAGTCGTCTGTTAACCCAAAAGTTCTGCAAAAGAGAGCGGTCGGAGAGAGAAATTTTGACAGTTCTTTCAGTGAGAGTTTGCAAATTCTTGCTGGAAAAATTTCTTCTTGCAATCACTTGCAACTCTTCTTCTTCACATTCATCGACATTCAATCAGATGTTTTCTATTGTTTGTTTATTTCTTTTTGTGCTTTCAATTTGAAAATATTTTTTTTGGAATGGGCAAGACTAATTGTTTTTTGAGATAAACTTTACAAAATGTGAAAAACGTAAATATTAATATGTAATAAGAAAATAAAAGGCTATTTCCTTTTTATTTAAAAAACTTGTAAAATTGGTGGTTCTTCCTTTCATTTTATTTTTATAATAGGTGACATATTGGTTTGTTTTGACAAATCAGCTGATTAGTTGCAAGTTTTTGCAGGAATACCGTCTGTTTACTTTTCGAATTTTCCTTGCAAAAGAGAATAAAACTACCTTACTCTCTCAGAAAGATTTTGCTGGACAATTCCTGCAGGAAAAGTAACCAGACACACCTATTGGCTGAGGGTATAGATCTGTCTGCAAAACTGACGACTGATAATTTTTAACTTGTTGATTAAATCCCCAAAAGAGATTTGCGTTCTCAGTCCAAATTTCTTTGTAGACTTTATATATTTGGAAGCATACACAATTTATTTTCCAATGTACCAAAAGAAATGTAATTATATGAAAATAATTTCCAAAACAACGATTTTTAAATATTTACAAAGTATCTCGATACAATACTGGGAGTAGTGTACAAATATTTTTAAATAATAAAAATATTTTCAAAGTACGTATTTTTAATATCGTTCAAAATACTTGAAAAAATTGTGAAAGTTTTGAAAATATTTTCCACCACTACCAATTATTGTGGATTATTGTAAATATTTTCCAAAGTACTACAAATAAATAGATATTTTCTTAAAGTATGTTTTTTTAGAATATTTCCTAGCCACTAAATTTCTTCAAATTCTCTTCAACTCAAAACCAAAATTGAAAGTATTTTTACCACTCCAACATCCAATATTGTGAGAGTTAATGTTTGCACTTTATTACATTTGATGGATGGATGGGTTAGGCATTTCATATGGAGAACCAACCTTTCGTTATGGCCAAACTCTCAATTTTGTTTTCTTATTATCGCAATTATACCGAAGGTAACGCACCGCGCATATTGGTCATTATGATTAATAATTTGTTGTTGTAAGTTGCCCATTGAAATATGGGATAAAGGAGAGAAAAAAAAAACAATAATGGATATTTATTAGACTTCATCATATGTTGCTGTGTGCATGTGTTGTTGTTATTGCTGCTGTTATTGTTTTTAATATAAAGTGTGGTCGGTCGTGTATAATGTCGTCCGTCCGTCCGTCCGTCCAACATTATTACCTACCATCATCAACGCATACGGACCGAATCACTATGTGTCGAATCAAGTGTAATCTGAGCCTTAATAATATTTTTCGTTGAAGTGATTAGGGTCATCTGAAACTGATCAAATGTTTGTAAGTACGGGTGTGTGTGTGTGCAAGAAACCAGTTCGGTTCCTCCATCTTCCATTTCAATATTTGCATTAACGCAAACGGTATTTTTTATCCGTTGGATATTGAGTGACAGCTTTATTTTTGTCATATTAGTCTTGTTGTCGCTTGGTTGGTTGGGTAGGTAGGTCGTTCGGCCGACACACACACACATCCATGCCTAGTTTAGAAATGTTATGATGGATATGTGTTTAGCAACATGAAACTTGTAAGAAGCTTTTTTTGTTGTTGCGGGCATTAATACAACAAAATCACTTAAAACTCAATTAAACTGTCGGATCATAAAATTAGCAGAATGGCTAATGAATGACCCCTCTGAGAGATTCATTCGGTCATTTATATTATATATGTATATGTTTTTGGAAGGATGAGGATGGATGGAACCACCACTATACTACACTGGCATTTCGTTTGTAACTCCTCGACAAAATCATGCTAACATATATATTCTTGGACGGAGTAAAGTTCTTGTGAGTATATTCATAACGATGAGCAATATAATCGGTACTTTGGTTTAATTTAATTGCGATAATAATAAAACAGGATTGAGATTGATCATAACAAAAAGTTGATTCCATATATGAACTACCCATCCATTCATTATACATCATATGTAATAAAGTCAAAACATTAGCTCGCACAATGTTGAGATAAATAGCTTACATTTTGATTTCAGAACTATTTGGGAATTTAAATTTCTTGTAGTACTATTTTCAATAATCGACAATTATTGGTTGTACTGGAAAATATTTTCGAAAATTTACATTTTTTCAAGAACTTTGAAAAATTTTAAAAATAAGTTAAAAAGTAAAGTCGGTTCTGCCGACAGACGTCTACCCCAGCCAATGTTCGAATATTTAAATATATTTTTAATGCTTATTCAAACTCTTGACTCTCTTTGGAGTGGGTTCTGAAGGAATGGGCCAATATTGTCCATTTCATATCGGACCTAAATAAATACGATTTAAATATTGCGACGTGGCAGGTTTGGTTTATATTGGTATCTTCATCATAAAATCCATATTCATCCCAAGTTTCTGGTGGAGAGAAATATTTAGGTATAGCAAATTGCAAAGATAAAATTATTGAAAATTGTGACCCTTTGTGGGTGATGTACTAGAAGAGGTTCGTAGCTATATATTATCTTCACAACAGATCTTGTGTTAGCAAAACTGTTCGTATGTGTGAAATTTGAAGATAGTTGCATGCTTATTTGGCTTACTTTTAGCGTTTGGATTCTAAAAATCTTGAACCCTATGTGGGGGAGGTACAAGAAGAAATGGTCTGATCTCTATCATCTTTTTAACAGATCTTGTGTTGATGGAAATATTAAGATGTGCAAAGTCTAAATGGAATCGGATGTTAATTTCGCGTTTTATGAGCTCCATGTATATTCAAAATGTTGACTCTTTGTAGAGGAGGTACCAGAAGGAGAGGACCGATATATCCCATTTTCACTGCAGATTTTGTGTTAGTAGAAATAATAGAATGTGTGGAATATCAAGTGAACCTGATGCTTATTTCGAATTTTATAAACGTTTTGGTTATTCAAAATTTGACCCTTTGTTGGGGAGGTACCAGAATTAATGGTCCAATCTCTACCGCCATTATAACAGATTCTGTGTTGAAAGAAATATTCACATGCCAGGTCTAACTGGAATCGGATGTTTATTTCGCGTTTTATGAGCTTAATGGATATTCAAAATTTCGACTTTTTGTGGGGGAGGTACTAGAAGGAGTGGGCCGAAATTGCATTCTTCGAACTCGATCAAAATTTGACAAAAATATTACGATGTACCAAGTTTGGACCAAATCGAATACTCCCTTCGAGAGTTATCGTGCGCACCAGCCAGCCAGAAAGACAGACAGATGGACGGACATCGCTAGATCGACTCCAAATGTCCTGAAACGGATTTGGTCCAAACTGACCTAGGGTCTAAACCCGTATCAAATGATATATACTCTCTGTAGCCATATGGCTGACGGTATAAAAACTTTGTAATATCTTGAAAATGATCAAGAGAAAAAATAAAAATTATTTGAATTACTTAAGGGTATTGTTAAATTCGAAATATTTTTACGTATTTTAAATTAAAAAAAAACACCTTTTTGAATTACTTTGAAAAATATTTCTAAATATACTAATATTTTCAAAATATTTTTATAAAATTCCCAAAAAATGGCTGTAGTTTGAAAATGATAAAACATATCCATAATTAATATTAAAATTCAAATATATCAAAATATTTAGAAAAAATCAAATATTTTAATGTAAAATATTTTTCAAAAAGTTTTTGTTACTTTGGAAAATATGTTAAGAAAATCTCCCCATGTTTTTTTTAAGTATTCTTACAAGGGCACTATTTTTTAGTGCATTGGAAAATATTTTTTTTAAGTTTTTTTGTACTTTTCTGAAAAATTGTTACTTTGGGAAATATATTATTTGGAAATATATAAAAAATCACTATTAATGGTTATTCAAATCAAATCCAGTTATATTGGTAATAATTTGAAATAAAATCTTTAAATCCACATTTGTGCATTGAAATTTTGTTTCGATTCCCAAAAATTAGTTATACCTAGAAAATAATTTTATAATGTATAAAAAGTGCTTCGCAAAAGATTTTAAAAAATCGACTCATTTTTCTCGAAAATATCTTGAAATAACTTACGTCTATTATTAAAACAAACCGTACCTATGATATTGGGAGCCGAATTTGATATATTTCAGGTTCTCAACGAGTAGCTTCCCTGCAAAAATATTCAATTTTGGTCCACATTTTGGTATAGCCTTCTAAAAAGGAAGCATATCTTCTAATTTTGGCATTTTGAAGGTTTCTTACCAAAATAAATCAGCTGAAATTTTGATATTTCGGGTTCTTTATATGTAGATTACTCATCCGCGCAAAAAAATGCTATTATAACGTAGCCCCTATATATCGAAAAATTCGAATTTTAGGGATTTTGGGGATGGTAAAAATGTTTGGCCTGGCCGTAATTAACGTCGTTTTTCGCCTGAGTTTTACACCGTTTAGTTTTGGAGACTATTTTAAAAATATTCGAACATTTTTAAATAACTTTGTGAGGGCATGTCGAGTTTTACCCTTACTGGCACAAGACATTGATGCAACATTAGAGACATCAACTTCATTTTCTCTGTCGCACATACTTTCCTTGTACAACATGGAATAGTTGTTCCACTTTTTTTACGCCTGAGACAAACTCAATTAACACCAAATAAATTTTGTATCTTCTAATCCCGCATAACCAAAAAAATTAGTGTTTCGACATCTGGAAAACATGATTAATGCATTAGGAAAAAAGCATGTTCGAATCAAGTGGGTACTTCATATGTTGGGAAAACCCAAACTGGTTGCAACTCAAAAGGTGTGGAAAAACATATGAGCTCTCATTAATTATATGTGTTAAACAAATTTTTAAAAAAATTATGTTAAAATGCATTTCATGAGATATGGAATTTAAAACGTCATCTCTGTTATTGAGTCATATAAAAAAAAGAAAACGAAAAAAAACCACTTACCATGAGAAATCGAAACCATAAAAATATAAATAGAATTTTCATTGTATCAAGAAACAAAGCACTGCTGCTGGCTTCCATCCATTATTAATCTCCTCATAAATATGCGTAACTACGCGAGGTTGGTACGGTGGCGGACCTACGTAATATCCATATGTATGTCTCTATATGAATCACATATAAAAATGTTGATATGTAATGATCTACTACGACTACTGCTTGGTGGGGTACTAACTGAAAGACGAAGAAAAACTCATTGCGCCCAATAAGTACACCACCAAACTTGATGTCTTGCCTACATACGCACATCTGTATTTAGACAATCTGCAATATGGAGCAACAAACAACCAACGCACATACTACAAATGATAAGAAGTGCATCGCGACGAACGTCGTCGTCATTTTCTGTAACTTCATCGCCAAAAAATGTTGAAGCAGAAATTAAAAAAAAAAATTAATGTTGATGCAATGAAAAACTGCATTTGGAAAATGTATGCGAAAATTTTTTGGGAATTGAAAGCTTAAAAATGGTTGAAGTATTTATATACCCTCCACCATTCTATGGAGGGTATATTAACTTTGTCATTCCGTTTGTAACTCCTCGAAATATTTATAATTGACCCTACAAAGTATGTATACTCTGGAACAGCGTTAAATTCTATGACGATCTAGCGGTGTCCGTCAGTCTGTCGTTCTTTCGAACGAATTGAGGTAGAAGGCTAAAATTTTGCATGCATACATAGTTTACCAGTAGGTATGATAAGTTCCAGTAGGCATGTATAGCCCCCATATAACGGTATTTCCCGATATTCGATATTGTCATGATTTTAGTGACAGTATTTACCTGAATTATTTCAAATTTCATATTTAAAATTCGTAATGGGTACTACAGCCTATGACAAAAAATTTTCATGCAGGTCCACTTCCTCGTATAGCCCCCACATAACGGTAGCTCCCAATATTCGGTATTTTGATGATTTCAGCAACATTATTCACCGGAATCGTTTCAAATTTTGTATTTGGAGATATTAGTGGTTACTACTACCTATGGGAGAAAAATTCGTATGCAGGTCCACGTCCTTGTATAGCCCCCATATAACGGTAGCTCCCAATATTCGGTATTTTTATGATTTGTGCGACATTGTTCATCGGAATTGTAACAAATTTCGTATTTAAAGTTCGTAATGCGTACTACAGCCCATGACAAAAATCGTGTGTAGGTTTACGTTTTCGTATATCCCCCATATAACGGTACATCCCGATATTCGGTATTTTGACGGTTTTAGCAACATTATTCACCGGAATTGTGCGACATTGTTCACCGGAATGGTAACAAATTTAGTATTTGAAGTTCGTAATGGGTACTATAGCCTTTGATAAAATTTCGTAAGCAGGTCCTCGTCTTCAAGTTTTTATACCCTACACCACAAGGTGGTCAGGGTATTATGTCCTTGTGCATTTGTTTGTAACAGGCAGAAGGAAACGAGATAGACCCATAGTTCCTTTTGATGATCTGCATAGAATCACATTCTGAGTCGATTTATGCATGTCCGTCCGTCCGTCTGTCCATGTATTTTTGTAAACAAAGTACAGGTCGCATTTATTGCCCGATCCAGATGAAATTTTGCAGAGATCTTTTGTTTGGCCCAAGGACGAACCCTATTGAAATTGGAGATAATCGGTCAAAATTTAGATATAGCTCCCATATATATCTTCGTCCGATTTGCTTTTAATTAACCACCAAACGTGTAATATCAGCCCGAATAGTATGGAATTTTGCATATACAACCAAATTAGGCCTGAAAATATGTATGCCAAATTTGATCGAAATCGGTTCAGATATAGCTATAGCTCCCATATATATTGTTCACCCGATTTGTTATTTTTATCCACCGCCGCCGTAATATGCACTATGCAACAACAATATTTGGGTAAATATATCAAATAAAGCTCAGAAATACATTTGCTAAATTTAATTCAGATCGGTTCAGATTTGGATATAGCTCCCATATATAACTTCGTCCGATTTACCTTTTATTGGATGGCACTTTGTCCAATGGGATGGCACTTACGACCGAATTGAGTCTAGAAGCTAGTATGTCAAATTTGGTGAAGATCGGTTCAGATATAGATATAGCTCCCATATACTGTTCATCCGATTTGTTATATTTGTTACCCACAACCGTAATATGCACTCCGTAACAACGATATTCAGGGAAATATATCAAATACAGCTCAGAAATATCTTTGCCAAATTTTATCGAGATCGGTTCAGATTTGGATATAGCTCCCATATATATCTTTATCCGATTTTAAATTAATTGTGCACCAAATGGGCAATACAATTCCGAATTTAAAAGATACAAATGCTTCGGCATATTTAGTCCTTTGAACTTTAAATTATAAATGTAATCATAGCGTGTATGAGTGAATTCTCCCATAAAAACTTTTAATTGTTATGTGGAGCTCTACTTAATTAGCAAAGTGGTGTAGGGTATCATAAAGTCGGCCCCGCCCGACTTGAAGACTTTCTTTACTGGTTTTTTTTTGAAAAATGTTCAAGTTCCTTCCAAATGGTAGAGGGTATTAAAAGTTCGGTCCGGCCGAACTTAGCTGCTTTTTTACTTGTTATTTTGTATAAATTTTCCATTTGATCAGCAATACTCAAAGTCGGTGTGCAATATTTTAAGTAAAAACCAATAATCCTGAAATATATCAAAAATATTATTAGTGAATGAATTAGAAATAGTTGTGGATTTATAAAACGATTTTTTATTTGTAAATTTTACCAAATATCTTCATTAAAAATTAACTTTTTTTTAATAAAAAAACGGTAGCCCGCCAAAAATCTCATTACTAAAAAATCTTGTTATTTTTAAGTTGAATATGGACTTTTTAAAAATCGACAGGAACCCAGCAACAAATCTTTATATCAAATAATAAGTTTAATAAGCACATTTTCTAACAACCAGCAACTGTTTACAAATCTTTATTATAACATGGACATGTGATCGGAAGAAAATATTTAAGAAACCTTAGGTCTTGGTGGACCCAAAAAGTTAAAAAAATACAATTGTTCTACTTTAAAACACTAGAGTTGCATTTGTCTTTAATATCACACACTATTTGGCGGCGAATTGGGAAAAAGTGCTAAATTTGTCGACAGTAAAACAGGGTTTCTAGAGACCAACATTGCTGATCTTTTTTATGGTACATTTCAAGTATATAAACTTCTTTTAATCAAAAACTCATAGTGAAATTTGATGTAGAATAATTCTCCCTTTGAAACTTTCCCCAAAAAATGATGTTTTAAGGAGGATTTCGACTTAGAAAGGTGTTCAATTAGCATTATACAGGGTGAGATAAAAAAACTGCAACAAAGTTAAACGCCATAATTTTAACATTTTTTTTTAAATTCTATTGAATGAAAGCAAAAAATATCGGAAATAGCATAAAATTTTAGATTAAGTTTAGATTTGTTCGAACCTTTGGCACGAACAATGGACTTCAAACGGCCAATGAAACCGTCACAGGCTGCCCGAATGTTGCTCTGCCATATTTTGACCCATTCCCGGCGAAGCACTTGCTTGAGGTGATCGACGCATTTGATATTTTTTAGTGCCAACCTTGCTTTCCAAAATACTCCAGACACAATAGTCCAACGGATTGGTATCCGGAGATTTTGGTGGCCATTGTGCGCTGGAAATGAAGCGAGGAATCTCATTTTGTAATCATTCTTGGGTGGCGCCTGCTGAGTGCGGTGGTGCTGAGGCCTCTTGGAATGTCCAAGGTGTGCGGCCAAAATGCTTGCGTGGCCAAGGCCTACAAAGAAATCACACTATCACGCTGGAATTTCATCACGAATAATTTTTTTTTTTTCTGGAAAATTCTCAACAAAATGCTTTTGTACGCTTGCAAACAATATAATGAGCTGTCACTGGAATAATTGTAACAACTATCGGACCAGTTGCTTAGAAATGACAGCAGTCTGAAGTTGGTTGCAGTTTTTAGCTCACCCTGTATACCCTACAACACTATGTGCTGGGGTATTTTAAATTTGATTGGACCAAAAATTATGTAAGACCTCGAAATATTGGTCCCCGATATGGATCTTTCTGCCTCGACGAGCTGAGTCGATCTAGCTATGTATGTCCCTCCGTCCGACTGTCCATATTATTTTTAATCACGCTACAGGTCGCAAATATGGCCCAATTCTCTCGAAATTGAAAATGAAGGTGGGTCTAGAGCCAGAATAGAAGCCTTTTGTTTTGGGGATGATCGCAAAGTATTTAGGGGTCAAAATGGACCAAAACAGAAAAATTTCCCGATTTTTCTTTTGCACTACAGGTCGCAATTATAAAGTAATCGACGCGGAATTTTGCATGAAGTTAGAGTGTATGGCTAGGCAGAAGCCTACCAATTTTTACGGTTATCGGCGAGGAAATGCGTAAATATTGGGCAAATGGCTGCGATCAAAAAACTAAGGGTGACATCTGGGCAAGGCTCATGACATCATTTCAAATGCGAAATCTTCCAAAATGGATTTGGACATAAGGAGGCTTTCAACATATTGTAGTGTTGTGGGGTATCACATGGTCGGCCCCGCGCTTCTATAGCCTTTGCTTGCTTGTTTTTATTTCATTTCTTCAGCAAAATGAAAACTTTACGACACAGTTTATAACTAGAAATCATTATATTTTCAATATTCCTAAAGTACTAACGTTGATCATAAGTAAGTATTTCCTATCGAAAGGTGGGCGGTCTTCAAGGAAAAAGGATGTGATATATCTACGCAAACAAATTATTTATTCTAATTGGACAGCGGTAGGATATTTTTCTTTCACTACAAATTTGCTGCTATTTATAAATAAAATTGTGGGAATCGGCAATGTGTGCGCCTAATTTCCAGGCTTATTTATTCAACATAACAATATAATACTTGGAAAAATACTTGACACAGACATGTGAAAATTCTACATAAGGCCAAAAATAACATTGCCACCATTTATTGTCAATCATGCCGCCTCGTCAGACTCACACAAATGACAACATACAGCGACAATAGCAGAAAAGGTAAATTATTTTAAATTATCCAAATAAGTGTCCTCATTTACATCACCATCTTAGTTGCCGTCATTGCGTGAGCAACGGCACAGCTCCAAAACGTAGCAAACCAAACCAAACCAACCCAGTTATCTGCCTGCCTAGCTACCAACAATCCCACCAACGATTTTCTCCGTCCACCATTATCATTAAATTATCTTATCAAAAGATACCCATAGATATTCCCTAATCTGGTAAAAAAAGAATATCATATAAATTAATGTTTACTTTCACTTAATATCTTTCACAAAAAATAGGTGGTCCGTCGTTTGGTTGGTTTGTGGGATGGTTGGTTTGGTATGCTAGGCCACCCTTTACCCTACATTAGCTGGTGGAAAATATTCTAGGCCGGCTGCGGTTAATAAGGTTGAATTTTCTTTTTGAGCGGAGTTTAATGTGTGTTAAGAACGCACAAATAACTCGTTTATTGTGCATACACATGTATAGGTGTACATGTGGGGTACACAAGAGACCCTTACGTTCACCACGCACACATGCATGCACTCTTATGTACCTAAACACTTGATACCATAGACCATACATATATATATACCTATATAAGAGAATATCTAATGAGTGATGATGATATGACTGGTATTCATCAATATATACATACCACCACCTAAACAACAGCGAACCACCTAACACCACCACCACCATTGCGCCAGGCTGCCACCTTTCTATAACGCCATAGAAAAAAAAACATCCTCTAAAGTACTTGGGTCGGCACATACTTGTTCTACTTATATGAGAATAATCACATTTGAATGTTATCGTAAGTGTACGCAGACTTTGTTTTTTCGATGTTGTTGGTGTTGCTGTTTTGTTACACGCAAATGAAAGCTGTTATATTTTCAGCACCCTCATGACCCCCATACCACCCCACCTCTGATGGTTTGGTGTGGGGGGGGGGTTCGGTAAAAAACAACCTAACAATGGACAAATGATGTACGCATTAAACTGGCGAAGGATCTAAACGGATATTATTATTATTGTTATTCTCATCATTTTCATTTTGGTATTCTTCCTTTTTAACAAATGTCCTAACAATTTCATTAATCTTATTTTTGATGACGATTTGGTGCGTGCATGAGTGTTTTATACGCTGCGGGAGAGAGATAAGGTAAAATTATGGACAATAGCTTTTATTTGAATATCCTTTTTTGCTGCTGTTGTCAGATTTGCTTGGCCATGTCATTTGATGGCAATCACCACAATGGTATTCAAAAAACAATGGACAGTCATAGCTTCAGTTTTCCAAAGAAATAAATGTTGCTGGCAGTGAGTTCTATTTTTGTCCTACCTTCTAATTTGATCTTTTGTCTAAGAATTTTAGGAATTTATATCTATTATTTTGTTGTTGCAAAATGGTCAGGCTTTATCCCTTTATTGTTGTTTTTATAAAAACAACGTTTGTTTATTAGTGGAGAACGATGGTAATGTTTACCAGGAGGTAAGGGAGGGAATACCTAGGTTTCGGAAAGAGCCACCAATCCTCATCAGTTCCCTTGTTTTGTCTGGGATATTCTCCCCAGAAGTTATTTTAAAAATAACTTCTATGACAAAAAACATTTTTTACCCAAGTGACGAGATCGTAAGCTCAATAGAAGAGGAACCAAAGAATTAAATAAAACTAAAATTCTTTTGGAAAGTCTTCTAAATCTTACAACCGCAATTATAAACATTTACATCTTTCTCCACTTGTTATGCTTTCGTTCAACCTGAACGAAGTAGCATAACCGTGTAAGTTGGTTTTATCTGTTAAAATAAAAATGATCAGGAGGTTCCGTTATATGGCCGCTATACTAAAACGTGGAGCTATACGGACGATATTCTGCCACCAGAAGTAGAACCCGTTACAAACTCTTAATACCATATTTGGAACAATTCCATGGGAAATATTGAATATAGGGAGTTATACAGGGTGAGATGAAAAAACTGCAGCCAACTTCAGACTGCTGTCATTTCTAAGCCACTCGACTGGAAACCCACATGTGGCTATCGTTAGAACACTCCAGCATTTAAATGTGAATAAATCTTTGGTGTCTCGTATCATCGCTCCTTAGCGTAGCACGACGTCAAGTAAGTGGACGGAAGAAAACAGCAACATCAGCAGAAGTGGTTCGAAAAGTAAAGAAGCGACTTGATCGAAACCCTCGTCACAGCGGCCAAAATGGCTCATAAACTGAACATATCGCAATATTCCATTCGGCAAATATTGAAAAATGATGCCGGGGTAAAGCCATTGAAATTCCAAAAAGTGCAGAAACTTACACCGCAACAGAAAGAAAATAGACTCAAAGAGCTAAAGAGTTGTTTCGCTTGATCGAAATTGGTGAACTGCCGCATTTTGTTTTCTCCGATGAGAAAACATTCGTTGTCCAGCAATTTGTAAATAAACAAAATGACCGTGTTTCCTTGCCAAAGAGGTCAGCTGAAAATGTGCACCTTCGGTTGGCCACCAGAACTTAAGCGCTGGCCATTGTGATAGTGTGGGCCGCCATAACTGCCGATGTTCGCTCTCCGCTCGTATTAATCGATCGTGGCATCAGAATAAATGCCGAATATTATCGCAAAAATATTCGGGATGGTGTATTAAAGCCTTGGGCACGCAAATATTTTGGCCACAGAACTTGGGCAATGAGATTCCTCGCTTAATTTCCAGCGCATAATGGGCACCAAATTCTCCGTTTGAAGGCCATAATTCGTGCCAAAGTTGACCAATTCGGACAAATCTTTCTTTCAATGAAATTAAAAGAAAATTGTAAAAAATATTGCGTTTGCAGTTTGTTGCAGTTTTTTTATCTCACCCTGTACGTTCTCGTTTACATTACCTAAAATTAAAGTTATATTTAATATTCGTTTCAAATGCTTTTTAAAATTCAATAACCTCTTCCTAAACACAATGACCCACAATTTGGTTTGTTTTTTTTTTTTTTTCGTTTACCACATGCAAGTTAATAACTGGTCATTAAACTTATTTTAAACCATGACTCACCTGTATTCCTGATTCGTACAATTACAGCAAACGTATACAAAATATAAGACGTGCATAGAATACTTAAGTTCAACACCGCAATGGAGCTATAAAAGAATTTTCTTTGTATCAACGACTTGGAATAATGATCGGATATGCTATGAAAATGGTATTAATTTCAAATAGGATCGCTCACTCTGTATTTCACACTTTCTTTCATATACATACATTAAAATATAATGTATTAAACTGTCCTGGCCTGGAAAAATGGAATATTAGATCTCTTTCCAGAAAAAGTATTTTTAATGCTAGACAATGGATATTCCATATCGCCCTATAACATATATTTCGACGGACGTTTACACAAAATTAAAAGCAACCTGTGACTTATGATAATACCACATACAGCATTAATTTTTCTCCTTTCTTTCAATTGCAGACTATGACCCTAAAGTGGTGGAACAAAAGGAACAGGCTCAGCCTGCTTGCCTACCGTTGAGCTATGTTCTACGTTTCATTTCGGATGATGCCCGCAAAGAAAGTCCCTTCCTAACGACCAATAATGCCGGCGCTGCGGATCTCAAACGTAAACTGGCGATTAAACATCACAGTTATAGTATGTCTTCGTCTAATCGCAGTAATACGCCAACTGGTGAGCTAACAAAATTAAAAAAAAGAAATATTTTTTAAAAAGTCTCGCACATTGGAGTATATTAATTTTCGGTTTTTTTTTATCTTTTGCAGGCAGCGAAATGGACGAAGACGAAATGGTTGTTTCCGAGTCGGAGGATAGCAATGATTCATGGACAACCGAAGAATTTAGTTCTGAATTCATAATGCGCTACGGCAGCAGGTGGGATTGGCACTCAATGATGCCGCCGGCATCTTTAGTTTTTTAATTGTGTCTATTTAAATCTCTCTATCTATGTTTGTAATTGTTTTCATGTCAAATCGTTGTCATGTTGCCACCCTCGACTTGGTCACTGTCCAATTGAACTAAAAGGCATTCCGGATCTGGCGGCAATGGCACACCAGGCAATGAAAAACCATTTGCATGCCCTGTTCCGGGATGTAAGAAGCGTTACAAAAATGTCAATGGAATTAAGTACCATTCAAAGAATGGTCATAAAAAGGATGGCAAGTAAGTTGGGTTGAATTCTGGGTGCTGAGATGAGAACTAGGAGAGTATCTAATGGAATTTCTTTGCAGAGTACGCAAGGGATACAAATGTCACTGTGGCAAAAGTTACAAAACCGCTCAGGGTTTAAAAAGTCATGCATTGGTGGCCCATAACTCGTCGCCGGAAAATGTATTGGTAACCCAAACGGCTTTGGGAAATGTTTTGTCGGCTAGCGGTGGTAACGCTGGCAGTGGTGTTGGTGTACTTATGCAACGCAGTAGCTCACCATCTCAATCATTGGGCTCGTTGAGCCCCTCAAGTATTAGTAATATGTCTAGCGGGGCCAGCAGTTGCCATGGCAGTGGCGGCGGAGGTGGCAGTGGAAACGGTAGCCAAAATATATTACAACATTTCTCGAATACCAACCACAGTAATATAAATGCCGGGCAAACGGTTAATTGTTTGGCTCAGGCCATTAATGGAAATGGAGCGGCAACATTAAATTTGCAGCAGCAGCAATCACAGCAGACGCAACAACAGCAGCAGCAACAATTTAATACTACTGCCAATAATCATCAACAAATTGTAACTGCAGCCGCTGTTGGTGGCAGCCTTGGAACAACACTACTCAACAATAACAGCAACACCATAGCAGCAGCCGCAAACTCCTCAACCCTGGCAAACGCTACAGCAGCAACAGGTAACAGCAATAATCTAATTCGCAACACCATCAATTTGGTGTCTTTGAAAGCCGCCACTGGCTCTCATCATCACAACAATAACAGTGGTAATAATAGTAATGGTAACAGTATAACGGTAACTAAAACAGCAGCCGCCACAAATTTATTGGCCGCCAATGCAGCAGCTAGTAAAATATTGAAATTAGCAACAAATGTTGCTGCTGCAGCTGCGGCCAATAACAATGGTAACAATGTGCTCCTGGAACAACATCAATACATAACTAAACAACAGCATCATCAACAACAACAAACTTTGGGGGCAGTTACAAACACGCCCACCAAAATAACTCTACCAAATTTGGTAAATTTAGGCATACTGACACCGGCAACATCGCCCACAAAAACGAATCAATCAACGTTGACATTTACCACACAACAACAGCAGCAACAGCAAACGCTTACCAATGCGCTTAATAGCCTAACGAATGCCACACACATTTTGCAACAGCAAAAAACTATGCAGAATCATGGGAATTCTAATATAACAACCACAACAACTACTAACCCCACAACTAACAATCTATCCGTCGGGACAAACAAAACAATATTCTAATTATAGAACAGCAGCAGCAACAACCACAACATTTACAATCCTCCTCATCTACATCATCGGCTGCTTCATCAGCAACCATAACGTCGGTGTCATCTCATTCCCAAGCAACAATGTCGTCATCATCGGTGACAACCTTGTCATCGTCCTCGTCGACATCGTCGTCATCCCAGCAACATCTTCCATTAACTCCCATTAGTCCAAATAATGTAAGTTTAACGCAGAAAACCACTGCAGCAGCTGTTGCGAATGTTTTGAATGTGGCTTCATTGCAACAACAACAACAACACAAAAACAAACATCAACAGCAACAACAACCGCAGATTGTTGGTAGCATTCACTTATCTCAAATAACATCATCTAGTAATGGTAATATTAATAAGCAGCAGCAACAACAACAGCAAACTATTACCCAACACATAACGGCATCATCGCCGCCACCCTCAATGGCCAATTCGCCAAATAGTAGTAATTCTTCTCAAAGTGTTGGCAGCAGCAACAGTGGTGGCGGCGTTAACAACGGCCAAAATCTACTGTCTAATGATGTGGTTGCTTTAACTGTTGCCGTTGCTGATGCTGGTGTTGGTTCTTTAAGCGAGGAAACGTAGCCTATACTAAAGAAACTATTAATGCGACGAAAATTTAAATAGATCTTTTATTCCACTTGCATATATAGAATCTTATAAACAAACAAACAAATGCCTCTATCTCTTTCTCTAACAAAAACATATTTTTATTGAAATGTTAATCCGGTTGATAGTTCTCGTGTTTTTTTTTTTTTTGTAATTTATTATATTTTTATTTATTAATTAAATTATTATTTGTAAATATTTTGTTTATAGGTTTTGTAGACATTAAAATTGCTTTCTGGTTTTTGTATTATACAGGATTTTGATATATTTTTTTAATTCATAGTGTAAAACTTGAATCAATATTTTATTATTCATATTTAGCTGCCGAAAGACTAAAGGAAATAGGGAGAGACTTAGAATAGAGCTTTCTCTTTGTAGCCGCTGACATTTTAAAACCTTAATGAAGTGATTTGGCTGAAGAATAGATTACTGAATAACCTGTAATAATCAATGTTAAAAATTTCTTCATATACATGATAGGTATATGGAGCAATTGTTTATTTATTGTGTTCATTTTAAAAAAATACAGGGTGAGGTAAAAAAAACTGCAACAAAGCCAAACGCCATAACTTTTACAATTTTTTAAATTTTATTGAATGAAAGCAAAAAATGTCGGAAATAGGATCAAATTTGTTCGAATTACTGACCTTTGGCACGAATTATGGACTTCAAACATCCAATGAAACCGTCACACGCTGCCCGAATGTTGCTCTGCGGTATTTTGGCCCATTCCCGGCGAAGCGCTTGCTTGAGGTGATCGACACTTTGGTATTTTAAGTGTCAACCTTGCTTTCCAAAATACTTCAGACACACACAGCCCAACGGATTGGTATCCGGAGATTTTGGTAGCTATTTGCACTAGAAATTAAGCGAGGAACCTCATTTTGTAATCATTCTTGGGTGGCGCGTGCTGAGTGCGATGGTGCTGAGTCCTGTTGCATTTTTTCTGATGCCACGGTCGACTAATACGAGCGGAGAGCGACCACCGGCTGTTTTGGCGGCCAACCGAAAATGCACATTTTCAGCTGACCTCTTTGGCAAGTAAACACGATCATCTTGTTTGTTTACAAACTGCTGGACAACGAATGTTTTCTTAACGCGAATCAACTCTTTAGCTCTTTTGAGTCTATTTTCTTCCTGTTACGGTGTAAGTTTTTGCACTTTTTGGCATTTCATTGTCTTTACCCAGAGTTCATTTTTCAATATTTCCGAATGGAATATTGCGATATGTTCAGCTTACGAGCCATTTTTCGGCCACTGCGATGCGGGTTTCGATCAAGTCGCTTCTTTACTGTTCGAACCATTTCTGCTGATGTTGCTGTTTTCTTCCATTATCACGGTAACGAGCGATGGTACGAGACACAAAAGATTTATTCACATTTAAACTCTGGAGTACTCTAACGATAGCCACTTGTGGTTTTCCAGCCAAAAATAAAGAAATCACACTATCACGCTTCAATTCCATCACGAATAAGTTTTTTCTGGAAAATTCTCACCAAAATGCGTTTGTGCGCTTGTAAACAATATAATGAGCTGTCACTGGAATATTTTTAACAGCTGTTGAACGAGTGGCTTAGAAATGACAGCAGTCTGAAGTTGGTTGCATTTTTTTCATATCTTCCTGTATATATACTGAAAAAGAAAGAAAAAAGGAGTGCAAACGTATAGCAGTAAAAATAAATAAAAATAGTGAGTAAATTAGCAATAACGGTCTATGCGTTCTAAATTGCCCATGGTATCCCACACAAACAGAAAACTATAAATTTGCAGGCCTTGCTTGATTATGATTGACTGGACGGCGAGGCGCAATGAACAGACCTCTTCTTCCGAGGTTTGACTTGTTATATTGCGTCTTGATTATTTTTTATGAATGAGCCAGGGTTGATCATAGTAGAACTGTGCCTTTTTTCCATGCCAATTTATCCCTCAATAAGTTTTATATCGCAAACAATTTATTTATGAGACTTTAAAACAATGCCTCTTATCGGTTGGCGTTATTAGACCAATTGAATATCGTTAAAAAAACTACACCACTGTTGTATTAACTCGAGATTACATACAATCTGATCTGTTGAAAAGTTCTTTTTTTTTAAAAAAGAAGAAATGTAGCATAGACAACACCATTCATTTTGACAACAGTCTTTTTCTTTACACTCATTCGCAGCAAGCTAAATATGTATTTAAATCTGATAAATCATTTGAAGCCTGATTTACATAATGATCATTTCTTTAATTTATAAACATTCGTTCGTTCCTTACCATATAACCCTCTCTAATCCAAAAGAAAGAAAAATACCCATTCACTATTAATCACTTAACAAAGAGTTTGCATTTAAAAAGCTTTAGTATACGATTGTAACAAGCTTAATCTCCGTATCTATAATATAAAACAAATCCCCAAAAATAATCAATACACTATATATACACAACTAATCTAATAGGAATATCATATTTACACATTCTACTTTTTTTTTAATTTAGAAAAAATAGACTGTTAGCTTAGCTCATTTAGTTAACTAATTTTAATATGTGCAATAATTCTTATTCTATATTTTTGTTTTCTTTTATTTAAAAACAAACACACATCCATTGCATTTTATAAACAAAAATCAATACGTATTAAAAGAAAAAAACGACTATCCTAATACATAGTGAAAACCTATTGATCTCCTTTATTTTATAAAAAATCTGAATTGCAACAAACATAAAAAATCACTTGAATTCAAATTAGTTTAATTTAGTGATGTTTCTAATTAAAAAAAAAACAAAGAAAAAACACCTAAAGTATTATTTCTTTTTTAAAAAGTAGCAACAACATTCTTTAATAAATTTAATTTATAAATAAATTTTAAGAAGTAATTAGACATTCTTTTTATCTATTAAAAACAACGTAGTGCAATAATTTGTATATTTTTTTGTTCTTCAAAATAAGTACATAAAAACGAATTAACTTGCAAAAATCTCCACAATGATCCCATATATAAGTTATTTATGCTCGAAACGCTTTTTTATTTTTAACAAAAACATCGATTAGATGGTTCGTTAAAAGGATTGTACATAAATTTGAATACATTTTGTAATTTAAAAAGTTTTTTAAATATTTCGAATTGGTGAAATTTGTATGCAACAAATTTCTATTATTTGTTTTATAAGAATGTTGCTAGAATTGCGATAGGCAATTTGTTAATGATATACATATTTAAAATGTTCTTCCTTTGATAGTAACTAGATAATCAACTTTTGCTGATGGCACTTCAAATGCAAATTCTTTAAATTTAAAATTAAGTTATGATGTGAAAAACTGAAATCTTCTAACTCTAATTCCTTCATTCAATTCTTCAAAAAGTATCGAGCAGTTGTTTTCGCCTTAGTTATTTTGTAAAACTGATCGTCTATAAAATTCTGAATCCTGTAGCCTGTTATTCATCAGTTTTCCTTTCATTTAGACGGAATTGAACGCAGGGAGGACGTTTCTTGCTGTTGGTCATACATGACTTCAGATTCATAATTCATCCTCGTTTTTTATACCCTCAGCCATATGGCTAGAGAGGGTTATATCATTTGATACTGTCAAAACGTGCCTAGTCGAAATAACGGTTTTAGACCCTAGGTCCTTTTGCACCAAATCCGTTTCAGAACATTTGGAGTCGATCTAGCGATGTCCGTCCGTTTGTCTGTCTGGTGCGCACAATAACTTTCAAAGGAAGTATCTAATTTGTTCCAAACTTGGTACATCGTAATATTTTTGTCAAACTTAAATCGAGCTCGGAGATGGGCAATATCGGTTCACTCCTTCTGGCACCTCACACACAAAAAGTCGAAAGTTTCAAAAAATATATTTTTTGCACAGAAAGGGAAAGGATAATCCGATTTTGGTCCAACTTTGCAAATCCTAATATTTGCTTCAGTGCTAGGTCATGTGGAAAATGGACCTCCCCACAAATTGCTACAATTTTCAATAATTACAACTCCTATAAGAATCCTTAAGAATCCAACTCTCCTAAAATTTCACACATACATATATTTTTGCTAGCACAAGATCTGTTGTAAAGATGCTTTATATCTCCGAACCCCTTCTGGTACCTCACCCACAAAGAGTCACAATTTTCATTACTTTTATCTGTCATAAATTGCGAAACAACTCTGTGATTCCTCACGACTTGCTATATTTAAATATATGTCTCTCGATCAGAATCCTGAGATGGATATGGAATATATGATTTCCCATAATTTGGATATACATGTTCGATTTTCTTATAATTTTGACCATACCAATATTTTTATTTGTATCAGACGAAGCAGGAAAATGGAATACTTCGGTCGACTATATCTTGTAGCTCACGCACATTTTAACATTTTTTAAAAATAATCACATATCTCATGTAAAGTCAAACCTGGCACGACGCAATATTTATATCATATTTATTTAGGTCCGATACGAAATGGACAATATTGGCCCATTCTTTCAAAACCCAATCCATAGATGGTCAAGAGCTTGAATAATCGTAACAAAGTCAAAATATTTTTAAATAATCGAACATTGGTTAGGGTATACATCTGTCGGCAAAACCGACCGATACTTTTTTACTTGTTTTTATGTATTTTAAATTAGAAAACTAGAGCAATTTTAAGGCACTTGAATTTTTAGCATACGCTTTAAATCGAGTACGGGTCTGATGCAGTCTTCTGTACACAACTAGCTAGAAATTTTGAAATTTTGATTAGAAATAGCCAATAGATGGCTGGTGTTTTTGGGGCTAAAGGGTGGGAATAACAACTTTGATAATCTTTAGCTCAAATGAAAACTTTTCATAATTTACCGTCGGACAAAAGCACGGAAAATATTTTGAAACTTTTTTTATCCCAATATTTTAAATATGTACATTCATATCTTTTACAAATTGAAAACAAAAACTTCACATTAAGTAAAAATACCAGATTTTCACAACACATCACAAATATTTGATTTTCACCCCTTGTTGCTTTTTTTTTCGTTTTAATTCTTGTACAATCAAAAACAAGACAATATTTCTATTTTCTTTTTTTTTTTTTTTTGAATACTATTTAGTTGGCTTTTGTGGTTTATTTTTTTCTTTTTTTCTGTTTCATTATTGCAGAGTCCTTCTCCACCTCCTTTTCTTTTAGTGGACAATTATTAGCCACTGCCATGCAGCAACATCAGCGTGGGGCTACAACAGCAGTTGCTAGCCATGGTAGTGGTAAAGGCGCCGGTGGTGGCAGTGGCAATGGTGTTGGCATCAATGGCGGCGGTGGTGGGGGTGGAGGATGTATCGTTGGTGTCAACAATAATGCCAATTGTTTTTATGCAGCAACAGCTCCACCAATGCAAACGGCAACCCTATTGCCATTTAGTAGCTCGGCTTCAAGTGGTCCATTAACGACTTTACAGCAACCACAACCACCTGCAATATCTCCCACATTTATAGAACACAAGTATTCGGCTAATACATTCAAAGAGAAATTCTTAGCCAATCTAAGACAAAATCAACAAAATGTTCACAATAAATTGAAATCTTTGAACTCCTCCTCCGCCTCCTTGTCGTCGTCGTCGTCGTCTTCAACTACTACTCAAATAATGGATAATCCGGAATCGGACAGTGGCAGTATTACTAGTGAAACATCAAATGTTGTAACAAAAAACTCTATAGAGACTGAAAATATTAATGATGATAATGGCGATAATGATGGCAATAATTATAATGATGAAGACAACAATGATCATGATGATTTTGATAATAATGGTAGTTGTGGTGTTGGTGGTGGCAATGGCAATACAGAAGGGGTGTTGGCATCGCTTTTTAATCTGGGTGAAGGAAATCCCGAAAAGTGTTCTATACAACAGCAATTAAATGAGACAATGAAAAACAATTTATATAAGAAAACTATAAATTGAATAACTTTTGTGTTTTTGTTTTATTTTTTTTTTTTAAATAGTTCACGACCATTTGCTTTGTTTTTTATTTGTTTTCTTTTACACTTTATCAAACATCTGTCCTCCCTTTAATAATACCTATCTTTGCCCCGCCCCTACTCTATCCCCCTTATCTCTTTATACATGGCTGTGATGTGTGGAATAAATATATTATAATTTTTATTTTTAGAGAATAAAAGGCTTTAGTTACATAAAAACATATTAAAAATGAAAACATATAGAAAAGAAAATAAAAGAACAATTAATCCATCAATGTCTTTCTAGCGCTTATTGTGGATGTTAATGGTTAGTAAGAGGATAATAAGAAAGACCAGTAAGGGACTTTGAAGAATACTTCTATGAGAGACACAAACCTACTTTTTAATAACATTGTGGAGATATATGCAAGTGAATTTGTAATATTCCTTTTAATTTTACTTTAATGTATAGAAGAAAATATTTGTTTTATTTTATTTACTAATTATTTTTTTTTTTTTTGTATATTTATTTATTTATTTTCTGTTTTTCTATGTGTACTTGGAATTTTGTTTGTTGTCTTATATTTATAATTTAAAATCGAATAAATGATATGATAACAAACATCAGTTAAAAGGGAATTTTCGGAAAAAAATATTTTGTTTTCTCTTTTGTAAAGAAAAACTACAGTATTTCACAATTGAATTTAGATATGTGTATATTTATTTACTATCTTTGGTTAAATGTATTTTTTCTGCATAAAATTCAAGTTCAAGTTCTCAAATACATTTATGCTCAATGGTGAAAAATATTTGAACATTATTTCAGCCAAGATTCGGTCGTTTAATTTGTATTTTTTTTTAATATTACGAGTCTTAACCTGGGAAAATCTGGTAAAACAAGTTCTAATAACGTTTTAAACTAACTTTTGTTTAAAATGTTATTTTAAAGTTCACTACAAGCCCCTTTTTAAAGTTATGAATAATTGAAAATTTAAATCGGCATTGGCTGTGGTTCAGTTTTCAAATATTTATTTGGCATTGGCAAATGTAAAACTTGAATTATTTTTTTGTTTGTTATGACAAAAAGTATGCATCCTTTGGTCTCACTTCTAAGACACGTATTAACATATTTATGTGAATAAAGGTTTGGTTGTGATGGTCATTATTTCCAGCCTACACTGAAACCTATTGGAAAAATGAGAGAAAAAAAAAACAGAAGAAAAACAAACTTCAAATCCCTATGCAATAAAAAATACTAAAAACACAAAAATAATTAAAAAATAATATAAAAATCCACAAAAATAGAACTCGCTGTATGTATATCCTAAATAATATAAAATAAAGCAAATATATATGGAATTTTAAAATTATTAAAACTATCTTGAACAGCAGTACACCACATCCTTTTCAGTACTCTCCTAATTCTCGTATCCAAACTATACTTACACCTCACATACATGCATACATAGCTAGCTATTCTCCCTACTCAATGAAAGATTAATAACAAAACAAATGAAAATCAATAAAAAAAAAACGATATAAAACCAGAAAACTAAACAAAAAAATTTAGTTACTAACGCTTAAAAAAATCATTGTCCACATTAATGTTTACATATGCATACTTGTAAGATTTTTTAGCAAAATATTATAGAAATATGTAATCTATTAAAAATAAAAAAAAATGAAATAATGTAACAAAAATCCTAAGAAACTAAAAACAGAAAACAAAAAAAAAATGTTGAATGAAACAAACAACCACTGTAGTTAAAAATATTTATAAATAATATGCTACTTCTTTAGCGTAATTTAAAGCAAACATGCAAAAAATATTAAGCAAATATTTATATAAACATTTTTGAAGAGTTATTTTCTTCGCCTAGTCACTATCGTATACATATGTAGTTAAATTAATTTTTTTGTAATTATATAATAATAATAAAAAAATAAAAAAAGTATGAAACTAGAAAATTCAAATATATACTTTTTTCTGAACACAAAAATTATTTAGGTTTTTATTTACCAATTTTTATAATTAAAAAAAATGACACCCAATAATGCCTCTGTTCTGATTTTCTTAATCTTCCGATTTTTTTTTTACTTAAATGTTTTGACTTTCGTCAAGAAAAGCATCAAAACACATATGTATTTGCTTAATAATTATATCGAAACGAAAACCAGCTCAGGGGCGTATGTATTTAAGAATTGTGTTGAAGGGGATTTGATTAAATTTTAAATAATTACATTCTTTTTGCGATTTTCATGCGGATTACCAATATTTATGGGTAATTTTTGCAAATTTCGCCCTTAGATGGAGATCGGATAAATCTAATTCTTTTGAATAACGAAATTTATGCTTGAGAGCAACAGAATGTACAGGGTGAGATAAACATTATTAGGGAGAGATTTTCATTTTTTTTAATTTTATTGAAAAAAAAAACGTCGGAAATAGCATCAAATTTTAGAATAAGTTTAGATTTGTTCGTATTGGCCTCCTTTGGCATGAATTATGGCCTTCAAACGGCCAATGAAACCGTCACACGCTGCCCGAATGCTGCCCTGCGGTATTTTGGCCCATTCCCGGCGAAGCGCTTGCTTGAGGTGGTCGACACTTAGGTATTTTTAGTGTCAATCTTGCTTTCCAAAATACTCCAGACACAATAGTCCAACGGATTGGTATCCGGAGATTTTGATGGCCATTGTGCGCTGGAAATGAAGCGAGGAACCTCATTTTGTAACCATTCTTGGGTGACACGTTCTTAGTGCGATGGTGCTGAGTCCTGTTGGAGTGTCCAAGGTCTGCGGCCAAAATGTTTGCGTGCCCAAGGCTTTAATACATTTATTCTGATGCCACGGTCGATTAATACGAGCGGAGAGCGTCCATTAGCTTTTATGGCGGCCCACACCATCACCATGGCCGGCGCTTGGGTTCTGGTGGCCAACCGAAGGTGCACATTTTCAGCTGACCTCTTTGGAAAGTAAACACGATCAATTTGTTTGTTTACAAACTGCTGGACAACGAATGTTTTCTCATCGGAGAAAACCAAATTCGGCAGTTCACCATTTTCGGTCAAGCGAAGCAACTCTTTAGCTCTTTTGAGTCTATTTTCTTTCCGTTGCGGCGTAAGTTCTTGCACTTTTTGGAATTTTAATGGCTTTACCCCGAGCTAATTTTTCAATATTTGCTGAATGGAATATTGCGATATGTTCAGCTCACGAACCATTTTTCGGCCACTGCGAAGCCGAGTCGCTCCTTTACTTTTCGAACCATTTCTGCTGATGTTGCTGTTTTCTTCCGTCCACTTCCTTAACGTCGGGCTACCAGTATCACAGTAACGAGCGATGACACGATGCACAAAAAAATTTATTCACATTTAAATGCTGGAGAGCTCAAACGATAGCCACTTATGATTTTCCCGCCAATTATAAAGAAATCACGCTTGAATTCCATCACGAATAACTTTTTTCTGGAAAATTCTCACCAAAATGTACGCTTGTAAACAATATAATGAGCTGTCACTCGAAAAATTTTAACAGCTGCCAGTTTTTTCATCTCATCCTGTATATGTTCTCGGTCGGCACTTCTTATGGATAGAGCTCAGATATTTATTGTCTTTTTAAACAGGTTAGGTGAAATACGTGGCAGACCCAAGTGTGTGTCCCGTCACTTGATATCTGAAGACATTCGAGAAGAAATATACAAAGGGGTGTTAGCCGTAATGGAATTGTTATTATAACGTTGTTACCATCAACGATTTCCAAAAATGTGTCCGTTATGCACAACATTTTCACCATAGTGTAAAATGTTTATAGAACTAAATCCATTATTCTTTACATAATTTGAATTCAAATATGAATATCATCTTAAAAATCCAGCAGTTTATTTGAAACAGAACGAATTTTTATAAGCAATATTGCCTAAGACACTATACACATAAAATTCACGGATTAAGATTCCTATTCCAATATCCGTGAATTTTATGTATATAGTGGCTTCGGTAACATTGCAGATAAAAATTCGAAGAATGTATCGGGGTCTTTTTGGTCCTTTCTTTAAAATTGGTTTAAAAATGTTCTTTAAACGGGATCGTAGCAAGTCAAAATATTCTGTAAAAATATTTGTCATGAAACGATGACGTCAAAGACAAAAATATTCTTCATCAAAGTTTTCTATAATTCGGCAAAGAAAAGTAATGTCTATTTACACTGTATGTCAAAAATTTGCATTTATGTTCCCAAAAAATTCCTCAATTTTTCTACGGACTTTTTTTTCAAGTTGACGCATTTGGTACATCAATTATATAATGATACCCATGATTTTATTTATTGCAAGAGTATCGGTCATATTTTCAAATCGAGTTCTTTTTCTTCGAGTGTTAGGGCGTTATATTTCAAATTCGATTTCGAAAAGTTAAACCGATGATGATGCTAGAGAGTGTAGGAAAAATGTTCACTTTTTATAGGTTTAACTAGTAGTATGTGATACGTCGCACAGAGGGGTTAAATCACAAAACACGGAGATTAATTGAAAAATGAAATTCGTCTTTTGGAATAAATGTTTTTAAACTATTATAGAACACTAAATTCTACTTCAGTACCGAAAATTACAAAGTCATACGTTGATTAGTTTTTTAATTACACTGTGGCAAAGTTAAGAAATATTTCACTTTTTCGCAAGAAGGAAAAAATTTGTCTTTGGTTTTTTGAGAAGTGCAATAATTTAGTTTTTTTTCATCAAAAGTTATTATTTTAAAATTGAAACATCGAATACAGGTAGTTATCAGTGTTTTAGAATAAAAAAGTTTTAAAAATAATGATGTAAAAATATTTTAAAAATTAATTTAAAATATTACCATATTTTCACCATATCCGAAAAGTATGTGGAGTTTTAAAAAAATAATATCGAGAAGGTCTTAAAACTTTTAATTTTGTATTTTAGTATGGAATGTCATCTTTCATAATCAACAAAAAAACTTGTGTCCTTGTTTGCCGTTTTTGTTTAATTTAAAAAAAATGGTGAAAATAGTCAACTGATTTTGCGGTGAATGTACTTTGATCTTGTTCTCTGTTTTATTTGTTTTTTTTTTTGGTCTTTCTAAAGAAGTTTCTCTTGGGTTTTTATCCTGTTATTAACTGGAATTCTAAACTATATATAAAACTATACATAAAAGTATTTCAGTCTCTTTAAAAAATCAGTGGTGAGTGAGTTCTCCCTCAATTTTGACTGATGATCCTATCAAAGACAATACGAGAGATGTAAGGGAGGATTTTTTTCTAAATATATTGTAAGGTTTTAGTTTATTTCAGATAGGAAGGCTTAATTGTCAGCCAGTTTCGTATATATATTTCTTTATAATTATTCCTTTCCTTATAAAAATATGTAGTATTTTTGTCTTCAGATTTAAAAGGTTTTACAAAGGATAAATTATTTTCGCTTAACTGAAATTTTGGATTTATATAGGCAATTTTTGTAATATTTCCATCCATCCATTGGGAAACAAAATGCCAAATAATAAGATTGTAAAAAGATCTGTCTGAAACCCTCAAAATACCTAATATTAGGAAGAAATTCCCAAAATACATAAAATTTGGGACTGCCGTTATATACGGTCAATACTTAATAGCGGATTCATCTTCATAAAATTTAGAGCAAAAATGAATGTCTGAGCAAAATTTCAGAGCGATAGAATGCTTCCCTGAATTAATCTCCGTTTTTGGGCATCTCACCCCACTGTGCGTCGGTAAGTAATCCAGATAGATAAAACCCTTCATTAAAATCAATATTAATACAGATTTTCCCAAACCTAACACAATTCTTAATTTAAATGCTCGATTACGCACTACAAATGAACTCATGAGATTATTTACTAAAAGTGAACAAATCAAATGAGGCTGAAAAACACTTGTCATTGGCCCTTAAAAATAGCGTTAAGAGTGTGTGAATATGTATGGCGAACGAAGCGAACACACTCCTACTTAAGAAAATTAGCTGTCATGTATAAGTTTTCCAAGATGTTAACATGAGATTTTGACAGAAGATGAATTTTAAATTTGTGTCGCTAACTAAAAATAAACAAATCATTTAGTAAATGAGCGATATGCAATCTTACGTTTTGTTCAAAACAAAATATCATGTAGTTCAATTGTTGTACATAAACGGGCCCCAAGACGATACATACAATAAATAGTTTTAAAAGAGACAAAAAAATAAAGGAAAATTGTTTTGAAAAACAAAAAATGATTATCTAATTAATTTTAAATAAACACTTCATGTAATCGTTGCTTAATTACATATGTGTGTGTGTTCGAATTTTTCAAATAACTGTAATTATTATTAATGCCAAATCAATCGAATAATAAATCTAAAATAAAAAGAAAAATGCATATACAAATTGATAATGATTTATAACGAACGATATAACCTCACAGTTGTTTTAATTTTTGTAATGGTATTATTAAGTAGAATATTTAAATTTTAAATAAACCTGATACAATCATGCTTGTGGATGACTAGTGAAGTGAACAGGACAATTAGTTTTGAATCATTCAATTTCAAAAAAAAAAAACAAAGAACAACAATGTTTTTATAAAAAAAATATATTAAAACAACCTAATGAATGTCAATTTTAAAGGCTAAAAATAAAGCTGTATACATCCACTACTCATTAAAAATCGGGTTACCACCCATCATTTTAACTGGACCATGTATCAAGGAATAAGATTTTATTTTCGGCCACTAGCAGTCGATTAAAGAAGTTCTTACATATCGACTTTCTTTATATCGTTACATAAGTACTTCTTATTGACTTTAGTGACCAGAATTGGCTTACGACATGCCGTTGCTAGTAATGTAACCCGATTTGTATTGAGTATATTTGCTGGGGAATATCTGTGAACACTTCAACTAGCCACCATTATATTTGAAAGTATTGTATCAGACATAGACATTCATTCAAAAATTTTCCATTATCATCAGTAACATTTTTATCACTTGGTATTCATAACGGTAACGCTCTCAGACGTAAAAATTTTAAATAATTTAGAAATATGTTTTAAATACGAAGCATATAAGAAGAACTAAAATATGAGTATCCCCACATCGACCTCATATGCGATTACCATACTTGCAACATTTTTGAGTGCCATTCACTGGAATATTAATACATGTGCCCAAAATATAATTAATTTTTACTTAAGGGTTTACCCCACGATTGATTTAAATAAATATCAAAGGTATAGAAGGCATCTCGAAATGTGAAATCGTTTTTTTTTTGTGTGCCAAAAATTCTTGCTCCATTTCCTTTTAGTCCGATGCGGTCTTGGTAGATACATCGAATGCCGCGCATGGGTGGGTTTCTGGAAGTGTTAAGTCTTTATTGTCCTTTTTGTCCTCCTCGGATATAAATTACAGCTGTCCAGACAAACAAGTTTAGTTTTGGCAAAATTGAGATTTGCCGTTGGACACCCCAATTGTTGCATGCTTGGAATAAAACCAATTGTCCAGGATATGGTTAAAATGAGAAACTAAGTACATAATGACCCTATCCGTTCTCCCTGAAAAATGATTTTCTTTTTTCATGATTTTTTCTTGTATTTTACATTAATAGCGTTTTTTTTGACTATTCACAATTTGCAAAGAAATTAGTTTTAGGTCAGATATGGAAATGGGCGAAATTGGCGATTTCGTATGTCTCAATATTTCTATCAACCACAGATGTAATGTCAAAGTGGAACTAATAGGCCCCCTCCTCTAGTACAATAATATAAAATCCAACAGATTATGAAAGTAAAACACTTTCGGCTTTTTGAAAGTTTGCATGGAAAAGTAACCAAAATAGAGGGAACAAGTTCTCCCCTCTTTCACAGTTTTGGAAATTTTCGCATTAAGATTCCTCGGAATCCATGCATATGTCATCAAAGAAAAAAAATTCTACTGCATTGCAAAAAATATTGCATTATGTTCCCAAAAAAAAACCGGAAATAATCACTAATGTTTTGATTAATTTTTTCCTCAGACTTCTCGAGTTCTCACCTGGAAGTAACATAAAATTTCGAAAAAAAAAATTATTGCAGATAAAGACACTATGTACCTTAAATGCACAGATTACGAGAAATCTTAATCCGAATATTTCCAAAGGTGCGGAAGAGGGGAGAAATTGTTCCTGCTATTTTGATTTTTTTCCATCGGCACACCCCTTCTGTTAGCTCCCACGCAATGGGTCAATATTTTTAATTTATGGGTCATAAATGCGGATCCGGTCTGCGATTTTTTTCAAACTTCGTACATCTCAATAATTCTAACAACCGTAGATTAAAAAAGAGTAAATGTACTGCATCGTTCCACAGCTTTTAGTACCTCTCCCACAAAGGGCCAACACTTGGAATAGTTATAACCCTCATAAAATGTGAATCAAGTGATTTTCTTGAGACATCCCAATGCTTTTACCAGTGTTAGATGAAGTGTGAAACCTAAGTATATTGATCCATTCTTCCTGGTGCGATTCTCACACAAGTTCCACTCTTTCCAAAAAATGTATACATATATCTTACAGGGATATATGCATGGCTCTCTTCCATTTTACATAGACATAACAATCTAGCTAAAAATAAAATTCTCTTTGGTATTGAGGTTTTTGCCCATTGCTCGGGGTGTACAGAAGCTGCGGTGCAGGTGTCTGTCAGTATTAACAAGAAATTATTTTTGAGCGCATCCTTTTAATAGGTGTGTCTGGTTACTTTTCCTGCAGGAATTGTCCAGTAACTTCTTTCTGAGAGAGTAAGATAGTTTTATTCTCTTTTGCAAGGAAAATGCGAAAAGTAAACAGACGGTATTCCTGCAGAAGCTTGCAACTAATCAGCTGATCAAATCAAAACAAACCAATTTGTCCCCCATAAGGAGAATTAAAACAAAGGAAGCAATAGGTGTGTCTGGTTACTTTTCCAGCAGGAATTGTCCAGCAACTTCTTTCTGAGAGAGTAAGGTAGTTTTATTCTCTTTTGCAAGGAAAATGCGAAAAGTAAACAGACGGTATTCCTGCAGAAGTTTGCAAATAATCAGCTGATTTGTCAAAACAAACCAATAAGGAGAATTAAAACAAAGGAAGCAATACTAATTTTACAAGTTTTTTAAATAAAAATGTTGGAAATAGTCTTTTATTTTCTTATTACATATTAATATTTACTTTTTTCACATTCTTTTACGTTGTTCTCAAATTGAAACTAAACAAACAATAGAAAACATCTGATTGAATGTCGATGAATGAGAAGAAGAAGAGTTGCAAGTGATTGCAAGAAGAAATTTGTCCAGCAAGAATTTGCAAACTCTCACTGAAAGAACTGTCAAAATTTCTCTCTCCAACCGCTCTCTTTTGCAGAACTTTCGGGTTAACAGACGACTTCCAGTAACAATTTGTAACAATTGTTACAAATTTTAGAGTAACCAGACACACCTAATACTAATTTTACAAGTTTTTTAAATAAAAATGTTAGAAATAGTCTTTTATTTTCTTATTACATATTAACATTTACGTTTTTCACATTTTGTAAAGTTTTTCTCCAAAACTATTAGTCTTGCTAATTCCAAAAAAAAAAAATTCAAATTGAAAGCACAAAAATAAATAAACAAACAATAGAAAACATCTGATTGAATGTCGATGAATGAGAAGAAGAAGAGTTGCAAGTGATTGCAAGAAGAAATTTTTCCAGAAAGAATTTGCTAACTCTCACTGAAAGAACTGTCAAAATTTCTCTCTCCAACCGCTCTCTTTTGCAGAACTTTTGGGTTAACAGACGACTTCCAGTAACAATTTGTAACAATTGTTACAAATTTTAGGGTAACCAGACACACCTAATACCGGCACGATGAATGACAATTTTCATTTACATCACTTCCTCATCTACCTATTTTTAAGTACAGTTGTTCATGGCTATAATGAACACAAGTTCATACCATACGCAATTTTCTCGTTGAAGAAGTTAATACATCTATCCAATTAATAAAAAATTTTCATTGTTCGTTTTAACAATGTTCCGCGGTAAAACGCTTAGAGAAAAACTCACGAAAAAAACTATTTAAACAAAAACAATTCCCCTATTCAAAAAACAAAAGGAATGTATTACATCGTATATAAGACTGCTATTTTGTTCGTACATTTTATCAATAGCATACATCTGTATTTGTATATGTATATACATTTATGTGTATACAAGTATGTAATAGAAATTATTTAAAAATAATATGTAATTTATTTGTAAATGCATCTACTGCAAAAGTCTTGACAAAAATGCAATGCAACTAACACATAGTTATTCACAATTGCCGGATATAAGAAAAGTCTTTTATAGCCATATTTACTACTAATTATATTCATATGTATATGCAATATATTAATAACGACAGTATAATGTTATATATGTATACATCATCATATACACCTAGTTTTTCCACAATGTATTAATTGCTAATCAAAAGAGGGGCAGATAAACATGCAATTTAATCTGTTATTTAAGCAGGTTAACATATAACTTCTAAGCAAACCATTTTAACATTTTGCCAAAATATTTTTCATTAAATTAACAATTTGCTAAATAGTTCTCATATCTTTTCTTTTGATTATCAATTGTTACATAAAATTTGTATGGAAATCAGAGATGCATACGAATCTATAAATATTGTAACTAATCTAATATGCTTTATATAACAGAAAATGTGTATTTTAAATCAGGAATACTAGAAATTGATAGAAAAAGTTAAATAAATAAAAAAGTAAAACCGAAACTTTTAAACAAACAAAAAATCTATACAAAAAAAAAAAAACGAAACTTGTTTAGTAAAATTATTTTCTTTATTGCTTTTTGTGATCTTATCTATACACATATACATTCACAATACATGAACAATATAAAATTATACATAAACAAATAATAAACAAAATATTATATATGGATTATCAAATGAAATAAATCCTTAAAAAACTAAAACTGATATCAAGATGTTTTATTCTAGAGCTTTTAGAGTATATTTCAAGTACTGTCGAAACAAGTAATCGCGGACTTTTTAACAGCATTTTCTAGGGTATACCAAAAAAAGTAATAATGGATTTTTAGAGAATATTTATACCCTGCAACACTATGTGTTGGGAGTATTATTACTTTGATTAGGCCAAAAATTATGTAACACCTCGAAATATTGGTTTCCCGCTGAGTCGATCTAGCTAATTTTCTGATTTTACAGTATATAGATTTTGTAGTATTTTGTGATTTTTTTCATATTTTTATCCCATGCGATTTTTTCAATTTGAAGTGTATATTTTGTAATATTTTTTTACCTTACAACACAGGTTGGGGTTATTATATAAAGATTGCAATTATCGTCCGATCCTCACGAAAATTTTCACAAGGGTAGGGTAGGGTTAGGATCAGTAGTTCTAGGCTTATTGTTTTCAAAGATAACCGCAATATATTTTGGGGTTGAAATGAATCAAAAACTAAAAATGTTACTTATTTTGCAGCCATTATAAAGGTCACAAATAAAAAACTAAAGGACACGAAATCTCGCATGAAGTTAGAGTTTAGGACAGCGGGTAGAATGGACCAAAACTTTTGTGTGAAAAAATACCAATTTTACTTACAGGCGATATCGAAAAAATACACAAATGGCGAACTTCTGGATTTTTTATGCCGATTTCGTTGACGAATATAGCCAAATAAATCATATATATGAGTCTAAATTTGGAGAAACAGATGGGCCTTTTGCTTTTGGAGATGATCGAAAAATATTTAGGGGTTGAAATGAACCAAAAACAGAAAACACACAACTGAAGCCAATCGACAAACCTGAGCAGAGAGTTAAGGACAGGGAAGAATTCTAACATTTTGGATCACTATGGGATTATATTTAGCTGTAAAATGGACCACAAATATTGGGCAAATGTCCCTGGTCAAAATGCTAAGTGAAATATCTGGGCAGTGCTCCGTGACATAATTTCAAAAGCGAAATCTTCCAAAATGTATTAGGACATAAGGGGGCTTCTAACATATTGTAGTGTTGTACGGTATCACATGGTCGGCCCCGCACGACTATAGCCTTTGCTTACATGTTTTCAAAAACTATAAAGAATATTTGCAGAATATTTTTCAAAGACTATTAAAGCAAACTAATCGTAGATTTAATAATTTAAAATTATCCAGAGATTTTCAAATCAAACAATGTTGATTAGACTATTAGAGCAAATAATCGTGGAATGATGGATTTCTAGGAAACATTTTTCAAGGAATATCTGTGCAAGTAATCGGAATATAAAGGATATTTCAGAGACTATCAGAGCAAATAAACGTGATTTTTTCAAAATATATTTTTCGAAGGACTGTCGGAGCTGAGAAAGTGGATCATTTAAGAATATTTTCATGGACTTTCATAGCAAGAAAAAGATGTATTAAAAAATTAAGGTCTGATAGTCCTTAAAATTTGTGGATTTTAATGAGTATTTTTCAAGCACTATCAGAGCAAATAATAATGGGAGTTTAAAAATATTTATCAAGAACTTTATAGAACTGTATATAGCAAATAATTGTAGATTTTTAAAGAATATTTCTACTACGTGTGCACACACATATATATTTATTTAAAAAAAGTATACAAATAATATATAAATATATCAATACTAATTCACATTTTATTTCTTCGAAGACAACATTGCAATATATGTAATAATTTTATCCAACAGTTGACGATTGCCCAAAGTATTTGCCTTTTGTTGGATTACATATAAAGAATTGATGTCACGCTGTTCAAATGCAGCATCAACAGCTTCCTCATAGAGTCTAAAATAAAAGACAAAAAAAAAATAACAAATTCTTATATGAAATTACAAAAACTTACTCAGCTCTTATGTACCAATGGGTCTTGCGATCATCTCTACATTTAAGTATATATTTTCGGGCTTCAGTCAAATTGTTTTGCTTAAGACAAACTTCAACAAATGGTTCGTAACCAATGGGACTTTTTTTACTTTTAGCAAACTTTTCCAGTTCGTCCCATTTATATTTACTCGATAAATTTAAAATGCGCAGCCACCAAAATCTGAAATTTCGTTTTTATATTAATATGTCTTTGCACAATAATATACGAACAAAAAAATCATACCTTCTGTCGGGTACTTTGAAATCGTTTTTTATCTTTTCGGCTTCTTTGAACTCTCCCAAATCTAATAGTTTTTCAATTGTCTCATGTATGGATAAACCAAGGAATGTTACATTGCCATAAATACTGGAATATCTAAAAGAGAAAAGGAACATATAGGAAGAGGCATTTTCAAACGAAGACCTACAGATTACATGACGAATAATATTTCATATTAAACAATAAGTGCAATCATCTTTGATTAATTGAAGTTCAACATTGTATAATCGAACAACATGTTGCTTCTTAAATTTAATAATTTAATTTTTTTTTGAAAATTTCAGTATTCTTGCAGTTTCTAAAAATGCATAGTTCAAAAATAAAAACTTTCCTTTATCCTTTTTTATATTTTATTGGAAAATGGTTTAGATAAATAAATTTTGTTCGCATTTACTTACTTGTTATTTAATGTCTTTTGTAATTTCATAAGTTTGCTGGTGTCTGAACACAGTTCAGCTTCTATGTTACGTCTGCCCTGGGTGTAACTATTTGCAATTGTGGATAGATTCGATTCCAAACTTTTACTTTCTAAGGCATTACGAAAATGATATTCTGCTATAGATTTGTGATCATCTTCAGTATTGTAAATATCATATAAAGCTGTACGGCTCCATTCATTCATTATCTTTTTATAGATATTCAAAGCCATTGGATATTCACGTATTATCATCTAAGAAATATATACACATGTTTTTTTATTTTAAATTACTTTTCCAAAAATAGACAGCTTACATGGAAATTTGTCAACATCATTTTCTTTTTGATTTCCAGCAAAACTGTTGCCACCAATTCAGTATCTCCAGACTGTGTGGCACTTTGCACTGCCCGATTGTATTTACCTAATTTGAGTAGTAGAGGAACTTGCAGTGATGTGCGTGGTTCTAATTCGAGTAACTAAAATAAAAAAGAAAAATAAAATATTGTTTTGTTTAGTTCTGAAATATGTCCATACCTTTATGGCCAATTCATCACGTCCTGCTGCATGGGCTTTTTCTGCTATATTACAAAATGATATTCCCTCCACAGAGGGATTTTTAAATTTCTCGGTTATTTTACGTGCAACTTCAATGTCATCTGTAAATATTTTTAAGAATTATTATTAATATATTTTAAGATTAGTTTGGTAATGGTACTTACTTCTATCATTCATTACTTTGTGATAGGCCCAGTGCTCTAGAATCCAGGATTCTGGTAACTTCAAATGTTTCGCCACTTGAATGGCAATGGCATAATGTTTACGAAAAACTAAGCGTGCCAAAATGATTTCAGGTTTTAAATATAGAAATCTGCGAATTAAAGTGTTTGGCGGTTTAAAACTACGAATGACTTGGACGTATAAAAAGTATATTAGCCTATTTATTTTTGAAAATTTATATGATGTCTTAAAAGCTGCGAAGAATGCAAATACAAAATGTTTGCAAAGATGACAGATTTCCATTCTTTTTTTATTGTTGTCTAGTCGCACCTTTTGAAATTGCTATTGACCATTTAATTGCTTTCTTTCTTAAGATTTGTTTACAATTTGCTAATGTATGTGCCAAAATCTATTATCAACTAAATCGTGAAGTTTTTAAAAGGTTTGGGGATTGTAAGGAAGATTGAAATACAATCCAATTGGAAATAATGTAATAATTGAGAACAATTATAAATAAAGATATGTATAATTTGTGTATATATTATGAAGAAATATAGCAGACATGAAAGTGAATATTTCGAAATATTGGTAGCGATACAATTGTGATTTTTTCAGTGAAAATGCGGGTAATTTTGGTATGTATTGAGAAACAATTGCTGATATAATTATGGATATTCTGAAGGTGTTTTTGGCAATACAATAGTTAATATTAAAAATATCTTTGATTATATTATGGATTGTGGATTTTGATAAATATACCACAAGACCGTATCTGATCTGCTAAATCAAATTAAAATCTTCTCGAAATTAAATTCATGTGTAAGTTTAGTAAGTAAAGTCAAATAGTCTTGTTCTACTATTTAAATAAATATTTATCACACGCTAAATATTTATTACGCTAAGCTCAATTAATCAGCTTAATGAAAAGACAAATATTCATTCAAAGTTGGTTGGCAAGCCGTTTTCGAGATATTAACCCAAATTTTGATTTTCCTTGATTAAAAAAACTAAATTGACAAATGGTTTTGTACTGCTCCCCAAATACTCACTGCTTTATTGTCAATGGTACTGCAATGCGTGGATGTCTTAGTGCATTAAGAACGCGTAATGTTCTAAGCATTCTAATATACTCATCGGGGTTGTGAGCGGGAATAAATCCTTTTCCAAAGTACGCAGTCTATATGGAAATAAAACATAAATCAAATCCAAATAATGGTAATGACAACATACCCTCATTAAACTCTTTTGAGTTGCTGTACAAAATTCATAACCGGCTGCTTCAATGCACTCATCAACAGCTACATTCATACGATCACGGAATAAACTCAAATATTCATCTGCCTGGTGGGATTTATCCTGGTATTTCTTTTGGGCTTCAAACAAGAAGCTCGATGGTTCCTGGCTATTAATGGCAAATATGTTCTGTACACATTTCGGTAGTTTTTGTATCATTTCATGTGAAGTATTTGTCAGAATGCGTACACCGTCCATTTCGGCCACAAGAAATATGGCTGGATCATATGTGAAGAGATTCTTATCACCGTTCCTATTGACCACCAGTAAAAATGAAGGATAGGCAATAACAATTGCCTCCGACTGGTCATTATCAACATTCATGATCCATTCAATTTGTTTTGGTATATCTTTGCGACCCGTATCAAATTCGCAATATTTTTGTTTCATATCGATGCTGCCCATCCAGACAATACCATTGTTGGTGTATAGAGCTAGATTTTGATGATTATACGAGACGGACATTAATATGATACGTTCGAATGGTTTATCGAAAAGGTTGCGTATAACAGAGCCCACGGATTCGCCAGGGAATAATTTGATAACTTCACGTTCGCGCCCCAATAGGCAATAACTGTTGCGATCCTCGGTAACGATTTCCCAACAAGTGCAATCTGTAAGGGATTCTGAAATTGAAAAAAGGTGAATTAAAATGTGACTGAATTGTTGAAAATTAATCACTAACTTGGTATTTCTGGTAACAGTCTGGATCTAAAATCTTTGCTGCTGGTGTGCTTTAGAAATACTCTATGCTTTGTGGTCATAACGGCAATGCCTGTGCCAGCTGATGATTGGAAAATTTTCGCGTCCAATATTTTAGTTTCACTGGCCTCTTGGCCAATGCAATATGATTCCTTTTCATTACCAAACATGTCATAAATAAACACCAGGGCATCCTCCTGTACACATATTAATTCTTCGGTGTCGGACCAACCCATAGAAATGAGGCGACCATGATTCCACTAACAAAGACAAAATATTACTCAACAAATTTAAAAGTTCAATAATGCGATGTACCCATATCTTTCCCAACTCCTGTCCGGCAGTATCAAAGATACGTATGACTGGTTTGGCAGTTCCTTTAACCGGCACAATCTTATTGGGATCTCTTGTAACTGCAACAGGGCCACCATATGGAGCACAGGCAACTGACATATATTCCAAATCAAGATCTAGGGGCCATTCAGGTGGATATAAATCAAATTTTCTGCATAGAACAAATTAAGGAAATTGATTAAAAAAAACATAATAGGGGGTGTTTACCCATAAATTTGGATACATTTTGTGTTTCCAACTTACCTATATGTAGTCGGCCGTAGAACGAACCAGTCGCCGGTATTATACATTATAGGCATTTTCTAATATATTTTACTCCCAATTTAGCAATACAAATTAATTTTTTTTTCTGTAAAAATACAAAGAAATAAATCACAGTTGCCCATTCACAATATTACATGTTAGGTATTCACAATTGTACCATGAATGATAAAATAATATTATTACGAATGAGCAGATCAAAGCAAATATTTGTGTGTTTAGAATGGGATGGAAAGCAAATAAAAAGTCGAGTGTCAAACTGGTACACAATATGGCAACATGTCCAAGCAGCTATCGATAACATGTTTCATCGTATATTCCGATATGTTTATGTTTTGATTGAGTTTGGTTCGAATCTGAGTACACGTGCTGCTTAAATGGATTTTGCTCGTAAAATCCTTGAAAAATATGGCTGGAAGGACGGTGACGGCCTTGGAAAAACAAACAGCGGTATATCGAAAGCTTTGCGAGCCAATCTGAAATTCGATAAATCTGGTTTTGGAGTTGATCTTGCTGCCACGGATTTTAATAATCATTGGTGGGAAAGGGTCTTCAATGATGCTGCCAACAATGTCGACATCAAACAAGACGGGGAATCAATTACAGTGGATTTGAAAAACGAGGCAGATGGAGTAGAAATAACCACAAAGGGCTATTCTGTTAAAAAGCTAAAAAAAGCAAAGGGAAATTCTGAATCGTACAATAATTTCATACAGTCCGCCACTCTGACAAGTCGTGGTGCAGAAATCGAAAAAGACAATCGCCCAGAAGCCAGTGAAATTGAAATTCCCATGGTAAACGTTTTAACGGATGAGGAATTGTTTAAAGCTTGTGGTGGTAGAACTGCCCATAAAGGCGCCAGACATGGTCTGAAATTAAGTGGGAAATTGGCAAGAATAGAACAACAGGAAAAAGAGCTTTTAGCTAAAATGATGGCGGCCAAAAGCAGCAAGGTTGAGGAAGGATTTTCAACAGATGACAAGAAGAATAAAACACCTAAATTGGAGGTAACAAATGCTACAGATGATGAATTGCCAGAGAAACAAGAAAAGAAAAAGAAGAAACGTAAACAGAAAAATGAAAAAGAAAGTATGGATTTTGGCACGATAACAGAAGATACTCCACCCAAGCCCAAAAAGAAGAAAAAACATAAATTAGAAAACCCGGGAGAAGATATTGAAAATATCAGTGTATCTGCGGAACCTGAAGTTATCTCTTCAGAGAATCCCAAAAAGAGAAAGAAGCATAAGGAAGGCAGCGATGAAAATCCTACAGAAATTGAAGTGAAACACAAAAAGAAGAAGAAACACAAGGAAGTTGATGCCATCGAAGATACGGGCACTCTGGAATTACAGGCAGATAATATGTATAAAGCTGAAGAACAAGAAGATACTGAGATCTCTGCCGAAAAACTTGTTTCTAAAAAGAAAAAAAGTAAAAAGAAGTCGAAAATATGTGAAGAATAGTAAATAAATTAAAAATAAATCGTAGAAAATTGTTTAATATTAATTTGTTGGTGTATGTAACGAATTACATATTTCTGCATAGGCATTGATATGAAATTAAAGCAATCCACTAGTAGAGTAACAATTTTAGATAAAGCTCAATTTACGATAACAAAAAAAGTAATAATATTTCATAATTGGTATGCAATTTGAATTCTGATATATTAGCAAAAAGTCACTCTTGGGGCTTAAATATTGGCATTTGCAATGCAATGCAATGGAATTAAAAATAATAAAAAGCTCCTGTATTATATTGAATACAACCTACATTTATTTATAAAAATACATCTGCAATTATATATCCTTTATAATTATCAAAACTTATATCTATTTTTTACTTTTATTTTTCATGCGTCTGGATTTTCCCAAACGTTTGCTGCCTGGTGCAGCCTTTGAACCAACACGACGCCTAGGTACCTTTGTGTTCTCCAAACCTGCAGCAGACGCCTTTGTATTGCGCTTCATACCCTTCTTCTTGCCACCAAAACCGAATTTCTTATCACGTTGTTTCCGTTTCTCAGCTGTTTTCTTTGTTTTCGCCTCCAGTGCCTTGGCATCCTCAAGGAAGTCTAAATTCTTCAATTTGCCCTTACGGAACTTCTTCAACTTATCGAGCATGTCTTTCTTTTCCATTTCTCTTTGTACTTTCGTTTGTTTGGCCAATATTTTACCCATTTTACGTTGTTCTCTTATCTGTCTGATTCTTTCAGATTTCGCTTGTCCCTCCTGTTTGGCCATTAGATTTGCCCGAACCTTTTGCATGTGTTCATCTGATTTAGCCATTTCAGCGAAATAGTCATCAGGTCTTTTTGTTTTGATACCCAACTCATGTAGGCGGCGTATGCCTTCAATGACCGCGGCTTGAGCTTGACGATGAAATAACATTTCACGTTTGAAATCATTTAGCACGGGATCTTCTTCTGGACGTACATATGGAATTTTGGCATTGCCTTTAAACAAGTTTGCTCTTTTTTGCTCGTGTTTTTCCAAAGCAATAGCCATTTCAGGGGCGAGGGGTGCTAAATCGTTTATCATATCCATTCGTTCAACCCATGGCAAATCAAGTTTTATTTCGTCGGCCTTGGCAAGAAGTCCAGACTAAAATGAACACTTGTTATTACTTATTACTCCGTATATGCGATTTTACACAATACTTACGATGTTGTTAACTTTTTCTCTCTTTTGGTATTCAATATTTAGTCCAGGCTTCAAGTCACCACGAGCAAATGCCTCTTGCAACTGAAATAGATGACAGATTGTAGAGTAGCGCTGATATTAATCAAATTATTTTATATTTTACCTCTTCTTCGGATTCATCCTCTGAAGTGTATTCAGATTCAGAGCCCTGAATATCCAATTCAGTCATTTCTTTTAGTTAATATTGAGAACAATAAAAAAATAGTCCGAAACTCTAATTCTATTCAAAACACTAGATACACGTGCGTCCCGTTCTGCCTGTCAATTGCAATGTTTACCGAATGTTTATCTGTCATTCAACAATGAAACACAAGTAACATGGCCACACATAGAATTGGCTCAGTAGCGTTGCGTTTACACAAGAGAGTTTATATTAAAGAGAGTTGTAATTAACTGCCACATACATACTGACCCCATGGTAGAAGAATATAGGTAGATGCATCAACGCTTAAGAACATTGATATGTCAAAAATTGTTAAATGTTTCTTTAAAAATACGTAAATTTGTATATGTTTTCCTATACGACGCCAATCGGAGGTTATTATGATATGTATTTTCAATAAATTTTAACGAATTTGAATAATTTTTCATTCAAAATTTTCTATTTCAGCTGTGTCGATGCGACTACCAGTATTCATCTACCATGTACTGACCCCAATAATAACAAAGACAGCCTATAATAACAACGGTTGATATTTCAAACAAATTATGAAAGAAAATATAAAGATTTCCATTTTTGTTTTCAAAATTCTATACGTGGTTGTGTGCATTTTTTCTGAGTCTTACCGACTTCGGTTAGTATTTCCTCTGTTCCAGAACCTGCAAGCATCTACTATTTTTGCAATTTTTTTTTAGAAAAATTACGAAATGCCATTCTAATTTAGGTGTGCTCAAAAAATAAGGGAACGGAAAATTAGAAGAAATGCGATAACATGTCAATAAATTCCAAAAGAAAACAGTCTAAAACGGACTGGTGAAACCTTAAAAATGGACACCAAAATTTAAATAAAAATGAGTATTGAAAAAAAGTTAAAATAATAAGTTAAAATTAATAAAGGTGCCGGTCAAATTAATGTTAAATCTAGAAGACTTAATGCCACAAGTTGGGAAGACAGCCAACCTAAAAAATAAAAAGAAAATGTTCGCAGTAATAAGCAAACATCTTTGATTTTAAGCTTAATTTTTCAATTTTCTTGAAAAATATTGAAAAAATTAAACAACTTGTTTGTATGCGAAGCTGTTGTACCTCGTTATTGTACCACGGTTGCATCTAATTTTCCAAGTTTCTAGAATTTAGCGAAAGTAATACCTTACAGACAATAGACTTGGGAAAGAGAGAAAACAACATTTTCTTTCTTTTCACTCAGATGTTTCCTTCCTAATTTTAGCAAGTATATTCCTTAAATTTAGGAACTTTAATCAAAAAAATTAATTTTTCGTCGTTTTTAGTTTATTAAAATTTATTGATAATTCAATTAATAAAACGCCACTACCATTATCTTTAACAAAATGTTATCATTCTTTGAAACCTTCTATTAATTATGCCATGGTAAAATCAAAAAGGTAATGTCATTTCAAATAAGTATGTCCATCTCTGCATTTTCTGTTGTTTACCTTGTCCAATAACACTTTGGAGAAAATAGGTTGCCATCTCTGACAATGGATTTGTAAATAAACATTTTTATAATGATATGTTCTCAAAATAATTATTATGAAAAAAATGCAAACACATTGTATGACTTTACCTTCATAATTTTACAATGAATTATGCCAAGCTAACCTTAAATAAAGCACCAAATAAAAAATAAAAATTGTTGAAAAGCGCATATCATAAGAAAACTTATAAAAATCTACATATTTTTGAAAAAAAAAAAAAACATTTTAAAAATGTCCACATATCAATGTTCCTAAGCGTTAATGCATCTACCTGTATTCTTCTACCATGCCAATAATTGGAGACATGGCATATACTGCGTAAAGCGACACCTTGTGTGCATTTTCAAGACAGAACAATTATTATGTGGCAACCACAGCGTTGTGCCAAAAAGAAGGAATTTTTAAATACTGCAAGCCGCGGACTGAAATCAACAGACATCGTCCAAAAATGACTTCTGCATCGAATTTAGCGAATATATATGCAACATTGTTAAGGAAATATGATAATAATTACATGATCACTTATGCAGCCAGCCCATCGTATATCAACAATGTAATTGGTCCACATGAAAATGCTGGGAAGGTTGTGCTATTTTATATTGAGGTAAGACGTAAATGTTTATGGTAGTGTTGCGCCAACAATAACAAAAATACATTTCAAGGATCGTTCGAAAGCCAAACCTATGAACTTTATGTCTCCATCAAAATTAAAAATTGGCAAATCTCCAGATGACTTGGATTTGACGGGTAGTCCATTGAAAGATGACTGTGAAGTGGATGCCATTGCCGATATGTCGCTGGATTTGAATTTAATTGCCACAAATCCATGGAAAATGGAAGAAGAATATCATAAAGGCATACCGGTTGAGAAGGCAAGATCTATTATCTGTGGCTCTGAATTTCAACGTAGTCCCGCCGCAAAAGATGCCCACGGCTCAGTGTGGTTTCTTTGTTCTGGTGCAGATGCTGCGAAAACTCTGCTCTTGCAATACGAATTTTCACCACAGCATGCAGTTCGTGGCATTATAACTTACATGGGTGTTGTACCTTCGTACTGTGTTACAACCCAGAGTCTATTGCAACAACATTATTCCCTGATTGGTAAAGGATCAATGGTAAAAACTCATATTGAAAATACCTATCATGTGAAATCGAATATATCATTAAAGTGTTCATGGTCGACGGCTTCGATGGTACCATCACTTATTGATTTGAATACTTGTGAGGTAACATTGACACAAACCTATCGTTTGAGTGAATCGTCTTCTTCGACAGAGGTTTTCATAAATCAATTAAGAATTTTAACGACAATTCGTGATGATATTTTGTCGTACAAGCAAGCCGAAAGTGCTGACATTTCAAAGGATCCGATATACAGATGTGGCATGTAAGTAGTATTGTGTGATAATATATTTATGAGTTTATTATTTATGCCGACCTACACCTAGAAAACTGTGCTGTGTACTGCGTACAAATGTACACAAAATAGTGAGATAGTATGTCTTTAGTTTGCAAGTTATTGTTCACCGATTTAGTGTCTTCTTAATCCATATTCTTTGCCCTGTTTTAATAATTAAAGAAAATATCTGCTTCGTAGATTTTCTGCAATCGTTTTTCCATACTCATACTGCTTTCAAAGTTCTTAATGATTGGATTATTTCCTCAATAAGTCATTAGCTGGTTTATAAATCACAATCCCATAGCTTTTAGTAGCCAACAATTTATTATAGAAATCATTAAATCATTTTGTCATAGGAGATAATATAAATCTAGAAAAAATATAATCCTTCAGTTTCGCTTCAAGGATTTTGAATAAAAAGATAAATAAATTTTGCAAATGGGAGAGCGAATGAAACAACCCCATTCATTTGGAATTACGTTTTTCCTCGCTTTTTATATATTTTAGAGGCATCGAAATGGGCGAACTGCGTGAAAATATCAACAAAGTTATGACCGAAATATCGGAAATTGATTCTAACAGTGGAGCCGAACGTGATATTGAAGATGTCATACAAAGTGCCAAAACAAGACGCTTATCAGATCTAACTGACAAGTTATGGGATATTTTAAAAAGTAAATAACATGAAATTTTTTGTGCTTCTATTAATTTGATTTTTTTTAAATAGGATGCTCTTCCTACAAAGATTTAAAAATGGCATTCAATATTTTATTTCAATGTGCTGCCCGTTGTAATATTGTGGTAAGTTGTGAGTGAAGGCTATTTTTGAGTTTCATTTTTAAAATTCAATTTTTTTATTTATTCATTATTTTTTTAAGAATACACCAACAAATAAAAACCGCTTGGCTGAAATTATAACCGAAGTTGCCAATCGCCGTTTGGCCATACCATGTCTTTCGGGGTCTGAGCCATTGGAGCTGCTATTGGAAATTGGGTTGGAAAAATTATATAAAGATTATGAATACATATTCGTGGAGAGTAAAATATGCAGTGCCAATGATTTGAAAAATAAAGGGTAAACATTTTATTCCTATATATTTCCAAGGTTATTATAAAAATATGTTTTACAGCGCTGCCCAAGAGAATAAGGAAAACTCATCTGCCGTACCAAATGTTCGAAAATCTTTACGCAATGCTGTATTGCAGGACAGTGCTGCTATGCGTAAAACCCTGCTCCACAACGATGTCAAAAGCAATGTAAACATCATGAAAAATGATGTGATAGGTTTTAAGAATAGTAATTTTGATGAAAACGAAACAGCTAAGATACTTTCAAAATTACTACAAATCCATTGTACATTAGAACATTTACTAATGATTCACATCCACTTGAACATAAGCAGCGTTTACTATGAAGTGTGCGATCAGCTTTTACGTAAACCACCACGAATTATTGATTCAATAAATGATTCGTTGGTAGATGAAATGGAAATTCAATTGTCGGCTCACTATATTCGTGAACATTTAGAGGGTAAAGATCCACATTCTCGGAGAATTACAATGAAATCGAAAAATAAGTTACGCGAAGTCAAGTCTACGTTCTACTACAACATGGAGAATATTTTCCCGCCCAATATTTCCGAGTGTTTTGGGGCCGAAGATAAGGAGTATAGTAAAGAAAATGTCTACTATAGTTGGTTATATCGCAAAATTACCACAATTAAAATGTAATATTTTATTTATTTTACTCTTTTTTTTAATTCTATGTTATAGATTTGCAAATAAGTTTTTTAATTCGCGAACAATCTGTCTATATTTTTACCATTTTTTGCATGTTAAAATTGAAATAAAAATAAACAAATTATTTAAAAAAAAAACAAAACTTGACAGAATTTTCAAAATATAATCAATTTAAAAAGTTATACAAGGCCAAGTCTTGGCTCTACTACAACATGTAGAATATGTTCCCTAGTGTTTTTTTTTTTTTTTTTTTTTTTTTTTTTTTTTGGCCGTAGACAAGGAATGTAACAAGGAAAATGTATATTTGTCTTTGAATCTTGCTTTTCTAAATGTGTATAAAAAAAAAAATAATAAAGAAACAGTCTATAAATATAATTTTATATATCTTTAAATAACAATATTGAAAATCGTCATAACTTACAAGTAACAATTTTTGTGACGAACATCTAATTATGATTATCCTTGCCCATGACCCATACTAAAGGTTTTTTTTTCAGCCCCAAGAACAAAATTTGCATGTCTGTAAGAAGTAGAAACAATTTGTTTTCCATCTATAATACCCATTTAATACCAAATAGATTCGTTATCGTTATTAATGTTTTAACGAAGACTTACAATAATGTTTTCTGTTTGTCATGGGTAACCTTTAAGCGCATGGACTTAAATTTAACGTTATTCGTCTAGACATGCCTATCCACAATCTGAACAAATGTTCTTGTGTGGACATGGGTAGAAATACGCAAAAAACGAGGAAATACAAACAAACGTGCTTGCGAAGGCAATTAGTCAGACAACGAGGCTTTTCCAACATTGGTTCATTTGAAGGGCTACATGTGTACTTTGGATTACTTAGAATTACAAGCAATTGCCATTAAAATAAACTTTAATTTGAAACAAATTTCTTAAAAAAAATTCGTTGGTTAGGAAAGATCTTAAGGTCTCCTATAGAAGAGATTTAGTAAATTTCTATATAAAGATTATCTTTAGAAGACCTTCTTTAAGAGACCTTTTACCCATAAAAAAATTCTACTGGAATGTTGAAGGAAATATATAGGTAGGAAATAATTAGAAAATTTTTATATATATAGAAAATTTTGAAAATACTAAGATCAGATGAATTGAATATAAAAGTTATATTTGTTAAGAGACTTACGTAAGGTCTTATGTCTTCAGAAGACTTTTTTAAATTCTACCAAGAATTCGCCTATTTTCTATATTTACTCTAAATAAATCAGGGATACAAATACAAACACTCAATTGAACCATTGCATTCTATAAAGGCCAATAATGCTGTTAAACTTTTAAATAAGTGGGTGAGCCCATATAACGGTACCATACCAAAACGGGAACCTCTATAGACAATAGAGTTTTATGCTGATCATGAATACAGGATGAGATAAAAAAACTGCAACAAAGTCAAACGCAATAATTTTTACATTTTTTTTTTTTAATTTTTTTGAATGAAAGCAAAAAATTTCGAAAATAGCATAAAATTTTAGAATAACTTAAGATTTGTTCGAATCGGTCATCTTTGACATTAATTATGGCCTTCAAACGGCCAATGAAACCGTTACACGCTGCCTGAATGTTGCTCTGCGGTATTTTGGCCCATTCCGGCGAAGCGCTTGCTTGAGATAATCATTTTTGTATTTTAGTGCCAACCTTGCTTTCCAAAATACTCCAGACACAATAGTCCAACGGGTTGGTATCCGGAGATTTTGGTGGCCATTGTACGCTGGAAATGAAGCGAGGAACCTGAGTTTGTATTCATTCTTGGGTGGCGCTTGCTGAGTGCGATGGTGCTGAGTCCTGTTGGAATGTCCAAGATCTGCGGCCCAAATATTTGCGTGTCCAAGGCTTTAATACACCCTCCAGCATATTTTCGCTATAATATTCGGCGTTTATTCTGATGCCGCGGTCGAATGGATACAAAGTCAGGTTCATCGCTTCATTTCCAGCGCAGAGCGCAGGAGAGCAATCATCAGCTGTTATGGCGGTCCACACCATTACCATGGCCGGCTCTTGAGTTCTGAGTTTACAGCTGACCCCTTTGGCAAGTAAACACGATCATTTTGTTGGTTTATAAACTGCTGGACAACGAATGTTTTCTCATCGGATAAGACCAAATTCGGTAGTTAACTACTTTCGGCCAAGCAAAGCAACTCTTTAGCTCTTTTGAGCTTACTTTCTTTCTGTTGCGGTGTAAGTTCTTGCACTTTTTGGAATTTCAATGGCTTTACCCTGAGCTCATTTTTCAATATTTGCCGAATGGAATTTTGCGATGTGTTCAGCTTACGAGCCATTTTACGGTCACGGCGACGCAGGATTGTAGGTCCGCAGAATTTCTGTTATTGAAAGATTACTATATTTTTTAGAGTTATCTCCAAGTTGGTATTTGGAGTTTATAATACCCACCACCCACGCTGGCAGATAATTGTTTATAGAGGGGGTCCACGTTTTCTTGTTCCCCCGTCTAACTGCAACACATGATATTCAGATTTGTTTTAAATTTTAGAGGCATTTTTCAACGGATTTTTTTTTAAGTTTCTTCCAAATAGTGGCACGGCCGACACGGCCGAACATACATAGTTGCTTTTTTACTTGTTTTTTTTTTTTTTTTAATTTTCAATGATTTCAAGATCTTAGTAATGTAATTTTCATGAGGATATTATAGTAACTTTAAGCTGATTCGTTTTATATTTTCATGCTTCTCTTTTCAAAACAATGTTTTGGGACATGCGTATTTCAATCCAAGAGAAAAATTAAAAAAAAAAAAAAACAAAAGACATGCGCTTATTTGGGCTCTCTCTCTGCCGACATGTCTGTCTAGGTTGCTGGAAAGGTTAGTAAACTTTGACGTTAAATCTAAAACGGAAATGGCAAAATTTGAAATGAAAACACAGCTACAAATATTTGAGGAAGAACTAGTCTAATTTCGAACGCCTAGTTCAATGAAATGTGGTACAATCCAATTAGTGGTAACGGTAAAAATACATCTTGGTTTATTTGAGTTCAAATTTGCGAAAAATTTTCCTCAGAAACACCTTACATGTGCTAAGGTTCGGACGTGCCTTGGCACAGTAGCGGGAAATATAAATAAAAAACCGTTGAAAAACAGAAACCGTTAACAAAAAATAAACTGCAAAAGGAAAGATTCAATTTGAAATAAATATATCCTGTAAAGGATATATTTAAACCAATTCAAAGGACTTTTCGAAGGATAATAAAGGATATACGATAAAAAATAAAAAAAAAATTTGGTGGATAATAATACAAAACATTTTGAAACAGATTTTTTATGTAGTAATTAAGAATAATTTAATCCAATTAATAAAATGGTGTGTATGATTTTTTGTTTAATTATTTTTATGAAATATTTTTTTTTTGGGAAATAAGATAATAACTGATATATGACAAATATAAAAATAAAAAAAAAATATTGTTTCAAAATAAGTTCAAATAAAAAAGTGTGTTGAAATCCCACAAGTGCTACTTTAAATCAATCAACTATTAGTTTCACTTGGAAAAACTTCGTAACATTTGTTAAATAGATTTGCGAAAATTGTTAAGAATATATGTTTTTAGCACTCACTACTTGTATGGTTTCCCCAAACATAATACTGTGTTAATTTGCATTGGCAAATGTATGTATGTGCATATGTTTTGTATATTGTGAAATGCATGTGCAAATCTGCAAACCAGATTATATTACCATTGTGAAGCCAAAGGATTTAGGAAATGAGGATTAAGCCTATTAGTGTTGTTGCTGGTGCTGGTGTGAGGAAAAGTACAAAGTACTAATTGGAAAAGAGTGTGTTTTTCTTAGATGTTGCAAAGTGTTGTGTATATTTAAGAAAATAAGGAACATATATGGACTTTTGGGAAAACATATGTGTTAAATACATTTGTATTTATGTTTGTAAAATATAAAATTTACTCTAAAAGGAAAGAAGGATAATGCTGAAAGTGGACTGATTTAAACATCTGTGTTAAATATACAGTTATGTTTATGATTGTAAGCAATATGAACATAAAAATGATCAATACAGAAAAAATTATAATGCTGAAAACTTCGGGTCAGAAATATACGATGTACAAACATTTGTCCTTAGATGCAAATATTTAAAGATGTGAAAAGTAAAAAAAATAATTACTAAATTAAATAGAGCAAAGCGGCTCATATACACATTAAAACAATCTTTAATAATTATGTATTGGACTTAATTTGAGCCTAAATTTGAAAAAAGAAAATATGTGGGTCTTTACAAAAAAAAAAAAAAAAAAAGGATAAATGGGTTGCAGAAATATAATATTCAATATAAATAAGTAAAATATCAGTAAGTTCAACTGGGCAGAACTTTGAATATCTTCTACCATTTGGAACGAATTTAGCAATTTTCAAAAAAAAAAAATAAATAAAATAAATAAATAAATAAATAAAATAAAATCCGTTAAAAATTATGTTAAAATCTAAAAAAATACCGAATGTAGCCCTTATATTAAAGTCTATACGACGACATGGACCTGCATAGACAAATTTTGACATAAGCCATTACAAAAATTCAAATGAATAATGTAGCTAAAATCATCAAAATACCGAATATTAGGCGGTACCATTATATGGGGCCTATACCAAAACGTGGACCTGCACACGCTGTAATAGGCTATAGTATCCATTACGAACTTCAAATACCAAATTTGAAACAATTCCGGTGAATAATGTCGCTAAAATCATCAAGATATCGAATATCGGAAGGTGCCGTTATATGGGGGCTATACGAAGGTGTGGACCTGCGCAGACAATTTTCTGTCAAAGGCTGTATTATCCATTACGGACTAAGTCTAAAACACTTCCCGTGAATAATGTCGCTTAAATCACGAAAATACCGAAAACAGGGAGGTATCATTGTATGGGAGGCTATATCAAAACGTGCACTTACATGAACTGCACGAAAATGAAAAGTCCTGCAGAAATAATATACATTTGAATAAAATTTTATCAACCTACTTCATTTCATTCGGAAACTAGAGTGATTTCCACAGAGGGACGGACATCGCTAAATCGACATAGAATTTTATATATATGTAGACTTTGTGGGGTCTAAAATGTATATTTCGAGGTGTTACAAACGGAATGACAAACTTAATATACCCTCCATGCTATGGTAGAGGGTATAAAAAGGTAGCTAAATATTCGAACATTTCCTACTTAAAACTACAAATACTAGTGAGATCGGTTTTCAAAATACCAAATAAATGTGGACCAATAAGACAATGTTGTGATCCATTACAATCTTTAAATAAAAAAATTGAAACTATTTCGTGAAAAAAATGTGGGTAAAATGATCCAAATATTGAATATCTGGAGGTACGTTTATATGGTGGATATAAGAGCTGGAATCCATTATGAACTAAAAATATCAATTAGACAAATCCGTCTTCCGAACGTACCGTTATATGAGGACATAATACACATTATTTTGTCAACACTCTGAGTCAAATAAAGTAGGATGTATCTTTATCTCAACAGACAGACGAGCATCCTTAAATCGACTTTGAATTTCATGCTGATCATGAATATATATACATGATGAAGTATTTGACGAATATTTAGAGGTGGCATGGTAGAATTATAGAAGTAAATTCATGCAAGCATACATATGTTTACAATTCTTCTTCAAAATGATTCATTTGACAACATCTCATTGTCAAAAAGTATATTTAACAAGTAACGGGCCGAACTTTGAATGCCCTCCAAAAACAATAAAACTCAAACAATAAAACTCTCAAAAACAATAAAATCCGTTAAAATCTTAGAAATACCGAATGTAGCCGTTATATTAGGGCCAATACGACGACAATACGACGATATTCAAATGCGAAAATTAGAAAAAACAAGTAAAAAAGCTGTAAGTTCATCAAAATTCCGAATACAGGGGGTACCGTTATATGGGGGCTATACGAAGACGTGGACCTGCACAAATAATTTTCTGGCATGGGCTAAAGTATTGGAATTGTTTCAAATTTGGTATTTGAAGTTCGTAATGGTACAGCATATGATAGAAAATGGGCCATGTACGTCCACGTCTTCGTATAGACCCCATATAACGGTTCCCCCCGATATTCGGTATTTTGATGATTTAGGACATTATTTACCGGAACTATTTTAAATTTAGTATTTGAAGTTCGTAATGAATACTACAGCCTGTGACAGAAAATTTTCTGTACAGGTCCACGTCTTCGCATATTTTCCGTATTTTGATTATTTTACCGACATTATTTTCCGGAAGTATCTTAAATTTAGTATATTTATATTTAGTACCCACTGATATTCGGTGTTTTGATAATTTTAGCTACATTATTTACCGGAATTATTTCAAATTTTATATTTGAAGTTCGTAATGGATACTACAGCCTATACCAGAAAATTGTCTGTGCAGGCTTATGACAAAAGTTGCGTATGCAGGTCCACGTCGTCGTATAGACCCTAATATACAATAACCGATTTTCCCTTCATGATATCGAAGAAAATTGCAAAACTAGCAATAATTGGAACAGAGCAATAATTGACAGAAGACAATTATAACCAGCTGGTAGCTTTATCTAACCTTTTTATTGTACTGTGGTATATACCATAAAAACTACTAATTTTATTTTACAAAACACTTTCGTTATTTTCGACAAATGTGGGACTTCTTCCGATTTCACTCCTTTTTTTTTAAATTTCACAGTGCAGCAGTCCTGATAGTCTTCAATCTATACAGGGTGAAATAAAAAAACTCCAAAAACGACAAATGCCATAATTTTCACATATTTTTTTTAAATTTTATTGAATGAAATCAAAAAATGTCGAAAATAGCATCAAATTTTAGAATACGTTTAGATTTGTTCAAATTGGTCACCTTTGGCACGAATTATGGTTTTCAAACGGCCAATGAAACCGTCACACGCTTCCCGAAAGTTGCTCTGCGGTATTTTGGCCCATTCCCGGCGAAGCGCTTGCTTGAGGTGATCGACACTTTGGTATTTTTTAGTGACAACCTTGCTTTCTAAAATACCCCAGACACTATACTCCAACGGATTGGTATCCGGAGATTTTGGTTGCCATTGTGCGCTGGAAATGAAGCGAGGAACCTCATTTTGTAACCATTCTTAGGTGGCGCGTGCTGAGTCCTGTTGTAATGTCCAAGGTCTACGGCCAAAATGTTTGCGTGTCCAAGGCTTTAATACACTCTCCAGAATATTTCGCGATAATATTAGGCATTTATTCTGATTCATTTTTTGATTTCATTCAATAAAATTAAAAAAATGTAAAATTTATGACTTTTGACTTAGTTGCAGTTTTTTTTATCTCACCCTGTATACATTTGACAACATCTCATTGTCAAAATCTATATTGATAAATCTATTGTATTCATACAAAATCGAAGATGGGAACTGTTTTTATGCATTGAAATTTAACAACCTAAATTACAGAAAATGCAGAGCTGGGAGTGGTAATTTGAAATTAGGTTACCTTTATTTCATTGTATCATGGATTGGCGATTGATTTTAATTTGTTCCAATTACTTTTTAGTATTTTCATTTAACTTTACCATAATCTCTATTCTTTTCCGTTTTAGGAATTCTTTTTTAAATTTGGTTACGTGTTTTTGATTGTAACCCTATTAATAATGATATGGATGTCCCTGGCACGGGGTCTGCATTATAACAATCGTGAATTGGAGGATATGCGTTATCCGCCATGTGCCTACAACGCACTTTGTACGTGTTCGAAGTCATCACCAGATCTGGGGATTGTATATTGCAAAAATGTGCCCTTCCCCGCACTGCCACGAATGGTGAATCAATCGAAGGTAAGAAAATTGACCTGTGAGCCTTAAGTCTCTTTCTATGAATATTTGAAATGAAAACTTTTATAAAGAAGGAAACAATGCCAAATAGGAAACAATTATGATGGAAATAGACTTCTAATTATTGAGTTTAGGATCATATCTGTGATTTTATTCATTTCTTTTTCGAGACGAGCTTAATGTTCTGAATAAAGGAAAGCCAGAGTGACACTTTTACACACACCACTCTGCGTTGCGCTTCACCCTTGATCAAACGTTGTATTCAATAGTTTTCATTTCACATTTCTATAGAAATACAAAAATTACACTTGATTTTGCAGGTTTTCATGCTGCACATGGAAAATACGGGGTTACGAGAAATCGAACCATATTTTCTGCAGTCAACAGGTATGAGAAACTGGCTAGAAGCAATGTCCTTCAATTGTCTCATTTTCCTTTACTACTTTCTCACAGGCATGTACCGTTTGAAAATATCGGGGAATCATTTAACCGAAGTACCAGACGATGCGTTTACCGGCCTGGAGCGCTCACTGTGGGAACTAATACTGCCACAAAATGATCTGGTGGAAATCCCATCAAAATCATTTAGACACTTACAAAAACTACGTCATTTAGATTTGAGTCATAATCACATAACACACATCCAACAGGATTCATTTCGTGGTCTAGAGGATTCGTTGCAAACACTCCTGTTGGGCGACAATTGTATATCAACTCTGCAGCCGCATAGTTTTTCGGGGCTGCTGATATTGGAAACATTGGATTTGAGTGGCAACAATTTGTTTGAAATTGATCCTAATGTCTTTGTGGATGGTATGCCGAGGTTAATGAAACTTTTACTAACGGATAACATACTCTCCGAGATACCCTATGATGCATTGGGTCCATTGAAAAGTTTACGTACCCTAGACATATCACACAATGTGATATGGTCTTTGAGCGGCAACGAAACGTACGAAATAAAGGCCAACGCAAAGCTTAATTTGGACAATTTGCATTTGGAATATAATAATATCAGTATGTTGCCACCAAATTCATTTAAATATTTCGAAATTGTTAATCGAACGTTTTTGGATGGTAATCCAATACATACGATGATGGTGAGTAGTCTTTTGAAAATCTGTTTTTTTATTGTCTCTTTCAATAGCATCATTATTTGGATTTTTTAAAAGTGAAAACTATTTTATTTGTAAAAAAGTGTGTTTATAAAATTTCTTCATTTCTGTTCTTGTCGTTTCTTAAAAATATATTAAATTTAGGATGATGCTTTCAAACCGGCCAAAATTCGGGAAATTTATATGCGTTATTGTGGTTTGACGGAAATTTCACCCATGGCATTCGACAGCTTAACGAGCAGCTTACAAATTTTGGATCTTTCGGGGAATAATTTGACACATTTACATCACAAACTATTCAATAAGTTTGACGTGTTGAGGTAAGCATATAATAAAAATAGCAAGTTTTCATTATTTTGGTGTAGTCAAGCAATATCTTTTCCATTGTGTGACCCTATGTGCACATAAATCGATATTCGTCATAAGGTATATATATTCAATGTCAGCATTAAATTCTATGTCTATTTAACGATGTCTGTCTGTCTGTTGAAATCACAATACAACCCACATTGAGCTTTTTTGGCACAAAAGTTTGTATTGTGTCTAGGATGGTTGGTATGGAAAATGATATATATCGATCCACGTTTTGGTATGGCCCCCACATAACGGTACCTCCCGATATTCGGAATTTTGATGATTTTCGCCACATTTTTCACGGATATATCTAAAAAAATGGTATTCGTAGTTCGTAATGGGTTTCGGCTCCGGTGGTGGAACATTGTACATATAGGTGGTCCATGTTTTCGTATGGCCCCTATATAACGATACTTTCCGATATTCGGTATTTTGATGATTTTAGCGACATTATTAACTGAAACTGTTTCAAATACAGCCTATAACAAAAAATCGCGTGTGCGGATTCAAGTCTGAGTATAGCCTCCTATATTCGGTATTTCAATGATACCATCCAATCCTCGGTATTTTGATGATTTTAGCGGCGTTGTTCCCCAGGATTGTTTCAAAATTTTGTTATTGAAGTTCGTAATGGGTACTAAAACCCACGACAAATAATTACCTATAAAGGAACACGTGTTTATATAGCCCCCATATAAAGGGTTTAATTTGAGAGGTATTTTTTTCACGATTTTTATACCCTCCACCTTGAAAAGGAGGGTATATTAACTTTGTCATTCCGTTTGTAACACCCTTAAATATTCGTTGTGGACCCTATAAATTATATATATTCATAATCAGCATAAAATTCTAAGTCGATTTAACGATGTCCGTCTGTCTTTATGTTGAAATCAAAATCAAAATTTAGCAGAGCAATTTGTATTGTGTCTAGGATGGTTGGTATTGAAAATGAGATATATCGGTCCACGTTTTGGTATAGTCCCCATATAACGGTACCTCCCGATATTCGTTATTTTGATGATTTATGCCACATTTTTTTACGGATTTGTCTGAAAATTGGTATCTGTAGGTCATAACGGATCCCTGTGCGTGTGACAAAACATTGCATGTATAGGTCCACGTTTTGGTATAGCCCCCATATAAAGGTACCTCTCGATATTCGGTATTTAAATTTTTTTTGCCACATTTCTTCACGGATCTGTCTAAAAATTGGTATTTGTTGGTCATAATGGGTTCCACCTCCGGTGGCGAAACATTGCATGTATGGGTCCATGATTTGGTATAGCCCCCATATAACAGTACCTCCCGATATTCGGCATTTGAATGGTTTTTGCCACATTTCTTCTAATGTTTCCTTTACCCGAAGGTGGAGTATATTAAAAGGTTGACCCGGCCGTACTTAATGTTTTTTTACTTGTTCTTTTAAAATGGTAAGTGTTTTCAAATGGATTTTTAATGCATGGCAGTCCGTTTGCCTGTCCGTCCGTCTGTCCATGTATCTCTGTGAACCAAATCCAGGTCGCATTTATTATACGATTGAGATGAAATTTTCCAAACAATATTGGTTTGGCTCAAGGACCATTGAAATTGGTAAGAATCGGTTCACATTTAGATATAGCTCCCATATATATCATCAACCGATTTTGTGTTAATTGTGTATTAAATGACCTGAATTTTGACATATCCGACCGAATTAAGTCTAAAAGCAAGTACGTCAAATTTGGTGAAAATCGGTTCAGATATAGCTATAGCTCCCATATATACGTTTCATCCGATTTGGGGTTTCAAGTCCCTCACATGCGTAATATGCACTCCACAACAATTATCGTTGGTACCAGGTATCAGATACAGCTCAGAAATAAGTGACCAAAATTTTGTCAAGACCGGTTTTGATTTGGATATAACTTCCATATATTTCCGATTCCTCCATACATATACTCCTTTAATCGATTTCAGGATTATTGTGCACCATATGGCTAATATCATAATGAACTGAATTTTTGCACTTCCAACAGAATTCAACCCAGAGACAAGTATCTGAAATATTGGCGAAAATCAGTTCAGATATATCTATAGCTCCCATACAGGGTGAAATAAAAAAATGCAACAAAGTCAAACGCCATAATTTATTTTTTTTTTAATTTTATTGAATGAAAGCTAAAAATGTCGGAAATAGCATCAAATTTTAGAATAAGTTTAGATTTGTTCGAAATGGTCACCTTTGGCACGAATTATGGCCTTCGAAAGGCCAATGAAACCGTCACACGCTGTCCGAATGTTGCTCTGCGGTATTTTGGCCCATTTCCGGCGAAGCGTATGCTTGAGATGATCGACAAAGGAAAATCAACATCTGCCACAATTAAAGAAATGCATCATGTATTGCAACAGCACAGATACGAGTAAAATCGACGCAAAACGAATACATCACCTTGAGAGCCTTAATCGATCCTTGTGCTCAGGCGTCTTCAATCAGCGTGGAAGCCGTACAGATATTGCAGTTGCCAAAGCAAAGAACAGATGTAACACTGCATGGACTTGGAGGAGCAGTCGTCGGTAAAGCAACATCGAAAGTTATTATCGAAGTGAAACCCAGATTTTTAAGCGATTTCGCTGTGAATATAGAGGCAGTCGTACTTCCTGAGTTGGCTTCAGTTCAGCGGGATCCAACGTGTGAATACGATATAGATAAATGGAAAAATTTTACGCTAGCAGATCCGGACTTTACGTCGTCAGATAGAATCGACGTGCTGATTGGAAGCGATGTCTACCACGAAATCCTTCAAGATGGTATTCACAAAAAAGATAGTATATTGGCGCAGAGGACGAAGATAGGATGGATACTGTCGGGGCCGACTACGGAAAAAAAAGGGAAGCAGCAAGAAAATTGTAGCTACTACTACTCTGGAAAAATTTTGGGAGATAGAGGAGGTGAGCGACAATCAAGCAGTGACAGAGGATGACTTTTGTATGTCAAATTATGGCTCAACAACATCGTTAGCGAGTGATGGCCGGTTTATGGTCAGACTTCCCTTCAGGGAAGACGTTGAATTAGGAGATTCACGTAAAAGAGCTATGGCAAGATTTTTGAACATTGAAAAAAAATTATGCGCCAACCCTGAACTAAAAATGGAATACCAACAGTTTATGGAAGAATATATTAGTATGGGGCATATTAAACGAGCTGCGGAAATGTTTTTAGTAACAATTTTTTTTTGGCATTTGTTAGTTCCAACCTTGCTTGTGCGTTGGAAATGAAGCGAGAAACCTCATTTTGTAACCATTCTTGAATGGCGCGTGCTGAATGCGATGGTCCTGTTGGAATGTCCAAGGTCTGCGGCCAAAATGTTTGCGTGTCCAAGGCTTTAATTTCAAACTCCAGAATTTATTCAGATGTAACGGTCGATTAATACGAGCGGAGAGCGACCATCGGCTGTTATGACGGCCCACACCATCACCATGGCCGGCGCTTGAGTTCTGGTGGCCAACCGAAGGTGCGAATTTCAGCTGACCTCTTTGGCAAGTAAACACGATCATTTCGTTTGTTTAGAAACTGCTGGAAAACGAATGTTTTTCCCATCAGAGAACACTGAATTCGGCAGTTCACCACTTTCGGCCAAGCGAAGCAACTCTTTAGCTTTTTTGGAGTCTATTTTCTTTCTGTTGCGGTGTAAGTAGTTGCAATTTTTGGAATTTCAATGGCTTTACCCCGAGCTCATTTTTCAATATTTGCTGAATGAAATATTGAGATATGTTCAGCTCACGAGAAATTTTTCGGACACTGCGACGCAGGCCTCAAGTCGCTTCTTTACTTTTCGAACCATTTCTGCTGATGTTGCTGTTTTCTTCCGTCCACTTCCTTGACGTTGGTCTACGCTACGAGTATCACGGTCACAAGCGATGGTACGAGACACAAAATATTTATTCACATTTAAATGCTGGAGTGCTCTAACGATAGCCACTTGTGGCTTTCCAACCATATATAAAGAAATCACACTATCACGTTTTAATTCCATCACGAATAACATTTTTTCTGGAGCATTCTCACCAAAATGCTTTTGTACACTTTTTAACAATATAATGAGCTGTCACTGGAATAATTTCAAAAGCTGTCGGACGAGTGGCTTAGAAATGGCATCAGTCCGAAGTTGATTGCAGTTTTTTCATCTCACCCTGTGTGTTTCCATTATGTAAGAAACGTCCTTGCATAAAACTGTCAATATAGGACTAAATTTAGGTACCTCCAGATATTCGGCATTTTGAAGATTTGTGTCACGCTATTCAACGGAAAAATTTGAAATTTGGTATTTGAAAGGGTATTCAAAGTTCGGCACGGCAGTTTTTACTTGGTTTACTTGCGAATTTCCATCTGTACAAAGTCCTTAATTCTATTTAAATTCTTTAAGAGCCCCTGCAATATCCCATGCCTACATTTCTACAGGTCTTGTTCATAATTGAAATTAACAAAGAATACATCCACTTAAAAGATTATTGAACTACAGCAGAGGATTTGAAGACCGGCCACGTTACCATTTTGTTGTAACATTCAATAAACAGGTGAAAAAATCAGCAAAAATAAGTCTAGTGTTTTTCGTGGCAGCTAGTGTGTGTAAATGTGTACGAGTATGTGTTTCAAATCCACACTCTGAAATGTTTTTTTATTTGCAAATTCGTACATTGGCCCGTGACTGCATCCATCCACTTGGAGGTTGCTTTATTTCTATTGCCTTTGTCTTTTAAGCCGATTTCGTCACTTAGCCATTTAGAGACATCGTATGTTCGAGGGTATATTGATGAGAAAACGTGAACGCCAGTCACCACCAGCTACATGCACACCTAAATATAATAAACATGCAGTAAATAACAATCTTGTTTCCACACCATAATTATGATACCGGTTGCACTGTTGAATATTGTCCTATCGCCGTCGCAACCATTACCAATTCAATCACGTTTTCTAATTGTTGCTAAGAAGCCATACTTCTGTGCTTCTTGTTGTGGACCTAGAATTGAACATTAGCACATTGACTAGAATGTTTAAATTAAATTTTCGCCGGGTATTGAGACTAATTTAAATGAATAGATAATTAGTGTAACTGGGTTGGATTAGTTAATAATGTACATACTCATGTAAATGACATAGAATATGAGCTCATTAACTTCGAAATGGCAAAATTTTAGAAGTTTTATAATATATGTTTAAAATGACTTAAAAACACTGTAAAATTGACATTGAAATCTCAATATCTCTGTATGTGTGACTATGATCAACTTCTAATCAAAATGACTAAAGTTTAGTTAGTGATTCCAAGCAGGAAGATGAATGGATGGAAAGATAGAGAAAGACACGAGAGGTGCAATCTTCAGTAAGCAACTGGGAATAGCCTACTCCTACAAGTTGCAAGGAAAGCGATCATGAAAGGGGTGGAATTGACTAAAACTATGAAGAATGGAATAACTGAACAGGTGACTAATTACGGGGTGAGATGAAGAAACTGCAACCATCCTCAGACTGCTGTAATTTCTAAGCCACTCGTCCTGCTGTTAAAATTATTCCAGTGATAGGTCATTATATTGTTTAAAAGCATACAAAAGCATTTTGGTGAGAATTTTCTAGAAAAAAGTTGTTCGTGATGGAATTCTAGCGTGATATTGTGATTTCTTTATATTTGGCTAGAAAACCACAAGTGGCTATCGTTAGAGCACTCCAGCATTTAAATGTGAATAAATCTTTCTCGTACCATCGCTCGTTACCGTGATACTGGTAGCGTAGCCCGAAGTCAAGGAAGTGGACGGAAGAAAACAGCAACATCAGCAGAAATGGTTCGAAAAGTGAAGAAGTGACTTCATCGAAAGCCGCGTCGCAGTGCCTGAAAAATGGCTCGTGAGCTGAACATATCGCAATATTCCATTCAGCAAATATTGATAAATGAGCCCCGGGTAAAGCCATTGAAATTCCAAAAAACTAAAAATAGCTAAAGAGTTGCTTCGCTTGAAGGAAAACCTTTGTCGTCCTGCAGTTTGTAACCAAACAAAATGATCGTGTTTACTTTCCAACGAATTCAGCTGAAAATGTACACCTTCGGTTGGCCACCAGAAATCAAGCGGCGGTCATGGTGATGGTGTGGGCCGCCATAACAGCCGATGGTCGCTCTCCGCTCGTATTAATCGACCGTGGCATCAAAATCGTGAAAATATTCTGGAGGGTGTATTAAAGCCTTGGGCCCGCAAACATTTTGGCTGCAGACCTTGGACATTCCAACAGGACTCAGCACCATCGCACTCAGCACGCGGCAACCAAGAATGGTTACAATATGGGTTCCTCTCTTCATTTACAGCGCAAAATGGCCACCAAAAATGCTGCTTAAATTGTAAGGAAAGAAATGATTTAAAGAAATAAAAATAAAAATATAAAGTGTAAAGATAAATTATTTATTTACGGTTTTAGAAGAATTTTAACAAATTCTTCTGGTGCGCTAGCGATATAGGTCTTACGTTTTTGTCGCGATATAGGTCTTACGTTTTTGTCGCGATATAGGTCTTACGCTGTAAAGAAATCCAGTTGGTTTAAATTGTCAATTTCGTTACATATACCTCAAATAAGTCTTCATAAAGAAGGTTAAACCGGAACAAAAGCTCTAACGTAAACATGCCCTTGTATGGCAATTTTACGGATTAATCTTTTCTTCTTTATTAAAATAACCGAAGTTTTAATACCCTCCATCTTTGGGTAAAGAAAACATTTTTATATAAAAGTATCTGAACTCAAACGTGTTCCACTTTAAATTACAAATACAAACAATTTTGTTAGTAAATGTGGCTAGTATTATCCAAATATGGAGTATCGGTGGGTATCGTTATATATGCGCAATAGGAAAACGTAGACATAAACCTGCCCCATTATGAATCACAAATACAAATTTTTAGACAAATCCGTGGAAAATTTTGGGGGCTATACGAACAACGTGGAAATATGTGGCAAAAATCATCAATATACCGATTATGGGAAGGTACCGTTATACGGGACTACAAAAAAAAACGTGGACTATACTTAAAATGTTTCGCCACCGGAGCTAGAACTATGACCTACAAATACCAATTTTTAGATCGACCAGTGAAAGAATGTGGCGAAAATCATCAAAATACAGAATATCGGGAGGTACTGTTGTATGGCGGCTGTACCAAAACGTGGACCGATATTTTCAATTTTCATTTCGTATTTTTATATTCACCATATTTTCATTTTCAATACCAACAATCCTTGACGCAATACAAATTGTTCTGGCAAATGAAGCGCTTCGTCAAATAATATGGGCTGCATCGTGATTTCAACAGACGGATAGACAGACAGGCGGACATCTTTAAATCGACATAGAATTTTATGCCGATCATGACTTTATGGGGTCTACGACGAATATTTAGGGATGTTACAAACGGAATGCCAAGCTAATATACCGTCCTTTTCAAGGTGGAGGGTATAAAAAATAAATTAAAATTTTAAATTTTGTGACTTTTATTAATAGCAAAATTTTGTTTTTTTTTTTTACAGAGTCATAAGTATGCGCGATAATAAAATCAAAATCGAACAACCAATGGAAACATTCAACGCTATGCAATATACGTTGCTTAAACTAGATTTAAGCGGAGATCAAAACGACCCGACAAATCTACAAACTTTGCGCAAGTAAGTTCATTATTTCCCCCATGCAATATCAAAAATGTCTTTTTATTCATTTGTAAAAAGTATGACCAGAATGAGGAATATGCGCTCACTGTCCATGTCCCGGATGAGTGCAACATCCATAGGGCCGGATGATTTCAAGGATTTCGGTGTGGAGCTGGAAGATTTGCAAATAGTCAGAGCGAGCCTGAGCAATATACAGGCACATGCCTTTAAACATGTGCGGGGACTGAAGCGTTTGGATTTCAGTGAGAATAGTATACAAAGTATTGAAAATGATGCATTTGATGAGGTGGGTGTTTTTAACTAAAAAATATGTAAACTAATTAAAATGTTTATTTTTTTCTTGGGTTTTAGATTGGTCATTCTTTGATTTCATTGAAAATTGCCCATGGTTTTTCGGGTACTGCATTGCCAGCTGAACCATTGCGACATCTGACCTCATTGCAGGAACTAGATATGAGTAATAATAAAATACAAAGTATGAGTGATACCAGTTTTCATTTTTTGAAAAATCTAAGACTTTTGGAATTGCACGATAATCGCATTGAACAAGTAATGAAGGGCACGTTTCAGGTGAGAGTGAGTCTGAGAGAGAGAGAGACCTGTACTGAATTAAGTAATAAAATTATCATTTCCAATTTCATTTCAGGGTGATATACATTCGAAACTTGAGGAAATTTCTTTCCGTTTCAATCACATGACTCAAATATCACAGCATACGTTTTTCGATTTAGAGGTAGGTAGGAATCTAAGCAATTTTAAGAGTTTATAATTTTGCATTATTGTAAAATGTTTATTAGGCCTTGAGAAAACTGCATTTGGATGATAACAAAATTGAGCGCATAGAAAGGCGAGCCTTTATGAATCTGGACGAGCTGGAACATTTAAGTTTACGTGGAAACAAACTAAACAATCTGGCCGAAGAATCGTTTCAGGTAACTGTGTACCCAAAAGAGGAATATATGAATATGTATATCAATGAAATTTGAAGCTATATTAAACATATATATGCTTGTATGTAAATGTATGCTATACATTTAAAATTACCTATCAAATTGCCACCAAGTGGATTGGATATGCGGTAAAATTTTTTGATCTGTTCAAATTGAGGATGGTCCCAGTATCTTATAAGGACATGGTGGATTCCATTGAAGTTTTTGGAATTAAATGAAATATCTATTGAAAACAATTTACAGCCAATTTTATTGGAAACTTTTGCGAAGCCTTTAAAATATCTGAATTAGGGAGGCATCTAGAATAAATAGCCCATCTTGATAAACAAAAGGAAATTGCACCAACAAATTAAATAACAAATCGGATGAAACATGTATGCGGTAGTACAATTACCTGCATATGCTACGACATGTATTTTATATGCGATTTCTATGATAACCTGTACCAGTGAGGTATAGTGTATTATGATTATGAAAGTAAACAAGTAAAAAGCTGTGCTGGTGCTAACAATTATGTTGCTAAAATCATCAAAATACCGAATATCGGGAGGTACTAAAAAAATCCGAAAACTACCACTTAAATGAAAACCGATATATGAGGACTATACGGAGACGTGGACCTGCACGAACTTTAAATATGAAATTACCGGTAAATAATGTCGCTAAAATCATGAACGTACCGAATGTCGGAAGGTACCGTTGTATGGGGGCTATACAAAAACGTGGACCGACATGGCCCATTTACAAACTTAACCTGCCAACTAGTAAACTATGCAATTCGTTCGGAAGATAGCGTGATTACAACAGACAGACATCGCTAGATCGTCTTAGAATTTTACGCTGATCCAGTAGGCTCTATTATGAATATTTCGAGGAGTTACAAACGGAATAACAAAGCTAATACACCCTCCATAGAATGGTGGAGGGTATAAACAAGTGTAAACAAATCCGGTATATTATATCTGTACCAAACAATGGAGATCTTCAAAGAACAAGGACTTTGTAAAAAATCGACTTCGATTAAATACTCATCAATGATACAGTACTTTATGGGCTTTTAGGATATTTCGACAAGATAAAAATGGAATGTCAAATTGCCAATAGTTTGTGAGAGGATGCAACTGTGTCTTTTCTTTAATTGGACACAAATATAGCAGTAATGACGAAGAAAGCGAGTTGAAAATTTGATAACTCTATTAGGGAGTATATGGGAGTTTGCCATGCCGACTGTTCTTTCTATTTGAAAGCATTGAAAACAGATATAAAGTCGCCTTCATTTTCTCTTTGTTCTCAAAGTGAATACCGTTTTTAAACTCAAGGCTGTCCAGCTATCCTGCCATGGTAACAATTTGCTAACATAAATAAGTTTAGGATTAATTGAAACTGCTCTGACTGTCTACATACAGGGCCGCGTTTCATTAGCCTGCAAAGATTCTTGTCTAAAAGTAAAAATAAGGAACCGAGATGGAGGAGAAATAATGGAACATTGTTAGCAAAATGTATAACAATTGACAATTTTTAATTACATTCCTAAAGCTCAGGAATATACGCAGATATGTTTTTAAAACCATTGGGGAATGATCAGCTGATAAAAAAATTCAATTCAAGAAGTACAAAATTGCCAGAATAATAACTATTACGGGAGTGGCCCGGTCCAGTGCCACTTCGCTGTGAACGTCCTATAGAGTATAGATATTATCTAGCGGAATAACACCGATGTTCCATATGGATTAGAATGAGTGATTTGCTGCAATTTTCTTTGCATTTAATTGAAATAACTCAATGGTATGTATATTCGTTTTCGGAATCAGTAAGTGATTGGTTACAATACTCAATTTGTACTCTGAGGACTTCCTCTTAAAAATGCTTCTAAACACATCCATTTTTTTCTAGTTTTAAATAAAATTGCACAAATTCATATATTTAAGTACATATAAATAAAATTCGCCTTTTTTTTGAAAATTAAAAGAAAATACTTTTATATCTTAAAATCTATTCACTTATATTATGAACAAACATAGCATGCATATTATACTCTTTCGATGTACCAAATGTCTCGTGGCAAATAAAACATTTCCATTGATTACTGAATTCCGATGGTGCGTTTATATCGTCAATAGGTTCGGATTTTACAGTTGCCTGTAAACATTCCAAGTCTTCTTTAAGTGTGGGGAATAATAATTCCGAATCATCAGTTTCGTATCTGGCCCTTTGAGGAGGGTGATGTCCCATATTTTTCCATGAAGAACTGGAATTGTTGCCCATGAAATTTGAATGCTTAGTGGGAATACTGGGGACAATCATATTGTGGCTGAATTCTTTATAAGACGGCCTTGAGGATGGATACATAGGGCTAGGTTGAGCAGTTCTAAATGATAGGGGCACCGGTGGAGGTGTGAGTTTCTTTATACTATTCGATGTTTGCGGGAAATCTGGTAATAATAATTCATCACAGTTTTTGCTAGTTACTCGTCTGGCGTATAGGTCCGGTATGTTGTGAATGCGCATGTGAGAATTGCTGGATCGGTAGTTTGAAAAGACTTTATGACAAATGTTACAAGAGAAAGAGCCATCGGGATTTTTCGTGGAGCTCTGCGGAATTAAAAGCATTATAATAATATAATATTAGTGAGAATTGTATTCATGGTATACCTTGCCATCTTTGTAGTAATATCGTTTCTTTTTGCGTGGAATAGGATTTGCACGAACCAACATGGAATTGCTACTCATTACAAGCTGTGGCAATTTCAATTGTGATGACGTTTGACTTAATGAAGAGAGTTTTGTGGTAGGTGCAACTCGATTAAGATAGAATTGTTTCATAATTGAGCGAAAACTAATACCATGTGCCGAGGGCATATGTTCTCGTAAAACTTTCGGTGAATGTGGAAACTCTTTGCCGCATATGAAACAATAGTAATAGCAATCACTGTTCGACCAATGTTGTAAAATACTTTTATTGTCCTTGAACACTTGCCAACAATTCAGGCAACGAATATTCTTTTCGTTATTCACACAAATGAGACGTCCACGTCTCAAATGTTTCGGCAACTGTCGTTTTTCAAATAGTTTATAGCTGGATATATTTAAATGTTCGACCTGATGTTCTGCCAATTGCTTTTCGCTAACAAATTTCCTTTCACAATACGGACAATCGACGTCGGCGACGACGTCATCAGCTGAATCAATCGATGGATGTAATCTAGTTTCATTTTGTGATATTTTAACACGTTTAATTGTGCATCCATTAAGTTCTAATTTTGTTTGAATATTTTGTACCAGTTTTTCATTAGGTGGTAATTTAATTTTATCGTTGCTTTTAAGAATTGAACTTTCATCGGATATAATATCTCCACTGGAGGGAAATGTCAACATCTTTATGGGGGTATTTTGATTGATGTCAACACTATAGGAAGCTTTTATAAATAGTTTTGTTGACCTTGAAGAATTCTGAAAAGAAGAAGAAAAAAAGAGCATTAAAAAGAGAAAAATATTCTCAAAATTTAAAAATTTTCCTCAAAACGTTCTGACAATTTCTTTAAAAATCGTAGTTTTATAACCTTTGACTTTTTAGATACGGATATTACTCGAAAAATGCTGTTGGAGAACATGCGGTTATATCACTGTCAATGTTCAAACATATGCCCATATAAAATCTACGATTTGTTCGAGAGTCAGGATGTACCGTTATATGTTAGCTATACCTTACGTGGGTCGATATGGCTAATTTTCAATATCAAAGATCCTAGATATAACACTAGCATATTTGCAATCTTCAAAAGATATATTAAAACCAATATGAAATTTATATTGAGTGTAATGCTGATCAGTGGGCCTCAGAAGAATCTTGCAAGGTCTGACAAAAGGAAATGATTTAGTAAACATTTTACTTTACTTTCAGGTGTGTGATGGAAGTCAATTCGGCTCGTTTTGGTATAAATATTTTTATTATTTTATTATACTCTCCACCATACTATGGAAGGTATATTAACTCTGTCATTCCGTTTGTAACTTCTCGAAATATTCATAGTAGACTCTACAAAGTATATATATTCTGGATCAGCGTAAAATTCTAAGACGATCTAGCGATGTCCGTCTGTCTGTTGTAATCACGCTATCTTTCGAACGATTTGAGATAGAAGGCTAAAATTTTGCATACATGCATAGTTTACCAGTAGGCATGTTAAGTTCGTAAATGGACCATGTCGGTCCACTTTTCGTATAACCCCCATATAACGGTACCGCCCGATCATCGGCATTTTGATTTTAATATAAAAATTTTAGCGTCATTATTCACTGGAACTGCTTCAAATTATGTATTATGTAATGGGTACTACAGCCAATGACAAAAATGTTTGTATGCCGATCCAAGTCTTCGTATAGCCCCCATATAACGGTACCTAACGATTTTCGGTATTTTGATGATTTCAGCAACTTTATCCATCGGAATCGTTTCAAATGTCGTACTGGAAGATCCTAATGAGTACTATAACCTATGGCAAAAAATTTTTTGTATGCAGGTCCATGTCTTCGTATAACCCCCACATAACGGGTTTCATTTAAATGGTAGTTTTCGGAATTTTTTGAAAATATTAAAGTTCCTTTGAAATGGTGGATGTTATTAAATGACGAACATAGCTGCTTTTTACTTGTTTTCTAATCTTTTAATTCAAACTCAGATTGAATTTTGAAAATATGTAATTATACTTTCAACAAAAGAAATATCTTTTTATGAGCCAAAGACGATTCCACAATTCAAATGGAGTCGATTTCCATCCCATATATTAATGTTTTACTAGGATGCTTCATTACTGAAAGGTATCCGAAATTGTAAAAGTGTAAATGGTCCGGGGGCAATTTGGAACAATTCTAATGAGATATATTGATGATAGTGGTAAAACACTGAGAATCGAACATTGAAAATGGGCCATTTGGGTAGACTTCACAAAGTAATACTTCCTCATTTTCGATAACAACATTTATTTTTGAAAATGAAATAAAACAAAAACTGTTGACATATAGCTCGAAAAAAACCTTGTTATATTCTTCTTGCTTTAAATGATGAATGTTGCTTTCTGATTTTGTACCTCCTTCTGCGCCACAGTGATTTGTTTACAAACCTTAGTCTACAATTTTTCTTCGTGAGAAATTAGGAAGTTCGGTCCGGCTTAAATAATGATTTTCATTATTTTCAAAATCCAACTAATATTAGTCATAAGCAAATGCATACTTTATACAGACTGCTGTCATTTCAAAGCCATTCGACCGGCAGCTGTTAAAATTATTCCACTGACAGCTAATTATATTGTTTACAAGCGTACAAAAGCAGTTTGGTGAGAATTTTCTAGAAACAAGTTATTCGTGATGGAATTCAAGCGTGATAGTGTGATTTCTTTATATTTGGCTGGAAAACCAAAAGTGGCTATCGTTAGAGCACTCCAGCATTTAAACGTGAATAAATCTTTTGTGTCTCGTACCAATGTCGTGGAAGTGGACGGAAGAGAAGAGCAACATCAGCAGAAATGGTTTGAAAAGTAAAGAAGCGACTTGATCGAAACCCGCTTCGCAGTGGCCGAAAAATGGCTCGTGAGCTGAACATATCGCAATATTCCATTCGGCAAATATTGAAAAATGAGCTCGGAGTAAACCCATTGAAATTGAAAAAAGTCCAAGAACTTACACCGTAACAGAAAGAAAATAGACTCAAAAGAGGTAAAGAGTTGCTTTGCTTGGCCGAAAGTGGTGAACTGCCGAATTTGGTTTTCTCCGACGAGAAAATATTCGTTGTCTAGCAGAGGTCAGCTGAAAATGTGTTAATTAAATGTGTTAAAATTACCTCAATTTCATTTAAAATACGAAAATATTCATGTTGTGGCTCCTCGGTTCTTAGCATATTCAATAGTTTCTTTTGATGTCTCAGCACTTCCTGTATGTCTCGATACAATGAATATACATTTTCTACGCATTTGGGGCATATATGCTGTGGCAGTGGATCATTTTCGTATAGCTATTTAAAAGGGGGAAATCAAATGAAAATATGTAATTTTAAATAATACCCGATTAAGCGCCAAATTATAACAACCTGCCCCCCTGAAATTCCCCACCACTTACCACAAATGGATAAACTGTTGATATTTTACTTAGTAAATCATCTATTCCTGTTTTTTCCGACTGGGAGGAGGTTGGCGATGGGGTTTTCTTCGCTAAGAAAATATTCACATTTTCCTTATCCTCACACCCACAAAATCGACACATATTTTCGGGCCGGCAATCACCAAGAATATAGCGATTTTTAGGGCTTTCCATAGCGGCCTTTGAAGAAGTGAAATTAGCCCACTGAATTTATTTATAATTGTTCTGTTTTGTATATTTAACTTTTAATTGTTGTTGTAAGTATCTGCCTGTTTTCTCGCAAACAACAAAACATAAAAAACACCGACGAACGAATACATGAATCTTAATCTGTCAAATTTGTAAAGCAGCTGTTACAAGTGAGAGCGAAAGGGAGAATGGGAATTGTTTTCTCTCATAGGATTAAACGTACTCTTTATTATTTTTGTACGGCGTTGATTGATGGTTGCTTGGCTTTGAATCGGATTTTAGGTTTAGTACAATGACCGTTAAATTTTAAAATGAAATAATTGAAACTAAAAATGAAGAAAATAGCTTTGAATTTTCTTGTCATAATTTTCTCATGTAATCACATCGACAATATTTCTTTATGCCCTAAAACACTTTTGTTAATAAATAAAAACTCAGGATATTCGAAAAAAAGTCACGTTTGTTAGTCTTTACAATCCTTATAAAATATTCTTTAAAAAATATCTGAAGGTTCTTGAAAAACATCTTTTAAAACTTCGTACTTGAAAATCTAGTCCTACCTTAGTTTGTCTGATAAAAACCACGTTTCTCGGTGATGCTTGAAAAATATAAAAGAAATCTTTTTGATCCTTTTATGAGAATATGAAATGTAAACATTTATAAAGGAAGGAAATGTCAAATGAATGAATTAATAGAACAAGAATCCAGCCCCATGTTGTATCTAAAAGTTATTGAATAACACAAACATGATCTTGAAAATGTTCTTTAAAAAATTCATGGTTGATGGTTTTTGAAAAATATTTTATATCCTCCACCATAGTATAGTGGGTATATTAAATTTGTCATTCCGCTTGTAGCATCTCGAAATATACATTTTAGACCCCACAAAGTATGTATATTCTTGATCGGCATAAATGTCTATGTCGACTGAGCGATGTCCGTCCGTCGGTGGAAATCACTCCAGATTCCGAACGCAATGAAGAAGGCTGATTAAATTTTACTGAAATGTATATTATGTCTGCAGGACTTTGCGTATTGAATTGTACCTTCTCATTTTCGGTATTTTGGTGATTTAAGCCACATTTTTCACCGGAATTGTTTCAAATTTGGTATTTGAATTTCGTAATGGATACTACAACCAATGACAGAAAATTGTCTTTGCAGGTCTACGTTTTCGTATAGCCCCCATATAACGGTACCTCCCGATATTCGGTATTTTGATGATTTTAGCGACATTATTCACCGGAAATGTTCCACATTTGGTCTTTGAAATTCGTAATGGATACTACAGCCTAAGACGGAAAATTGTCCGTGCAGATCCACGTCTTCGTATAGCCCCCATATAACGGTACATCACTATATTCGGTATTTTGATGATTTTAGCTACATTATTCAACGATTTTTTTTCAAGTTTCGAATTTGAATATTGTAATGGCTTGAGATACAAGTTGTCTATGCAGGTCCACGTCGTCGTATAGACCCTAAAATAACGGCTACATTCGATATTTTTAAGATTTTAACAGAATTTTTAACGGATTTTATTTTTTTGAAAACTGCAAAATTCGTTGCGAATTGTGGAGGGTATTAAAAGTTCGTCCCGCTCACAGCTTTTTTACTTGACAAAAAGATCCAAAATTTATGATTTTATTCTGAAAAATCAATATGAAAATTTACCTTTGTGGCTTTGAAAATCCTTGAAAAGAGGATCAGTGAAAGCCCTTAATAAAATATTGGAAAAATTTTGTTCTGAATGACCTATAAAATGTTGCTAATTTGTAAATTACAGTCATCCAAACATATGAAATCTTCTCATAATAACTTTTAACTGCTTTTATATTTACAGAATTTACCAAAACTGGAAGTTCTCGATATGGCTTTTAACATGTTGCCGAATTTTAATTTTGACTATTTTGATCAGGTAATTTGACATAGACCAAAATTATGCAAATATTGCTATGGATATATGTTTTAATAACCCCTCTCCAATAGGTGGGGACATTATCAAATTTAAATGTAAATGTTAGTCATAATCAAATCAAAATGTTAATGCACAATTCATCATGGGTCGGTAGAGGTGATCATGGTAATTTGAATACACATACAAATTGATAGAATAGAACACATATTTGCTACATATTTTTCTCATTCCAGGCTCAATGTATCATTCAAACATAAAAATATTAGATTTATCACACAACAATATCTCGATAATATATCCGGGATATTTTAGACCCGCCGAAAGTTCATTGACACATTTACATTTGGGCTATAATGCCTTGATGGTGAGTAGTTTCAAAACAAAAAAATCTAAGAGAATATATTTCTCTCATTATTCTCTCATAACATTTATTCAAATAATGTAAGTCCATCTCTCCATTTTCTTCTTTTCAAAATCTAGAATGTCACCCGTGATGTCTTTGGTAATATGCCACATTTGCAATGGTTGGATATCTCACATAATTATATACGTGAAATCGATTTTGATGCCTTTAAGAATACCAAAGAATTGCAGGTAGAATAACGACAACAACAACTAATACATTCATTTTCACCTCATTTGCATTGGCAAATAATTGTGTTTTTCTGTTTTCTGTTATCTTCATTTCCAGTTGATCTATTTCCATTACAATCATTTGACTGATATACCTCAAGAAGTTTTCAAACCCATTCGAGCATTACGTGTTGTAGACTTTTCTCATAATCATTTGCGTGGCTTGCCGGATAATTTATTCTATAATGGTGGTATGGAGAAGTAAGTATAAAAAATGTTTAAACTTCGGAAGATCAATGTGGCAAGTGGGTGTGTTGCTACCTACTGAGACTCCAGAACACCGATTTATAGCAATAGATTTTTCTGCTGTTTGACAAACTCTTGTCAACATATATAGCCAAAATGTCGAAGTCAATATTTTAAAAAGATTATTGGTATAACCCCAAAGTACCCGAAATTTTAAGTACTTTAATGGTTATAGCAAGATTGTTTGTTATGGCTGTATAAATATATATGAAACGCAAAAATATCAATGAATTATATTATCACTACATTATCACGTAAACATTTGTAAAGCGTTTCAAGATCACGGAAAGATTTGAAAAAAGGAAAGTATATATGGATCTTTCTATCTCGCCGAGCTGAGTCGATCTAGCTATGTATGTCCGTCCGTCCGTTTATCCGTCTGTCCATGTTAATTTGTAATCACTCTACAGGTCGCAGTTATGGCCCGATCTTCACGAAATTTAGAATGGAGGTGGGGCTAGGGTCAGAATAGAACCCTATTTCTTTTGGAGATAATCGCATAATATTTAGGGGTTGAAATGGACCAAAAACTGAAAAAATTCCGGATTTTGCAGTTGCTCTACAGGTCGCAATTATAGACCAATCGACGTGGAAGTTAGCATGGAGGTAGAGCTTATGGCTCGGCAGATGCCCTCCAATTTTGATGGTCATCGGGTATATTTAGTGGGTGAAATAGACCACAACATTTGTGTTAAATAAAAGTCAAATTTTCCATTAAACCGCGAATATTTTTAATCCCGGCGAAATCACAAATAGACAGGTCAATTCGGACCGTTACGTAGATGCCGATAGTAAATATATCGGTTATATATAGCGAAATATATACAATGTGTATCTACAAAGGAAGGGATGTTAGTTAGAATGCTTATATCTCAAGAATGGCTGAACCGATTTTGACAAATTTTGTCAATTTAGAATGCTCTCTTGACATAAAAGTATAATATCTAAAAAAAATCGCAGAAACATATGTCAATAAAGATGTTAATATAGATTTTGTAGTATTTTGTGACATTTTTTATTTTTTCATATTTTTTATCGCATGCGATTTTTTCAATTTGACTTATAATATTTTGTAATATTTTTTCACATTACAACACAGATTGGGGATATTATATATGTATTGCATATATAGTCCGATCATCACGAAAATTTTCACAAGGGTAGAGTTAGGCTCAGATGGGCTAGGCCTATTGTTTTCAAAGATGTCCGCAATATATTAGGGGGTTGAAATGGACCAACAACTAAAAATGGTCCTGATTTTGCAGCCGTTACAAAGGTCACAAATAGAAACCAAAGGACATGAAATCTCGCATAAAGTTAGAGTTAGGACAACGGGTACAATGGACCATTAATTTTGTGTGAAAAATACCAGCATTACTTACAGGCGATATCCGAAATACACAAAAGGCGAATTTCTGGCGTTTTTATGCTGATTTCGTTGACAAATATAGCCAAATATTGTAGACAAGCAAATCATATAGATGAGTCTAAATTTGGAGATACAGAGGGGCTTCGTGCTTTTGGAGATGATTGCAAAATTTTTTTTTTAGGGGTTCAAATTAGCCAAAAACAAATGTTTTTCCGATCACACAATTGAAGCCATTTATCTGTAAAATGGACTACATCAACTAACAGCCCGGCGGAGTGCATAAATGTTGGGCAAATGTCCCTAGTCAAAATCCTAATTTCAAAAGCGAAATCTTCCAATATGGATTTGAACATAAGGAGGCTTCTAACCTATTGTAGTGTTGTAGGGTATAACATAGTCGGCCCTGCACGACTATAGCCTTTTCTTACTTGTTTAATTTGTTTTTGTTAGATTGTCACTAAAATAAGTTCTAGGGATGTTTGTGAGTAAACTATCTCTATTAAAAATGTCGCTGTAAAAATATGTAGGACTGAAGAGGTATATTTACTGTAGGGGAATAATCTTGATTTTTTAAAACTTCATCTTAAAATTAATTTTCTATTAAAAGTAATTCCCTTACCCTTTCATAGGTTGGATGTATCCCATAATATGCTGCTGAAAATACCCTCTTCGTCTTTGTCTAGCTTGGCAGCTCTAACATTGTGTGAATTACATCTATCCAATAACTTCATATCGACCATACACAGCATGGATCTGTCCAATAAATTCAGAGTGAGTTGGAGACTGTTTCTACAATAAATGCACCTAAGTATCGACTACCTATTTCTTCTACTTCTACTATCAATATACTACTACTTCTTGTACTACTGTTACTACTACTCTACTATCTCTCTTTTCATATTCCTTAATGTCGAATATTAAAATAAAAAAACCAAAAACCGAATAACCACCAAACAACCACCCCCCAACATCATCTAATCTAAAATAAATCAAAACCAAATCAATAAATATGTAATAAATACCAAAATCCTACTTAACCCACATGTTAGCCGAATAAATATCGGGTAACACTTCTAATCTTCTATACTATTTTTATTTTATTTGAATTCCAAGACCCAATTATTATGGGATTTTTAATTTTCTTTCTCGTTGCCTTTTTCCAGTCGTTACGTTACTTGGATATTTCGTATAATTATTTGCTGCGTATTGATGATGCCGTCTTTGCAACAATGCCCAAATTGGCCGTTTTGGATTTGTCACACAATCGCGATCTTAAAGTTATGGATAAATCTTTTATGGGTTTGGAGACGAGTCTAATCAAATTAGGTTTGGAAAATGTTTCGCTCAGCACAGTGCCGGAGATTCGTTTGAGATATTTACGCGAAATACGTTTGGGCTACAACGAACTGCCATCGATACCACAAGAATTGGCCCATAATATGTCCAATTTGAGAATGTTGGATTTATCCAATAATGATTTGACCAATGTTCCCTTGATGACACAGTATTTGCCGCATTTAAGGTGAGTGGTGTTATTCAACTTTGTATTTAAAAACTTTTGTATTTTATTTTTATTTGTTTTTCTAGGAAACTGATGCTCTCTGGCAATCCCATTTCATCGCTCAACAACAACAGTTTCGATGGTGTCAATGATGATTTGGAAATGTTAGACATTTCCAATTTCCGTTTGCATTATTTCGAATATGGCTGCCTGGATGCATTGCCACATTTGCGTCAATTGAAGTTGACAGCATATTCGCATTTGGAACATTTCAATATCCCCTATTTGCTGAGAAATCATCACAATATACGGGATCTATGGATTGAGGCACCACAACCATTTACACGCATCATCAAAAAGGGTTCGGGACCAAATCAAGAAATGCAAACCGTACAAATGGGTATGCCCACCGATTTATCGCGCGAAATGGAAGGACATCTGCCAATGAAATTGACAAACATCACATTTAGTGGGCCACAATTTTCCACATTGAATGAGAATATTTTAAAGGTGGGTGGGTGGCCGGCCAATAATTGTTGTATATGTAATTTTTATACCCTACACCACAAGGTGGTCAGGGTATTATGTCTTTGTTCATTTGTTTGTAACAGGCAGAAGAAAACGAGATAGACCCATAGTTCCTTTTGACGATCTGCATAGAATCACATTCTGAGTCGATTTATGCAAGTCCGTCCGTCCGTCCGTCTGTCCATGTATTTTTGTAAACAAAGTACAGGTCGCATTTATTGCCCGATCCAGATGAAATTTTGCAAAGATCTTTTGTTTGGCCCAAGGACGAACCCTATTGAAATTGGAGATAATCGGTCAAAATTTAGATATAGCTCCCATATATATCTTCGTCCGATTTGCCTTTTATTGTGCACCAAACGTGTAATATCAGCCCGAATTGTATAGAATTTTGCATATACACCCAAATTAGGCCTGAAAATATGTATGCCAAATTTGATCGAAATCGATTCAGATATAGCTATAGCTCCCATATATATTGTTCATCCGATTTGTTATTTTTGTCCACCGTCGCCGTAATATGCACTCTGCAACAACAATATTTGGGGAAATATATCAAATACAGCTCAGAAATACATTTGCTAAATTTTATCCAGATCGGTTCAGATTTGGATATAGCTCCCATATATAACTTCGTCCTATTTAATTTTTATTGTGCACCAAACGTCTAATATTTGTCAAAATGGGATGGAATTTGGCACTTACGACCGAATTGAGTCTAGAAGGTAGTATGTCAAATTTGGTGAAGATCGGTTCAGATATAGCTATAGCTTCCATATATATTATTCATCCGATTTGTTATATTTGTTACCTACAACCGTAATATGCACTCCGTAGCAACGATATTCAGGTAAATATATCAAAAACAGCTCAGAAATATCTTTGCCAAATTTTATCGAGATTGGTTCAGATTTGGATATAGCTCCCATATATATCTTTATCCGATTTCAAATTAATTGTGCACCAAATGGGCTATACAATTCTGAATTTAAAAGACACAAATGCTTCGGCATATTTAGTCCTTTGAACTTGAAATTATAATTATAATCATAGCGTGTATGATTGTATTCTCCCATAAAAAACTTTTAATTGTTATGTGGATCTCTACTAAACTAGCAAAGTGGTGTAGGGTATCATAAAGTCGGCCCCGCCCGATTTTAAGACTTTCTTTACTGGTTTTAATTTGATTTTCAGGGCATGCAGTCTCCTTATTTATATATCCAACTATTCAATACATCCTTAATGGAGTTACCGAAGAATTTCTTCAAGAACATGGGAAGAGTGCGTAATATCTCCTTGGATATTCGTTACAATAATCGTATGCTGAAGAAAATACCAAATCCAAATACTGGGACCGTGCCATATCTACCAAACAGTGTATTCTTAACGGATCTGAAAATGTCGGATACAGATTTGAATTGTGACTGTGATTTGGGGTAAGTAAGAATACATTAAAAACAACCCAGCGAACCAAACGGTCCGAGCTCGAAACGAAAGTTGATAGCAACTTACGATTTCGGATGGAACTCGGTCCAACTTCTGACCGAAAGTTGTGTGGAGTGGTTGTCGTGTTGTCTGACCAAAGGATGAAAGTCTGAAGTTTTAGCAAACTTTCGAACAGAAGTCGGGCCGAATTCGCATTTTGTTTGTTTACAAACAAATGTTACTGCACAAGCCGAAGAGAAACGTGGACCTGCATAGACAATTTTCTGTCATAGCTCTAAAACTCTAAATATGAAATTTGAAACAGCTCCGGTGAATAATAACGCCAAAATCTACAAAATATCGAACATAGGGAGGTACCGTTGTTTGTGGGCTATACGATATTGTGGACCTATATAGACATTTCTCTTCCAGGGGGTAAAGTGCTTAGAAAGAACTTCTAGTATGGATGTTTTGACAATTCAATTGAAAAATGTAGCTAAAATCATCAAAATATCGAATATAGGGAGGTACTCTTCCAGGGAGTAAAGTACTCACAAAGAACCCCCTGTGAAGAATTTCAGACAATTCCATTGAAAAATGTGCCTAAGTTCATTAAAATACCGAATATCGGGGGGTACCGTAATATGGAGGCTATCCATATATCGCGGACCGATATAGATAATTCTCTGCCGAGGTATAAAGTACCCACAAGGAACTCCTTGTGTGGATTTTCAGACAATTCCATTGAAAAATGTGCCTAAGTTCATTAAAATGCCGAACATCGAGGGGTACCGTAATATGGAGGCTATTCTATATCGTGGACCGATATAGATAATTCTCTGCCGAGGTATAAAGTACCCACAAGGAACTCCTTGTGTACAATTTCAGACAATTCCATTGAAAAATGTGCCTAAGTTCCTTAAAATACCGAATATCGGGGGGTACCGTAATATGGAGGCTATTCGATGTCATGGACCGATATAGTCTATCTTCGAAAGTGGCCTGCCTGTAGACAAAAGACAGATCTGTGCAAAATTTTAGCTTCCTATCTTAATTCGTTCTGACTCTAGCGTGATTAAAACAGACTGACGGACAGGGCTAAATCGTCTTAGAATTTTATGCTAATCAAAGATACAGGGTGAGACATAAAAAACTGAAACAAAGTCAAACGCTATAATTTTTACTTTTTGTTTAAATGTTATTGAATTAAAGCAAAAAAAGCCGGAAATAGCATCAAATTTTAGAAAAAGTCCAGATTGGTTCGAATTGGTCAACTTTGGCACGAATTATGGCCTTCAAACGGTCAATGAAACTGTCATACGCTGCCCAAATGTTGCTCTGCGGCCCATTCCCGGCGAAGCGCTTGCTTAAAGTGATCGACACTTAGGTGTTTTTTAGTGCCAACTTTGATTTTGGTGGCCATTGTGCGCTGGAAATGAAGCGAGGAACCTCATTTTGTAACCATTCTTGGGTGGCGATGTCCAAGGTCTGCGATCAAAATGTTTGCGTCCCAAGGTTTTAATACATCCTCCAGAATATTTTCCCGATAATATTCGACATTTATTCTGATGCCACGGTCGATTTATACGAGCGGAGATCGATCATCGGTTGTTATGGCGGCCCATACCATCCCCATGGCCGGCGCTTGAGTTCTGGTGGCCAACCGAAGGTGCACATTTTCAGTTGACCTTTTTGGCAAGTAAACACGTTCTTTTGTTTGTTTACAAACTGGTGGACAACGAATGTTTTCTCATCGGAGAAAACCAAATTCGGCAGTTCACCACTTTCGAACCATTTCTGCTGATGTTGCTGTTTTCTTCCGTCCACTTCCTTGACGTCGGGCTACGCTATCAGTATCACGGTAACGAGCGATGGTACGAAATACAAAATATTTATTCACATTCAAATGCTTAAAGATAGCCACTTGTAGCTTTCCACCCAAATGTAACGAAATCACACTATCACGCTTGAATGCCATCACGAATAACTGTTTTTTTTTTGGAAAATTCTCGCCAAAATGCTTTTGTACGCTTGTAAACAATATAATGAGCTGTCACTGGAATAATTTTAACAGCTGTCGGATGAGTGGCTTAGAAATGACGTCAGTCTGAAGTAGGTTGCAGTTTTTCATCTCATCCTGTATAGTACAATTATATCAATCAATATTAAATACTTTATTGAATAGTTAGCGTTTTTTAGTTTAATAACTTTTTGGGAACATACTATGTGGAAAGGTCAGTTTACATATGACTCTAACATAATGTGTAAAATGTACAGAAGACACAATAATATTGACTCTCTTTATCAACTTTCAGATGGGTGGAATTTTGGCAACGTAAACGTCGTCAATACATCTGTTCTTCACAAACCTGGACCGATACTGTGTTCCGCACATTCATGAATTCGCCGTGCCAGGTGTACGGCCGTTACACCTGTGACGATCACGATGATGATTTGAGAGAAACACGATGTGACAACAAAGGTGGACAACAATTGATGGAGGTAAGCAGACTACGTAACTAGATCTTTTTATTCGTACTTTAACTCTCCTTTCATTTCATTTCATTTCGAACAGTCGCTTAAGGCCGACTTAGAATGTGGCTGGGATGGTACCTCGTGCCGTGAAGCCTTCATTGTGGTGGTGTTCTCTTGCGTATTCTTGGTGTTATTTATGTGACATCTCTATTGTGTGTTCAATATAACCAAACAATTCTATGATGTTTTGGAGCAGGTCTATGGCCACAATAATTTTTAAAATAAAACGAAAGACAATGAAGAAGAAAAACAAAAATCTACACAAAAAATAGAAAAAGAAAACAGAAAACGAATTCTTTTTGGAGATGAGAATATGTAGAAGAACTAGTAAGAATGAAAGAACAGCGTTGATTCGTTTTCCCGTCGCCTTCATGTAGTGTTGACCTTTTTGTTTTGTGACTCTAAACATCCTGGACTGATTGTACGTAGCTGCATATTGAACACACACACACACACCCCACCTTTATCCTTTTTAGTAATGACGACCATGGCACTTTTTATGGACTTAGGACATGTTAAACATTTTTGGAATATCCATTGAATCCCCATAACTTTTTGACGAAAGCGGAACTAAACTATGGACTAAACGAAAAACTTAGCTTTGAAAAATTGCGATTTAATGAAATTAATTAAGCTTTTAGTTTTTAAACCCGTATAATCTTATATAAATTTTATCTAAATTATATTAATATTCCCATATAATATTTAAGAGACAATGGTTTTTATAATTACCTATGTTAGCGGTTGAACTAAGTCCGTGTATTGAAATTATATAATTTATAGATTTTAATGTATTAAGCAAAACCAATTTTTTTAATTTTCCCCAGAAAGTTTTATAACGCGACCTACCGACCCACTTATATCGCCTCCATACTCTTATATTTACAACGCTTTTAACGAATTTATACGCCACACACAATATTCTCAAATAAAAGTATTCAACAAAAAAATGTACAACTTGATGTTTTTCTTTAAGTATTTAGAGTGCAGATATTGTAGTCTGTCCGTCAGAAAAATTGAAAAAACACTTAGGGACTTATGTGAAGATCGGACGACGCCTTCTTATCAAATGATAGTTTAACTTTATAAATAAAGTTAGAAGATATTTTTAACCAGCAAGCTCTTTTTTTAGTAGACCAGAAGATATTATTTTTAATAAGGCGTGGCATAACCTGTACATCGCATATTTACACAAAGAGTGTCGCATCTTAAAAAATCAGTACTGAGAAAAATGCATTTTATGTTATCGATTAAAATTTGACTTACCGAATTAAAAAGATTATTGGTTTGTTCCAGAACTCCAACAGTGTAGAAGTATTTACCACGATAGCCGATTTTTACTGTACGATATCGAAAAAAAATTCCAAAATTAGTGGATTCTTACAGTTTCTAAAACTGGTTATCTGTAAAGTGGCTATTACATATCAGTTCTAAATTTCCGTGCAAGATCAAGTATGGTTTCTAAGCGATTTATAAACTTAATATACACTTTTGTTGACTTATGTCAAACTTCAAATAAACCAGTAAGGAAAAGTCAAAATTCGGGCGGGGCTGACTATTTGAATCTCTACACCTCTGCATATTTAGTAGACCTCCGTAAAAAAAGAATTTATTTGAAGCAGATCATACCAATTATGAACATTTGGCTTTAGGGAGGCATATCCAATTCTCAATCGATTTTCGTTAAATTTGATGGAGACATTCTAATCTTTTTTACCAAACCACATTGCAAAAGAGTGTATGATATCACTTCGAGGAGGATTATATTAAAAAAATATCGAAGCCGAGTACGTCCCGAAATGCACTTCATTTGGGTTGATATTAGCCATTATTTACACAATAAACCTGAAATCGGATTAAGGATATTTGGGACCTATATCCAAATCTAAGCCGATCTCTATCATTTTTGGTAAAGCTATTCCGAGCTCTATAAGATGTACCAGATATCTTATAGAGCTATCATTGTTGTCGAATGTAGATTACGAACGTGAGGGACTTAAACGCAAAATCGGATGGAACATATGCAGGGTGAGCGCCATGGTGATGGATCGCCATGACAGCCGATGGTCGCTCTCCGCTCGTATTAATCGACCGTGGCATCAGAATATGTATATAATTTGATACGGTCAAAATAGCGGTGCCTAGTCGAAATAGCGGTTTTAGACCCTAGGTCTCTTTGGACCAAATCCGTTTCAGGACATTTGGAGTCGATCTACCGATTTCCGTTCATCCGGCCGTCCGTCTGTCTGTCTCTCTCGAAGGGATTATCCGATTTGGTCCAAACTTGGTACATCGTAATCTTTTTGTCAAACGTAGATTGAGTTCGGAGATCGGTAATATCGGTCCACTCCTTCTGGTACTTCCCCCACAAAAGGCCGACATTTTCAAGAAAAAATCTTTTCTGCACAGAAAGTTAAGCAATAATCCGATTTTGCTCCAACTTTACAAATCCTAATATTTGCGTAAGTTCTAGGTCAGGTACAAAAATGGATAATATCGGTCCACTTCATCAAGTACTTCCCCCACAAAGGGTAAAAATTTTGAATAATTATAACTCCTATAAAATGTGATGTAAGAGTCTAATTGTCTACGAATTTCACACATCCCAATATTTATGTTAACCCAAGGTCTGGTGTTAAGATGGAATATATCGGTCCACTCCTTCTGGTACCACCCCCACAACAGGCCGACATTTTCAAGAAAATATTTTCTGCACAGAAAGAGAAGCAATAATCCGGTTTTGTTTAAACTTTACAAATCCTAATATTTGCGTCCGTTCTAGTTCAGGTGCATAGATGGATAACATCGGTCCACTTCATCAAGTACCTCCCCCACAAAGGATCCAAATTTTGAATAATTACAACTCTTATAAAATGTGATGTAAGTGTCCGATTGTCTTCGAATTTTCTCATTCCAATATTTTTATTAACCCACTGCTTCTGGTACCTCCCACACAAAGGGTCAAAATTTTGAATAACCAAAACGTTAATAAAATCCGAAATAAGCATTAGGTTCTCTTATTTCACACATCCCATTATTTCTATTAACACAATATCTGTTGTAAAGATGGAATATAACGGTCGACTACTTCTGGTAATTCCCCCATAAAGGCTTAAAATTGTTAATATTCATGAAGCTCATAAAACGCGAAATTTACATCCGAGTCCATTAAGACTTGGTACATCTCAATATTTCCATCAATGCAAGATCTCTTATAAAGGTGGTAGAGATCGGACTTTTTCTTCTGGTATCTCCCCACATACGGTTCAAGCTGTTGATAAACCAGACGCCCAAAGAAAGCGATATAAATGGCATATATCTGCGAACCCCTTCTGGTACCTCACCCACAAAGGGTCACAATTTTCAATACTTTTATATGTCATAACTTGAGACACAAATCAGCGATTCCTTACAACTTGCCATGCGTAAATATGCCTCTCTCAACCTGAACCCTGATATGAATATGAAATTGATCGGAATTTAGGGTAAGTGTACCAGTAGTCGGCACTTTTAGGATTTTCGCATTTTTAATCGCTCACCATTCTGAGTGGAACTTTTCAATTATTAAAAGTTAATTTATTCAGATTCGAAATTTTTTATAGTTTTTGCAACAATAAATAATGTTTTAATAACATTTTATTAAATTTCATAAATTTGTAGTTTTATTAAAACAATGCTTTTTTACCAGTAGTCGGAACCACTTGCCAATTGTCGGTATGGTATGTTCCAATAGTCGGCATACCAATTTTTTTGTAAGAATAATTAATAATAATAATAATAATAAATTAATTCATTAAAATATATACTATTTATGTTTAGTTAAACTGATTCGACGTCTTTATTGTACTTTTCTTAAGAATATGGATTGTTCAGGACCTTCACAGACAAAAATTTAATTTTTATTAGAATAAATCATATTTTCTTAGCGAAATTGTACACAAAGATAGCTGACAATATATTTGAAGTAAACAAAATACATTTAGTAATAATAGCTTCATTTATTTGGGCTTAAAAATAAAAAGTGCCGACTACTGGGACATGCCGAACTTAGGCACACTTACCCTATATGATTTTATATATAAATATTCGTTTTTTTTCTGTAATTTTGTGCATCTCTATCTTTATTAGATGAAGTATAAAATGGAATACTTCGGATTATTGGTACCTCATGCACATTTTAACATTTTCTAAAAATTTCTAAAAAACATATCTCATATAAAATGAAGAAAATAGTCGATGCAATCCAACCTGTCATGCCACAATATTTATGTCATATTTATTTAGGTCCGATACGATACGGATAATATTGGCCCATTCATGTGGAACTTACTTCATAGAACAATTTGAATAATCATAACACAAGTCTAAATATATTTAAATAATCGAACATAGGCTGAGGGTATACATCTGTCGGCAAAGCAGACTGACACTTTTTAACTTGTTCCAAAAATTATATTGTTCCAAATTTAGGTCAAGGATTTTGACTTTTGTTGTTTAGAAATTGTTTTCCGGATCAATTAAAAGCCAATCTTGTAAACAACATTAAAACATTGCAGTTAACCCAAGAAAAGTTCAAAAATCTTCAAAACAAAATTAGCTCCAGCATTGTAATTATAATTTTTGTTTTATTATGAACAATTTTTCTTAAAATTAAACAACATTTTAATTAAATTAATGTAGGTCTTTGTTGTTATTATAATTATATTTGAATGTCAGAGCACATTTGTCCGTATCTGTCTGTCTGCTGAGAAGACCACAAGTGCAAAAAAAACAAGTAAGCAAAGGCTACAGTCGAGCGGGGCCGACCGTTGAATACCCTACAACACTATAATAAACGATACAGTTCATATAAGCGAGATACTCGAAAGAATTCCGCAAGATATTGTGACAAATAATAAAAGAAAACCATCAGGTTTCGTTCTCTAATTTTCGAATAATAGCAACTTAAACTAATTTGCTCATTTCAAATTTATTGGTAGATGTTGCACGTAAATGGTCTTCCTAGATCTGGAACCAATATTTCCCAAAGACCCATAGTCTCTCAGAAGTGGCAAAAGATTAACATTTATTATTGGCTCTTGACTGAAATGCATCTATATGAGATACAGACATTTGACAATATTCTTCAACGAAATCAGCGTTAACGAAATAGTCAGTAGTGCGTCTTTCCTGTATTTGTGAATTCTCCAAAAAGTCACTGGAATCGACATTTTCGTATTTTGTCTACAAAAGTTGGCAAACTATTTCACACATTGAATATTTTTGGATGGCCATCCAAAACTGCTTGGCTTTTGCAATGTGCGGTAACCCCCATTCAAATGTGCGCGAGGATCGGGCGACAATTACGACCTGCAGACAATGTTGCATTTTTTTGGTCCATTTCAACCTCTAAATATATGGCGATCATCTCCAAAAAGAGTAGGATTCTATTCTGATCCCCATGCAAAATTTCGTAAGGATCGGGCCATAAATGCGATCTGTATATGATATACTGATATCCTTTCTACTTAGTTTTGTTAGCTGTAGAAATTTTACTAAATGTTTAATTCAAAATGAAAATATGCCAAAAATATGACAAAATTGAAAAAATATGAGAAAATTTTACAAAATCAATATTTTCATCTTTATAGAGATATTTTTATGCGATTTTTTAAGACGTTTTTTCTTTCCTGCCAAGACGCCATTCTGAATTAATGAGAACTGTCGAAATCAGTTCAGCCGTTTTCGACTTATAAGAGATCTTTCAAGCATATCTTCTTTGATAGGCATATATATCGCACATATTTTGCTATATATCCGATGTTAACATCAAAGTAAAGGTCAGAAGTAACCTTGTGATGGCCTTGTGATTTCGCCGGGATTTAAAATATTCACGGTTTAATGAAAAATTTTGATTTTTTTCAACACAAAAGATATGGTCTATTTTACCCGCTAAATATTATCCGATGACCACCCAAATTGGTAGGCTTCTTCCCCGCCCTAAACTTTAGCTACATGCGAAATACCGCGTCGATTGGTCTATAAATGCGACCTGTATAGCTACTGCAAAATCCGACATTTTTTCAGTATTTGGTCCATTTCAACCCCTAAACATTTGGCGATCATCTCCAAAAGAAATAGGGTTCTATTCTGACATTAACCCCACCTCCATATTAAATTTCGTGAAGATCGGGCCATAATTACGACCTGTAGAGTGATTACAAATTAACATGGACAGACGGACAGACGGACGGACGGACATACATAGCTAGATCGACTCAGCTCGGCGAGCTAGGAAGATCCATATATACTTTCCTATGTGGGAAACCAATATTTCGTGGTGTTACATAATTTTTGGCCCAATCAAACTTATAATACCCCCAACACATAGTGTTGTAGGGTATAAAAAAACTTTCCCTGAAAGCAAGACAACTCAATTCCTTCCCGTTTGCTTCCGTCCTTTTATGGTTACGGGTTTGAGCAAAATCATAGAAGAAGCTATTAAAAAATTATTATCTTTTTATGGCAGTTTATACAATAACAAAAACACAACATTAAATCAGGCAAGCTGGCTAACTGGGTGACCGTCCAACAGTCGGGCAGGCAACATCCTTATTTTATTTGGAACAATGTCAGGGTTGCATCCGTTTTTTGAAAATGAATATTGGTATGACTTCCAGGGCGGTATGCTTGATGGTGATGATACCAACAAATGAATCGCTGCTCCATCTACCTACCACCTATTTGTATTCAGTTTGTCTTTCTTGTTCGGCTTCGTCTTGCTTCATATTTATTAAATTTCCTTTTAACAAAAACGTTGCCAGCCACAATGATGTAGATGTTAAAGGAAACCACTACACTTGAATGCATTTGTCCCTTTGTGTGTGTGTGTGTGTGTGTGGGATAGTGTATGTATCTGTGCGGCTGGATGTTTGTGCTCCATGGAATGCTTGTTGATGGCCTGCCAGCCTGAATGCTTGTTGGCTTGTTGGCTTGTTGCCTTGCCGTGAATGAATGTGTTTTTCTTACTGGTGTTGTCTTTGTTGGTTTCTGGTTGGGAATAGTAGTTGGTGGTCAGTTCGCTGTTTTAGTATTCATTTACTACTCGTGTCTTCATCGTTATCGTCAACATCGGCATCGTTATTGTGGTCGTTGTTGGGATGCATTACAGTTGAAAGGGTCTCTGTAAAATTTCCTCAACTTCACGTTTGTGCACTTTGCCAATGCCAGTTGCAGATGTTGGCGCCTCAACACGTCCACAGTACACAAGCTGTTGAGCAGAATAAAGGGAACAGAGAGAGAGAGTGAGAGAAAAGAAAAAAATATATAAAAATTAAATAATTAATTACACAGGAATAAAAGTTAAGGTATATATATAAATTTAAAAAAAAAAAAAACTTTTGATATTGATTTTGGAGAAAATTATATACTTAAAATACCTCTAAAGGATCATCTGCGAATGGGATTTATCTACACAAAAGAAGGAAGGATTGTATCATACGTGGATGTTATGTTAATGATCCAATTACAACCTTATTTTCAGTACAAACCCATCCCGCTTTAGTTTGTGTTTAAAATAGCGGAACTGTCGAGGTAGAGATACTTGGCATATTCACACTGTAGTTTATTTTTATACCCTCCACCAAAAAAAGTATGGAGGGTATATTAAGTTCGTCATTCCGTTTGTAACTCATCGAAATAACCATTTTAGACCCAACAAAGTATATATATTCTTGATCAGCGTAAAATTCTAAGACGATTTAGCCCTGTCCGTCCGTCTGTCCGTCTGTTGTAATCACGCTACAGTCTAAACGAATTAAGATAGGAAGCTAAAATTTTGCACAGATCTCTCTTTTGCCTGCAGGCAGGTCAAGTTCGAAGATGGGCTATATCGGTCCACGATATCGTATAGCCGCCATATAACGGTATCCCCGATATTCGGTATTTTGATGATGTTAGCCACATTTCAATGGAACTGTCTGAAAATCCACACAAGTAGTCCTTGCGAGTACTTTACCCCCTGAGAGAGAATTGTCTATACAGGTCCACGATATCGTACATCCCCCATATAACGGTACCCCCCGATATTCGGTATTTTGATGATTTTACCCACATTTTTCAACGGAATTGTCTGAAAATCCACACAAGGAGTTCCTTGTGGGTACTTTATACCTCGGCAGAGAATTATGTATATAGGTCCACAATATCGTATAGCCCCCATATAACGGTACCCCCACGGTATTCGGTATTTTGACTATTTTAGCCACATTTTTCAATGGAATAGTCCGAAATTCCACAGAAGGAGTCCCTTGTGGGCATTTTACCCCCTCAAAAAGAATTGTCTATATCGGTAAACGATATCGTATAGCCCCCATATAACGATACCCCTGATATTCGGTATTTTGATGATGTTAGCCACATTTTTCAATGGAATTGTCTGAAAATCCACACAAGTAGTTCCTTGCGAATACTTTACCCCCTGAGAGAGAATTGTCTATTCAGTTCCACGATATCGTACATCCCCCATATAACGGTACCCCCCGATATTCGGTGTTTTGAAGATTTTACCCACATTTTTCATCGGAATTGTCTGAAAATCCACACAAGGAGTTCCTTGTGGGTACTTTATACCTCGGCAGAGAATTATCTATATAGGTCCACGATATCGTATACCCCTCATATAACGGTACCCCCGATATTCGGTATTTTGATGTTTTTAGCCATATTTTTTCACGGAATGGTCACCAGGGGTTCTTTGTACACAAGGGGTTCTTTGTGAGCACTTTACCCCCCGACAGAGAATTCTCTTTATAGGTTAACGATAACGTATAGCTCCCATATAACGGTACCCCGAGATATTCGGTATTTTAATGATTTTAGCTACATTTTCCAATCGATTTGTCTGAAAATCCACACACGGAGTTCTTTGTGAGCACTTTACCCCTGAAACGGAATTGTCTATATAGGTCCACAATATCGTATATCCCCCATATAAAAGTACTCCCCTATATTCTGAAAATCCACACAAGGAGTTCCTTGTGAGTACTTTACACGCAGACATAGATTTGTCTTTATAGGTCCACAATATCGTATATCCCCCCATATATCGGCACCTTCCTATATTAGATATTTCAAAGATTTTAAAAAAAATTTTAATGGATTTTATTTTTTTTTGAAAATTTTCTAATTCGTTCCTAATGGTGGAGGGTATTCAAAGTTCGGCCCGGCCGAACTTACAGCTGTTTTACTTGTTTATCTTGCCTTCCACTATTTAGGCTACTTTGAGAGGTAAGGCAAGGCAAAAAATTGAAACATTATACCTGTGTTCGAATATACAAAGTGGGACTAAGTTTTCCAAAAGTCAGCGGGATTAGCGAAAGATTGCGGTAGATGAGAACTAGGGAAATGAAATGAATAGGTCGTGGGCAACGGTTTAAACGTTTTCAAACTCTGACATAATGGATGATAGGAACTCAGCAACGTTTGAGAAGATAATGGTGACTGATCCGAAGGGGTGATCATTTTATTATAACCGACAACCTTGAGAGCAATAGACTAAACCTATCGTATCCGATCTTTTGGAGCAAATACCCTCGAGAGGTTTTCTGTATAACTCCGAAATCCTCAAGAATCCGAAAAGAGAACGAAACACATACTCCTGCTAGTAGAATAAGTACAAGTATGGGAGTAAAATGCTTTCAAAATGTCTCTTCTCGGTTTTTGTGTACGATCTACCCCTCAGTCCACAGCAACATCAATACATACACGAACACAAAAATCAAACCAAATAATTTTTTTCCACTCGATTTTACTGTTTGGATAAAGTCTAACTCACTTTCGAGCGTTTCAACACTCATGCTAACTTTTCAAGCAGGAGTAGTTCGCAAATGCTCTCACATAGACCAAAAACTTGGAGAGACAGCTTCTTAAAAACCCAATTCTTTGAGCACTCGGCACCAGGTTTTACTTGCGAATGAAACAAGTTAATTTGAGCTCTGAGGTTGCGTATAAAGAAAAGTTTTTTGTAGAATTTTTAAAGGGTCTTCTTTCTTAGACCAACTGATATGTTTTCTATGCATGGTAGTTCTATTTGAGAACTGTTCTATATATAGAAGACCTTTAGGAAAATTTTTCTGATAGAGAAGCCTAGAGATGATATAGAAAAAGAGAAAATATGATACTTTTCACACAGAGAAAGATATTTTCTAGATACGACAGCCATAGAGAGACTTTGCAAATTGTTCATAAATATAAGATCCCGATAGGTCTAATACAGTATGAAGTTCTTTGAAATCTCTTCCCTTAATACGAGTGCATTTGAGCTCTTTTATTAATATTGCTTTTGAGAGGTCTTTTGAGAGATCGCCGTTAAGACCCTTGGAGAGGTCTCTTACGATTAGAGGACTAAATCCTTTTAAAGAAGAGCCATTGAAAGGTATAGGTTGAAAGTTCTGCTATTCATATAGTCCACTGTCCTTTGTGAGGTCTTCTACAACGAAGATCCTTTTAGTTTTCTCTTTTGGCTAAGTCTACGATACATGGAAGTCGCTATGTAGTAAACCCTTTAAGGTGTATTTTGAGAGACCTCTGGAGAATTCTTCTGCACAAAATTATACAACATCGTGATCATTCCTTCGCTTTTTCGCTCAGTGTACATCGGTGATAAGCCCTAAGTTCCATCAGAAAGAAAACAAAATTAAATACTTTTGTATGACTTATATTCCTGAAAGAACATGATTGTCGACGGAGATGCAGTTAACGGAAATGGTCGAGGAAATACTTTCTGGTACGTACGAACGTACGATTCCGAACATGAGAATGCGTTTACAAGATTTCGAAGTTGAATTCAACAATTAAGTGGAAAGTTATTTAAGTTGTAAATGCGATTATGACAAAAGATTAAAAATTGTTGCAATAATTGTTCACTTAAGAGTTTAAATGCGGATGTGTGTGTGTGAGTGCGTGCGTAAAAACGATGCGGTGCTACTTAAGAAGGCAACATTTTTTTCGAATTGACTTTTAATTATAACAATTGTATATATTTGTGTGAGTGTGGAAATGCGAGAAAAAACTGCAACGCAGTGATGGTCATAAATTTGAGAAAAGTATTTAGCGAAAAATAAAAATAAATAAGGTTCTGTGAAAAATAAAGAAAGTTTTTTTTTCCACGTGAATATGCAGATATGTCGGAGATAAGAAATGTCATGAGTTGCACTATTCAAAATGTTTTTTCTCGATAGGATTACCATAATTCAGAACTCTAATTAAGTTCATTACCTTCATCTCATGAAATCCCTAAAATCATTACCTTTTGTCCCAACAGATTTTCAAAACGTGGCTGAACGAATGTCCATGCACCCATATTGCGATGCTCTTCCTGGGCCCAGATGAAAGCTGAAAAACACATTTTTTTTGAAATTATTTTAAACTTTTCAAAATTCGCTAAACTTTCTTACTTTTGGCATTTTTATATTTCTCCAATTCCTTTTGCAGTTCATAGGTGGGGAACGGGCACAACGATTCCAGTCTTATTATGGCAGTATCTTGTAAATTCTTCGATTGTCTAACCTCGTCGAGGGCATAGTAATGTTTGCCCGAACACAATATGACCCGCTTCACAGCATCCGGTCGAACACTAGTCGTATCACCCAAAACATTCAGAAATTGGGTACCTGGCTCAAAGTCCTTGTAGGTGGATGTGGCAGCCGATAGACGTAGCAATATTTTTGGAGCAACCACCACCAAGGGCTTACGGTAATTGCGTACCAATTGTCTGCGCAAGACATGGAAATATTGAGCCGGGGTCGTGGGATTAACAATTTGTACATTGACATTATCGCTGTCGGGAGCGGTTTCCTTCGAATCGCACAGCTGAAGGAAACGTTCGATGCGACAGGAACTATGCTCGGAGGCAGCTCCATCATAACCATGAGGCAGGAGAATTACCAGGCCGTTAGAATCCATCCATTTTGCTGGAAAAAAAGAGAAGAAGAAAAATAACAAGTAAGCAAAGGCTACAGTCGAGCGGGGCCGACCGTTGAATACCCTACAACACTATAATAAACGATACAGTTCATATAAGCGAGATACTCGAAAGAATTCCGCAAGATATTGTGACAAATAATAAAAGAAAACCATCAGGTTTCGTTCTCTAATTTTCGAATAATAGCAACTTAAACTAATTTGCTCATTTCAAATTTATTGGTAGATGTTGCACGTAAATGGTCTTCCTAGATCTGGAACCAATATTTCCCAAAGACCCATAGTCTCTCAGAAGTGGCAAAAGATTAACATTTATTATTGGCTCTTGACTGAAATGCATCTATATGAGATACAGACATTTGACAATATTCTTCAACGAAATCAGCGTTAACGAAATAGTCAGTAGTGCGTCTTTCCTGTATTTGTGAATTCTCCAAAAAGTCACTGGAATCGACATTTTCGTATTTTGTCTACAAAAGTTGGCAAACTATTTCACACATTGAATATTTTTGGATGGCCATCCAAAACTGCTTGGCTTTTGCAATGTGCGGTAACCCCCATTCAAATGTGCGCGAGGATCGGGCGACAATTACGACCTGCAGACAATGTTGCATTTTTTTGGTCCATTTCAACCTCTAAATATATGGCGATCATCTCCAAAAAGAGTAGGATTCTATTCTGATCCCCATGCAAAATTTCGTAAGGATCGGGCCATAAATGCGATCTGTATATGATATACTGATATCCTTTCTACTTAGTTTTGTTAGCTGTAGAAATTTTACTAAATGTTTAATTCAAAATGAAAATATGCCAAAAATATGACAAAATTGAAAAAATATGAGAAAATTTTACAAAATCAATATTTTCATCTTTATAGAGATATTTTTATGCGATTTTTTAAGACGTTTTTTCTTTCCTGCCAAGACGCCATTCTGAATTAATGAGAACTGTCGAAATCAGTTCAGCCGTTTTCGACTTATAAGAGATCTTTCAAGCATATCTTCTTTGATAGGCATATATATCGCACATATTTTGCTATATATCCGATGTTAACATCAAAGTAAAGGTCAGAAGTAACCTTGTGATGGCCTTGTGATTTCGCCGGGATTTAAAATATTCACGGTTTAATGAAAAATTTTGATTTTTTTCAACACAAAAGATATGGTCTATTTTACCCGCTAAATATTATCCGATGACCACCCAAATTGGTAGGCTTCTTCCCCGCCCTAAACTTTAGCTACATGCGAAATACCGCGTCGATTGGTCTATAAATGCGACCTGTATAGCTACTGCAAAATCCGACATTTTTTCAGTATTTGGTCCATTTCAACCCCTAAACATTTGGCGATCATCTCCAAAAGAAATAGGGTTCTATTCTGACATTAACCCCACCTCCATATTAAATTTCGTGAAGATCGGGCCATAATTACGACCTGTAGAGTGATTACAAATTAACATGGACAGACGGACAGACGGACGGACGGACATACATAGCTAGATCGACTCAGCTCGGCGAGCTAGGAAGATCCATATATACTTTCCTATGTGGGAAACCAATATTTCGTGGTGTTACATAATTTTTGGCCCAATCAAACTTATAATACCCCCAACACATAGTGTTGTAGGGTATAAAAATATGTGTGTCAAATTTAATTTATATATTTTTTTATTTTATATAAATTATTAAAAGAAAGAGGAAATTGTTACACAAGTAAAAAAGCTGTAAGGTCGAACTTTGAATACCCTCCATCATTTAGAAAGAATTTGGCAATTCTCAAAAGCAATAAAATCCGTTAAAAATTCAATTAAATCTTAAAAATACCTAATGTAGCTGTTATATTAGCGTTTTTACGACGACATGGACCTGCATAGGTAACTTTTGTCATAAGCCTTTACAATATTCAAATGCGAAACTTAAAAAAAAAAACAAGTAAAAAAGCAGTAAGTTCGGTCGGGCCGAACTTTGAATACCCTCCAACATTTGGAACGAATTAGAAAATTTAAAATCCATTAAAAATTCTGTTAAAATCTTAAAAATACCAAATATCGGAAAGTGCCGATATATTGGGCGGATTTACGATATTGTGGACCTATATAGACATATCTCTTTCAGGGGGTAAAATACTCATAAGGGGCTATTTGTGGGGAAAGTTCCCACAAGGACCTCCTTGTATGGATTTTCAGACAATTCCGTTAAAAATGTGGGTAAAATCATCAAAATACCGAATATCGGGGCGTACCGTTATATGGGGGATATACGAAATCGTGGACCTATATAGACAATTCTCTTTCAGGGGGTAAAATACTCATAAGGGGCTATTTGTGTGGAAAGTTCCCACAAGGACCTCCTTGTGTGGATTTTCAGACTATTCCGTTGAAAAATGTGGGTAAAATCATCAAAATACCGAATATCGGGGGTACCGTTATATGGGGGTTATACGATATCGTGGACTTACTTAGACAATTTACTCTCAGGGGGTAAAGTACTCACAATTTATTACTTGTGTGGATTTTAAGACAATTCCATTGAAAAATGTGGCTAACATCATCAAAATACCGAATATCGGGAGGTACAGTTATATAGGGAATATACGATATCGTGCAAATATATAGGCATTTCTTTTTCAGGGGGTAAAATGCGCACAAGGGACTCCTTTTGAGAAATTTCAGACAATTCCATTGAAAAATGTGGCTAAAATCATCAAAATACCGAATATTGGGGGTACCATTATATGGGGGCTATACGATATCGTGGACCGATATAGCCCATCTTCGAACTTGACCTGCCTGAGAGAGAGATCTGTGCAAAATTTTAGCTTCCTATCTTAATTCGTTTAGACTGTAGCGTGATTACAACAGACGGACAGACGGACGGACAGGGCTAAATCGTCTTACAATTTTACGCTGATCAAGAATATATATACTTTGTTAGGTCTAAAATGATTATTTCGATGAGTTACAAACGGAATGACGAACTTAATATACCCTCCATACTATGTATGGTGGAGCGTATAAAAATCGGTGAATAATGTAGGTAAAATCATCAAAATACGGAATATCGGGAGGTACCGTTAAATGGGGGCTATACGAAGGCGTGGACCTGCACAGACAATTTTCTGCCATAGGCTGTAATATCCATTACGAATTTCAAAGACCAAATGTGGAACATTTCCCGTGAAAAATGTCGCTTAAATCACCAAAATACCGAAAATGAGGAGGTACAATTATATGGGGTCTATACCAAAACGTGGACCTACATGACCCATTTTCAATACGCAAAGTCCTGCTGACATAATATACATTTCAGTAACATTTTATCAATCTACTTCATTTTGTTAGGAAGCTAGAGTGATTTCCACAGACGATAGACGGGCGACATAGAATTTTATGCTGATCAAGAATATATATACTCTGTGGGGTCTAAATTGTATATGACAATCTTAATATACCCTCCATACTATGGTGGAGGGTATAAAAATTCGTGGTCAAAATTAAGTTGAGTGTAGAGTATTCTCAAATCAATGAAAATCGCACTCACATATCAAAAAGTCTAAAAGTCCTAGTGACTATTTCCTTTGCCTGGATGAAGTCATGATATTGGTAGCAATCGGCAAATATTGCCGATTACTCTCTGTAATGAAGAGGAAAATGAAGTTAAGGAAATACTTCAAACACAAGCAATAATTTTTCGAAATGGAAAATATATATAATACTTTTTTAAATTCAATATTCCGAATAATAATTTCTAAAATCACAGCCTCAGCTTTTCTTAAAAAAAAACTTTACCCCGAAAATTCATCAAAAACCCATAGTATAAGCCTTTATTTAATTTTTTAAAATTAAGAATCATGGCTAAAGCCCTTTAAATGTTTTTTTTTCAATCCCCAATTTTCGTCGGTTCTTATATATAATTTTTGTCAATTTGCTTTTCGATTCACACAAAATTTCAAATACTCACTTTCACCGGAAACAATAAAATTATCGATGATTATCTGTGCCCCATTGGCAAAATCACCAAATTGTGCTTCCCAAATAATCAGATTATCGGGATTATCAATTGCCATGCCGTACTCATAGGCCAGTACAGCTTCTTCGGAGAGGATGCTGTGAGCCACTTCCAATTTGCCCGATTTACCCTCGTTCAAACCATTCAAAGGTATGAACATTTCATTGCTCTCCTGATCGACCAACATGACATGACGATGTGAAAAGGTGCCACGTCCAACATCCTCACCACTAATGCGTACATTGTACCCTTGATACATGAGGCTGCCAAGGGCCAAGGCTTCGGCCGTTGCCCAATCGATTTTCTGTCCCTCATTGAGTTTTTTGCGACGACCATCGATGTGGGTCTTCTTTAGATGTGGGTGAACTTTCTGTAACCAAAATATAGAAGGGAAAAGGGGAAGAAAACATAAAACAAAAACATTAACTGGAATACTGGGTGGGGCGGGATTTTAAATATCCATTAATCATTGGCATTAATTACAATACCGTTTTTGTGTTTTTGTTTCTATTTCATGTCAATTTTTGTTTTGTTTTCGAGTGTCACTTACAAAGCCTTCTGGGTATGCCACACTTTGTTGTCCAATATAATTGAGCAGACCATAATCGAGGCCTGTATCCCAATAGGTTATCGCATCACTAGACGCTGTGGTTATGTGCTTCCATTGTTTTTGGAAATAGTTTGGTTCGGGTTTGTATTTCGGCACCAACAACAATTCCTCATTCAGATAGGCCATGTATTGTGAGCGGATGTTGGTTGCCTCCTCTGGGCTTAGCACGGATTGTTGTATTAATTTTTCAGTATACAAATCAGGAACGGATCTAATGGGGTGAGAGGGAAGAGTAATGGAACTCATTAGCAAATTTGCTAATTTATTGAATAGTCATGAATATATCAAGTAGAGACAGAGACACAGAGAGAGAGAGAGAGAGATAGAGATACAAGCAAGGACGTGTTGGGCAATCATAATCTTTGAAACAAATTCATAGTGGTAACTCTGACGACTCTTCTTGAAATTTGTAATCCTTAAGGAAACTTCTTCAAAAAATTGTTTAAAAAATTACGTTTAACCCTTGAAGAAATTTTAAAAGATCCACTTAAGGCCTTGAATAATTTTCACCATAATGTGGGTGAAACTGTTGTTTAGGGGCCACACCAAAACGGGAACCTCTATAGACAATTTTATACTTCAAGGATTGTCATCTACCAAATCTTCATAAATACCAAATTTGAAACAATTTCGTGGGTAAATGTGACTACAGGGAGAGCAACCAACTTCAGACTGCTGTCATTTCTAAGCCACTCGTCCGACAGCTGTTTAAATTATTCCACTGACAGCTCATTATAAAAAAGTTATTCGTGATGGAATTCAAGCGTGATAGTGTGATTTCTTTATATTTGGCTGGTAAACCACAAGTGGCTATCGTTAGAGCACGCCAGCATTTAAATGTGAATAAATCTTTTGTGTCTCGTACCATCGCTTGTTACCGTGGGCGGAAGAAAGCAGCAACATCAGCAGGAATGGTTCGAAAAGTAAAGAAGCGACTTGATCGAAACCCGCATCGCAGTGGCCGAAAAATAGCTCGTGAGCTGAACATATCGCAATATTCCATTTGGAAAATATTGGAAAATGAGCTCGGGTTAAAGCCATTGAAATTTCAAAAAGTGTAAGAACTTACACCGCAACAGAAAGAAAATAGACTCAAAAGACCTAAAGAGTTGCTTCGCTTGGCCGAAAGTGGTGAACTGCCGAATTTGGTTCGTTGTCCATTCGTTTGTAAACGAAGAAAATTATCGTGTTTACTTGCCAAAGAGGTCAGCAAGCCATGGTGATGGTATGGGCCGCCATAACAGCCGATGGTCGCTCTCCTCTCGTATTATTCGACCGTGGCATCAGAATAAATGACGAATATTATCGTGAAAATATTGTGGAGGGTGTATTAAACGCTTGGACAAGCAAACATTTTGGCCGCAGACCTTAGACATTCCAACAGGACTCAGCACCATCCGACTCATCACGCCCCACCCAAAAATGGTTACAAAATGAGATTTCTCGCTTCATTTCCAGTGCATAATGGCCACCAAAATCTCCGGATCCCAATCCGTTGGACTATCGTATTTTGGAAAGCAAGGTTGGCGTTAAAAAATACCAAAGTGTCGATCACCACAAGCAAGCGCTTCGCCGGGAATGGACCAAAATACCGCAGAGCAACATTCGGGCAACATGTGACGGTTTCATTGGCCATAATTCGTGGCAATTCGAACAAATCTAAACTTATTCTAAAATTTGATGCTATTTCCGACATTTTTTGCTTTCATTCAATAAAATAAAAAAATAAAAATTATGGGGTTTGACTTTTTTGTAGTTTTTTTACCTCACCCTGTACTATGATTTTCTTAAATTTTTTGTTTTAAAAAATTCATGTCTAATGCTCTGATTGTCCTTGAAGAAATTTTCTTAAAAATATCTACGTCTAATACTCTGTATCTCCTTGAAAAAATTTTGTTAAAAAAATCAATGTGTAATAATCTGATTGTCCTTGAAGAACTTTTTTTTAAAAAACCACGTTCGGTACTCTGTTTGTCCTTGCAGAAAATTGTTCACAAATCCATGCGATGTAGTCTGATTGCCCTTGCAGAAAATATTTGGGAAATCCACGTTTGTTAGACGGATTGCGTTTGAAAAATTTTCTTAAAAATCCACGTCTATTAGTCTGATTTCAGGAAAAAAATACGTTTGGTATTCGGATTGTCCTTGCAGAAAATTTCCAAGCCAGATTTTTAATTGTCCTTTAAGAAAATTTCTTAAAAAATACACGTCTGGTACTCTTTTTGTCCTTCAAGACATTTTCTTAAAAAATCCACGTCTTATACCCTGAATATCCTTGATGAACTTTTCTTTAAAAAAAAGGATGTCTGGTAGTCTGATTATCCTTGCGGAATTTTTTTCAAAAATCCACGTTAGGTACTCTGATTGGTAAAATTCTTTAAATTCATGGTCCTTCACAATTTTCTTAAAAAAACTCATCTTTGTATATCCGATGGTTCTTTGAAATATTTTCTTAAAAAATCTACATTTATAACTCTTGAGAACATTTTCTCAAAAAATCTAAAAATCTTGCATCTCCGTCCTTGAAAATAATTAAGGGGTCCACCTGAAGATCCTTGCCATTTGATCTCCAATACTTACTTGCGATTATTAATAATACTATAAACTTTGGGATTGGTAAAAGTGGGATCATCCAGCTCATTGTGACCCCAGCGGCGGAAACAGTTCATATCGATGAAAACATCCTTGCGGAATTGACGTTGATAATCAAAGGCCAGTTTTGTCACCAAGGCCACCATTTCAGGATCATCGCCGTTAACATGGAATACTGGAGCCTGAATCGTCTTTGCCAAATCCGATGTGTAGTCTGTGGAACGACCTCTATCACCGGGTGTTGTGAAGCCCACCTGATTGTTGACAATCAAATGGATGCTACCACCCACCTCAAAATGGGGAACATAGGCCATATTCAAGCATTCTTGATTGATACCCTGACCCGCAAAGGCAGCATCACCATGTAGAATAATGTTCAAGGCCGATGAGGCAAATGGCTTCCCAGCCTCGTCACTGAAAGCACCATCCTTAAGCGTTTGCTGTTTGGAACGTGTTTTACCCATTGCCACGGGATTGGCAGCCTAAAAGAAAAGGATGTTGAGTAAGGTACAAAATCATCAATCAAGCTTTGGAAATTATTATTCCCCGACCTACCTCTAAATGTGAAGGATTCCTAACCATGCTCAAATGTATGGTTTTGCCATCAACTTGTAAATCTTCGGAGATATCTGTTTAAACATTCAAAACACAAATGCACACACACACACACATACAAAATAATATATCATTATTAGTGATGCATTTAACATATTTTTCGAAGGAATAAAAAAAAACATTTGTTGGCAACCATAAATCACTTGCTCCTGGCTGCCCCGACTAATAGAATAGAAACGTGTTCATAAAATACTTACGAAAATGACTTATTACATCTGACATCGCCTGGCAACCATCTGGAAATTCCGATTCGCCACTGAGTTTGTGGAAAACTTTTACCGGCCTCATTTGCAGGAGTATGGTTTGTAGGGCTGTTCGTCCACGATGGGGCATAGCAACCACAACGTGTTCAAGATCATCTGCAATGCAAGAGGGGGGAAGAGAGAGTGAGAGAGTTAGAGGAGGTTTTCATTAGAGTTTGAGTGAAATCCATGTAATTGCAGGTGGAATTTTAATTTTGGGGTTTTTCCTACCTAACAATGATTTATGATTGAAATTATGACACTCAGCCACTGAGTTTGGAATTGGAAAATTTTAATTTCACTTTCAATGCCAGGATATTGTCACTAATGGCTACGCTCAATTTGAAAGCAGCTTTCAATTTTCCTGCAGGCCACATGACAAGTTCGATGATGGATTGACATTGTTGCCATTTTGTGTATGATTGAGAGGTACATTCGAGGACACAGTTAGGATTAAAAGAACACTGAATCCATTGTTTGTTCTAAAAAGTGACTGATTGACAATTTGAAATATTCACGCTCAGACGAAATTATATAATTAAATAATAATGTATACCTGAATAATAATCGATGGCAACTTTTATAAGATTTCTCTCGCCGAAAAATTAGTTGTTTCATTGAATTTTTGATCTGACTGATTTATTTCAAACTGATGCACAAACATCCATTCTATTTGGAGGAAATTATGTATGGGAGGTCTACGAATATTTGTTAAACAAATTTTTAATTACAAGTATTGCAATGTTTGTTTTTTTTAGAGAAACCGGAGTCGATCGATAGGTGTTCGAAATTAATAACCATTTTATTGAGCGAAAAATAATATACCAATTAGGGACCGAAGGAGCAACAAAATACAGGGTGAGATGAAAAAACTGCAACCATCTTCTTACTGCTGTCATTTCTAAGGCACACATCCGACAGCTGTTAAAATTATGCCAGTGACAGCTCATTATATTGTTTACAAGCCTACAAAAGCATTTTGGTGAGAATTTTCCGTATGCAAAGTTACTCGTGATGGAATTCAAGCGTGATAGTGTGATTTCTTTATATTTGGCAGGTAAGCCCCAAATGGCTATCGTTACAGCACTCCAGCATTCAAATGTGAATGAAGCTTTTGTGTCTCGTTCCATCGCTCGTTACCGTGATACTGGTAACGTAGCCCGACGTCAAGGAAGTGGACGGAAGAAAACAACAACATCAGCAGAAGTGTTTCGAAAAGTAAAGGAGCAGTCGCCGAAAACTGGCTTGTGAGCAGAAAATATCACAATATTCCATTCGACAAATATTGAAAAATGAGCTCGGAGTAAAGCCATTGAAATTCCAAAAAGTGTAAGAACTTACATTGCAACAGAAAGAGTTATTTCACTTGACCAAAAATGGTGAACTGTCGAATTTGGTTTTCTCCGATGAGAAAACATTCGTTGTCCAGCCGTTTGCAAACAAACAAAATGATCGTGTTTACTTGCCAAAGAGGTCTGCTGAAAATGTGCACCTACGGTTGTCCGCCAGAACTCAAGCGCCGGCCACGGCCAGCCGATGGACCCCCTCCACTCGTATTAATCGACCGTGGCATCAGAATAAATGCCGAATATTATCGCGAAAATATTCTGGAGGGTGTATAAAAGCCTTGGCCACGCAAACATTTTGGCCGCAGACCTTGGACATACCAACAAGACTCAGCACCATCGCACTCACCACGCGCCACCCAAGAATGGTTAAAAAATGAGTTTCTTCGCTTCATTTCCAGCGTACAATGGCCACCAAAATATCCGGACTATTGTGCCTGGAGTATTTTGGAAAGCGAGGTTGGCACTAAACAAGTAAAAAACAAGTAAGCAAAGGCTACAGTCGAGCGGGGCCGACCGTTGAATACCCTACAATAAACGGTATAGTTTATATAGGCGAGATACTCGAAAGAATTCCACAAGATATTGTGACAAATAATAAAAGAAAACCATCAGGTTTCGTGCTCTAATTTTAACTAATTTGCTCATTTCCAATTTATTGGAAGATGTTGCACGTAAATGGTCTTCCTAGATCTGGAACCAATATTTCCCAAAGACCTATAATCTCTCAGAAGTGGCAAAAGATTAACATTTATTATTGGCTTTTGACTGTAACGCATCTATATGAGATACAGACATTTGACTATATTCTTCAACGAAATCAGCGTTAACGAAATAGTCAGAAGTGCGTCTTTCCTGTATTTGTGAATTCTCCAAAAAGTCACCGGAATGGACATTTTCATATTTTGTCTACAAAAGTTGGCAAACTATTTCACACATTGAATATTTTTGGATGGCCATCCAAAACTGCTTGGCTTTTGCAATGTCCGGTAACCCCCATTTAAATGTGCTTGAGGATCGGGCGATAATTACGACCTGCTCACAATTTTGCAGTTTTTTGGTCCATTTCAACCCCTAAATATATGGCGATCATCTCCAAAAAGAGTAGGCTTCTATTCTGACCCTCATCTTAACCCCATACAAAATTTTGTAGGGATCGGGCCATAAATGCGATCTCTATATGATATCCTGATATCCTAACTACTTAGTTTTGTTAGCTGTAGAAATATTACCAAATGTTTAATTCAAAATGAAAATATGCCAAAAATATGACAAAATTGAAAAAATATGAGAAAATTTACAAAATCAATATTTTCATCTTTAGAGAGATATTTTTATGCGATTTTTCAGGCGTTTTTCCTTTCCTGCCAAGAGGCCATTCTGAATTAATGAGAACTGTCGAAATCAGTTCAGCCGTTCTCGACATATAAGAGATCTTTCAATAATACCTTCTTTGATAGACATATATATCGCACATATTTTGCTATATATCCGATTTGTTGGATGTTATCATCAATGTAAATTTCGCCAGGATTTAAAATATTCGCGGTTTAATGCAAAATTTTGAATTTTTTCAACACAAAAGATATGGTCTATTTTACCCGCTAAATATTATCCGATGACCACCCAAATTGGTAGGCTTCTTCCCCGTCCTAGCTACATGCGAAATTCCGCGTCGATTGGTCTATAATTGCGACGTGTATAGCTACTGCAAAATCCGACATTTTTTCAGTATTTGGTCCATTTCAACCCTTAAACATTTGGCGATCATCTCAAAAAGAAATAGGGTTCTATTCTGACCCAAACCCCACCTTCGTGCAAAATTTCGTAAGGATCGGGCCATAATTGCGACCTGTAGAGTGATTACAAATTAACATGGACAGACGGACAGACGGACGGACGGACATACATAGCTAGATCGACTCAGCTCGGCGAGCTAGGAAGATCCATATGTACTTTCCTATATGGGAAACCAATATTTCGAGGTGTTACATAAATTCTGGCCTAATCAAACTTATAATACCCCCAACACATAGTGTTGTAGGGTATAAACATTAAGTTCGGCCGAGCCGAACTTTTAATACACTCCACTTTAGAGTATGGAAACATTAGAACCAATCATGACCCACAAATACCAATTCTTAGACATATTTGTGGAAAAATGTGGCAAAAATCATCAAATACCGAATATCGGGAGGTAAAGTTATATGTGGGCTATGCCAACACGCAAAGTTTCGCCACCGGAGCTAGAACCCATTATGACCAACAAATACCAATTTTTAGACAAATCCATGAAAAAATGTGGCAAAAATCATTAAAATACTGAATATCGGGATGTACCGTAATATGGGAACTATACCAAAACGTGGACCTAGACACAATACAAATTATTCTGCTAAATTTTGACGCTCTACGTCAAATAATGTGGGCTGTATCTTGATTTCAACAGACAGACAGACAGACGGACATCGTTAAATCGTCTTAGAATTTTATGCTGATTATGAATATATATACATTATGGGGTCTACGACGAATATTTAGGGATGTTAAAAACGAAACCTTTCCAAGGTGGAGGCTATATAAATACCAAGCGCTTCACCGGGAATGGGCCATAATACCGCAGAGCAAAATTCGGCAATGTGTGACGGATTCATTGGCCTTTTGAAGACCATAATTCGTGCGTAAGGTGATCAATTCGAACAAATCCAAACTTATTCTAAAATTTGATATTATTTCCAACATCTTTTGCTCTAAAAAAATGTAAAAATTATGGCGTTTGACTTTGTTGCAGTTTGTTTGTTTACAAACTGCAGGACAAGAATGTTTTCTCATCGGAGAAAACTAAATTCGGCAGTTCACCACTGTCGGCCAAGCGAAGCAACTCTTTAGCTCTTTTGAGTCTAAGATTCAAAAGATTTATTCACATTTAAATGTTGGAGTTCCCTAACGATAGCCACTTGTGGTTTTCCATCACGAATAACTTTTTTTGTGGAAAATTCTCACCAAAATGCTTTTGTACGCTTGTAAACAATATAATGGGCTGTCACTGGAATAATTTTAACGGTTGTCGAACGGGTGGCTTAGAAATGACAACAGTCTGAAGTTGATTGCAGTTTTTTCATTTCACCCTGTATGTTGTAGGTAAGGGGATCTTTATTACAAGTATCTTTATTGTAGCCAAAATGAATTCAAATCTGCAGAAACTTTTACCACTATGTTGTAGGGTATCAAATGGTCGGCTTTTGCTTACTGGTTTAACAAGAACATATTTGATAGAAAAAAAAACTTTGTGAAATGAGAATTTCTCAAACTCCCATAACATTTTAATTAATGTATTGTAACGCCTAATTTATTGTCCCAAATATAACGCAACATATTTTAAGCCTAAAAGTAATTGCCTAACTCTAATCGGCAATTTAACTTTAGCAAACATATTAATCTATCCAAAAAGGCCTAAGGGCTAAATATTAAACGGCGTGCTTTCATTTTAAAATTTCAATATTAAAATAATGAAAATATTTAAGGACTAGAATGTGATGGAGGTCATCATTATCGACTTTAGTGTATTTTTAATCGTCAAAGGAAAGTTATTTTTTTTATAATTAAGCCACTTTGGCGTTAAAAAAAAAATTATTTAATTACAGATAACAAAAATAAGCACAAGTGGTGGAATTAAAACAGTAAAAAAAGGAAGAAAGAAACACAAAACAAAATTGCAATGAAATTAAATATTCATGCTCTTTGATGGCGGCAAAAAGTATGTCCTTTCATTGTTACCCCTGCTTTGACCACACACAAACACACAGACACACACACCGAAAGAAGGAAACGAATTGGCATGGTGGTGAAAGGGCTGCCATGAAAAAAGTTCACAACGGACAATATTCTGTTTCCTGGACTCTTTATTTTTTCGTTTTCGTTATCGTTTTTTGTTTATTTTTTTCTCAACTTTTTTCCCCATTTATCTTCATTAAATTTGTATAAGGAAAGTATGAATTTGCTGGACAAGCGACCCAACCAAACCGGAGAAATGTATATGCAGATAAGGAAAGGATCCCCATTTTTTTGTTGTTGTTATCTCATTGGCATTGAAATGAGAAACTGCCGCACACAGAGAATTACAAAATAAAATACAAATTATGAGGTGATGCCAATGCTGAATTGGCTAATAAAGGAAACAAAAAAAAAATGACAGAACAAAATGAAAAGGAAAATATTCTTACCTTGTACACTATTGCGCAATAATTGCCAGAAGAATGCTAATAAACTTTCGGCACCCTCGCCGCCATAACGCTTAACCGTTGGAAATTTCGTGGCCATAAAATTATCCCAAGCCTGTGACTTTATTAATAATTCAGCGATTTGTTTGCGATTGTCATTGCTGAGATACTGCTGGCACTCGGAGCGAAGCTTTTCGAAATGCACGGCCAACCATTCACGTTCTTCCAAATTCTGGAAAAAAAAATTGAGAAAAAATACAATTTTATAAATTAGGCTTCACTTTCGACTATAAAATGAAGGGTATATTAAATTTTTTTGCAACGCCTCGACATATTTATTGGAGACCCCAAACCGATTGGAAAATATGACCAAGATCCTAGAAATAAATGAAATCAGGGGATCTTTATATACCTTAGGTATAACCAATCCTGGACCTACATTGATAATTTCTTGCAGTTAGGGATTTTACATAACACAAGTAAAAAAGCAGTAAGTTTGGCCGAACTACCATTTGGAATGAATTTTACAACATTCAAATACGAAACATGAAAAAAAATCCGGTTAATAATTTTGCTAAAATCATCAAAATACCGAATATGGGAAAGTACCGTTATATGGAGGCTATCCGAAGGCGTGGACTATATAAACAATTCTCTTCTAGAGTGTAAAGTACTCAAAAAAACTCTCTGTGGATTTTCAGACATAAACATTGAAAAAGGTAGATACAATTATCAAAATACCGAATATGGGGACGTACCGTTAAGTGGGGGATATACGGTATCGTGGACCTATAAAAACAAAAATATTCCAGAGGGTAAAGTACAATATAGTAGAGAGTAAAGTTTATTGGTGTTAAGATGGAATATATCGGTCTACTCCGTCTGGTAATTAATCCCCACCCAAAAAAAAATTTTGAAATTTCCAAAAAATATATTTTCTGCACAGATAAAGCATCCGATTTAGCTCCATCTTTGCAAATCCTAATATTTGCGTCAGTTCTAGGTCAGGTGTTAAAATGGACAACATCGGTCCACTCCATCAAGTACTTGCTCAACGAAGGGTCAAAATTTTGAATAATTACAACTTTTATAAAATTTGATGTAAAAGTTCGATTGTCTTCAAATTTCACACATCCAAATATTTTTTTAAACTCAATATCTGGTGCTAAGATGGAATATATCGGTCAACTCCTTCCGGTACCTTCCGCAACAAGGTCGAAATTTTGAATATCCAATAAGCTCATAAAAAGCGAAATTAACATCCGATTACATTTTGACTTGTCACATCTGAATAATTCCATCAAGACAGGACCTGTTATAAAAACGGTAGAGATCGAACCATTCCTTCTGGTACCTCCCCTACACAGAGTCAAAATGTTGAATTTTCATGAAGGTCGCAAAATGCGAAATAAGGATCAGGTTATCTTTATATTTCACAAATCCCATTATTTCTACTAACACAAGATCCATTGTGAAGATGGGATATATCGGTTCACTCCTTCTAGTACCTCCCCCACAAAGGTTCAAAATTTTGAATATGCATGAAGCTTATAAAAAGCGAAATTAACATCCGATTCTATTCCAGACTTTGTGAAACTGTTATAGAGATGGTAGAGATCGGATCATTTCTTTTGCTACTTACCTCACATAGAGTTCAAGATTTTGAAAAACAAAACTCCAAAAGAAGACGAAATAATCATTCAACTCTCCTCAAATTTCATATATATCTGGGAACCGCTTCTGGTACTTCACTTACACAGGGTCACAATTTTCAATACTTTTATCTGTCATAATTTACGAAACAAGCCAGCGACTTCCTATATATCATCTTCCTATATATCATCTTCCTATATATCTAGATATTCTTCTCAACCAGAAACCTGAGATGAATATGGAATTTACGATTTCCCATTAATTGGATATAAATGTTAGATTTTCTTATAATACCATACCATTATTTTTATATATGTATATTAGATGAAGCATGAAAATTGAATACCTGGTACCTCACGCACATGTTAACATTTTCTAAAAATTATCACATTTGTCATGTAAAGTGGAGGAAGTTACCAACCTGTTACCAAGTTCCTCCATATTTATATCGTATTTATTTAGGTCCAATACTTCTTTACAACTTGCTATATTTAAATATTTCTCCCAACCAGAAAATTTAAATGTAAATTTTCGATTTTCTTGTAATTTTGCCCATATCAATATTTTTATGTGTATTAGATGAAGTATGGGAATGGAATACTTCTGTAGATTATATCTGGTAATTCAAGGACATTTTAAAATTTTCTAAAAATTATCACATATCTCATATAAAGTGGAGGAAGTGACCAATATATTTCGAACCTGGCACGTCGCAATATTTATATCATAAATATTATGTCATATTTATTAAGGTCCGATACGAAATCGATGGCCCAATGTTGGCCCATTCCTTCGGAATCTACTACTTAGAGGGTCAATAATTTGAATAATCCTAAGAGAAGTCCAAATATATTTATATAATCGAAAATTGGCTAAGGGCATAGCTTTGTATGGCATAACCGAGTGATACTTTTTACCTTTTTTTGTTATGAATTTACAATATCTTTTTCCAAAATGTAATTAATCTTGTCCATTAACCGATAAATACTACGGCACAAACATATAAACTTCTAACGCACACACATATTCTCATTCCGGAAACGCACATAAAAACTGAACTTACCTCAACATATCCAAATTCAGCACTGACAGTATTGCCGCAGTAAATCTCTTTTAGTAATCTCTCCAATTCCTCCACAGTTGTTGTAGGACTAGCCAATTCCGGTGCATTAAAAATGCCCTGTGGTTTGACACACTCCTTACTTTGAAGGCCATAAAATACTGGATTTAATTCTTCCAAAAAACTGTGGCAAAAAGAAAAAAAATATATAAAACAATATTACATAAAAATGTATGAAATATAGATGATGGGGGATTATCATTTTAAACGTATTTATTTTAAATTTTTCTTTGTGGAAGAATTTCGCTGGGAAATGTGAAATAATAAATTTGGATTAACTTTATTTTATTTTCATGTGTTTAAAAAAAAAGAAAAGGGATTTTTATGTCCTTATTTTCACTAAATAAATGGGGTTTTCGATTAAAAAACCGACTTCTAAAGACTGAGGGGTAAAAATGAAAAGTATTTAAAAATACTTTTTTTTAAAGACATATTAAAACAAGAACATTAAGTTCGGCCGGGCCAAACTTTTAATACCCTCCACCTTAGGGTAAAGGAAACATTAGAAGAAATGTGGCAAAAACCATTATAATGCCGAATATCGGGAGGTACTGTTATATGGGGGCTGTACCAAATCCTGGACCTACACATGCAATGTTTCGCCAAAGGAGCTAGAACCCATTATGACCTACAAATACCAATTTTCAGACAAATCCGTGAAGAAATGAGGCAAAAATCATCAAATTACCGAGTATCGGGAGGTACCGTTATATGAGGGCTATACCAAAACGTGAACCTATAATTACAATGACTCGCCACACGAACTGGGACCCATTATGATCTACAACTACCAACTTTCAGAGAAATTCTTGAAAAAATATGTCAAAAATCATTAAAATACCGTATATTGGAAGGTACCGTTATATGGGGGCTATACCAAATCATCGACCTATACATGCAATGCTTCGCCACCGGGGCTGGAACCCATTTTGACCAAAAAATACCAATTTTTAGACAAATTCGTGAAAAAATGTTGGAAAAAATTAAAACACCGAATATCGGGAGGTACCTTTATATGGGGACTATACCAGAACGTGGACCGATATATCTCATTTTCAATACCAACCATCCTAGACACAACACAAATTGCTCTGCTAAATTTTGGCTCCCTAGTGGTGCTTCGCTTGGCCAAAAGTGGTGAGCTGCCGACTTTGGTTTTCTCCGATGAGAAAACATTCGTTGTCCAGCAGTTTGTAAACAAACAAAATGATCGTGTTTATTTCCCAAAGAGGTCAGCTGAAAATGTGCACCTTCGGTTGAACACCAGAACTCAAGCGCCAGCCATGGTGGTGTTGTGCGCCGCCATAACAGCCGATGGTCGCTCTCCGCTCGTAATAATGGAACGTGGCATGAGAATAAATGCAGAATATTATCGGGAAAATGTTCTGGAGGGTGTATTAAAGTCTTGGGCACGCAAATATGTTGGCCGCAAACCTTGAACATTCCAACAGGACAGCACCATCGCACTCAACATACGCCACCCAAGAATGGTTACAAAATGAGGTTCCTCGCTTCATTTCCAGCGCACAATGGCCACCAAAATCTCCGGATACCAATTCGTTGGACTATTGTGTCAGGAGTATTTTGGAAAGCAAGGTTGGCACTAAAAAATACAAAAGTGTCGATCACCTTAAGCGAGCGCTTCGCCGGGAATGGGCCAAAATACCGCAAAGCAACATTCGGGCAGCGTGCGACAGTTTCATTGGCCTTTGAAGGCCACAATTCGTGCCAAAGGTGACCAATTCGAACAAACCTAAACTTATTCTAAAATTTTATGCTATTTCCGACATTTTGTGCTTTCATTCAATAAAATGTAAAAATTATGACTTTGTTGCAGTTTTTGTTATCTCACCCTGTACGTATTTGCTATTACCTCCGTTCCTATATTGAAAAATGAGAATTTTGAATAAGCGTATGTTTTTAACCCAAATATACGGATAAATCACACTTTTAAACCCAACATATTTAAAACACTGTGAACTTAGTTTCTGGGCAGCAAACAACAAATCTTTCTTTAACAACGAAATCATTTGTCCGCTTGAATTTACTTGTGCCTAACAATTGAGCAAAAACAAAAGTATTGAAAAAAAAAAACGGAAGAAAGGAAAACAAGGACTAGTCCTGTTGTTAGGAAATAATGAATGGTTGAATGACTGTTAGCTTATTTGGCGGATGAATGTTGGCCTATTGTTGTAGTTGATTCTTTTTTGCTGGTTTCAACATTTATTTTCGTTGTGGTCGGTCGTATGTCGTATGAGATTTGCTAAACTTTGGGTTTGTTGTAACATTTCTTCAATGTTTTTGTATTTGGATTTGTTTTTTTTTTTGCTTTGCTTTATTACCTTTGTTGACTTTTAATGCTGATGGGATTTACGGCTGCCAATTTGTGACCATATTTGCGATAAGCTTCCACCCAACGGTACACATTACCTTGGGCATTTCTCGACTGTACCACATCCTCCGGAACTGAAGTGATGAATATACATACATACGTACGTAAGTAAGATATTTTATTTTAGGCCACCGTCATCAAAGTTCATTGTTTTTTTGTTGAAAGGCATTCATGCAAAGGAAAATAAAGGGGAAAGGAAGAGAAAAAAAAACGTTAAAAGAAAAACATAAAATATAAGTTTTTTATTCGAAAAATTGGCTTAATGTTATGGTGTTATTGCTAGTCTAAATGTTTAGAAATATGGGTCGATGCCAGTTAGAAAATATTGGCTTGAGGTTTTTGCGGAAACAAAACTTTTTTATGAAAAAGATCTTATCTATACATGAAATATTGCAGAATATGGCATGATAGGGATCTGAATATATAACGTGAAGATGTCCTCTACACAGCGAAGACCCTCAGCAGGTCTTCTACACATAGAAGACCGTTAGGAGGTCTTCTATACCTAGAAATCCGTCAGTAGGTTTTCTATACCCGTTAGGAGGTCCTTTATGCAAACAAGATCGTCAGGAGGTCTTCTTTACCGAGAAGGCCGTCAGTAGGTCTTCTATATGGAGAAGACCGTCAGGAGATCTTTTATACATAGAAGAGCATCAAGAGGTCTTCTATACCGAGAAGACCGTCAGGAGGTCTTCTATGCAAGAAAGACCGTCAGCAGGTCTTCTATGCATGGAAGACCATCTGGACGTCTTCTATACAGAGAAGACCAGCAGGACGTCTTCTCCACAGAGAAGACCATCAGAAGGTCTTATATACACAGAAGACCGTCAGGAGGTCTTCTTAACATAGAAGACCGTCAGGAGGTCTTTTTTACATAGAAGACCGTCAGGAGGTCTTTTTACATAGAAGACCGTCAGGAGATCTTCTATACATAGAAGACTGTCAGGAGGTATTCTATACACAGAAGACCGTCGGGAGGTCTTCTATACATAGAAGACCGTCAGGAGGTCTTCTATACATAGAAGACCGTCAGGAGGTCTTCTATACATAGAAGACCGTCAGGAGGTCTTCTATACATAGAAGACCGTCAGGAGGTCTTCTATACATAGAAGACCGTCAGGAGGTCTTCTATACATAGAAGAGCGTCAGGAGGTCTTCTATACATAGAAGAGCGTCAGGAGGTCTTCTATACATAGAAGAGCGTCAGGAGGTCTTCTATACATAGAAGAGCGTCAGGAGGTCTTCTATACATAGAAGAGCGTCAGGAGGTCTTCTATACATAGAAGGGCGTAAGGAGGTCTTCTATACATAGAAGGGCGTCAACATGTCTTCTATAAATAGAAGGACGTCAACAGGTCTTCTATAAAGAGAAGGGCGTCAACAGGTCTTCTATAAAGAGAAGAGCGTCATGAGGTCTTCTGTACATAGAAGACCGCAGACAGGTCTTATATTCATAGTTCCCAGCATATTGTGAAGAATATTTTCTTTCAAAACAGGTTAGAGATTATGCTTAAGGCTAACACATGGTAATCCTTCTAACCTTGCGAAATCAATTTGTTCATAGCTTAATTATCCTTACGCGTGTTCCAAGAGCATCTTGTTCTGTATTACCAAAAATGTCATTTGTGTTAGCCACAAAAAATCCTTGGCAAAAAGTGTTATCAAGAGGAACAAGTTTTGTAGTGCGTCTCCTCATATTTTCTCACACACGCAAACACTCACAAATACAAATTAATCGGACATATTGACTTTAACTCCGAATAATAATGCCTTGCGTTCAATAAACAATGTTTGGATTAATCAAAAACTATCGAAGACCACAATTGTTATGTCAAGTGTGTCACAGAGATTGCTTCGAACAAATGTCGATTTCCACACACACACACACACATGCAAACATATAATTTGGTATGTGTGTACACAGATTGCACAATACAAATAAACAAAGTTTAGTTGAGTTTTAGAGTTCATATTAGGGTGGTTTCTGGGTTTATGGTGATATAGTTTTCGGTAGAGCTCAGGAACTTTCCTGTCACTTCATATAAGACACAACGACAAATGTGGATCCACATCTTGTTTAAAGTGTTGTAACGGAACAGTCTATTAAAGAAAGTCAGAAAGACTTTTGAATGGAAATGGGATTATCGATGCATTCCATATAACCACCCTAATATCAATATGCACATATGCAAATATGTTTTACTTCCTTTAATCTCTTTGTATCCGTTCAATGTCTAAGCAGAAATGCATTAAAGCAATCTTGTCGACACAGGCATGTCATGGACATGATGTGGACATGCTATTGTGAATGTCCAAACAGTGTTACGAGTTGTAATGATTGGGAAAATTATATTGGAAAGCATGGTAAGAAGAGTAAAAATTCTGATAAAGGTAATAGGTTCTGTAGTGTGGGTATCAAATTGTGATGATTCTTAAATTGTAGGTTTCTGTTAAAGAACGTTTGAGGTATATTGAAAGAATTCAAAGATTGAGGATTCATAAAAATGCTTACACAAACCTTCAAACTACCGACTTATTATTCCCCATCCACTATGCTGTCGTATTTATGTGTATGTGAATCTCTCTCTCTTTCTTTTGGTTGCATTGATATGTAAACAGATGGTATGTTGAAGTATGTCAATGGAATATCTTCAATTGCAGATTGCAGTCTTATACCGTAGAACGACCAGTATAAGACACAGACGTGTTGAAGATAGATACGTATTCCAAAAGTCGAGGTTAAATAGTTATGCATGCATTTGAATATAGATACATACATACATATTTACAAAACGATTGATATTTCACTTAAAGTATTTGAGTGAGGTCTCCATGTGGGTGTATGAGTGTGTGTTTGTGTGGTAGTACATGTGAATTGATTCACATGTCCTTAAGGATAATGGTATTTGATTTTGTGTGAATGTCCGTTTTTGAAATATCAAACATAACATTATCGGTTTACTGGTGGAATCGGACACTCGAATAAATAACATTTGAAAATATATTGACATTACATATCTTAAATTGAAGTTTCTTCTGCTGGACGCTATGATTTAAAATTTTAGTTATATTCTTAAGGGGCTATATGTCATTAAGATTTAACAGAAAACTTAATATTTTACTCATAAAAATCTTTATACAGGTATTTTACTTTCTACAAATCTTCTATGGATAGAAGGGGATGGAAGACCCTATCCAGGTTTTCTGGCGATAGAAGACCATTAAGGGGTCTACTTTGGATGGATGACAGCAGGTTTCCTGTAGACATTAAACCATCAAATGGATTCGTGTGGGAAGAAGAGCCTCAGCAGATATTCTATTGTTAGAAGAACCTTACCAGGTTTTCTGTAGACAGAAGATTCAAATCAGGTCTGTTATTGTTCGAAGATCTTCTATGGTAAAAAACTCTCACTAGGTCTCCTAACATTAGAAGCACCTCAGCAGGTCTCTAAACATTAGAGGATATCATCTGGTCTTCTATGGCTAGAAGACCCTCAACAGGGTTTCTATGGTTAGAAGCCCCTCAACAGGTCTTCTATGGTAAGAAGAAATAAAATCAAAATAGAGTGCTCTATGGTTAGAAGACCCTCACCAGGTTTTCTATAGCGAGAAGACCCTCATCAAGACTTCACTTCTATGGCTTGAAGACCCCCACCAGCTCTTCTATGTTTAGAAGATGTTTGCAGTCCTTCTATGGTAGATAATAATGGAAGATTCTCACCATGCTTTCTATGGTTTGAAGACTCTAATCAGGTCTCCTAATATTAGAAGACTCTTGCCAAGTCTTCTATTATTGAAAGATCCTCACTTCAATGGTAAGAAGACCCTCAAAAGGTTTTCTATGGTTATAAGACTTTCGCCAGGCTTAGTGAGCCTTCTATGGATAGAAGACCGTCTGCAGCTCTTCTATGGATAGAAGACCGTCTGCAGCTCTTCTATGGATAGGAGACCTTCTACGGATCTTCTATGGAAAGAAGACATTCTACATCTCTTCTAAAAATAGAAGACCTTCTGCAGCTCTCTTCTATGGATAGAAGACCTTCTGCAGCTCTTCTATGGATAGAAGACCTTCTGCAGCTCTCTTCTATGGATAGAAGACCTTCTGCAGCTCTTCTATGGATAGAAGACCTTCTGCAGCTCTCTTCTATGGATAGAAGACCTTCTGCAGCTCTCTTCTATGGATAGAAGACCTTCTGCAGCTCTCTTCTATGGATAGAAGACCTTCTGCAGCTCTTCTATGGATAGAAGACCTTCTGCAGCTCTTCTATGGATAGAAGACCTTCTGCAGCTCTCTTCTATGGATAGAAGACCTTCTGCAGCTCTTCTATGGATAGAAGACCTTCTGCAGCTCTTCTATGGATAGAAGACCTTCTGCAGCTTTTCTATGGATAGAAGACCTTCTGCAGCTTTTCTATGGATAGAAGACCTTCTGCAGCTTTTCTATGGATAGAAGACCTTCTGCAGCTCTTCTATGGATAGAAGACCGTCTGCAGCTCTTCTACGAATAGAAGACCTTCTGCAGCTCTTCTACGAATAGAAGACCTTCTGCAGCTCTTCTACGAATAGAAGACCTTCTGCAGCTCTTCTACGAATAGAAGACCTTCTGCAACTCTTCTACGAATAGAAGACCTTCTGCAGCTCTTCTACGAATAGAAGACCTTCTGCAACTCTTCTATGGATAGAAGAACTTCCACAGCTCTTCTATGGATAGAAGACCTTCTGCAGCTCTTCTATGGATAGAAGAACTTCTGCAGCTCTTCTATGGATAGAAGACCATCTACAGATCTTCTATGGATAGAAGACCTTCAATAGCTCTTCTGTGGATAGAAGACCTTCAACAGCTCTTCTATGGATAGAAGACCATCTACAGCTCTTCTATGGATAGAAGACCTTCAATAGCTCTTCTGTGGATAGAAGACCTTCAACAGCTCTTCTATGGATATAAGACCTTCTACAGCTCTTCTATGGATTGAAGACCTTCTACAGCTCTTCTATGGATAGAAGGCTTTCCAGAGGTCTGCAAAAGAAGGTTCGTAGAATTTTTTCTATCCTTCGTCTGATAGAAAAAATATTTCAGTTCAAAACTTTTGATTTTGGATAACTTCTAAACTTATATGTACATATAACAGAAAATCGTAAATAAATAACTTCCCGTACAAAATTTAATAACATTCTCTTCTCCACTTTCAAAACGATTTCTTCATTTCTGTTCATTGTTTTACACTATTTCCTTATTTCTGGGTCCTATGCTTAAGTGTGGAGGTGTGTGTGTCTCTATTTGGTTTTTGACTGGAGATAAGTTTTGTGTTCGAAATTGAAATTTCAGCTCGGATGTTTTATTTAGTTGAAAGAGTTTTCTTGATCCTTGCATTGTTGGTGGTTAGCATTATTGTTGTTGCTGTTGTTGTGTTTTGTGACTTCTGGCTATTTTGTTCAAACAAAAAAGTAAACAAGAAGAACATAAGAATCAAAGGAATAGTAGTTGAGGGAGTGGTAGCGTGAAGCAGGATAATTTTCGTTATTTCCTTGGTATTCATCAATGGGGATATTCGTTCGTTCATTTATTCGTCCAAATGTGTGTGTGTATGTATTGTTCGCATTCAGTTTTACTTTGGACTTGTTGCTATCTGGTTTGACTTATCATTTTTACAAAAAAAAAAAAAAAAAATTAACCCGAAAATCCCTGGTCTGTGGTATCAAAGGTGGTGAATTTATCCTCCAGGCTTTGGTTGGTTGGCTTCTGTTGTTGTTGTTCTTTCGCTTGCCTTTGGCGACGGGTATTATATGCTGGTTTTCGCCAACTCACTAATGGCATTGAACAGTTGCCGTTTTTCAGCGAACAGAATAGTTCTTTTTTTTTGCATTGTGTTTTACAAATATTTATTTAAATCTTTTTGGGAGTTTTTTTCTTCTTCCGTGTTTTGTTTGCTGCTGACACATGCCGCTCACTTTAGTTGCCATTTTATGCGGAACTGAAATGTGCCATTGAAATATACTTGAATTGGTTTGGTCGTTATAGATTGTTGTTATTGCAACTTTTGGCTGTTTGCTGTCCTTTGCAGGATATTCAATTCACTGTTTGTATTTTTTTATTTTGTTTTAAGTCTTTGGCGAGGAAGTTTGTAAAACACTTTCAAAGAATTTAAAGTCACTGAATTTTCAATAAGCCTAGGATCAAGAATTGGTTTTGTTTTGGGACTTTTAACTGTTACGGAAAATAGTCAATATTTGAAATGTACAAGAAATGGAGGTATGATTTCTACAAATACCCTATTCGTTTTTATCAATTTTTGTATTTAGCGTTACCGTTTCCATACATATTTGGGAAAAAAAAATCAAAAGTTAAACCTCAACGCTTTAGCAGAAGTTAGCAGAATGTTATGCTCGAATGGAAAGAACTTTTGGTACTCTACACCATGAGGAAATAAATAGTTTTAAGAAATGACTTCAAAGTACTCGAAAGCTTCGAGTAGTGGTTGGTAGGAATCACTATACGAAAAAAGGAATCTACAAGGTGAGATGAAAAATCTACAGGCAACCTCAGACTGATGTCATTTCTAAGCCACTCGTCCGACAGATGTTTAAATTATTCCAGTGACAGCTCATTATATTGTTTACAAGCGTACAAAGGCATTTTGGTGAGAATTTTCCAGAAAAAAAGTTATTCGTGATGGAATTCAAGCGTGACAGAAAGAAAATAGACTCAAAAGAGCTAAAAAGTTACTTCAATTGGCCGAAAGTGGTGAAATACCGAATTTGGTTTTCTCCGATGAGAAAACATTCTTTGTCCAGCAGTTTGTAAACAAACAAAATTAATGTGTTTACTTGCCAAAGAGGTCACCTGAAAAAGTATACCCTCGGTTGGCCACCAGAACTCAAGCGCCGGCCATGGTGATGGTGTGGACCGCCATAACAGCCGATGGCCGCTCTCTGCTCGTACTAATCGTCCGTGGCATCAGAATAAATCTGTGGATATTAGACCTTCTATGGATTTGAGACTTTCTGCAGTTCTTCAATCGATAGCAGATCATACATAGATCTACTATGAACAGTAGACTTTCTAAAGATCTTCTATGGATGGGAGGTCTTTAGCAGTTTTTTTGAATATAAAACCTTGGAACAACTCTAGTTTAGTAAAAACTTCAATTTTTTCCAGAGAAACTATTTTTTTTTGGGGACGGAACGGATCCCGGAAAGTTTATGAAAATACATATCCAACCAGTGGTCACGTAATGGGGTTATTTGAAGCGGTTCGGTTTTGTACCCGGTTTTTTTTATAAATAACCCAAAAAGCCGAAAAAGCTGACACTCTTACCTTTCCAAAATGGTACAATTTGTGTTAATATCTTTTCTGAGTCCAGAGATATTAATTGTATAAGTAAAACTTGATTTTTATGAAATTCGGTTGGTCATAATTATTGTACAACAACTGCCAATATGTAAGTATATTTTTATCCTTTAAGCTCACAAAGCCGTTAACACAGTTGTAATTAAGTGCACTTACAAATATAAAGTGTAAATATGAAAACAAAAAAAATACCGTTATAAGAAAGTTGGTGTAAGGAAAAAGAAAATTTAAGTAAAAAATGAATATTGAACGTATTATTTAATCATGAGATTTGATGTAAAATCGCCGAAAATGCTCTGAAAGCTTTAATTGCCCGGGGTATGATACCGCCAGAGGGCAAATTAAAGTGCGACAAAGGGCATTCACTAAGATTAGTGAAAAGTTCAACGACAGCGGACGGCTGGGTTTGGCGGTAAGTACATAAATTTCTTTTTAAATTTCTAATTAATATTTTTCTTTTTAGATGTACCGAACGGTATTTAAAGGGCCATAAAAGAGCTGGAAGGTTTACCTTCAGGCAGTACATACGGAAAGGTACATTCCTGGACCGGTCCCACTTGTCCGCCAACCAAATATTGGCGTTTTCATATTCATGGTGTGGAATTTACCCATAAATATTATAATGAAAACAGCCAATATTGCAGGTGAGCAATCTGCAACGGATTGGAACAACTTCTGCAGGGAAGTGGTTGCTTGGAGGCTTGGCGGGCCAGGAAAAATCGTTGAGATAGACGAGAGTAAAATCGGGAGAAGAAAATTTAACAGAGGACACTGGGTAGAGGGGCAGTGGGTTTTTGGAGGAGTGGAGAGAAGCTCCAATAAATGTTTTATTGTCCCGGTGGAAGAGAGGAACTATAGTAGTCTCGGATTGCTGGAAGGTATGCTTTTTATATTATATTAAAATACAATTAATAATATTTGTGTATATATATTATGGGCTTATGACACGATGGCGGAGGAGGACTATACTCACCATAAGGTGAACCATTCCCATCATTTTGTGGACCGTCAGACAGGGTACCATACCAATACAATTGAAGGGTTATAGAGACATTTTAAAGCTTCGCTGCCGGAATATAGCCGTCACAAAATCTTTTTTAACGGTTATATACAAAAATATATATTTGAAGTAGCGGTGTAGCGTGACAGTCAAGAATATATTTTCCGAATTTTTAAAATATGCCGGCATAATGTATAATCCAGCAAACCCAAAAGCGGAGGAGGATCGATAAAAAATTTTTGACAGAAACTGCAGAAGAGGAGATCGAAATAGAGATGTGATATCTTATAATTAATAGAATTTTGTAAAATCATATTATTGTTATATTCTATTTGAATAGAATGTTGGATTTTTTAATTTTTTTTCGAAAATATGCACATTTTTTCCGCCTATGCCAGATGCTAGATTTTCTAAATTTAATAGTTGTTGTAAGTAGCCATCCTTCGTCCGGGGCTTGAGATTTTCTACTCTGGGTATGTCCCACATCGGCTAACGCGAACCAAAGTTTTCTAAGTTTGACACTTTTTGTAAGTTGCCGGCCTTCGGCAGGGGCTTGAGATTTTCTAACGTGAACCAAAGTTTTCTAAATTTTACACTTTTTGTAAGTTGCCGGCCTTCGGCATGGGCTTGTGATTTTCTTCTCTGGGTATGTCCCACACCGGCTAACGCGAACCAAAGTTTTCTAAATTTGACACTTTTGTAAATCCAACGTAGGCTACGGATTTTTTTTATTTAAATCATAATTTAATGAACTGGTTAGAATCGGGATATACGGATGGATAGACCCATATCTCTGGACCCAGAAAAAGTATTAACACGAATTGTACCATTTTGGAAAGGTAAGAGTGTCAGCTATATTTTGACATCAATTTTGTTGACCCCCATAATGGGCCCTTTTTCGACTTTTCGGGGGATTTATAAAAAATCCGTGTCCAAAAAATCGATAATTTGACTATAACTTCCGAACCGCTTCAAATAACGATATATTGTCTATATAGGGTAAGTGGATCTGGGTCTTGGACCCGGACTTTCGGGTCCCGAGTCCGTCCCCCAAGAAAAATAAAATAGTTTCCCGGAATCAGCGTGAAAATACCTATCACGAGACAAAATTTCAAAAAATTGAAGAGTTTTTACTAAACTAGAGTTAAGCCGTTTGTGGGTAGGTCAACTGAGAGAAAATTTTCAATATAGGTATAGCACAAGAGGTAATTGTCAAATCTTCTACATTTCGTGGATAAACTATTTGATCTTATGTCAAGAGTTCGGGCCGGCTGAGCTTAATGCTGTTGTTACTGGTTTGCCTTTACAAACATTTCCAATAAAAACAATTTTGTTAGATGCACTAAAATGTAGAATACTGGGAGGTATTGTTGCGAAAAGTACGAAAAGTTGACCTATGAAGAGAATACTAACAAGACCTTGAAAACACCTTAAAATATGAAGATGATTTAATTAAGTTGTGGTCAACGATTAAATCGCTTCCCAAACCTGGGGAACGGATGGTAAGACCTTAGTCAAATTCACCAATGTAACGGTGACTGATTGGAAAGTTTGCAAAAAAACCTGAGACATTTAATAATTAATAAAGGTAAATGTCACGAAATTAGTTTTTTTTGGCGGGTTTCATTAATTAATATTTTTTATTGTTTTGTGAGTTATGTAAATGTTGATATCCGCTCACAAGCTCAAATAGTGTCGGACATTTCGAATGTTTCAATCTGTGCTTAATGTGTAAAAGAAGAACAATTTAAGTATTTCTGAATTTATGGACAAAAAACACGAGAAGAATGTATCAGAGTTGTCTTTTAGTATGTCCCTATTAATAAAGATTTTGAATCAATGGATGAGCTGGACAAGATCCAAATCTAACCTCTTTAGTAATATGATTTCAATTCCTTTGATTTTCATAAAAAATATATATATGTTAATTTGACATCAGTGTGTATCGATGTTTTAAAGGTTTACATCGCACTGTATTCTATGTAGAGGAAATATTCTATACCAAATTTCACTTTACTTCTCTGAATAAACTAGATAATTGTTACTGGGAACAGGCTTCAGGCCTTGAGAAACCAAGTAAAAGCCAAATCAATTGGAAAATATGAAATTAGGGGGATTTATATAAACCATATTGATGATATGTTTATGGCACACATTAGGTTTGTCCGTTTACTTTCCCACTAACATTTATTCAGTAAAATGTCCTTAATTCACTCAGGAAATTTTCTACTCTATTCAGGTTTTTTTACGATGTACACTTTCAAAATGTCGATACATGCGTCTTCTGTTTTCTACTTTCACAACCAACTGAATTTTTTCCTGTAATAATTTTTTGTGTTATGGGCAAATTGGGTGACAACAGCCATAAGTCTATAGAGGGTATGTATTATTTGATACGGTCTAAACCTGCTTCATCGAAAAAAAAAACTATTTACACACTAGGTCTCTTCTGACTAAATCCGTTTCAGGTCATTTGAAGTCGATTTAGAGGTGTCCATCCGTCCGTCTGTCTGATACGCACGGTATATCTCGGAGGGAGTATACGATTTGATTACCGGCACATAGTAATATATTTACCAAATATTAGATCGGATTCGGAGATAAACGATATCGGTCCCCTCCTTCTCGTACTCATAAAATACTTTACTTTAAACTTTGCAAATCCCAATATTGTATAAGTGCTGAGTCAGGTGAGAAAATGCACAGTATCGGCCCCTTCTTCTAGTATCTTCCCCAAAAAGGGTTAAATTTATGAATAATCATGATTCTTACAGAATATGGGATAAGAGTCTGATTGTCTTCAAATTTCGTAAATCTCAAAATTTCTATCAACACAAAATCTGGTGTAAAAGTGGAATATAAATGATAACTCCTTCTAGTACATCCCACTCCCATTTCGCCGGTATGCATATATTTTATGTAGTCAATATAGACCAAACCTGGATTTATTTCCGATGCGAAGTGGGCAATATTGGCCCACTGCTTCAGTATCAGCCCCATAAAGGGTCCACATTTTGAATAATCATAACGCAAGTCAAACTATATCTTAATAAGCGGACATAGGCATTTTAACTTGTTTTTTTTTTTTATTTTAATTCCTCCCCAAAAATGCAAAACAATCCATTCGAACTTGTGCCTAAAACCTTTAACAATTGGAAGGTACTGCTATGTGTTTATACCCTATACCACTAGTGGCAAGGGTATTATGTCAATGTACATTTGTTTGTATCATGAAGAAGCAAACGAGCGAGACATACCCATGATTACTTTTGAGGATCTTCATGGAATCACTTTCTGAGTAGATTTTTGCGTGTCACTCCGTCTGTCCATGTATTTTTGTGAACAAAATTCAGTTCGTATTTATTGTCCGATTGAGATGAAAATTTTCGAACAATATATGTTTAGCCCAAGAACGAGCTCTATTGAAATTGGTGTGAATTGGTTCAGATAGATATAGCTCCCATGTATAACTTCAACCAATTTCGGGTTAATTGTGCACCAAATGGACAGTATCAGTCCAAATGACCATATTCGACTGAATTCAGTCTAGAAGCAAGTATATCAAATTTGGAGAAAATCAGTTCAGATATAGTTATAGCTTCCATATATATGTATTATCCGATTTGGAGTTTTAAGTCCCTTACATGTTTAATATGCATTCCACAACAATAATCTTTGGTACCAAATATCAGATACGGCTCAGAAATAAATGTTTAAAACTATGTCAAGATCAGTCCTGATTTCGATATAGCTCCCATATATATCTTCAACCGATTTCGGATTAATTGTGCACCAAATGGCTAATATCAGTCCAAATGTACTGAATTTTGGCAATTCCGACTTAATTTATCCTAAAAACAAATACTTCCAATTTGGTGAAGATCGGTTTAGATATAGCCATAGCTCCCACATATCTGTTTCATTCAATTTGGGGTTTTAAGTCTCTCACATGAGTAATATGCCCTCCACAATAATAGTGTTTTGTACCAGATATCAGATACAGCTCAGGAATAAATGCTTAAAACTATGTCAAGATCGGTTCAGATTTCGATACAGCTTCCATCTTCATTCATTAATTGTGCACCAAATGGCTAATATCACCTCAAATGGACTGAATTTTGGCAATTCCGACTTAATTTATCCCAAAATCAAGTGCTCCAAATTTTGTTCAACATCGATTCAGATAAAGCTATGGCTCTTATATATATGTTTCATCTGATTCGTCGTTGTCCCTCACATGAGTAATATGCACTCTACAATAATGATATTCGGTTCAATATATCAGATACGGCCCAGAAATACCTCTGCCAAATTTGATCAAGATCGGTTCAGATTTGGATATAGCTCCCTTATATAACATCATCCAATTTCACGGTTATCGCTCACCATATGTGCAATATCAGTCTTAATTGAATAGATTTTTTCATATTCAACCGAATTTTACCATTTGGTGAAACTCGGTCCGGTATACCTATTGACGCAATAAATATTATTTAATATATTCCTTATCGAAGTCATATCATGTGCTATAGCAATGCTATTTGGTCCATAGTTGGTATGATCTACTTCACATAAATTCGCAATATTAACTTTTTTGTTACGGGAGCTCTACATAATGCGCATAATGGTGTAGGGTATCATATAGTCGGCCCCGCCCGACTTTTGGCTTTTCCTTACTGGATTATTATTTAATTTTACTCTCAACCGCCTCTCCAAACGTATCCCACATCCATTCTAATCATTGAGTTGCTATCTCAGTAATTTATAGCCGGCAAGAATTGGCTGAAGCCGGGACAAAAAAACAACAGCAAACATTCAGAGAACAACAAATAGCTTAACAGAGCGCGAGCAACAATCCGATCAACTTGATTATCTTTAAAATACCATATCATGAGAGGACGCAAAGAGAGTTTTAATATTTTATATTGTTGTTTATTTGTTTGCGTACACCGATCGCTCGTTTTTAGCCCCCACCTCCCGTGTCTTCTCGACATAAATGTTAATGTTTATTTGCGTACAAACTCATGATTAGGGAGAAAAATAACAAAAAAAAAAATACAAAATATAACAACAGCTTATCTACGATTAGTTGTTGTTGGTGTACTAGCTACAATTGGTGGTGTTAAAAAGATGTTATCTCTCCGCCGAGATGTTTATAGAGTTTTGTGATTATTTTTGACACTTAGATTAGTTGACACCTGAATAAATCATATTTAAATAAGAGGCAATATTGGAATTATGTTCTACACGGAATATTACCTTTAAATTCTCTTGGTTTTCGGGGTTTGTAACCGAAGACACCCTTTTCACTGTGGTAGCAACAGCTTTGTTGCCACTGTTGTAACAACAAAGTTGAGGCACGACCGGCGGATGGTTTGTTTTGCAAGTGACGTAGCATTTTGAATTCAGATTTCAATTTGTTTGTTTTATTTTCTTTTTTTTTTTCTCTTCACACAAGTTGCCAATTTATTAAACTTGATTAATATGTTCGCTCTTTTTGTTGTTGTTGCAGATCTTTTTTATTTTCAATTCAGACGATCTGTTGTCACACCACACCACAACGACCCCCACTGAGAGTGTGTTATAACACTTTCACTATCGTCTCGCAAACCGAACTGAACAAACGTCAAACGAATACTGGACTGAAGAAGTCGTCGCATGGCGAGATTGACCCCCACACGTAGTGCTGGTTGATTTTGCTTTGTTGCTTGTTGCTGATAAGGAGCCTAACCGACAAACACTTGACAATTTCAAGAGAAATGCGTTCCAAAAATATCGAATAGAGCCTACGAGTTTAGATTAATTGTTAAGAGAACAACGTTACTCTTGCCAGTTGTGTGTGTTGCTCTTATCAGTATAATGTTATTCCGGCACAGAGTTGCCTGATTTTTGCTGGATCTGGGTTTTTTCCACCAAATTTCCAATATTTTCAGAATAGAAAAAATATTTTCTTAATATAATATATTACAAAAAAAAAAAAAAAAAAAAAAAAAAAAAACAAGTAAAAAAGCAGTAAGTTTGGCCGGGCCGAACTTTGAATACCCTCCACCATTTGGAACGAATTAGAAAATTTTCAAAAAATAAAACCCATTAATAATTCTTTTAAAATCTTTAAAATATCTAATAGCAGAAGGTGCTTTAAGGGGGATATACGATATTGTGGACCTATATAGACAATTACTTTTCAGGGGTTAAAGTGATCACAAAGAACTCCTTGTGTGGATTTTCAGACAATACCATAGGAAAATATGGCTAAAATCATCAAAACATCGAATATCGGCGGTACCGTTGTATGGGGGCTATACGATATCGTGGACCTATATAGATAATTCTCTTCCGAGGTATAAATTACCCACAAGGTACTCCTTGTGTGGATTTTTAGACAATTCCGTTGAAAAATGTGGCTAAAATCATCAAAATACCGAATATCGGAGGGTATCGTTATATGGGGGTTATACGATATCGTGGACCTATATAAGTAATTCCCTTCCAAGGGATAAAGTACCTACAAGGAACTCCTTGTGTGGATTATCAGATAATTCAGTTGAAAAATGTGGCTAAAATCATCAAAATACGGAATATCGGGGCGTACCGTTCTCTTCCGAGGTATAAATTACCCACAAGGTATTCCTTGTGTGAATTTTCAGAGAACTCCGTTGAAAAATGTGGGTAAAATCATCAAAATTCCGAATATCGGGGGTACCGTTGTATGGGGGCTATACGATATCGTGGACCTATATAGATAATTCTCTTCCAAGGGATAAAGTACCTACAAGGAACTACTTATGTGGATTATCAGACAATTCCGTTGAAAAATGTGGCTAAAATCATCAAAATACCGAATATCGGAGGGTATCGTTATATGGGGGCTATACGATATCGTGGACCTATATAGATAATTCTCTCTCAGGTGGTAAAGTATTCACAAGGAACTACTTGTGTGAATTTTTAGACAATTCCATTGAAAAATGTGGCTAACATCTTCAAAATACCGAATATCGGGGGGTACCGTTATATGGGGCTATACGATATCGTGGACCGATATAGCCTATCTTAATTCGTTTAGACTGTAGCGTGATTACAACAGAAGGACAGACGGACGGACATGGCTAAATCGTGTTAGAATTTTACGCTGATCAAAAATATATATACTTTGTTGGGTCTAAAATGATTATTTCGATGAGTTACAAACGGAATGACGAACTTAATATACCCTCCATACTATGTATGGTGGAGGGTATAAAAACAGTTATAAAGGCTTTTGATAATGCCCCTAGATCTTCGGGTGTGTTACAACATAACAGTTACGTTAGATCACTGGCCTTTAATACGAGTTTCGAGAAATGTTTTTTTTTTCAGAGAAATAATGGTGCTACAGTTAAAAGCTATATTAAATCCGGTAAGAAAAATGGCGGATCTTAAATGAAGGAAATGTAGGAATTAAAATTTCCGAATAGTAGGTATCAATTCTGTCCTAGCCAAAGTCACATGTACAATTTCGCAAGGATTTGACCATCATTGCTATCATAGTTTGAACACAAATTTGCATGTTCATAGAAAAGTCGTCTCAGTTTGTTTAGATATAATGTTTAAGAAGAATTTTGCCAGGTGTAATCAACTTCTGGGCCAAAACTAACTAATGGTACCCACTCCAAAATATAGTATAACAGTTTTAAAAGTATCAGTCGATATTGCCGACAGATGATTACCATCAGCTACGCCAGATTATTAAAATATATTTTGACTTATATTACGGTTATTCAAAATGTTAACCTTTTATAGAGAAGTACCGAAGGAGTGGACCAATATTATCCACTTTCAGATATGTGACAATTTTTGGAAAATGTGGAAATATGCATGTGATACCAAATATAGGTGACAAAAATATACCACTTCATTTAACACTTATAAAAATATTGGGATGAGCAAAATTTGAAGAAAATCAGATACATACACGGTGAGATGAAAAAATTGCAACCAACTTCAGACTGCTGTCATTTCTAAGCCACTCGTCCGACAGCTGGTAAAATTATTCCATTGACAGCTCATTATTTTGTTTACAAGCGTACAAAAGCATTTTGGTGAAAATTTTCCAGAAAAAAAAGATATTCGTGATGAAACTCAAGCGTGATAGTGTGATTTCGTTATATTTGGCTGGAAAACCACAAGTGGCTATCGTTACAGCACTCCAGCATTCAAATGTGAATAAATCTTTTGTGTCTCGTACCATCGTTCGTTACCGTTATACTGGTAGCGTAGACCGACGTCAAGGAAGTGGACGGAAGAAAACAGCAACATCAGCAGAAATGGTCCGAAAAGTAAAGAAGCGATTTGATCGAAACCCGCGTCGCAGTCGCTGAAAAACTGCTCATGAGCTAAACATATAATATTCCATTCGTCAAATATTGAAAAATGAGCTTGGGTAAAAGTCATTGAAATTTCAAAAAGTGCAAGAACTTACACCGCAAAAGAAAGAAAATAGACTCGAAAGAGCTAAAGAGTTGCTTCGCTTGGCCAAAAGTGGTGAACTGTCGAATTTGATTTTCTCTGATGAGAAAACATTCGTTGACCAGCAGTTTGTAAACAAACAAAATGATGGCGTTTACTTCCAAAGAGGTCAGCTGAAAATGTGCACCTTCGGTTGGCCACCAGAACTCAAGCGCCGGCCATGGTGATGGTGTGGGCCGCCATAACAGCCGATGGTCGAATATTATATTATGTGGAGGGTGTATTAAAGTCTTGGGTACACAAACATTTTGGCCGCAGACCGTGGACATTCCAACAGGACTCAGCACCACTCAGCATGCTCCACCTAAGAATGGTTACAAAATGAGGTTCCTCGCTTCACAATGACCACCAAAATCTCCGGATACCAATTCGTTGGACTATTGTGTCTGGAGTATTTTGGAAAGCAAATTTCGGGTAGCGTGTGACGGTTTCATTGGTCGTTTGAAGACCATAATTCGTGCCGAAGGTGACCAATTTGAACAAATCTGAACTTATTCTAAAATTTGATGATATTTCCGAAATTTTTTGCTTTCATTCAATAAAATGTAAAAATTATGGATACTTCACTGAATACCAGATTTTGTAACAATTAGTAATATTCGGATACCAACAGAGACCTCAATATTAAATTTGGAAATTCCAAGCCTATACCTTCCCCCAATACCAAAATTAGTACTAATTGGTACTTTTTATACCCTCCACCTTAAAAGGAGTGTATATTAACTTTGTCATTCCGTTTGTCACATCCCTAAAAATTCCTTGTAGATCTATATATACCTTATATCACGCTATCTTTCGAATGAATTGAGATAGATGGCTAAAATTTTGCACACATGTTTATTTTTCCAGTAGGCAGGTAAAGTTCGTAAATGGGCTATGTAGGTCCACGTTTTCATATAGCCCCCATATAACGGTACCTCGCTATATTCGGTATTTTGATGATTTTAACGACATTATTCACCGGAATTGTTTCAAATTTGGTATTTGAAGTTCCAAATGGATACTACACCCTACGATAGAAAATTGTCTGTGCAAGTCCATGTCTTCGTATAGCCCCCATATAACGGTACCTCCCGATATTCGGTATTTTGATGATTTTAGCGACCTTTTTCCCGGAAGTAATTTAAAATTTAGTATTTGAGGTTCAAAATGGATACTACACCCTAAGACAGAAAATTGTCTGTGTAGGTCCACGTTTTCATATAGCCCCCATATAACGGTACCTCCCTATATTTGGTATTTTGATGATTTTAGCGACATTATTCACCGGAATTGTTTCAAATTTGGTATTTGAAGTTCCAAATGGATACTACACCCTAAGACAGAAAATTGTCTGTGCAGGTCCACGTCTTCGTATAGCCCCCATATAACGGTACCTCCCTATATTCGGTATTTTGATGATTTTAGCGACATTATTCACCGGAATTGTTTCAAATGTGGTATTTGAAGTTCGTTATGGGAACTACAGTCTGTGACAGAAAACTGTCTGTGCGGGTCCAGGTCTTCGTATAGGCCCCATATATATCAGTACCTCCCTATATTCGGTATTTTGACGATTTTAGGTACAATACCCACCGAAATTGTTTGGGATGTGGTATTTGAAGTTCGTAATGGATGCTACAGCCTGTGACAGAAAATTGTCTATGCTGGTCCAGGTCTTCGCACAGCTCCAATTTAACGGCACCTCCTTATAGACGATATTTTGATGATTTTAGCTACATTATTCACCGTTTATTTCAAGTTTCGAATTTGAATATGGTAATGGCTTATGACAAACAATGCCTATGTATGTCCACGTCGTATAGACCCCAATATAACGGCTATATTCGGTATTTTTAAAAATTTAACAGAATTTTTTAAGGATTTTATTTTTTGAAAATTTCCAAATTCGTTGCAAATGGTGGAGGGTATTAAAAGTTCGGCCCGGCCGAACTTACTGCTTTTTAACTTGTTTGTGTACCTCCGAGCATTAGCTTCTAATGCCTTACCATTTCACCCACACCCGTTTCGCCTGGGTGTTGATGAGGCCACTCATCTGTTTCGGAGACAATTTGCTCTGAAACTTTTTAATGTCAATGAAAACAATTACAAGATTCCAAATTCAGTCATTTCGCCTTGAAGTGAATCAGTGAATCAGTAACATACCCAGTTATCTCTTTAGCTATTGTAAATACGATTAAATACTCCACCTTTCTTAAAATAAATCAAATTACGCTATCATTTTTATGAATGAAAAATAGCAATGTGAAATTCACTCACCTCTCCTACCAATAAAATAAATGATTCATACTCCCGCTAATTGAAACATAGTAGATTTCAAATCCGGCCCAATATATTAAAGTGGCCGGAAATAAGTGCAGTGATAAGGAGAACACCAACAAATCCGAAAAAAATACTGGGAATAGTCGATGGAAAAAATGCGTACTGGAATTACGACAAATACACATTACGCTGCTGCCATACAATCATATCAGAGATAAGATATGAAATGAAAACTTTTTCGAAATTACAGGTGGACCCGTTGGCTTCTAGCAAAGAAGGCGACAACGCCCCGACTTTAGTCTAAATTGAAAGTTGGAACTGTGTTAACGTGTTTTTCGAATAAACGGTAAAGTGGAAATTGACGGTGAAAAAAATAATAACTTGGTGTTTTGTGTCGATAACAAAGATATTTTACCAAAGCCGTTAAAGGCGCTGATAAGACAAATTGTATTGGAACCCCAAACTGATAAGACAGACGTTGGAGTGAATAAATGGTTTATTGTTCATTGATGTGTTACGGAAAAGAAAATTTATGAAAATATTGTGAAAAAAAAAAATAGAAATGATGTCATGATTTACAATCTATTCGAAATTACTACTAATAATGCGAGTAATTAAATTAAATAATTGAATTTTCTTCTATTTCAGTGAAAAAAGTTAACACCAGTTTGAACAGAAAAAACGAAAAAATACACTTTTTTAAACGAAAAACAAACGAAAATATTTGAATAAAACAAAAAACGAAAACCTAATTTTTAAGTGAACAAACAATGCGTTTTAAACTCTTTTTGGCCAGTCTGCTGGCTTGCGGCTTCATATCCTATGTTATTGCCAATGAAAATGTCTCAACAGAAACCGAAAGTGTTTCCGCCAACACCAAAGATAAGAAAGGTGTTAGAAGTACAGTGCTGGACAAAAATGAAGTCGTGGAAATGATTGAAATTTTACCGCCACAACCCAAGCAAAAACAACAACAACAACACCAACATACAGCTCCGAAAGTGTCATCGACAACGGGAACATTGGTTGCCAACATGTCACAGCAGCGTTCTGGCGCTTTACAAATGGCCGACTTCTATTTGGGCGAATTGGGTTATGACATTGTCAACGATAATGGCTATAATTGGGGTAAGTTTTGATGTTGAAATATTTTTTTTTTTATTTTGGGTGATCAATTATTGCGGATTTAAATATTGATGTTGCTATCATGGTCATTGAGGGACGGATTGAATTTGGGATTAATTTCGAAGAAGAAATACTGTGGTTTCGTTTCCCATAGTAGCAGGGCTAGGGCTCCCAAAGGGCCGAGTCCCTGATAGAAGTCAAAGAGAGATTGCAAGGAGGAGTATATTTCGTGGGTAATTTAATTTAATTTTTAAATTTGAACAAGGTCTTGCATCGGCTTGAAAATATTTTACAAAGATCCTTAATTTTTTATTGGATATTTAAGCGCATTTCAAGTTCTTCAAGGCATTTTAAAGAATTCAAAATAAAATAGATATATAAACCTTTTTTATAGAAGACGACTGTCTGAAAGGTATAAACCGTTCTGCCAGGCTTCCCCAATGTCTGATACGTGTAAGAAGCCTCACAGATGAATATATGAAGTTGTCCGTAAAATAAAAACAAGTAAAAAAGCTGTAAGTTCGGCAGAGACGAACTTTGAATACTCTCCACCATTTGGAACGAATTTGGCAGTTCTCAAAAACAATAAAATCCGTTAAAATCTTAAAAATACCTAAATGTTATATTAGGGTGAATAAGACGACATGGACCTACATAGGTAACTTCTGTCAAAAGCCATTACAATATTCAAATACGAATCTTAAATAAATCAGTGAATAATGTAGTTAAAATCATCAAAATACCGAATATCTGGAGGTACCGTTATGTGGGGGCTATACGAAGACGTGGACCTGCACAGACAATTTTCCATTATTCATTACGAACTTGAAATACCAAATTCCACCAAATCCGGTGAATAATGTCGCTAAAATCATCAAAATGCCAAAAATCGGGAAGTCCCCTTATATGAGGGCTATACGAAGACGTGAACCTGCACAGAAAATTTTCTGTTATAGGCTGTAGTACCTATTACGAACTTAAAATACCAAATTTGAAACAATTTCTGTGAATAATGTCGCTAAAATCATTAAAATACCCAATATCGGGAGATACCGTTATATGGGAGCTATACCAAAACGTGGACCTATAAGGCCCATTTTCAATACCAAAAGTCCTGCAGACATAATATACATTTGAGTAAAATTTCATCAACCTACTTCATTTTGTTCGGAAGCTAGAGTGATTTCTACAGATCGACGGACATCGCTAAATCGACATAGAATTTTATTCTGATCAAGAATATATATATATATATACTTTGTGGGGTCTCTTGGTTTTTCTGGGTCACTTCGAAAACTGATTTTATGAAGGAAAATGTAGAAAAAAATCTGAATTTCTTGGATTTTCACATTTAAACGAGCACAAATCCAATTTTTTACAGTGTAATAATCTGTAAAACAGTAAAAAATCTTCGAAATTTTATTAGGTTTAAAATATTAGCCATAGGTGGTTCAACCAATAAAATAACTTATATTTTCCCATTGAAAATCTCCCAAAGTTTTCGTAAATTCCAAAAGGCATTCTATCCATGAAAGTCTTTGAAGTGGCCTACTTAAAACGTTTTATTTCCAAGATAATCCTAAAGTTCTTCTAATAAAGCCTTTCAAATATTTTCTACCGTCTAAACTGGAGGCAATGCACCTGAAAAAGGTCTCTCCAAGATATTCCTTTCAAAAGACCATCCAAGGCCTCCAAAAGACCATCCAAGGCCTCCTATGTTTTAAAAGTGGAAATAGAATTTTGAAAGTTGGGTTAAGGAATCGGTGGTAGAGAGTAGGAAAATTTAAAAAAAACGAGTTAAAAAGCAGTATGTTCGGCCGGGCCGAACTTTGAATACCCTCCACCATTTGGAACGAATTTGGAAATAAAATCGTCTATACGAAGACGTGGACCTGAACAGACAATTTTCTGTCTTAGGCTGTAGTATCCATTGCGAACTTCAAATACCAAATTTTGAACAATTCCGATTAATAATGTCGCTAAAATCATCAAAATACCAAATAGCGGGAGGTACAGTTACATGGGGCTATACGAAGACGTGGACCTGCACAGACAATTTTCTGTCTTAGGCTGTAGTATCTATTTCGAACCTCAAATACTAAATTTGAAACTATTCCGGTGAATAATGTCGCTAAAATCATCGAAATACCGAATATCGGGAGGTACCGTTATATGGGGGCTATACGAAGACGTGGACCTGCACAGACAATTTTCTGTCTTAGGCTGTAGTATCCATTTCGAACTTCAAATACCAAATTTGAAACAAATCCGGTGAATAATGTCGCTAAAATCATCAAAATACCGAATATCGGGAGGTACCGTTATATGGGGGCTATATGAAAACGTGGACCTACATGGCCCATTTATGAACTTAACCTGCCTACTGTAAAAATAAACGTGTGTGCAAAATTTTAGCCTTGTATCTCAATTCGTTCGAAAGATAGCGTGATTACAACAGACAGACAGACAGACGGACAGACAGGCGGACATCGCTAAATCGACTTAGAATTTTACGCTGATCAAGAATATATATACTTTGTTGTGTCTGACATGAGTATTTCGAGGAGTTACAAACGGAATGACAAAGTTAATACTGTTTATCTTAAATTTTGAATTTTTAGAGCTAAAATCTTGAAATTAGTGCAAGGATGTCAAATTGTGGCATTTTGGTCTAACGTAGAATCAAAGTCCAGACGAAGCGGTTGAAGTTAGAATTTTCAAATTTTGCACGATGGCTAGTCTTGGTGCATGGCGTATTATGAGTCTGGCCATTTGGAAACCCATATTAAAAGGGTACGAAAAGTACTAAAATGTACTAAAATTTAACACTTTGTGTTACACAAACGGAACGAGCTGGAGAGCAGGATAGATGCACCAAAGGGTTTTTGAAAATTCAATCTTTAAGGTTAAGAGAACATCTAAAATAGTTTAGCTAGAATTTTGTATTGGGGTTCCTATTGGTGGTAGGTTTGTGATAAAGAGGTGGTTTTGAAAATGTGTATATTTGGTATAATTTGGTATTGAGTGAATAGATTGTGCTTGAAATCTGGAATTTGTTATTGGTGTCAGAATGGATGAAGGAATAGAGATAAAATTCAGAAATTTGATATTTAGATTACTGATTTGTGTTTGCGATTTGGCGGTGCCTTGGAAATGCATCCAATATTTGTACGAAAAGTAGTAAATGTTGGTAAATTTGGCATTAGGTGAAGGGATAGAGCTGGAAGATGTCACTGTTGGTGTCTCTAGTTGAGAGAAGAAGATGGTTATGGAAACGTGTGCTCTAAATGTTCGAAAAATAGTAAGTAGTACTAAATTGGGTATAGGTATAAAATTGGATTCCGAAAATTTGATATTGAGGTCTGTGTTGGTACCTGAAAAGTTAGTATTAGGTTCGTTGTTCATGCGAAGGAGATGGTTTTGGAAGCGCGTATTATGAACGAAAGTAAAGTGCAAAATGCCACAATGTCTAAGCATGGATAGAAGGAGGTGGTTTAAAACTGTACGAAAAGTATGGTAAATTTTTGGGACTGGGCCCTAGGATAAAGCCGGATAAAGCCACTGTTGATATGTAATTTTGATAAAGGGAAGTAAATTTAGTAATAAAAGGTACTAAATTTGTCATTGAGTGAATGGATACAGCGGAATCCTGAAATGTGATATTGAGATCACTGTTGGTTTTTGGGATTTAGATTTGGTGGTGGCCAATTTTAATTATGAAAAGTGGATGAAAGAGTTTTCAGAAAAATTGAATGGATGGAAAAATTGGATTGAATGGAGCCATTGTACAAAAGTTTACTCTTCGGAAAACGGATTGAAAAAGTAATCAATTTTCGATTCTTCTTTCCGATAAAGGGTTAATATTATTAAAGTGTTATCGAACTGGTGTTGCTGAAAAGTTTGACAATTTTGTCCGAGAAGTAACGAACAAATTGTTCACTTTGAGTACTAAAAGTTTATATGAGCAATTTACATATACCGCTTAGTATGACTTTACATACCCCCACTTTTTGTCTTAAATACCAATAAAAAGCCGCATTCGACAGGAGATTCTATCCTTAATTTATATACCCTACACCATAAAATGGAATATTTGGCCCATTTACCACATTTAGGTATATCTATCATGTAAAAGTTCTCCCTTATTTTTGGTAATTTAAAAAGTTTTCCTTTAAAAGGTTTTCCTCTGTATAGAGTTAAATTCCTGGTAAAAATGTTCTATATAGGTGTTCCAATTATTGGTAACCTTTTATCTTTCCACTAACAATTTTGCATAAATAGTTCTCTAAATGTCTACATTTTCTAAAAACTTTGATATTTTTTGCCAATATTAGAGATGATGTTATCTCTATTATTTCTCAAAAAAATCTTGTAATTTTCTCAACAAACCCTGATAACACAGTATTATATGAATCATTTTTGGGTATCAAAATCTATGCGGTGCTTTTTTTCTTAAATTCTTTAATAAGTTCATGGTTGAGTAATGTTTTGAAATTGGTCATTTGTGTAATTAATTTTCCTTTTTTGAAATTCTACAAAGAAATAAAAAATAACATTACGACCTAATTCCAATAAGAACGCTCTCCCCTCTTCCTCATTACTTACAAGACAAAAGAATGCTAACAGAAAATATGAAGTACATAAAATTGAATACATACCTACATTTGGGACTTTATTGTTTTATACAAAAATATCAAAATGAAAACTTAAAAAGGGGGAAAAAAGAGTCATAGGTCTTATCTTATCATGGCTTCACCTGTTAATATTGGTTTAGAAGTACACCTTCAGCCACACATACAATATACATACATACACACATGTGGACAATGAAATGACTAGTGCCAATGGGTGGATGGATGGGGTGGAATGGGATGGGATGGTTGGCTCACACATTACATTGTTTGTATGTTGAAAATACATACAAACAAATATTTAACTTTCAAGTTGATTCTATGTTGTGACATTTTTTTTTTTGGATTCTCTGCTGTAATCAGTTTTTTGTTTCGTTTTTTTTGGTCATTAGCAATAATCGTCGGTTGGTTTGTTGTTATCTCGCAATCACTATCTTATCATAAATTTTCTTTGATAAATGTGAAGTGATTAAATTCTTTTTTTTTTTTTTTTGACTTTAGTGGCCAGTCGCAAGTAGTTGTGTGTGTGTGTATGTTTGAGGATAATTCAATTGTGTTTCTTTTGCACAATTGAATTATTGTTGAAAAGTAAAAAACGCCAACCAACGCAATGTTTTGAAATTGAGGCAATTTCGAGCGATGATGAATGTGAATCATTCGCCTTAAACAGGTGAATTATATTATTTGCGCTTTGTATTCTAGGAATGGACCTAATAAAAAGCTGTCATTGTCATGAAAGAAAGACTGTTTTATCATCGTTTACATGGTCATACTGTTACAATATATATATACACGAAATTCTGCAGTTCACATATAAATGAAAGATCTAAGCAAAGGCTATGTTCATGTGGGGCCGATCATGTTATACCCTCCAACACTATAATATATTGGAAAACCTCCTTGTGTCCAAACAAATTTTAGTCGATTATTTGAAATAATGTCGTACTGTCCTGCACAAATGTTACCTTTGTTTTTTACCGGAGATATTTTCCTTATATTTACGCTCTATGTCGAGCAGATAGGTATCCAAGACAATTTTACACAAATGTGTAATTCAAGGGTCGTCCAAAATGGTACACTTCTGCGCTATCCTGAGCCATAACCTCAGACAAACTTACGTGACGATTGTAAAGTTTTAATTTTTGGTCCATTTGGGCTTTAATTCTGATCCTAACTCTATCATCATGCAAAATTTCTCATAGGTAACGGTCGGAAGTGACATTTTCTTGCATTCGTGATTTCGCCAAGACTAAAAATATTCGCGGTTTAGTGGAAATATTTATTTTTTACATAAAAGTTATGGTCGGTTTTACCCGCTAAATATTGTCTAATCACCAAACAAAATGGTAGGCACCTGACCAGCCCCATGCTAAATACCGCGTCTATTGGTCTATAATTGCGACCTGTAGAGTAACTCCAAAATCAGGAAATTTTTCTGTTTTTGGTAAATTACAACCTAAATATCATGCGATCATCTAGGCTTCTATTCTGACACTAGCCCTACCTCCATGCTAAATTTCATAAGAATCGGGCCAAAATTGCGACCTGTAGAGTGATTACAAATTAACATGGACAGACGGACGGACATACATAGCTACATCGACTCAGCTCGGCGAGATAGGACGATCCATAGACCAATATTTCTAGGTGTTACATAATTTTTGGCCCAATCCAACCTATAACATTGTACTAAATGGTACTTAATTTCGAAAAATTTGGTTTATGGTAAACGGATGAAGCTGGAATTTTGAAGTGTTGGTATTGGGGTCCCTGTTGGCGATAAAGAGGTTGTTGTAATGTGTACAGCAAGTACACGAAAATTACTAAATAGTACTATATATTGTACAATTCGGTATAGGGTGTGCAGATAGTGTTTGAAATCGGAAATTTAGTATTAGAGTCGCTGTTCATGTGTGACATATGAAGATGCTGGAGGGCTGGAATCCTCAAATTTGATTTTAAGGTCTCCGTTGGTATCTGGAATTGAGATTTGGCAGTGATTAGGAAATGCGTCTTATATTTGGTACTGGGTGAATGCCGACATTTAATATTATGGTCTCTGTTGGTGTCTGAAATTGAGATATGGAGGTGGGTTTTGTAAATGTGTGCTATAATTGTACGAACAATACTAAATAGTACTTAATTTGGTATTTGGTGAAGGAATATAGCTGAAATTTGATATATGTGTCACGATTGGTGTCTGTGGTTATGATATGGAGGTGGGTTTGGATGTGTGAACTATAATTTGACGAAAATTACAAAATAGAGATATAATTCTGAAATTTGATATTTAGATTGCTGATGGTATTTGTATTTGAAATTTGGTGGTGGTTTTGTTGGAAAAGTACTAAATGGTGCTAAATTTGTTATTGAGTGAAGGGATGGAGTTGAAATCGTGAAATTTTATAGAGCGACAAATGTTGGTGTCTAGGATTGAGATATGCATAGGTTATTAGTACTAAAATTATACGAAAACTACTAAATAGTAAGAAAATTAGCTAATAAGTGGTCGTATAGAGCTGGAATTCCGAAATTTGATTTTGATGCCTCTGTTGGTGGTTTTGTAAATGTATATTAAAATTTATTGAAAAATAATGTATTTGGTATTAATTTTGCACCACTGTTGGTGTCTTGGCTGGAAAGATGCAGATTGTTTTGGATATTCTCGCTAAATGTTACAAAACTTGATATTGGGTGAAGGGATAGAGCTGGAATCCCGAAATTTGATATTAAGTTTTTTGTTGGTTACAAGGTTTTACATATGGAGACTTTGAAATAATTTTTGGCAGAAAAATTGGATGTTGATGCATTGTGCAATGGTTTTACTCATATCCTCCTCGGAAAAACTTTTTGGTGTAAAAGGCAGACATTTTTCTTTTATTCTTTCCGGAAATGGAAATATTTGAATAATATATAAAACCTTTAAAGACGAAGTGACAACCACTTGTTGGCGTCAATATAAAACGTATTTGGCTGGAAATTCGGGTTGAAGTCTTCAAAATACCAAATACACTTATTTGAGGATTGTACCTAAACGTAACCCATAATCATTTTTGCGCGAGGAGTTAAAGTGTCACTGAGCAACCAAATCTCAAAATGCAGATGATTTAATCGGCTGTGAGCTTCCATAACCCAAAAATGTCGAAAATTCGGAGGTATACTTTTATGGAGGTTATACCAAAAAGTGGACCTGCATTGTATATTTTTAGAGCTGATTTGTTGGAAATTGCGCTATGAGGGGTATCATTTTCTTGAAGCTATATGCAAACGTGGACATATTAAATTTCAATACCGAATATTTTTGGAACAATATCAATATCCATACTTTATGTGGTTTCCGAAGCACATTTCGTCGTACCTTTGTTTTGTGGTATAGGGTATAGAAATTCAATCTAAATTCTCAAAATTATGCTTGTGGATTACTATTGATGTTTAGACACAGAATAAGACTGGAATTTTGAAACGTCATACTAAGAGGTACTATAAACCGTGTTTTTTAGAAATTAAACTCTGCAATTTTGGAGGTGGCGTTTTTATACCCTCCACCTTGGAAAGGAGGGTATATTAACTTTGTCATTCCGTTTGTAACATCCTTAAATATTTGTCTTAGACCCCATAAAGTATATATATTCATAATCAGCATAAAATTTTAAGTCGATTTAACGATGTCCGTCTGTCTGTCCCTCTGTCTGTTGAAATCACGATACAGCCCACATTATTTGACGTAGAGCGCCAAAATTTAGTTGAGCTATTTACATTGTGTCTAGGATGGTTGGTATTGAAAATGAGATATATCGGTCCACGCCTTGGTATAGTCCCCATATAACGGTACCTCCCGATATTCGGTATTTTGATGATTTATGCCACATTATTTCACGGATTTGTCTGAAAATTGGTATATGTAGGTCATAACGGGTCACTGAGCGTGTGGCAAAACATTGCATGTATAGGTTTACGTTTTGGTATAGCCCCCATATAACGGTACCTCCCGATATTCGGTATTTTGATGATTTATGCCACATTTTTCACGGATTTGTCTGGAAATTCGTATTTGTAGGCCATAACGGGTCCCTGAGTGTGTGGCAAAATATTGCATGTATAGGTCCACGTTGTGGTATAGCCCCCATTTAAAGGTACCTCCCGATATTCGGTATTTTAGTTTTTTTTTTGCCACATTTTTTCACTGATTTGTCTAAAAATTGGTATTTGTTGGTCATAATGGTTTCCAGCTCCGGTGGCGAAACATTGCATGTATGGGTCCATGATTTGGTATAGCCCCCATATAACAGTACCTCCCGATATTCGGTATTTTGATGGTTTTTACCACATTTTTTCATTGATTTGTCTTAAAAATCGTATTTGTGGGCCAGAATGGGTCGTAGTTCGTATGGCAAAACATTGTAATTATAGGTCCACGTTTTGGTATAGCCCCCATATAACGGTACCTCCCGATATTCGGCATTGTAATGGTTTTTGCCACATTTCTTCTAATGTTTCTTTTACCCTAAGGTGGAGGGTATTAAAAGTTTGTTTATATTTTTTCTGCCTTCCTTCATTTATACAGAATTCTTTGTAAAGGGATGGACCTCCAATAGGACTTGTATTATATATTATTATATATTATGCATTTAAATCCGATTTGTTGCCTTCAAATTTAGAAAAAAATAATACTTTTAAATAATTAAATATAAATTATCGTCTTAAAGACAGAGAAAAAAAGGACAGCAAAAGCAAATCTGAAAATATGACAAATGAGGCAGAATTCTTGAAAATATTATTGTGGATTTTTCCCATTGAGTTTTTCATCCTAAATTCCCTGGCTTCCGAGAAATGAACAGCCGTTACAGTTTTTCTCAAAAGTAAGACAAAGGAAAAAAGTGATTTTGTTGCAAAAATTAAATCCACTTTCATAATCGTTGGGTTGCCTTTTTGCCCGCGTACGCTGTTGATTCCTTTTCGTTTTTTTTTTCTCATCTCCTTCGTCGTCGTCGTTGTTGTGTTTTTTCTTTTTGTTTTTTACTTAAAACGCTAATCCGATGGATTTGAAAAGTTTTCAAATTGCAGCTGCTGTCGTTGACGGTGTTACCGCAGCCGCTAAAATCATGGTTATTGTTGTTGTTGCCACATTTATATGTGAGCTAGGTATACGGCAGCGCCATACTCCCGCGCACACACACACACATAACTCATGAAGCATCTTTACTTGACAATAATTCAATGTCGAAATATCCGCTCATAATGTTAAGCGTTCGCTAATCTTTTTATGAATCAAAAAAGAGAACAGGACATCTGTGTGTGAGTGTGTGTGTGTGTTTGCCAACTCTGACACATGCTTACACGCGCACAATGGCAAATTGGGAGTATTCGCTAATCCTTTTTTGTCACATTTATCATGTAACACAAATCTCATTTAAAACTTTTGCCTGTCGCCCGGTTTTATGATCATGTGGGTGTATGGGTGTGGGTAAGTGCATGCCAGCGATTGTCCTCCATAATTGCCTGAATTGTAGGTGACACTTAAGTAGGGGCCATAAAACCCCGTTTCGTTTAACATTGTCATGTTACTTTTTTTTGGCTGCTCATCAGGTAGTTAGTCGGATTGCCACAATTTTGTATGGGATGGATTGTAGTTGATGATTTGGTTGCTGGGAGGAAGAAAAAAAAAAAAAAAAAAAAAAAACACGGAAAAGTAGCAACGCAGCAACAACAACAATATCAACGGGCCAGGATAAATTACACAAATATGCTTATCTGCTTTTAGACAAACTGTTACCATTACCGAAAATTTCACGGGTTAGATTATTCAGCGCGATTTTGTGTAATGCCGATATGGTATGTGTGTAATATGACACTGTGTTAATTAGTTGTTATGTGCACAGTGTTGCGAAATTGAACAAAATAATGGTCTCTTCGATGAATGGAAGAAAAAATGAGACTTTTTTGGGAGTCATATATGTTGGGTATTAGGCAAACTGTCCCTATTGATGGTACATATAATATATATGGAGCCTAAGTTATTTTTCAATCTAGATATTTCTTATTTTCCTGTAAAGATCTAGAAAAAATTGTCTGTAGAAGTGTCAACCGTCTTAGATTATGAGTAATTCGTTAGAGTCTTCTTCGGTGCATAGAATATGGTAACACGGCATCCGTTTTTATAGAAAGCGCATTTTTGGCAATGAAGTCTTCTATTGTCCAGAGAAGATCTACAGGCCATCTGTTGTCTATAAAAGAGAAGATCTTAAGGCCATCTGTTGAGGTTTTCTATTGCCAATAGAAGACGTTAAAGTCTTTTAGTGTCTAAAGAAGTTTTTGGGGTCCTCTATTCTTCATAGAAGGCTTTTCGAGCTTCTATTCTCCATAGCAGGCCATAAGGTCTTTTATTCTTCATAGAACGTCATAAGTTCTTATATTCTCCATAGAAGGTCTTAGGTTCGTCCATTGTCTACTGAAGACCCTAAGGTCTTCTGTTGTCTATAGAAGACCTTGAGGTCTTCTATTGTCTATAAAAGACCTTGAGGTCTTCTATTGTCTATAGAAGACCTTGACGTCTTCTATTGCCTATAGAAGACCTGGAGGTCTTCTATTGTCTACAGAAGACCTTGAGGTCTTCTATTGTTTATGGAAGGCCTTGGGGTCTTCTATTGTCTATGGAAGTCCTTGGGGTCTTCTATTGTCTATTGAAGACCTTGAGGTCTTCTATTGTCTATAGAAGACCTAGAGGTCTTCTATTGTCTATAGAAGACCTAGAGGCCTTCTATTGTCTATAGAAGACCTTGAGGTGTTCTATTGTCTATAGAAGACCTTGAGGTGTTCTATTGTCTATAGAAGACCTTAAGGTCTTCCATTGCCTATAAAAGTCTTTGAGGTCTTCTATTGTCCATAAAAGTCCTTGAGGTCTTCTATTTTCTATAGGAGACCTTGAGGACTTAATTTGTCTATAGAAGAACTTGAGTTTTTCTATTGTCTATCAAAAAACTTGAGGGTTTCTAGTGTCTATATAAAACTGGAGTACTTATTTTGCCTCCACAAGAACTTGAGGTCTTGTCCATAGAATAACTTGAGGTCTTCCCCTATTGAAGTTCTGATCTTTTGTATAAAGGCTGTATAAAAATCTTCTTTTGCTTAGAAAGGCCTTGAGGTCTTCGTTTACCTTTAGAAGACCCTGAAGCCTACTTTTGTCTAAGGTATATAGACAATCAGATTTTGATTTATTTTTTTTAGTAGATAAGGTCTTCGGTTCCCTCTCTCTCTGTCTATGAAAGGAATAGATTTTTATTATTTCAAATATGAATCCTTTTCAAACTTGTTGCTTCTATTTAGTATGGCTTTCTCAAATCCTCTTTAAGTAAAGGAAATTTCTAATTTAGACAATTACCAAAAAAATTCCTCTCCTAACACAAATATATCCTAATATTACAAATTATATCACCTGGCAAAGATGACTTAAGAAGTCCCGAATCAATGTTTATTAAATATTGAACCAAAGCCAATATTTCAATAAGCGACAATCGTGTGACCTAACGGCATTTTATGAACTGTAGTTAATCGTATTAAAATTTTAAGGACGATAATTAACTAAAGACTTTACAAGCGAACATAAAATCATTGAGTAGTGGTTTATTATTGAACTGAGCCTGTATGTAGGTGTGGTAGTGTTATCCTTCTGCCTTTGTGTGTGTGGGTTGTAACAGGTATGCAAATTTTTAATAAGAAGAAGGACCCAAGACGGGAAAAAAGTGTGTCATGCAAGGATTAAAATTTAAGGAAAGGTGGTTTCATTGTTTTGGGAGGAGGAAAAAAAGGACGAGAAGGAGAGAGGGAGCGTGTAAGGACAACAGGTAGCCCAAATGCAAAGCGGCTTAGTGGTTCTTCTGTTTTGGGTTTATGCTATAAATAAACATGACAGCCATGACAAACTCATTAAACACCATTCAACCAGCCGAACGTGTCGACCTTTTTCGAGTGATTTTAAGTTTTGAAAACGCAAACAAAAATATTATTTTTCCGTGCTGTTTTCTCATTAGCGTTAAAAACGACGGGCAAAATAGAAAATGAGTCTGAGTGCTTACACATTTCAGTTTTATTCATACAATATGCCCTCCTATCGACCGGGGGCCATCATCCACAATGATAGCATGGATGTTGATGACATTGATTTGTCACATCCGCCGCCGAAACCACCAAGAATGGCAGCTTTACAAAATCAATTGGCAAATAATAATGGCAGTAGCAGCAACAATTCCAACATCAATAGCCAGCAGCCGGCCATGACTTCTACACCAAAATCTGTGGAGACCATGAAAACGGCAACAGGACAAACATTGGAGCCCAGCATGCCGGCCCCGCTCAACTACTTCAGAGATGTTAATGAAACCCCAAAATCAATTTACTCAAGTGGTTTGGGTGCAGTGGTTGGTGCGACAACGACACTGCCACCTGTATCTGGTGAAATGCAATTACAATCACGTCGGAATATTCCACCAAAACGTTGGTCCCATGAACTGCGAGCCAAGGCATTGGAAATGTCAAAACATAGTTCGGGTAGTGCCGACAACACATCCAGTGACAGCGAGGGCGACGGAGAGGTGGCCGAAGGTGGACGGCAGCAAATTAAACCACAAACTATGGTTGGCCACAAAAGTTGGTCATGCCAAATCAAGGAAAAGGCTTTGGAAATGTCCAAACGGAATTCGGTGAGATTTGAAGAAGCCAACAAAGAGGAACAAGCTGGGGTAAATACCAACAACTATCAGCAAACTTCCCATTTATCGGAAATTAAAACGAACAATCAGAGCAATGTAACATTTGGCAATACATCCATCAGCAGCAGTAATGGATGTGGCGGTGTTGGTGGGTCTAATGACAATAGCTTTGGATCATTTGGCAATCTTAGCCTGACTAGCAGCAGTCACAACTTCAGCATGGGTAACGAAAACCCATCCTCACAGGATACCTTAAGATCCGTCAAGGAACGCATAAGCTATTTTAATACGCTTACCACCGTGGGCAATAACACATTTATTAATCTCCTGAAAAATTCCAAAACCCAGGCCCGGGCCACACTGAACAACACCAGCACCCAAAGTCTGAACATACATTTTGCAACCCCGGCAAAACCCAAACGCTGGTCCACCCACATAAACTTGCACTTGGAGCAACCAACACCGGCGCCTGAGGCCCTCACAGCCAAGCCTTCACGATGGCAGTCGAATGCTTCATCATTGTCAACATCATCAGCATCATCATCGAGCACGGCCTCATCTTCATTCTCGCTTTTCTGTCCACAAACACCGGCAACAGTAGCGAGTAGCCAACAATTGTCGGTTGCATCGGCAGCTGCTACATTTTCATTCCAGGACACAACCACAGCCACCTCGTCCCCCTCCTTTGCCTCATTCAGTGGCTTGGCAGCCAACTGCAGTGCTGCTCCCCTGACCTCATCGACGCCCATCTACAACACATCCTCAATACAGCGTAAAAATTCATTGCGTCGTAAACCGTCCATAGAGAAATCACGGCGACCCATACAAAGGCAAAATTCAACGGCTGGGACGAATGGGGGCACCAAGCCGCAAATGCACGCCGTTATGGAGGACTTAAGTTTGGTAATGCCCGTTAAATTACGTGTAGCCGAATACGAGCGTCGAATTATGATGGAAAGCTAAGACGAAGACAAAGGCAAAATAAAAGAGGTGTGACCAGCAGCTGCAGACAAAAATGTCTTCCCGTTGTGATTTCCCACAACAAAATCGTGGAAACAAAAAGAAAGAAACTTAGCCTAAAGTAGTTTTTGGATTTTCATAACTGGCGGAGAAAGAAACCAAGAAAGTGGCCAACGATCCAAAAGGATTTCATTGGAAGGAACCAGCAGAGGCTTTCACTTTCTTTGCTTCAACCAACCCACCCACCCACAACAAAAATATATATTACCTTGAGGATAGTATAGTATTTATATAAGTTTGAAACTTTTTTCGGGTTTGCCTTACCTCCCTTCTTCCCTCGGTCGATTTTATCGTAATCTTTCTTTGCCCCATAGACTTTGTTAAAGACTTTATTATCGCCCGGATTTTTACTTTGTTTTATTTAGTATTTTAGTTGAACTTAGTCTTAGTGTTTAAGTGTACTTATAGTCTCTAGCTTTGCCGCGCGCTCTCTCTCTCTCTCTCTCTCTCTAAATGTGTAAGTGTGTTAGTATGTAAGCAACAGCATGTGTACTTAGTACATAAATAGTTTAGTGAAAAAAGAACAACTTTTAAAGTATGTCTTTAACAATATCAATAAAAATTCTGATGTTTTAAACAAAATGAAATATTTTATAGTTCCTTTTTTTCTTCTATTTTCTTTTTTTTTGGTTTGGGGTTTTTTTCTAAACTTGCAAATGATTTTTATGAGCAAAGTTGGCTGGTTAGTGATTTTAGATGGTTTCTTTGGATGTGAAGGAAATGAAAAATGTGGTTTATGAATTAAAAGTTTAAAATAAATTATGGTCAAAATTATTTAAAGGACCGTTTTTAAGATATGATGAAGAAATAAGAAAAGTCGATCTAAAAAATATATACTAAAATTAAATTAAAACCAGTAAAGTAAAACCAAATTAAATTAAAACCTAAAGTCGGGCGGGCCGATTTTATGATACCCTACACCACTTTGCTAATTTAGTTGAGCTCCACTTAATAATTAAAAGTTTTTATGGGAGAATTCAATCATACACGCTATGATTATAATTATAATTTAAAGTTCAAAGGACTAAATATGCCGAAGCATTTGTATCTTTTAAAATCGGACTAAATTCGGTCATATGCCCATTTGGTGCGAAATTAATTTGAAATCGGATAAAAATATATATGGGAACTATATCCAAATCTGAACCGATCTCGATAAAATTTGGCAAAGATATTTCTGAGCTGTATTTGATATATTTCCCTGAATATCGTTGTTACGGAGTGCATATTACGGCTGTGGGTAACAAATATAACAAATCGGATGAACTGTATATGTGGGAGCTATAGCTATATCTGAACCGATCTTCACCAAACGTGGCATACTACCTTCTAGACTAAATTCGGTCATATGTGCCAAATTCCATCCCATTTGGACAAATATTAGACGTTTGGTGCTCAATAAAAGGTAAATCGGACGAAGTTATATATGGGAGCTATATCCAAATCTGAACCGATCTCGATAAAATTTAGCAAAGGTATTTCTGAGCTGCATTTGATATATTTCCCCAAATATTGTTGTTACAGAGTGCATATTACGGCTGCGGAGGACAAAAATAACAAATCGGATGAACAATATATATGGGAGCTATAGCTATATCTAAACCGATTTCGATCAAATTAGGCATGCTTATTTTTAGGTCTAATTTGGTTGTATGTGCAAAATTCCATACTATTCGGGCTGATATTACACGTTTGGTGCACACTAAAAGGCAAATCGGACGAAGATATATATGGGAGCTAAATCTAAATTTTTACCGATTATCTCCAATTTCAATAGGGTTCGTCCTTGGGCCAAACAAATGTTGTTTGCAAAATTTCATCTCAATCGGATTATAAATGCGACCTGCATTTTGTTCACAAGAGTACATGGACAGACGGACGGACGGACAGACGGACTGACATGCATAAATCAACTTAAAAAGTGATTCTATGCAGATCATCAAAAGGAACAATGGGTCTATCTCGTTTCCTTTTGCCTGTTACAAACAAATGCACAAAGACATAATACCCTGACCACCTTGTGGTGTAGGGTATAAATATTGCCATAATCAGACGAGCTTCGGAGGGTTTGTACAAAATGTTCCTTCACTTTACAAATCGCTTAAAACTCGACTTCTCTATATATATGTGATACAATGTCTATGTCTTTAAATACGAGTGTCACATATATTTTTCCTCAGATCTTACATACAGGGTGAGATAAAAACTGCAACAAAGTCAGGCGCCATAATTTTTACAATTTTTTTTTAAATTTTATTGAGTGAAAGCAAAAAATCTCGGATATAGCATCAAATTGTAGAATAAGTTTAGATTTGTTCAAATTGATCACCTTTGCCATGAATTATGGCCTTCAAACGGCCAATGAAACAGTCACACGCTGCACGAATGTCGCTCTGCGGTATTTTGGCCCTTTCCCGGGGAAGCGCTTTGGTATTTTTTAGTGCCAACCTTGCTTTCCAAACTATTTCAGACAAAAAAGTAGAACGGATTGGTATGCGTGCTGAGGGCGATGGTGATGAGTTCCGTTGGAATGTCCAAGGAATGCACCCTCCAGAATATTTTCGCGACAATATTCGGCATTTATTCTGACGCCAAAATCGATTAATAGGAACGGAGAGAGACCATCGGCTGTTATGGCGGCCTACACCATCATCATGACCGGCGCTTGAGTTCTGGTGGTCAACCGAAGATGCACATTTTTAGCTGACCTCTTTGGCAAGAAAACACGATTATTTTATTTGTTTACAAACTGCTGGACAACGAATGTTTTCTCATCGGAGAAAACAAAATTCGGCAGTTCACCACTTTCGGCCAAGCGAAGCAACTCTTTAGCTTTTTTGAGTCTATTTTCTTTCTGTTGCGGTGTAAGTTCTTGCACCTTTTGGAATTTGAATGGCCGAGCTCATTTTTCAATATTTGGAATGGAATATTGCAATATGTTCAGGTCACAAGCCAACTTTCGGCCACTGCGACGTGGGTTTCGATCAAGTCGCTTCTTTACTTTTCGAACCATTTCTGCTGATGTTGCTGTTTTCTTTCGTCCACTTCCTTGACGTCGGGCTACGATACCAGTATCACCGTAACGAGCGATGGTACGAGACACAAAATATTTATTTACATTTAAATGCTGGAGTGCTCTAACGATAGCCACTTGTGGATTTCCAGCTAAATATAAAGAAATCACACTCTCACGCTTGAATTCCATCACGAATAACTTTTTTCTGGAAAATTCTCACCAAAGTGTATATAATGAGCTGGTATTTGGTATTTAAGAAGATTTGGTAAATTACATTTCTTGAAGTATAAAATTGTCAATAGGGGTTGCCTTTTTTATGACCCCAATGGCCCCACCCACTTTATGTATTTTTGAAAAGTTGAACAGCATTATCCAAACGGTCTGGTATTTGTAGTTTAAAGTGGAACACGTTGGAATTCAGATACTTTTAAATAAAAATGTTTTCTTTTTATTAAAATTTCGACGAAATTTGTATTAAAATTTCGGTGCGGACGAAATTCTTAGAGAAATATATTTTATATTTTATTTAAAAAAAAATTAATTCTCCTTCATTACAGATCCCAACAATCGCATGGCGCCACCAACAATGCCATCACATTCATTGACCGGTGGCTACACCATTACACCACAACGTCTGGCTGAGATACGTTCGTATTTTATGTATTGGTATTTCGATCAGGATATGTACGGCGGACGTGGTGATTATCAGTTCGATATTCATGCCTCGACAACACAGATTCATAAAAATTTAAATTTCCAATTGCCATTCTACGGTTTCCGTTTCAATTATACGAGAGTAAGTCGAGTTACTTCAATGAATTTATTTTTAAATAATTTGCATTTCCTTTTCGTATTAAAGGTATCCCTCAACGGTTATTTGGAATTTTCCGATCCACCAGAGTATTTTACATATCCCTTGGTGTTCCCCGTCAAAGATTGGCCGAAGAAAAATGATCCCTCATTCATTGGTATTTTCTTTTCCAAGTGTCGTGTTGGCCGCATCTATCCCACTGACATTGATCAACGTACACCAGGTGTCTATTTCCGGTGAGTTTTATTTAATTTACACACAATACTCCCCAGTGGATAGGGGCTATAATTGGATTTGAGTGCAAGCGTGTGTGTGTGTGCCACGATGACACACCAATTGCAAATGTTTATGGCATTGCATGTATAATATTTGCGTGTGTATTTGTATATGTGTTCGTGTTGATGTTGTTTTTTTCGATTTTAAGTAAATAATTGCAATTACATTGGACAATAATACCAACATTGTGACAATTTGTTGATATTAAATGGATTATTCATCGACTAGCTAGCTGTGCATGCATGCATGCATGTATGTGTGTATGTAGGTGTGTTGTGTTCCGTTGTGTATTCGAATTGGATATCAATAATGAATTTCATTGTTAGACAAATATTGTTTTTCCCTGAATTGAAAATGTCATTTCCCAGAAAGAGGATATAATACCATTTAATATTGTGATTTAATTTCATAGATTATGGACATTTCAAAGATTATATTATTAACTTGAATTTTGTTTTAATGAAGTGTAGAACTCGAAGTTATGCTAATTGTGTTTGATTGTGTAGTTAATTTAATTTTCAAGTATTCTTTGGAAATTTGATACATAATGACAAAATTAATAAATATTCCACATTCAGTAGTTGAAGTCATACAAAATTGCTTTTATAGAATACAGGGTATATTGATTTCGGAGACCCTATGAAGTAATAGAGATGAGTGACGGCATTAATTACGATTCATTAGGCAATATCAGGTACAGAAGATGGACAATTTTCATGGCTTTTTCAATGATTGTTTAAAGGCCTATCCTGAATATAAGCGTGAATGTTTAAGGAGCATTTTAGAAAGGACTATCAAGGCTATAATGGTGAATTTTAAAGGAAGGACTGCTAATTCCGCGGATCTTTTTAGAAATTTTTTTAAGACACTTAAATGCTATAATCATGGATTTTGAAAGAATATTTTTTTGAAGGTAGGTCAAGGCTAAGGTTTATGTAGTTTCATCATGTAGGATATTTTTAGAAGGTTTGCTAATTCCGGGGATTCTTTTAGAATATTTTAGAAGGCACTTAAGGGCTATAATCTTGAATTTTCAAAGAGTATTTTTTAAAGGCACTTTAAGACTATAATTGTGAATTTTTAAAGAATATATTTTGAAAGAAGTTCAAGGCTACAATCGTGGATTTCTAAAGAATTTTTCAGTTTAAAATTAATATAGATCGCATATATAATTTCATCATATAGGCACTTAAGGGTTAAAGTCATGGATTTTCAAAAAAAAGGCACTTTAAGACCATCAACGTTGAATTTTTAAAGAATATATTTTGAAGGTAGTTCAAGGCTATAATCGTGGATGTTTAAAGAATTTTTAATATAAGGTTAATATAGCTTCCATATATAGTTTCATCCAATTGTAATACGCACGATATGAGATATCGTACATATTCTGTGACTATTTTGACAATTAATTTATATATTTTTTGCCAAAGCTCCAATTTGACATTTTGAATTTTTAATGAACAACACACAAAGAATCGATCGCTTTTGCCGACTAATGTATACCCTCACCTAATGTTCGTTTATTTAATACCAGCAAGTGTCCCCTGCTTCATCAGCGAAAAGTCCACCTTAACATTTTATATTCATACTAACAGTTCGTGTTAGGCCTTTTTTGAAAAGACAAGTAAAAAAGCTGTAAGTTCGACATGGGCCGAGTTTTGAATACCCTCCACCATTTGGAACGAATTTGGCAATTCTCAAAAACAATAATAATCCGTTAAAAATGTTGTTAAAATCTTAAGAATACCGAATGCAGCTGTTATACTAGGGTTTATACGACGACATAGACCTGCAGAGGTCACTTTTGTCATAAGCTATTACAATATTCAGATGCGAAACTTTAAAAAATCGGTGAATCATGTAGCTAAAATCATTATCGGGGGTACCGTTATATGTGAGCTATACGAAGACGTGGACCTGCACAGACAATTTTCTGTCTTAAGCTGTAGTATCCATTACAAACATCAAATACCAAATTTGAAACAATTCCGGTGAATAATGTCGCTACAATCATCAAAGTACCGAATATCGGGAGGTACCATTATATGGGGCCATACGAAGGCGTGGACCTACAAGGCCCATTTTCAATACCTAAAGTCCTGCAGACATTATATCGATTTGAGTAAAATTGTATTAATCTACTTCATTTCGTTCGGAAGGTAGAGTGATTTCCACAGGCGGACAATTTTCAAATCTTTCATTTTGAATTTTACTGAGGAGGACAATGGACGCACTTGCAATGTTTTTGTCCAAAACTATTTTAATGTCTCCATATTTAAACCTAGAAACCAACCTTAATATCATATTTCAGGATTTCAGCTCTGTGCCTTCACCCAATACCAAATTTAGTTTAATTTAGTCATTTTCGAGCAACTATAGTACACATTTTCAAAACCACCTCCACTTCTCAATTCCAGATACCCATGGAGACCTCAATATAAAATCTCGATATTCCAGCTCTTTCTCTTCACCCAATTTAGTACTAATTAGTACTTTTCGTACAATTTCAGGATTTTAGTTCTATCTTTTCACCCAATACCAAATATAGCACCATTGAATAATTTTCGTACAATTATAGTACATATTTCCGAAACCACTGCCATATGTCCAGACTACACATGAACGGCGACCCTATACCATTTACAAGATTTTAGACACCATCTGTTCATCCAGTATCAAACTGTACTAAACATAGTACTATTTAGTACTTTTCGTGCACTTGTAGTACGCATTTCCAAAACCACTTCTTCAACATAAACTTACAACCAAAAGGAACCCGAAATTCTAGCTACATCCGTTCACTCTAAACCAAATAGCTCCAAATTTAGTACCATTTAGTTTAGCTCTATCCTTTCACATAATACCAAAATGGTACCATTTTAGAATTTTGCGTAAGTAAAAAGTCCCAAGTTCCAAAAACCCTTTGGCTCATATATCCTGAACTCCATCAGTGACTCTCATTTCACATTTTGAGTTCTAGTTCATTCCGTTTGCCTAATAAAAAGTATTCAATTTTTAGTACATTTTAGTACTTTTCGTACCCTTTTAGTATGTATTTCCACAATCCCAGCCTTATCACACGACTGCGCACCAAGTTTCATGTTTGTAGCTTCAGCCGATTCGTGGTTGTGGGGAGTCAGCCATTAATGGACCGATATTGCCCATGTCCCGAATTTACACCTTATCAATTACTCCCCTTGAGTCCAGCCAGTCAGCCAGACACACAGACAGACAGACGGCAACCCTAGATTGACTCCAAATTTCCTAAAATTGGTCCAAAGGGATCCATGGTCAAAACAGTCTTTTGTAAGGCATAACAGGGTATAAGAAGTCCAGATAACAAATTGCCATTATTACCCCATATTCTGTATTGCTAAAATTTTCTAGCATTTAATTTTACACTTATAGTTGTACATTTTTATTTATTAATCATACGGTCATATGACTATTCCATGAAGTGTATTTATTAGTATGCGCATACACACCGATGAGAATATTATTTCTCATTGCCCTCTCTATAGCCTCATTATTATTTGGTTCTAATCATAATTCAATGGTACAATTATTGAATAGTTTTCTCATTTGTCCAATTTAAACAATATCATTTATTTTTCAAAAAGTTCGTTCCACACGCCCAGTCCTTCCCCATGTCGATAATGGTTAAGAGCTCTTTATATGCAAAACAGGAAAAAAAAACATTCTCATATTAAGCCATCATGGGTGTTATTGAATACATTTGCAAAGTTCCCCATATTCAAAGCTCAGTCATTGCATTTCAATGCAAAATGACTTACTCACCGCTCGAACGAACATTCCCTCTTCTACTCACATACAAACTCTCACAATGCACATGAACATATTGCAAATACATTATCCATAAATGCAATGTGTACACATCGACATACATACACCCATAAACACAGCCATTCATAAACACATCTATTTTATGGGTTTATTGTCACACACAAGGGTTGGTCAGCAAAATAGGTGATTCTCAAACAATTTATTTATATATTCTTTATTTAATATATATATATTTCTGAAATCTATAAAAATGAATACAAAATTGAGAACTACTGGTAATATTGGAGTTACAACACTTGTTTGTTTTTTTTTAATGCATTTTAATATGGATTGTGAGGCCTTTTGTGTATACGTATTTATTTCATTTAAATTCAAATATCCTTTAGATTATTATATTTGTCATGGATTGCCTGCCATTCATACATAACATTTTTTTAATTTTTTCGATTTGTTTTGAATATGTATTTTTTGCATAAATAATTTCTATTTAAATTTCATTATATAATAGCAATTCAAATGCAAAAACACACACACAATCATAGTTTTATGATTAGTTTATTGATATTGCATTGGATTGGATGAGTTGGACAAAGAGTAAGTTTTATGAAGGGTTTATCATGCGATAAAAAGTCATTTGTTTTGCACACATTTAAATTTTAATTCACATAAAATATTAATTGTGTTGAATTTTAAAAAAAAAAAAATTGATAGACATTATAATTGATTTAGCACGTTTGAAGTAAATATGTTAAAGTGTTATATGTTTGGAAAATGTAATATTTATAACATTAATAGAATAGTCCAGTAGAGAAAAGATGATTACAGAAATAGTTAAATGGCCTATAAGTTTCTAATCCGGCTATATATGTGGACTTATAAAAAGGATTTGTAGGACTTATAAAGACTTTAATAATAAATTATTGGGTTATTATTTGAATACATATCAAGGTGGATATTTTAAGAGTTTAGTCGAAGGCTTCTGGTCCAAAATAGTCGATTTTAAAGGATGTTAAAGGATAAAGGATTTGAAGAATAATTTATTGGGCTATACGTGTGTTTTCGAAAAAAATATTTATGAAGGTAATAATAGTGGATTTTTGAAAATTTTGTTTGAGGCTATAATCGCGGATTTTTAAAGACTATATTTTGAAATTTTATTTTGAATTTTTAAAAAGTGTTGTTCGAAGCTATATTCTTGAATTTCTGTAAAGATGCTATGTTCGTGATTTAAAAAAAAATGTTTAGGCAATAATCGTGGATTCCTAAAGAACATATTTTGATTTTTTAATAGTGTTGTTCGAAACTATATTCCTGGATTTCTATACATACGCTATATTCATGATTAAAAAAAATATATTTTTTTGAGGCTATAATCATGGATTTTTAAAGAATATATTTTGATTTTTATACCCTACAACACTATGTGTTGGGGGTATTATAAGTTTGATTGGGCCAAAAATTATGTAACACCTCGAAATATTGATTTCTCACATAGGAAAGTATATATCTCGCAGAGTTGAGTCGATCTAGCTATGTATGTCCGTCCGTCCGTCTGTCCATGTTAATTTGTAATCACTCTACAGGTCGCAATTATGGCCCGATCCTTACCAAATTTTGCACGAAGGTGGGGCTAGGGTCAGAATAGAACTCTATTTCTTTTGGAGATGATCGCATAATATTTAGGGGTCGAAATGGACCAAAAACTGAAAAAATGTCGGATTTTGCAGTAGCTATACAGGTCGCAATTATAGATCAATCGACGCGGAACTTCGCATGTAGCTAGAGTTTAGGCCGGGGAAGAAGCCTACCAATTTGGGTGGTCATCGGATAATATTTAGCGGGTAAAATAGACCATATCTTTTGTGTTGAAAAAATTCAAGATTTTTCATTAAACCGCTAATATTTTAAATCCCGGCAAAATCGCAAAGCGATGACAAAGTTACTTCTGATCTTTACATTGATATTAACATCCAACAAAACGGTCTATCAAAGAAGATATGCTTGAAAGATCTCTTATATGTCGAGAACGGCTGATCTGATTTCGACAGTTCTCATTAATTCAGAATGGCCTCTTGGCAGGAAAGAAACAACGTCTAAAAAATCGCATAAAAATATCTCTCTAAAGATGAAAATATTGATTTTGTAACATTTTCTCATATTTTTTCAATTTTGTCACATTTTTGGCATATTTTAATTTAGAATTAAACATTTAGTAATATTTCTACAGCTAACAAAACTAAGTAGTTATGATATCAGAATATCATATACAGATGGCATTTATGGCCTGATCCTTACGAAATTTTGCATGGGGATAACATGAGGGTCAGAATAGAAGCCTACTCTTTTTGGAGACGATCGCCGTATATTTAGGGGTTGAAATGGACCAAAAAAACTGCAAAATTGTCAGCAGGTCGTAATTATTGCCCGATCCTCACGCACATTTGAATGGGGGTTACCGGGCATTGCAAAAGCCAAGCAGTTTTGGATGGCCATCCCAAAAATATTCAATGTGTGAAATAGTTTGCCAACTTTTGTAGACAAAATACGAAAATGTCCATTCCGGTGACTTTTTGGAGAATTCACAAATACAGGAAAGACGCAATTCTGACTATTTCGTTAACGCTGATTTCGTTGCGTTTCAGTCAAAAACCAATAATAAATGTTAATCTTTTGCCACTTCTGAGAGATTATAGGTCTTTGGGAAATATTGGTTCCAGATCTAGGAAGACCATTTACGAGATCTACCAATAAATTGGAAATAAGCAAATTCGTTTAAGTTGCTATTATTCGAAAATTAGAGAACGAAACCTGATGGTTTTCTTTTATTATTTGTCACAATATCTTGTGGAATTCTTTCGAGTTTCTCGCCTATATAAACTGTATCGTTTATTATAGTGTTGTAGGGTATTCAACGGTCGGCCCCGCTCGACTGTAGCCTTTGCTTACTTGTTTATATATGTATTCAATTAAAATATAAATATTTCACAAATCTATGAAAATAAAAATAAAATTGAGAACTACCTCCAATTTTATCACATTTATTTGTTTTTTTTAATGCATTTTAATATGGATTGCGAGGCCTTTTGTGTATACATATTTATTTCATTTAAATTCAAATATCATTTAGATTATTATATTTGTCATGGATTGCCTGCCATTCATACATAATATTTTTTAATTTTTTCGATTTGTTTTGAATATGTATTTTTTTGCATAAATAATTTCTATTTAAATTTCATTATATAATAGCAATTCAAATGCAAAAACACACACACAATCATAGTTTTATGATTAGTTTATTGATATTGCATTGGACGAGTTGGACAAAAAGCAAGTTTTATGAAGTTATGAAGGGTTTATCATGTGATAAAAAGTCATTTGTTTTGCACACATTTAAATTTTAATTCACATAAAATATTTATTGTGTTGAATTATTTAAAAAAAATTTGATAGGCATTATAATTGATTTAGCACATTTGAAGTAAATGTGTTAAAGTGTTATATGTTTAGAAAATGTAATATTTATAACCAGTAGAGAAAAGATGATCACAGAAATTGTTAAATGGCCTATAAGTTTCTAATCCGGCTATATATGTGGACTTATAAAAAATGGTTTTTAGGACCTATAAAGACTATAATGATAACTTTTTGGGATATTATTTGGATACATATCAAGGTTACATTCGTAGATATTTTAAGAGTTTGCTCGAAGGCTTCTGGTCCAAAATTGTCGATTTTAAAGGATGTTAAAGGATAATTGTGAATTTTTTAATTTTAGATATAAACCCGGATTTTGAAGAATAATTTATGGCTATACGTGGGCTTTCGAAAAAATATTTATGAAGGTAATAATAGTGGATTTTTTAAAATATTGTCTGAGGCTATAATCGCGGATTTTTAAGGAATATATTTTGAAATTTTAATAGTGAATTTTTAAAAAGTGTTTTTCGAAGATATATTCTTATTCTATTCTATATTTCTAGAAATATGCTATATTCGTGATTAAAAAAAAAAAAAAAATTAGGCAATAATCGTGGAATTTTAAGGAACATAATTTGCTTTTTTAATAGTGAATTTTTAAATAGTGTTGTTCGTAACTATATTCCTGGATTTCTATACATACGCTATATTCGTGATTTAAAAATATATATATATATATATTTGAGGCTATAATCATGGATTTTTAAAGAATATATTTTGATTTTTTATAATAACTTTTTTTTTAATCAGTGTTGTTCGAAACTAAAAACTAACCAAAAAACTAAAACTGCAACCAACTTCAGACTGCTGTCATTTCTAAGCCTCTCGCCCAAAAGCTGTTAAAATGATTCCAGTGATAGCTCATTATATTGTTTACAAGCGTACAAAAGCATTTTGGTGAGAATCTTCCAGAAAAAAAGTTATTCGTGATGAAATTCAAGAGTGATAGTGTGATTTCTTTATATTTGGCTGGAAAACCACAAGTGGCTATCGTTAGAGCACTGCAGCATTTAAATGTGAATAAATCTTTTGGGTCTCGTACCATCGCTCGTTACCGTGATACTGGTATCGTAGCCCGACGTCAAGGAAGTGGACGAAAAAAAACAGCAACATCAGCAGAAATGATTGAAAAGTAAAGAAGCGATTTGAACGAAAACCGCGTTGCAGTGATCGAAAATGGCTCGTGAGCTGAACATATCGCAATATTCTATTCGGCAAACATCGGGGTAAAGCCTTTGAAATTCCAAATAGTGCAAGAAATTACACCGCGCCAGGAAGAAAATAGACTCAAAAAAGCTAAAGAGTTGCTTTGCTTGGCCGAAAGCGTTAACTGCCGAATTTGGTTTTCTCCGATGAGAAAACATTCGTTGTCTAGCAGTATGTAAACAAACAAAATGACAAAATGATGTGCATCTTCGGTTGGCCACCAGAACTCAAGCACCGGCCATGGTGATGGTGTGGGCCGCCATAACAGCCGACGGTCGCTCTCCGCTCGTATTAATCGACCGTGACAGCAGAATAAATGCAGAATATTATCGCGAACATATTTTGGAGCGTGTATTACCTTGGACATTCCAACACGACTCAGCACCATCGCACTCAGCACGCTCCACCCAAGAATGGTTACAAAATGAGGTTCCTAGCTTCATTTCCAGTGCACAATGGCCACCAAAATCTCCGGATACCAATCCGTTGGACTATTGTGTCTGGAGTATTTTGGAAAGCAAGGGTGGGACTAAAAAATTCCAAAGTGTCGATCACCTCAAGCAAGCGCTTCACCGGGAATGGGCCCAAATACCGTAGAGCAACATTGGCCGTTTCATTGGCCATAATTCGTGCCAAAAGTGACCAATTCGAACAAATCTAAACTTATTCTAAAATTTTATGCTATTTCCGACATTTCATTCAATAAAATTTCAAAAAAAATGTTTATGGTGACATCAGTGACTTTCATTCCAAATTTTAGCCAATTCATTCCGTTTGTCCAATACAAAGTATAAAATTTGTAGTACTTTTCGTACCCTTTTTGTACGAATTTCAAAATGTCAGCATTATCACCGACCCTCGTGCAAAATTACAATATTTTGGCTTCAGCCGTTTGATTTGAGCGTTGATTCTAGATCTGTCAGTCCGTTACATCACTCCACTTTTATATATAGATTATTTTTAAGCCTAAAGACGTACATTTTTTAACACTGTTTGACGGACCATTAAGTTTAAACTCGTAGACTTTATCAATGCAAAAATACAAATTTCCCAGGAATTTTCAAAAATCTTCAAATGGGACCTGTATTATACCTATATTGATTAGATATATCCGCGTCTTGGATTGGATTTCTGGATTTCAAACTCAAACTTTTTAGTCGAAAATCCGAGTACCCGGATCCAAAATAAAAATAATTTCTTAAAAAAAAATTAAAAATAAAAATTGTTGCTAACCTAAAATTAAACTACTTTTTTAATAGATATTCGTGTGAATTAATTTTTTCCCCTTATCAACCTTCAAGTGTCTGAATAAATATAAACCTTTTGATAAAAACAAATCCATTTTCATTTTATTGCTAAGCTTTCCATACGTATGTCAAATTCAATTCCCCTAGAATGCATTGTTATTTCAATTTTTTACAACACAAATAACGAATTGAAAAATCAATCAACGTTGTTCTTTTTCTATTATTTTCCCTTCGCGCAGGCATTTTTATGAACTTTTCCATGACAGCGGAATATCATATCTGCTGTAAACACACAAAAGCTGTTACCAAAAGCAAACACAATGGAAATTCAAAAGGGCAAAAATGTCGGGATGTTAAATAGGAAATGCCGCATTGACACAAACAAACGGTTGCGAGTTGCTCGCTGCGTCCGCTGCCTCGCATTTAAATATTCATGAATGAAGAATTAAAATGTTTTATTAAATGATCCAGGGCATATATTTTTCATTGTCCCTTTTTTTGGGGTGGTCTGGGACTAGTAAATTATGGTGGCTGCTTAATTTTGCATTTTTTTTGAGGGGCCATTGGCGAACTGAACATATTTTATAAGGAAAGGTTAATGCTCCCTGCCAACAATTCATTTGTAATAATTTACAGAAGGTCAAACTCACGCTTCGTGAGTAACCTCACACAATGATATTAGGTATAGAAAAACATACCTTTTTGATTTTCTGCAGCATTTAAACCCGACCCTTAAAAGTCATTATTTATGGAAAATTTTAAATATTTAATTGATCCCTTTATTAATATTGGAAAAATAACATTTTACAAAACGAGTTTCTTTAAAAAATCTGCAATTTTTTTCAGTATCTGTTCTTTATGATCTCTTGCAAATATGTAATTTCCTGCATCCAACAACAATGGCATTTGTTGAATTTTTCATATTAATTTTTCACATTTTCTTCTTCGAAGAATAAGACAACTTCAATACTTTTGCTTTCATTTGCAGCTGGCTTATTCCTCATCACATTTTTTTGTTGTTGTCGTTTTTGTTAATGTCATCTCGTTTGGTATGTGTTCTCATTTTTTTTTTGCCTTCTTTTCACTTTTGTCGCCTGAAAAACATACATTATGTACGGGTGTGAGTGGATTAAACTATGTTGACATGTGACAAACGATATTCTATGGCCTTTTTGGCAAAGATCACTTTATTCTACTTTTTGTGTCTTCTGGCCACTGTCTTGGATTTTGGGTGAATGGTGAAAAAAATTGACTACATAAGTACTAGGGCTGGTGTGAGGATATATGTAAGGGGAAATGCCACAATATTTTAGAATTGAAATTTAAATGCAATTTGTTTAGAAACAGAAATTGTCGAAATATTTGTATAATATTTGATTTAAAAGTAATTTAAAAAGAAAGAAAAATTTAATTAGAAATATTTTTAATTTTTTCAAAAATGTTCAAAAAATAGGGAATATTTTGTGATTATTTTCATAAAACTCTATTACATACAGGGTGAGATAAAAAAACTGCAACAAAGTCAAACTCCATAATTTATTTTTTTTTTAATTTTATTAAATGAAATCAAACAAGTAAAAAAGCTGTAAGTTCAGCCGGGCCGAACTTTTAATACCCTCCACCATTTGGTACAAATTTGTAATTTCCAACAAAAAAATACCGTTAAAAATTCTGTTAAAATCTTAAAAATACCGAATGCTTATACGACGACGTGGGCCTGCATAGGCAACTTTTGTCATAAATTATTACAATATTTAAATGCGAAACTTGAAGAAAAATCTGTTTATAATGTAGCTAAAATCGTCAAAATACCGAATATGGGGGGTACCGTTATATGGGGGCTATACGAAGACGTGGACCTGCACAGACAATTTTCTGGCATGGGCTGAAGTATCCATTACGAACTTCACATGCGAAATTTGAAAGAATCCCTGTAAATAATGTCGCTAAAATCATTAAAATACAGAATATCGGGGGGTACCGTTATATGGGGGCTATATGAAGACGTGGACCTACATGGCTCATTTTTTGACTTTGGATGAAGTATCCATTACGAACTTCAAATACCAAATTTGAAATAATTCCGGTGAATAATGTCACTAAAATCATCAAAATACCGAATATCGGGAGGTACCGTTATATGGGGGCTATATGATAACTTGAACCTACATGGCCCATTTACGAACTTAACCTGCCTACTGGGAAAATATACATGTGTGCAAAATTTTAGCCTTCTATCTCAATTTGTTCGAAAGATAGCGTGATTACAACAGACCGACGGACAGACAGACAGACAGACAGACAGACACACAGACAGACAGACGGACAAGGCTAAATCGTCTTAGAATTTTACGCTGATCAAGAATATATATACTTTGTTGGGTCTGACATGAATATTTCGAGGAGTTACAAACGGAATGACAAAATTAATATACCCTCCATAGTATGGTGGAGGGTATAAAAATGTCGGAAACAGCATCAAATTTTAGAATAAGTTAAGATCTGCTCGAATTGGTCACCTTTGGCACGATTTATGGCCTTCAAATGACCAATAAAATTGTCACACTCTACCCGAATGTTGCTCTGCTGTTTTTTGGCCCATTCCCGGCGAAGCGCTTGCTTGAGGTGATTTGGTATTTTTTTTGTGCCAACCTTGCTTTCCAAAATGCTCCAAACACAATAGTCCAACGGATTGGTATCCGGAGATTTTGGTGGACATTGTGCGCTGGAAATGAAGCGAGGAAACTCATTTTATAACCATTCTTGGGTGGCGCGTGCTGAGTGCGATGGTGCTGAGTCCTGTTGGAATGTCCAAGGTCTGCGGCCAAAGTGTTAGCGTGCCCAAGGCTTTAATATACCCTCGGAATATTTTCGCGATAATATTTGACATTTATTCTGATGCCATGGTCGATTAATACGATCGGATATCGACCATCGGCTGTTATGGCGGCTCACACCGTCACCATGGCCGGCGCTTGAGTTCTTGTGGCCTACCGAAGGTGCATATTTTCAGCTGACCTCGTTGGCAAGTAAACACGATCATTTTGTTTGTTTACAAACTGCTGTACAACGAAGGTTTTCTCGTCGGAGAAAACCAAAATCGACAGTCCACCACTTTCGGCCAAGCGGAGTAACTCTTTAGCTCTTTTGAGTCTATTTTCTTTCTGTTGCGGTGTACGTTCTTGCACTTTTTGGAATTTCAATGGCTTTACCCCGAGCTCATTTATATTGCGATATGTTCAGCTTACGAGCCATTTTTTGGCCACTGCGACGCGGGTTTCGATCAAGTCGCTTCTTTACTTTTCGAACCATTTCTGCTGATGTTGCTGTTTTCTTTCGTCCACTTCCTTGACGTCGGGTTACGCTACCAGTATCACGGTAACGAGCGATGGTACGAGACACAAAAAATTTATTAACATTTAAATGCTGGAGTGCTCAAACGATAGCCACTTGTGGTTTTCCAGCCAAATATAAAGAAATCACACTGTCACGCTTGAATTCCATCACGAATATTTCTTTTTCTGGAAAATTCTCACCAAAATGCTTTTGTACCCTTGTAAACAAAATGATGAGCTGTCACTGGAATAATTTTAATAGCTGTCGGACGAGTGGCTTAGAAATTACCGCAGTCTGAAGTTTGTTGCAGTTATTTCATCTCACCCTGTATAGACTGCTAAACTGATTTTCCTGAAAATGTTCATATATACTATATTATCGCCCAAAAGTATCATAGGCTCTATACATTTTTAAAATTATACTGGGAACTGGAGATGTAGCATCAGTTCGGAGGCACCTTCAGTAAATTTAGTTTGTGAATGCACATATCTATTGATCAGTTATAGGTACAGTCTCCAAAAATTAGAATATGTAACGGAAATCGGTACAAAAATAAATTTGCAAATTATATTGAAATCGGTTCGGATTTTTATTTTTGTCCGTCTCATATATTTGATGCACTAAACACTGTATGTTTGTCCGATTCCAATGGAATTTGGAATGAGTGACGGAATTTGATACACAAATTAATTTGCCAGATTATATTGAAATCGGTTTAGATTTGGATATAGCTCCATATATATCTTCGGCCGATTTTAAATATTTGATGCCCCAAACACGATATGTATGACCGATTCCAATGAAATTCGGAATGAGTGCCGAAATTTGGTATTTATTTGGTAGAATAATAAATTTGCCAAATTATTGAAATCGGTTCAAATTTGGATATAGCTTCATATATATATTTTCTACTATTTTCGGTTATTTGATGCACCAAACTCGATATGTATGTTCGAATTCAATGACATTTGAAATGATGACATGAAATGGTTTTAACAAGTACAATTCTTCAGGACTATTTATGATTGAAAACTTTGTCAATACCTGGGAAAAATAAATTAAATGTTATTTAATATGCTATTGTAGTGGCCAAAGTATTTCAGAGTTGCCCAAAATTTCCGTATGTGCTTTAAAAATGCATTCCAAAAAAGAGTTCTTAAGCTGTAGCGTTTTTTTATCTGCATCACCATCTTCTACTTGCATTGCAAAGAAGTTTTTGAGGGTGTTTTTTCCCATGCTTCTGTAGCCCACCTATTTCCATAGAGAGAAAGAGAGGGAGAGAGAGGACTAAGTTCTATTGTCCTTATTATCATATTGTGTGGAGTGTAAATGTATGTCTGCATGAGTACCGGGCGATGTGTCACCGAAATGTAAAGAAAACAAGCTTTTCTCTGCAATTTATGTTTTGGACATGAAGCATGTTTGGCAAGTCCTTTGCATATGAATGTGAGGAAAGAAAGAAACGACGCAGTATATGCTGATGAGAAAGGAGTTGGGTATGAGTTAAGGACTGACAACAAAAGGACCTAAAATATGGTTAACTGTTTAACCCTTAAGCTGGACAAAAGAGGGATTAAACACAAAAACAGATTTTTATGAGTACGTTTTTACATATATATCATTTTCAGAGGATTTAAACATTCAAAGGTTAAATTTTGAAACAGACACAAAATATTCTTAAAGGGTTTGTCGGCGATCTAAGGGTTAATGAACGAAACCAGTGCGAAAGGAAACTAAACGATTTGCCATAGAGACATTAATTAAAGTGATACGTTTTAGTATGAATGACGGAATGAATGAATAAATGTATGAATTGCGATGAATGTTAGCCTATCTATTGTAGATTTACATGGAATGGCCTTCCTTGGCCATATACGGATGATGGGCTTCTGTTTCACAAAATTTAAATATTAAATTGCATAACATTAATTTTCCAAGGACAAAAAGATTCAAATCTTCTCAGAAAAATCCAATTGACTGACTTCCTTCCTTGCCATAAATTTCCTGCTCATTGTCAAGTGAATCAAAATTTATGTTTCCAATTTGAGGGAATTCATTTCTTTTGTAATGATTTAAATTTAAATAACAAATGTGTTTATTTATTTGGTTAAATTCCACAATTTTGTTTAGGGCACCCAGGGCATTGCTTCATTTCTGTAGTTGATGGTGATGAAGATGAGAATAACGACTGTTAATCTTTATAAATAGCCCAGCCCTTAAATGTCTCATCTTTGCTTGTAGCCAAATGTTGGGTTTACCACAGCAAATTTTGGTAATGTCTGGCAGTGTGAACTTGGCTTTTTTGTTTGTTTGAGGTTAAAATCTGAATTTCTTAATAAATAGTTTTGTGGTTGAGGAGATTTGTTTCTTTTTTATGAATTCGGGAGGACAAATTGTTAAATTAATTTTAAGATAAAATATCTCATTTTTGTAAGGGCTAAAGGCATAATATTTTTTGTTTTGGCCAAGTTATAATGAACTGAGGTTAAGTGCTTTAATTTTGGTAATGTGTCTGAGAAGTAAATAGGGTCACTTTTGAAATGAAAATGGAGATGAAAGGACAAATATACCGGGTATACTAGCTAAGAAGATTTCTAAATACCAATAGTAGAGCTATAAGAGGAAAAAAAATTAAACGCCTTCTTCGGAGAGAAAACTTTCAAGTGTCTTCTATGGAGAGAAAACTTATAGGGGGTTTATATGATGGAATAATAGACTTCTAAAGGTGGCTTGGATATATAAAGTTCTGCTACATATACCAAGAAGACTTTTAAAAATTAAATTGCATAACATTAATTTTCGAAGGACAAAAAGATTCAAATCTTCTCAGAAAAATCCGATTGACTGACTTCCTTCCTTGGCATAAATGTCCTGTTCAAGTGAATTAAAAATTATGCTTTCAATTTGATAGAATTCTCTGTGATTTAAATAACAAATGTGTTTATTTATTTGGTTAAATTCTACAATTTTGTTTAGAAGTTAAGGCCTTTTAGAACCAGGAAATCTTAAATTCCTTTATGTATCTAATCCCTCTTAAAAATTATTTTTAAAGATTTTTAAATGGCATCTTTCCAGTTCTTTATGGGGTTTTTTTCTCATAAAATACCTTGAGGAAATCTTATTCTAAATTAGAAGACAGTTAAAAAATGTTCTTCCCTCCTTTTCTTGGGATATATTCTCTCTTAGGAGGCCTAAGAGAGATATTCTTTCTTAGAAAACATTTTGTTCTTTTAGAAAACCTACAAGAGGACTTATTTTTTATCAAAGAACTTTAACAGGTCTTTTTCTTTCTATAAGACTTCTTATTCCTAAGAAGACTGTTAAAAAATTGTACTTTTTCCCAATGGAATTACTTAGACTTTTTTCTTCTTCAAAAGACCTTTAAGAGGTAAGAGATCCACAGAAAGTCTTTAAGTCGTCTTCCCATGGAGCAACTTAAGGAAGACTTGTCTAATGAAAGTCCTTTAAAAGGTCGTATTCTTCCTAAGACGACTTCCTCTCCCTTCGAAGACGGCAGATGACAGATCTTCTCCACCCCTTAAGAATCTTTAGGTCTTCTTCTTATCAGACTTTTGGAACCTCTTCTTCGCTTGATAAGACTTTTTGGAAGTCTTCTTCTTCCTTTGGCCTTTTGGGGGTTTCTCCTCAGAAGAGATCTTCTTTAGAAGATGTTCTCCTTAGGGAAGATTTTTCTTGGGCATTTTTTTCAGAGAAGACATATAAAGTTTCTCTTCTCAGAGAAGTACTTTTGGATGTCTTCTTGCCACAGAAGTCCTTTAGTAGAATTTTTTTTTCTCAGAGTAGACCTTTTGAGGGTCTTCTTTTCTCAGAAAACGTTTTGGAGGTTTGGAAACCCTGTTAGGACCGTTAGCAGATCTTGTTCTCAGAGAAGGTCTTCATATTATTCGTAACGAAAGATTTTTGAAAGACTTATTCGTTTAGAAATCCTTCTTCTTAGGGAAGTCGTATAATATTTTTTGTTTTGGCCAAGTTATAATGAACTGAGGTTAAGTGCTTTAATTTTGGTAATGTGTCTGAGAAGTAAATAGGGTCACTTTTGAAATGAAAATGGAGATGAAAGGACAAATATACCGGGTATACTAGCTAAGAAGATTTCTAAATACCAATAGTAGAGCTATAAGAGGAAAAAAAATTAAACGCCTTCTTCGGAGAGAAAACTTTCAAGTGTCTTCTATGGAGAGAAAACTTATAGGGGGTTTATATGATGGAATAATAGACTTCTAAAGGTGGCTTGGATATATAAAGTTCTGCTACATATACCAAGAAGACTTTTAAAAATTAAATTGCATAACATTAATTTTCGAAGGACAAAAAGATTCAAATCTTCTCAGAAAAATCCGATTGACTGACTTCCTTCCTTGGCATAAATGTCCTGTTCAAGTGAATTAAAAATTATGCTTTCAATTTGATAGAATTCTCTGTGATTTAAATAACAAATGTGTTTATTTATTTGGTTAAATTCTACAATTTTGTTTAGAAGTTAAGGCCTTTTAGAACCAGGAAATCTTAAATTCCTTTATGTATCTAATCCCTCTTAAAAATTATTTTTAAAGATTTTTAAATGGCATCTTTCCAGTTCTTTATGGGGTTTTTTTCTCATAAAATACCTTGAGGAAATCTTATTCTAAATTAGAAGACAGTTAAAAAATGTTCTTCCCTCCTTTTCTTGGGATATATTCTCTCTTAGGAGGCCTAAGAGAGATATTCTTTCTTAGAAAACATTTTGTTCTTTTAGAAAACCTACAAGAGGACTTATTTTTTATCAAAGAACTTTAACAGGTCTTTTTCTTTCTATAAGACTTCTTATTCCTAAGAAGACTGTTAAAAAATTGTACTTTTTCCCAATGGAATTACTTAGACTTTTTTCTTCTTCAAAAGACCTTTAAGAGGTAAGAGATCCACAGAAAGTCTTTAAGTCGTCTTCCCATGGAGCAACTTAAGGAAGACTTGTCTAATGAAAGTCCTTTAAAAGGTCGTATTCTTCCTAAGACGACTTCCTCTCCCTTCGAAGACGGCAGATGACAGATCTTCTCCACCCCTTAAGAATCTTTAGGTCTTCTTCTTATCAGACTTTTGGAACCTCTTCTTCGCTTGATAAGACTTTTTGGAAGTCTTCTTCTTCCTTTGGCCTTTTGGGGGTTTCTCCTCAGAAGAGATCTTCTTTAGAAGATGTTCTCCTTAGGGAAGATTTTTCTTGGGCATTTTTTTCAGAGAAGACATATAAAGTTTCTCTTCTCAGAGAAGTACTTTTGGATGTCTTCTTGCCACAGAAGTCCTTTAGTAGAATTTTTTTTTCTCAGAGTAGACCTTTTGAGGGTCTTCTTTTCTCAGAAAACGTTTTGGAGGTTTGGAAACCCTGTTAGGACCGTTAGCAGATCTTGTTCTCAGAGAAGGTCTTCATATTATTCGTAACGAAAGATTTTTGAAAGACTTATTCGTTTAGAAATCCTTCTTCTTAGGGAAGTCGTTTTAGAGAGTAGGTTTACTCCTGAGAGAACACATTTGGGAGGTCTTATTTTTCTTAAAAAAGACTTTTTGAAAGGTATCTTCTCATAGAATAGAATGTATTTTAATCGTCTTCTAAGAAAAGTAGACTATTTTAACTTTAACAGGTCTTTTTCTTTCTATAAGACTTCTTATTCCTAAGAAGACTGGTAAAAAATTGTACTTTTTCCCAATGGAATTACTTAGACTTTTTTCTTCTTCAAAAGACCTTTAAGAGGTAAGAGACCCGCAGAAAGTCTTTAAGTCGTCTTCCCATGGAACAACTTAAGGAAGATTTGTCTAATGAAAGTCCTTCCTTTTTAAAAGGTCGTATTCTTCCTAAAACGACTTCCTCTCCCTTCGAAGACGGCAGATGACAGATCTTCTCCACCCCTTAAGGATCTTTAGGTCTCCTTCTTATCAGACTTTTGGAACCTCTTCTTCGCTTGATAAGACTTTTTGGAAGTCTTCTTCTTCCTTTGGCCTTTTGGGGGTTTCTCCTCAGAAGAGATCTTCTTTAGAAGATGTTCTCCTTAGGGAAGATTTTTCTTGGGCATTTTTTTTCAGAGAAGACATATAAAGTTTCTCTTCTCAGAGAAGTACTTTTGGATGTCTTCTTGCCACAGAAGTCCTTTAGTAGAATTTTTTTTTTCTCAGAGTAGACCTTTTGAGGGTCTTCTTTTCTCAGAAAACGTTTTGGAGGTTTGGAAACCCTGTTAGGACCGTTAGCAGATCTTGTTCTCAGAGAAGGTCTTCATTTTACAAAAAAAAACTTTCATCTTATTCGTAACGAAAGATTTTTGAAAGACTTATTCGTTTAGAAATCCTTCTTCTTAGGGAAGTCGTTTTAGAAAGTAGGTTTACTTCAGAGAGAACACCTTTGGGAGGTCTTCTTTTTCTTAAAAAAGACTTTTTGAAAGGTATCTTCTTATAGAATAGAATGTATTTTAATCGTCTAAGAAAAGTAGATTATTTTAAAATAAATGGAAGACTTATTAAAAGTTGGAGGCCCCCTTTTCCCATATGACATTTAGAAGTTTCATTATTATATGTAAGACCTTTCAAAGATTTTTTATTGGAAAAGAAGACCTTATTAATGTCCTCTATGGAAAGGAGACCTCATAAAGGTGTAATGGTCTCCTATGAATAGTCGATTTTTTAAAGTGTTCTATGAATAGAAGGCCATTTGAAGAATCTATATAATGAATACTCTCTGAAGGTCTCCGATAGAAAGAGACTCTTTAAAAATACAAGTAAAAAAGCTTTAAGTTCGGCCGAGCAAACTTTGAATACCCTCCACCATTTGGAACGAATTTGGCTATTTAAAAAAAAAATAAAGTTCGTTACAAATTCTGTTATAATCTTAAAAATTCCGAATGTAGCCGTCATATTAGGATCTATATGACGACGTAAGTAAATTTTGTCAAAAGTCTTTACAATATTCAAAAACAAATTTGAATAAAATCGGTGAATAATGTAGCTAAAAACATCAAAATAACGAATATAGGGAGGTACTCTTATATGGGGGCTATACCAAGACGTAAACCTGCACTGACAATTTGCTGTCTTAGGCTGAGGAATCCATTACGAACTTCAAAAAGCAAATTTCAAACAACTCCGGTGAATAATCTCGTTAAATCATCAAAATACGGAATATCGGGAGGCGCGTTATATGGGGGCTATACGAAGGCATGGACTTGCATTGACAATTTTCTATCATAGGGTATAGTATCCATTATGAACTTCAAATACCAAATTTCAAACATTTCAGATGAATAATGTCGCTTAAATAATCAAAATACCGAAAATAGGGAGGTACCATTATCTGGGGTCTATACAACCATTATACCATTATATGGGACTTGCACAAACAGTTTTCTGTCATAGGCTGTAGTATTTATTACGAACATAATAATTCCGGTGAATAATGTCGCTAAAATCATCAAAATACGGAATATGGGAGGTGAGTTATGTGGGGGCTATACGAAGGCATGGACTGAGTGATTTCCACAGACGGACAGGCGGACGGAAATCGACATAGAATCTTATGTTGATCTACTTTGTGGGTCTAAATTATATATTTCGAGGTGTTACAATCGGAATGACAAACTTAATATAGCCTCCATACTATGGTGGAAAGTATAAAAATGGTCTTCCTGCACAAATTAGACCTTTTAAAGGTCTTCTATGATAAAGAGACTATTTCACTATTTTTTTCAGAAAAAAAAAATGAAATACCACTTCTTTTTAAAGAAAAGAAGCCCTTAAATCATCTATAGAATAATTAATTTTGACAACTTATATTATTTCAAATCGTTTAGGGATATTCATATATCAATCAATAAAACTTAGTTAAACAATTTTCTCTTACAATACATTTTTCTCAATTTTTTTCAATTTCTCTATTTTAATTAAATCGAAAATGAAACGTCTATTAAAAGAGTGTATTTCAATTTATTCTTCTTAAAGACAACATGTTAGAGGTAATAAATTAAGAAGCTAGATGAAGTTTACCTACCTATCCTGCCATTTGCTGTTACAATTTCAATTGATTTACAGCTCAACAGGAATAAAGCTCAATGAAGTGGGTCGGTGTGAGTGTGCGTGTGTTCGCAAATGAAAAAAGAGCAACACACATACTTCAAAGCATAAGAAAATTCATGCGAGAGCTAGGATGAAGAAGAAAAAAAAAACAGGAAATGAATATACCCCAGAACCACAACAGATGTATGAAAAGTAATTTATTATGACACAACAATGAAATATGGCACCGAGTGAATTATGCTTCAATTGTTGTTTGAGAATTGAGATTCTAAATGATGTAGTCAACAACAACAACAACAACAACAACAGATTCATATGTTCCCATACTCCAGGTGGCAGTGGTAGTCATAGTGGTATGTTTATATGTTTGAACTTACTTATGGGTGACATAATGACCCTGGTAACAATAAATAACCGAGAAAAAATGAAGAAATGTGATATTCGTAAAAAAACGGAAAGGTAAAACCACAAAACGTACATATGTCATGTGGTGGTGAACCATAAAATGTTTTCTTGTTAAGGACTTGTTATTGTTAGTTTCCTCCTCTTTTTTTTTTTGTTTTTTTAGGTGTGTAAGGGTATCACGAAAAAAAATAGCTCAAAAAATGATAAATGTATTGTCATATTATTTTTGTTACAATTAATAAAACAATAAGCATTTAAATACATTAGTGCTTATACAGGGTGAGATATAAAACTGCAACAAAGTAAAACGCCATAATTTTGACATTTTTTTTAATTTTCTTGAATGAAAGCAAAAAATGTCGGAAATAGCATCAAATTTTAGAATAACTTTAGATTTGTTCGAATTGTACACCTTTGGCACGAATTATGGCCTTCAAACGGCCAATGAAACCGTCACACACTGCCCGAATATTGCTCTGCGGTATTTTGGCCCATTCCCGGCGAAGCGCTTGCTTGAGAGGTTTTTTTAGTGCCAACCTTGCTTTCCTAAATACTCCAGACACAATAGTTCAACGGATTAGTGTCCCGTAATTTTGGTGGCCATTGTGCGCTGGAAATGAAGCGAGGACCCTCATTTTGTAACCATTCTTGGGTGGCGCGTGGTGAGTGCGTTAGTGCTGAGTCCTGTTGGAATGTCCAAGGTCTGCGGCCAAAATGTTGCGTGCCCAAGGCTTTAATACACACTCCAGAGTATTTTCGCGATAATATTGGACATTTTTTCTGATTCCACGGTCGATAAATACGAGCGGAGACCGACCATCGGCTGTTATGGCGGCCCACACCATCACCATGGCCGGCGCTTGAGTTCTGGTGGCCAACCGAAGGTGCACATTCTTAGCTGACCTCTTTGGCAAGTAAAAACGACCATTTTGATTGTTTACAAACTGCTGGACAACGAATGTTTTCTCATCGGAGAAAACAAAATTTGACAGTTCCTCACTTTGGGCAAAGCGAAGCAACTCTTTAGCTCTTTTGAGTCTATTTTCTTTCCGTTGCGGTGTACGTTCTCGCACTTTTTGGAATTTCAATGGCTTTACCCCGAGCTCATTTTTCGATATTTGCCGAATGGAATATTGCGACATGTTCAGCTTACGAGCCATTTTTCGGCCACTGTGACGCGGGTTTCGATCAAGTCGCTTCTTTACTTTTCGAACCATTTCTGCTGATCTTGCTGTTTTCTTCCGACCACTTGCTTGACGTCGGCCTACGCTACCAATAACACGGTAACGAGCGATGGTACGAGACACAAAAGATTTATTCACATTTAAATGCTGGAGTGCTGTAACGATAGCCACTTGAGGTTTTCCAGTCAAATATAAAGAAATCACACTCTAGGTTTTCTATAGACAAAAAAAAAAATAGGCCTTAAAGTGTTCTATGGATAATAGAAGACCTCAAGGTGTTCTATGTCTCAAAGAAAATCCAACGATCCTCTATAGAGAATAGGAGATGACAGGTGTTCCATGAGCCATAGAAGTCTCATTATTTTCCATGAACCAAAGAAGATTTCAATGTGTTTTATAAACGATAAAAGGCCACAGGGTCTTCTGTAGACAATAGAAGACTTCAAATATATATAAGCCCATGTATAGTTGTGGTCCCCATGTAATCACATAATCGAACTTTAGGCATTTTAAGTTTACAGACGCCATTTTCTGAGTGGATATACAACGTTCTTGCATGTAAATTACAACGGTAACACCTGATATCCGACATTTTGAAGGTTTCAGCTCCAGGTACCAACAGTTCAGTTTTTGTTCGAAAACTTTAATTCTTATTAATTGAATTTTCGAATTGTAAAACCTATTCTATATTTGTTTAAAAAATGCAATTTTTCTATTTATAAAATTTAGTACGAAATTCCAAAACAACAACTCCTTATCACCTCCCTACTTTCACAGCTATATACATAAATTTTAATCGTGAAAGCTTGTCATAACCAAAATGCATTTATATTATTTATTATATATTATTATATTATATATTTAGATTATAAACAAATTCTTCATTCTGCTGGAAAACTGGTGCAGCTAGTTGACGTATACATTACACCAATATAATACCATTAAGTATACGCATGGTTAACCATTCAATATCGATTATATGTCGCATAATATCTCACTACTCCAGAACAATTTTGAACATAATATGAACATCATTTTGAATATATATCACCAGAATGTAAACCTTTTCCTTCGGTGATACAACAAATGTTCATACTTCAATGCATCATAATCATTTATCTTCATTTTTAATAATACTGTCAAAAGTTGAGCATATAAAACAGACATGCACACACACACACACACACGAAGACACACACGCAGGCAGTGCATATATCACAGGGATAAAATTTTGTATGACGCACAGAAAATGGGTATTTCAGAAAAGGAAAAATGTATGAAAACCTCTTGGGAGCCAAGTTGTTATATTCTTATCCCATTCCCCCAGCTGCTGGAAAAATGCGAACGAAAACATCCTTACTCAGCATGTAAAACAGCATCCTTTTAGCATGTCAAACATTTGTAATTTATCCTAAGCACATTTGGTTGGTTTATTTGCTGGTGTTGGTATCACCTCTAATATGATGGATTTTCTTTTTTTCTGCTGAGTATTAGTAAATCGCATAAATACTTCATGTTCTGGTGTTTCGTTGTTTTTTCACTTTTGCATGGTCCATGTTTAATATTTTTTTTTCGTTTCGTTTTGTTTTTTTTTTTGCAGTATGGAACGTGATTTGATGACTCGTACCGACAGATTCGGTGTTGAAGTACGTGAACGCACCATGTGGGATATTCGTGATGGCGTCGTTGGCGCTGAAACTTTCGTACCAAAACACGTTGTTATTACTACCTGGAAAAATGTTTCATTTGCTGGTGGCATTGATAATTCCCTGTTCACGGTAGGTGGTATATATTTTTTTTTTTTTGTGGAATTGATTGAAATATTGGTGCTTCAATCGAAATTCGAAATTTTTCCCAATTATAATTAATGCACATTTTTTAAAATTCTATTGCACAAAATGACATTCCAGGGATAATAGAAGACCTCAAGATCTTTTAGGGATAATGGAAGACTTCAAGGTCTTCTATGGACTTTAGAAGACCTCAAAGACTCAAGGCCTTCTTTTGATTATAGAGGACCTGCAGGTCTTCTATGGACAATAGAAATCCTCAAGGTCTTCTGTAGGAAATATAAGACTTTAAATACTTCTGTGGAGAATAGAGGACCTGAAGCTATTTATGGACGATATAGAACCTGAAGGTCTTCTATGGACAAATGAAAATGAAACCCCTCCAGAACTTCTATGAACGATAGAGGTCTTCTTTTAATGACAGAGGACCTGTAGATCTTCTATAGAAGGCCTCAAAGAACGATAGAAAATCTGCTGGTCTTATATGGACAATAGGAGAACTCTAAGTCATCTATGTGCCATAAAAGACTTCAAGGTCTCCATGAATTATACACGACAAGTCAAGTACTCCTAAGACCTTCTGCAGTTAATAGAAGATCCCAAGACTGCCAATAGGAGACGTTTTCATTGACGATAGAGGACCTCTATGGATAATATGACATGAAGGTCAGGTGGACACCTCAAGGTCCTACATTAAACATAAAATACCTATATTTAAAATTAGAGACCTCAAGTTTCTCCATAAACTATAAAGGATTTATTAGTTAGATACATGATACTGGGAAAGACTTTAAGGTCTTCTTAAGACTATAGAAGATTTCGGGATCTCACAGGGATGGTAGAAGACCTGAACGTCTTCTTTTAATTATGGTTTTCTGTGGACAATAGAAAACCTCAAGGTAGGATTTCAATTTCTGTAGGAAATTGAAGACTTCAAAGACTTATGTGAAAACTAGAAGACCTCAAGGTTTTTTATGGACGATATAGAATTTGAAGGATTTCTATGGGCAAAAAAGGATCTCAAGACCTTCTGCGAACGATAGAGGGCCTAAATTTCTCCTATGGAAAATTAGAAGACCCGATATGCCTCAAGCCCTTCTGTGAAAGAGGTGTTCTATGGCCAATAAAATACCTCAAGATCTTCTTTCGATGATAGAAGGCCTGCAGGTTTTCTATAGAAGATGTCAAAGTCTTCTGTGTAAAAAAAGAAGACCTCAAGGTCTTCTGTAGCGATAGTGTACCTGCAGGTCTTCTACGGTCAATAGAAGAACTCAAGGTGTTCTATGAACAAAAGAAAACCTGAAAGTCTTCGATATCTTCTATTGACAATAGAAAAATGCAAAACCTCTATAGACGATAGAGGACCTCAAGGTCTTCATGGTCGATAGAAGAAACAAATACATTCTACGGCCATTAGAAATGAGATCTTCTATTGACCGTAGAATGTATTGGCCATTTATAGCCGATAGAGAAACTCAAGGTCTTCATGGACAATAGAAGACACTAAAGTGTTCTATGGCATATCGGGCTCCCCGTGATTTGTTCTAAATGGCGAAAGTCTGCCATAGACTGTAGAAAATACTGGGATCATTTATGGAGAGTTGAAGACCTCCGTGTGTTGTAGATGCAACTGGAAACCCGATATTAGGGATCTCAAGACTTTTTTTGACAATATAATACCTCAATCTCATAAACAGGCAATTGATGACCTCAAGCTCGTTTATACATTATTGGAGAACTCAAGTTCATTCAAATCAGTAACTTGTTTGGGAGAAATGATGTATACCTGCACCCAAAATAGGACAAGAATTGCTGATTATCCTGGCAATTCTGTTATTTTTGTGGCCTATTTTGAAAAAATATAAAACCGGAAAGGATATTCTCGCTGTGAATTGTTGTTCAATTTTCCTTCTATTAAATTATTTTTCATTTCCAAATTTTATTTTTCTACTGTAAATAAATATAAATATATTAAATTATAAATTAATTATTTATTTGCAAAAAATCGAAATTACTTCACAAACTTGAAAGTCCCGTACAAAAAATTCATCCGAAATGAATTTGCAATAAATATTCTTGCAAATATTCATTCCATCAAGTCATTAATTCGTATTTACGCAGTTAATTGTTGGTGTTGTTGTTGTTATTGGGCATGTGGTCAGTCAGTTCGTACACGAAGTGTCATCAACATAAACAGAATATCTTGAACTCACGTCAATATTTATGCTGATGAATAACAACGTAGTTCTTAAGAGTTATGGCATTTGTCATAAATGTATTTTGGGGTGGATGGATTTTATTCTCCAAAAAGCACTCAATGTTAATCGTGGAAAGGACAGTTTATTTAAGTAATTGGGGGCGTTTGAATGTTTACTGACAACACACACACAAACACCCTCGCACTCAAACTCGCTCGCACACACGAAACCAACCATTAAGCTTGACACTTTGACAGCGTTTTAGTTGGAGTAGTTGGAAAAGGTGTAAACTTACACCATGTTACTAGTTCTAACACTAGTTTCAATATCATACAAATTCGTTTAGGGGGTGGGCTCAGTTAGGGGGCGATACCCTCGATACATTGGGAAAATGGGAAGACATTTCACAAACATTTTTTTTTTTACGAAAAATTTAATGAAAACAATGAGTCATCCTCAGCGAAGTATCTAGAAATGCATTTTGAACTGATGTCAGAAAAGTTAACATTTTGGCAGGGACTTTGGTTAGGCTATGTTTCTGTATATATCATATACGCTTGATATGTGGCACAACTGTTTTATACCCCATATATTTTCGGAAGAGCCCATAGTTCTCATTGATTAGCAACTTGACCCTACATATGTTTGCAAGATCGACTGACACGTTCTGACTTATTTTATAGATTAAAATATCAATATTAAATTGAATTTAGCCTTAAGCTTATGGTAGCTTCTCCTGTGAAAGGTGGGATCTTTCCACATGATCCTTTGAATTTGGAGTCAAATGTGGGTGACTATACCTTTTTGTCCTATGTGGCTAAAAACCGCATTAAATACAATACAGAAGTCAAACAACTTCTTATAAATTGGTCCTACATAGCCAGGATTATCTGAATTGAATTGTTGATCAAAAATTGTTATTGGGATATTTCGTAACATGTGCATACAGGGTGAGATAAAAACTGCAACAAAGCCATAATTTTTACATTTTTTTTTTTAACATTTTATTAAATCAAAGCAAAAAATGACGGAAATAGCATCAAATTTTAGAATAAGTTTGGATTTGTTCGAATTGGTCACCTTTAGCATGAATTGTGGTCTTCAAACGGCCAATGAAACCGTCACACGCTGCTCGAATGTTGCTCTGCGGTATTTTGGCTTATTCACGGCGAAGCGCTTGCTTGAGGTGATCGACACATTGGTATTTTTTAGTGCCAAACTTGTTTTCCAAAATACTCCAGACACAATAGATTGGTGTTCGGAGATTTTTGTGGCCATTGTGCGCTGGAAATGAAGCGAGGAACCGCATTTTGTAAGCATTCTTGGTTGGCGCTTGCTGAGTACGATGATGCAGAGACCTGTTAGAATGTCTAAGGTTTGCGGCCAAAATGTTTGCATGCCCAAGGCTTTATTACACCCTCCAGAATATTTTCGCGATAACATTCGGCATTTATTCTGATGCCACGGTCGATTATTACGGGCGAAGAGCACCCATCGGCTGTTATGGCGGCCCACACCATCACCATGACCGGCGCTTGAGAAGGTGCACATTTTCAGCTGACCTCTTTGGCAAGTTTGGCTGGACAACGAATGTTTTCTCATCGGATAAAACCAAATTCGGCAGTTCACCACTTTCGCACTAGCGAAGCAACTCTTTAGCTCTTTTGAGTCCGTTTTCTTTCTGTTGCGGTGTAAGTTCTTGCACTTTTTTGAATTTCAATGTCTTTATGAGCTCGGGTCATTTTTCAATATTTTCCGAATGGAATATTGCGCTATGTTCAGCTCACGAGCCATTTTTCTGCCACTGTGACGCGGGTTTCGATCAAGTCGCTTCTTTACTTTTCGAACCATTTCTGCTGATGTTGCTGTTTTCTTCTGTCCACTTCCTTGACGTCGGGCTACGCTACCAGTATCACGGTAACGAGACACATGGTACGAGACACAAAATATTTATTCACATTTAAATGCTGGAGTGCTCTAACCATAGCCACTCGCGGTTTTCGAGCTAAATATCCAACGCTTGAATTCCACCACGAAAAACTTTTTTTCTGGAAAATTCTCACCAAAATGCTTTCGTACGCTTGTAAATAATATAATGATCTGTCACTGGAATAATTGAAACAGCTGTCGGACGAGTGGTTTAAAAATGACAGCAGTCTGAAGTTGGTTGCTGTTTTTTCAGTTCACCCTGTATAGTACACATTTCCAAAAGCAGCTTCATATCTCAATTCCGGATACCAATGGAGACCGCAATATGAAATATAAGAATTCCAGTCCTATCTTTCCCAAATACCAAATAGTACCTTTTAGTACTTTTCGTACAAATATAGGACGCATTTCCATACCACCGCCAAATCTCTAACACAGATACCAAATCAAATTTCAGAATGTTATTTCTATCCCTTTACCTCATATCAATTCAGTACTTTTCGTACAATTATAGTACACATTCCCGAACCACCCGCATATGTCCATGCTACACATGAACAGCGACTCTAATACCTCTAATTTCAGGTTTCCAACACTATATGTTCACCCAATACCAAATTGTATCAAATAAAGTACGTGCACTTGTAGTGCAAATTTCCAAAACTACCTCATTTCACAAATCTACTACTTATAGGGCGTTGATTGTCAGTCAGTCAGTTGTGTCACACCCCCTGCACTTCACCAGTGATTCGTATTCGAAAATTTAGGTTTTTAGCTCATTCTATTTGTCCAATACAACTTATACTTTTCGTACCCTTGAGGTATGAATTTCAAAAAACCCTTCGAAATTTCCAGATTCCGTTTTGTCTCGTCTCTCAGTCAGTCAGTTGTGTCACACTTCTTTAATATATAGGTATTACGCTTACACTGGATTTTAAGTTCCAAAAAAACCTAAGTATATAATATTTCTATTCTCTTGCTAGCGCCTTGCACCACTGACTAGAAATCCAACTCAGACATTTTCGCTCATATTTCGATATGTCTTTCGAAATACATACATAATTAATGCCATTTACACTGTCAATCAAATAGCGAAATATTCAAATGAGTCGCATAATTAAAGTGTCCATTATAAATTCGATATGCAACACACACACACTCACTCACATACCTACAACGTATTTGTAATTACAAAGAATGCATACATATGCAATTTTGCCTGGCACATACATTCAGACACACCTCCGTTGTCACTTTGCATCGCAATCGTATTGTAACTGAATTCCTTATTGTCATTTGAATACCTGGCAGACTAGTTGTCTGCCACTCTGGAACTGGGTCTTATTTAATAATGCCATTATTTACTGGGTAAATAATGTCATGTGTGTCATTCTGTGTGTCTTGCCCAGGATAATGACAATTTTCACATTACATAAGTAAATAACAATGCCAGGATTGCATATTTCATTGTAATGCGTTCGGAAAATTGTGTTGACAATGGTGAACGGTTAGGAAAGGGTGAGGGGAATAAGGATGGGAGAAGCGGAGGGAAATTGTATTAATGCCATAGAGTTGATTAATACATATTATCTTATAATGTGGCATAGTCGTTATGGTATGAAAAGTATAATTTTGCAGGTTAATTCCTAGGTTAGACCACAAGGAGACATATTTATGCAGGAATGTGCATGGAAATAGGATTGGATTTTGAAGTGATATGGGATGAATAATTGAAGAAAAATATATTGTTTTAAGAGAATATGCATATTTTTATACCCTCCACCTTGAAAGGGAGGGTATGCTAATTTTGTCATTCCGTTTGTAACATACCGAAATATTTCTCGTAGACCCCATAAAGTAGATGTCAGTATAAAATTTTATCTCGATTTAACGATGCCTGTCTGTTGAAATCACGATACAGACCACATTACTTCACGTAGAGCTTCAAAATTCGACAGAACAATTTGTATTGTGTCTCGGATGGTTGGTATTGAAAATAGGTCCATCGGTTTTGATATAGCCGCCATATAACGGTACTTTCTGATATTTGGCATTTTGGTTAGTTTTGCCACATGTTTTCGCAGATTTGTCTACAAATTGGTGTTTGTAGGTCATAATAGGTTCTACATCCGGAGGCGGAACATTGTATATATAGGTCCACTTTTTTGTATAGCCCTCATACAACGTAACCTACATATATTCGATATTTTGATGATTTTCGCCACATTTTTTTACGGATTTGTCCATAAATTGGTATATGTAGTTCATAATAGGTTCTACCTCCGGTGGCGAAATATTGTATGCATTAGTCAATACTCGGTTTTTAATAATCCTAGTTACATTTACCCACGAAATTGTTTCAAATTTGGAATTTAAGAAGATTTGGTAGCTAACAATTCTTGATGTATAAAATTGTCTACAGAGGTTCCCCTTATGGTATGGCGCTCCTAATAACGGCCTCATCTACACTATGGTTTTTGAAAAGGTTAACAGCATTATCCAAAAGGTCCTACTGTTATTTGTAGTTTAAATGGAACACGTTTGAACTCAGATACTTTTATATACAAATGTTTCCTTTACCCAAAGGTCCGGTCGAACTATTTTTTTTACTTGTTATATTAAATTTTGCATTTAAGTAGATTTGCAATAAAAATTCAATTTAATTGTACCAATTTTTAATTACTATTTTCAATAACTGTTGAGTTATTATTACATAATTAATTATTCCATAATTGGTTGCTTTTCATTACAGACCAACACATTCCAAATGGTTTTGGCCACCGATGAAGTCTACACCTATGCCATTTTCAATTACGATGTTCTGAACTGGTCTGCCCATACGGAAGCCGGTGGTGATACCACACATGGTGAAGGTGGTGTTCCAGCCTTTGTAAGTATATTTAAAAAATAATATTTGTGTGGTATTATTGAATACTTGTAGAAATAGAATGAAATGTATGCATTAGGTCAGGCAAGGTTTAATGGAGAAATTGTTGCATTGTCCATGTTGATTTATAACAAACCAGTTTTGTGTACAATTTTATTAATTTTATAAGTATCAAAAATTTGGCATAGATCTGGAATTTTTGCATCGCAAGCTGTCGTAGCTCTTAAATGTACATTTTCAACGCACCTATCATATATATGCAACGTTTGTAGGCATATATTAAAGGGTCACATTGATATGGTGTGTGGATTAAAAACCCCTTTCGAACTGAATACTCAATTTGGTGCTCATAATATTGGATTTCCTTTTTATACCCTACACCACGAGGTGGTCAGGGTATTATGTCTTTGTGCATTTGTTTGTAACAGGCAGAAGGAAACGAGATAGACCCATAGTTCCTTTTGATGATCTGCATAGAATCACATTCTGAGTCGATTTATGCATGTCCGTCCGTCCGTCTGTCCGTCCGTCCGTCTGTCCATGTATTTTTGTAAACAAAGTACAGGTCGCATTTATTTGCCCGATCCAGATGAAATTTTGCAAAGATCTTTTGTTTGGCCCAAGGACGAACCCTATTGATAATCGGTCAAAATTTAGATGTAGCTCCCATATATATCTTCGTCCGATTTGCCTTTTATTGTGCACCAAACGTGTAATATCAGCCCGAATCGTATGGAATTTTGCATATACACCCAAATTAGGCCTGAAAATATGTATGCCAAATTTGATCGAAATCGGTTCAGATATAGCTATAGCTCCCATATATATTGTTCATCCGATTTGTTATTTTTGTCCACCGCCGCCGTAATATGCACTATGCAACAACAATATTTGGAAATATATCAAATGCAGCTCAGAAAAACCTTTGCTAAATTTTATCGAGATCGGTTCAGATTTGGATATAGCTCCCATATATAACTTCGTCCGATTTACCTTTTATTGTGCACCAAACGTCTAATATTTGCCCAAATGGGATGGAATTTGGCACATACGACCGAATTGAGTCTAGAAGCTAGTATGCCAAATTTGGTGAAGATCGATTCAGATATAGCTATAGCTCCCATATATATTGTTCATCCGATTTGTTGTATTTGTTACCCCCAGCCGTAATATGCACTCCGTAACAACGATATTCAGGGAAATATATCAAATACAGCTCAGATATATATCTGCCAAATTTTATCGAGATCGGTTCAGATTTGGATATAGCTCCCATATATATCTTTATCTGATTTCAAATTAATTGTTCACCAAATGGGCACTACAAGTCCGAATTTAAAAGATATAAATGCTTCGGCATATTTTATCCTTTGAATTTTAAAATATAATTATAATCATAGGGTGTATGTTTGAATTCTCCCATAAAAACTTTTAATTGTTATGTGGAGCCCAACTAAATTAGCAAAGTGGTGTAGGGTATCATAAAATCGGCCCCACCCGACTTTAGGACTTTCTTTACTGGTATTTAATTAATTTTAATTTTTAATTAATCTTAATCATTTCCACAGTTGGAAAGAAATCTACATTATTTTCGCTGCCAATTGTTTAAAGTGATTTCTTAAAATATTCTTGAAACATAAATAAAATACTTAAATATTGTATGATGAGCAACATCGCATATGTTGTAGCATCTCTTGCCGGTAAAGACTTAAGTACATTCGGCATACTTAATTTCTATTTTGGTTGCTAAACAACCGAACGTGAGCAGCATTTGTAGCTAGGAATTCGAAGGAATCAAAAACTGAAACGAGAAATTGAAAAGTCTTCACGCCATGGAAAGAAACCATAGCAGCAGTCACATGCACGAACGAATAAGTAAATATTTTGACATAAGTATCTGATACAGACACTGATGGTGTACGTGAGCGCATGTGTGTCAGTGTTTGTGACACACATATGCACATACACTTATGTGTATATAATTTTGCACTAAGTGACGTGTCTATAATCACTAACACTCTCAAAGCAATGAATAAAAGGCAGAACAACTAGAACAACAAGAACATAAACTATTAAGAAGATTAAAGAGAATTGTATCTTGAGCGGTAGGCTGGGTTGTGTTTATTTTAAGACGATGAACTTTGTCAGAGGCTAAAAATAACTCAACAAGAATATACACTTAATTTCGAGAAAATTACTTAGGGCCTATTTTGAAAGTGTGTAGTTATGTCAGGAGGCGAATAAAAAAAAAATTGTGTGAATTTGAAATCATGGGTAGAAATAAATATATATAAAGATATAATGAACGTATTTTGGGAAAGTAAGTCTTAGATATTTGAAATTCGGTCAAGTTTTTATTTATAAACCGAACTTAGAAATAATTTAATTAATATTTATAAATAATAAGACTTTTTCTTTATTAATTACAATATCTCGTAATTATCAAATTGCATCTTCGGAGGTAATATTTACATAAAATAGTCAGATATCAAAATATCTCAAGATAATTTAATTATTATTAAATTTTTTAAAATTTCAAAAAATGGAGTACACATTTTCGTCCAACCATAAATTTATTTCAATTTTATTTTATTCATTTGGTGTTATATTTTTTCTCTCTCTTAATTTCCACTGAAATGTCGGATATTTTGATTGGTTTGTTATGCCATATGTCACGTTTGTTTTACCACTTGACATGCACAATTTCCGAATAGATAGATGTGTGCATGTATGTATTGCTTTCGGTGGTTATATAACAAATCCGCAAACCATATCATATTTCTCTTCGAGATGCAGTTGTTCAGCATTCATTCATTTCAAATAAACTCACAAAACTCAACTATGTACAAATTTGGCAAAATGTGTTGTGGCTTTAATGAAAATGCAATTCATATTGAAAATAGTTTTTAATTGAAATGTTTGCACAAATTTATGGAAATTCATTAAATAGAATAGAGTTCCATGTGGAATTAATACTTGATATATATGTGTGGATGAAAATGAGGTAAAAAAAATTTTCTATTAAAAATAATCTGAAAAAAACATTTTCACTGGTCTTCTATAGATAGTTTATTTCACTGTTCCTTCATAGAGTCAATACCTGTCACAGAACCTATCCTACACACCTTTATTATAGGAATATGTCCTTTATAGTGCTTCTGTAGTTAGAGAATCTGGTACAGGATAAATAGAGGGTGTATATCATTCGATACAGCTGAAAAGTGCCTCATCGAAATAACGGTTTTAGACGCTAGGTCTCTTTGGGCCAAATCCATTTCAGGACATTTAGAGTCGAACCAGTCTGTTAGTGTCTGTCTGTTCATCCGGCTGGTAGGTTGGCACATTAACTCTCGAATGGAATATCCGATTTTATCCAAAGATGGTACATGGTAATAATATTGTCAAAGTTCGGATATGGGCAACATTGGATCAAGTTCGGAGATGGGCAACATTGCCCACAAAATGTCAACATTTTCAAAGAAAATAATTTACTGTACAGAAAGAGAAATGATAATCCGATTTTGCTCCAATTATGTAAATCCTAATATTTGCATCAGTGCTAGGTCAAGTGCGAAAATGGACAATATCGGTTTACTCCATCAAGTACCTCCCCCACAAAGGATAAAAATTATGAATAATAAAATTTGATGTAAGTGTCCGATTGTCTTCAAATTACACACATCACAATATTTTTATTAATCCAAGGTCTGGTGTGAAGATGGAATATTTCGGTACACTCCTTCTGGTACCTTCCCTATAAAGGATCAATATTTTGAATATTCATGAAGCTCATAAAACACGAACTTAACATCCGATTCCATTCAGCACAGTAGTTGTATATCGCAGTATTTCCATCAACACAAGATCTGTTGTAAAGATGTAAGAGATCGGATAATTTCTTCTGGTAGCTGCCCCACATAGGGTTGAAGATTTTGAAAAACAAAAGGCTAAAAGAAAGCGAAATAAGCATCCAACTGTCTTAAAAATTCACACATCCAAATATTTTTGCTAACGCAATATCTGTTGAGAATATGATAGATATCTGCCAACCCACAAGGAGTCACAATTTTAAATACTTATATCTATCATAACTTGCGAAAAAAATCAACGATTCTTTACAACTTGCTATATCTAAATGTTTCTCTTAACCAGAAGCATGACATTGATATGGAATTTATGATTTCGCATATAATTGGATATAAATGTTCGATTTCCTTTAAATTTTCAACATACCAATATTTTTGTTGTAGAATACAAATAATGTTTGCACTTACGTCCGGATTCAGTCCAGAAGAAGGTATTTCAAATTTGAGAAAAATCGGTTCAGATATAGCTATAACTCCTATGTATATATTTCATACGATTTGATGGTAAGGATGGTGGTAAGGGTATTATGTCTTTGTGCATATCTTTGTAACAGGGAGAAGGAAGCGAAATAGACCCATAGTTACTTTTGAGGATCTTCATAGAAACACTTTCTGAGTCGATTTATGTCCGTTCATGTATCAGTCAGTCCGTCCGTTCATGTATTCTTGTGAACCAAATGCAGGTCACATTTATTATCCGATTAAGATGAAATTTTACAAACAATATTTGTTTGGCCCAAGGACGAACCCTGTTGAAATTGGTGATAATCGGATTAGATTCAGATATAGCTTCCCCATATCTTCAACCGATTTCGGGTTAATTGTGCATCAAATGGCCAATATCAATCCAAAAGTCCTGAATTTTGGTACATCCTACCGAATTTAGTCTAGAAGCAAGTACATCGAATTCGGAAAAAAATCGGTTCAGATATAGCTTTAGCTCCCATATATATGTTTCATCCGATTTGGGGTATAAGTCCCTCACATGCGTAATATGCACTCCAGAAGAATGATATTTGGTAATGGACATCAGATGCTGCTCGATACTACCTCTGTCAAATTTTATCGAGATCGGTTCAGATTAGGATATAACTCCCATATATATCTTTATCCGATATCAGGTTTATTGTGCACCAAATGACTATTATCAGCCCAAATTGAATGATTTTTGGCAATTACGACTGAATACATCCTATAAACCAGTACTTCAAATTTTGTGTAAATCAGTTCAGATATAGCTATCGCTCCCACATATATGTTTTATAGGATTTGGGGTATAAGTCCCTCACAAGCGTAATATATGCAAAAATGATTTTTAGTACCAAATATCAGATACAGCTTAAAAATAAGTTTATCTATTTTGTCGAGATAGGTTGAGATTGTGATATAGATCAACCGATTTCCGGTTAATTGTGCACCAAATGACCAATATCTGTCAAAAAGTCCTGAATTTTGGCACATCCGACCGAATTTAGTCTAGAAGCAAGTACATCAAATTTGGAGAAAATCGGTTTAGATATAGCGATAGCTCTCATATATATGTGTCATCCGATTTGGCGTTTTTCTTGTTACGGGAGCTGTACTAAATATGCATAGTGGTGTAGGGTATCATATAGTCATTTCCGGCCGACTTTTGACTTTTCCTTACTGGTTTTGATATAATTTGTTTCACAAATATCCCAATATTAACTTATATTTGCTAGCGGTATTTTCGGTTTTTATTTAAAAACTCTCCAAATATTACCTTAACTTTTAAGTTTACTGCTTATATTTTATTCAATCTTTCTACACCGTAGACTGACTGACAAGTAACATTTTAATTATTTTAAATTCAACGGGTGTTTTTTATGACATTTTTATGAATGTGCAAAACTTCTTAATTTCATTTTGGTGGTTTCTACGATATAACACAGTTTCCCGCTAGCTCAGCTAAAGTCATTTCGGATATAAGTAAATTTTAATTATATGTTAGGGGTTTGGCCTTTTTAACAAAAAAGAAAAAAAAATTGAAATGCAAGTAGAAAAAAACACGTTACGTGTTTTCAAAGTTATTTAGTTAGAAACTGTAAAATGCAATTTCCTTTGAGGATGTGATGCTTTGGAGCGAGATTATGTTAAGTGAAATGGGAAGGAAAGTAAAAAAAAACTAGAGTTAGGATGATAGGAGAAAAGTTGAAGTAAGGAAAATTTGAGTAATTACTAGAATAACAGAAAAGACACGTACTAAATAATACAGTTCAAATAAACATGGGGTTGCCATTTCCTAGCGACCTGAAGTAAAAAAAAACTCTTAAATAAACATATCTAACATGACCAACATAAATGTCTTGGTCAATAACGAAATTCGGTTTCCATTCAATTTGTTACATCCGTTAATCTGTTTGTATCCCAATCTTTATCCAACTCAACAAATGTGACCGTAATCACCCAGCCTTTGCATGTTAAATATTTACCCAACTTTGTTTACAAAATCTGTAAAATTTGCTATTTTTATATCCACGTTTTCACACTATTGTCGAACGCACCAGATTTTCGCTTCATAAATTCAATTTTTATCTCGTCTGTAAAAACAAACTATGTAAATTAGTGGTTTATAACGTAAAAAGTTCTATCCGGCATCGAAAAAAATCTATTTACACGTTTTAGGTTTATGGTCAGCAAAGTAAATAAAAATATTTGTTTCGGTTTACCACATTGAAAAAGCAATGTGGCATATTGCAGGCCAATACAGTGAAGTGCGACTATGACGAATGAAACGATAGTGGGGTGCCAAGTCAAATATTTACATAGAAATATCAATGCATATTGGAAAAAGATGGTAGAGAAAGGGTATTGATTATGGTAAATGTTATAATTTGCTAGGTTTTTATTTTTTTAAAGCAGACAGATTTTTTTCCTTACCCTGATTTGGACGATAATTTCCGTATTTAGTAAAATAATGATAAATGGTTAATTATACTCTACAACACTTTGTGTTGGGGGTATTATAAGTTTGATTGGGCCAAAATTTATGTAACACCACGAAATATTGATTTCCCACATAGGAAAGTATATATGGATCTTCATATCTCGCCGATCTGAGTCGATCTAGCTATGTATGTCCGTCCGTCCGTCTGTCCATGTTAATTTGTAATCACTCTACAGGTCGCAATTATGGCCCGATCTTCACGAAATTTAGAATGGAGGTGGGGCTAAGGTCAGAATAGAACCCTATTTCTTTTTGAGGTGATCACATAATATTTAGAGGTCGAAATAGACCAAAAACTGAAAAAAATCCTGATTTTGCAGTTACTCTACAGGTCGTAATAATAGACCAATCAAAGCGAAAGTTAGCATGGGGCTAGAGCTTAGAGCTGGACAGAAGCCTTTCAATTTTGATGGTCATCGGGTAATATTTAGTGGGTTAAACAGGCCACAACATTTGCGTTAAATAAAAGTCAAATTTTCCATTAAACCGCGAATATTTTTAATCCCAGGTCAATTCTGACCGTTACGTAGATTCAGATAGTAAATATATCGGTTATATATAGCGAAATATATATAATGTATATATACAAAGGAAGGGAATGTTAGTTAGAATGCATATATCTCAAGAATGGCTGGACCGATTTTGACAAATTTTGTCAATGCAGAATGCCCTCTTGGCATACAAGTATAAAATCTAAAAAAATCGCAGAAAAATATGCCAATAAAGATGTTGATATAGATTTTGTAGTATTTTGTGATATATTTTTATTGTTTCATATTTTTTATCGCATGCGATTTTTTCAATTTGACTTATAATATTTTGTAATATTTTTTCACCTTACAACACAGGTTGGGGATATTAAATGCATATTGCAATTATCGTCCGATCCTCACGAAAAGGGTAGTGTTAGGCTCAGAAGGGCTAGACCTACTGTTTTCAAAGATGTCCGCAATATATTTAGGGGTTGAAATGGACCAACAACTAAACATTTTCCTGATTTTGCATCCTTTATAAAGGCCATAAATAGAAACCAAAGGACACGAAATCTTGCACGAAGTTAGATTTTAGGACAGTGGGTAGAATGGACTACTATTTCTGTTTGAAAAATACCAACATTACTTACAGACGATATCCGAAATACACATGAGGTGAACTTCTGGCTTTTTTATGCCGATTTCGTTAACGAATATAGCCAAATATCGTATAGATGAGTCTAAATTTGGAGACACAGATTGGCCTCCTGCTTTTGGAGATGATCGCAAAATATTAGGGGGTCACATGAACCAAAAACAGAAAAAAATTCCTTATCACACAATTGAAGCCATTCGACACGCCTGAAAAGAGCGTTAAGGACAGGGAAGAATTCTAGCATTTTGGATGAACATTGAATTATATTTAGCTGTAAAATGGACCACAACAACTAACAGCCCGACGGAGTGCGTAAATATAGGGCAAATATGCCTGGTCATAATACTGAGGGTAATATCTGGGCTGTGCACCGCGAAATCTTCCAAAATGGATTTGGACATAAGGGGGCTTCTAACATATTGTAGTGTTGTAGGGTATCACATGGTCAGCCCCGCACGTCTATAGCCTTTGCTTACTTGTTTTTGATTTTGCAAATGGCAAAGCTATCACATTACATAACACATAACATAAACAAATCTAATAGGCAGTAAGAAAAATTCTCTTCTCTCTCCAGAAGATGCAAAATTGTTTTGAAAGCCTGAGTTCGGTTATCTGTAAAGGTTTTGTTCGTAGCGGATATAGATTGTAGAAGCTACACACAGTGATTTAATATCATTTTTTTGGGCCAACATGAGAATGTTTTGAACAACTGCAGTTGTTGGACTCACAATAGAACGTCAGTTAAACTTAAAAGTAAATCTATGGTATTCTAACATAAGAAAAACGTCCAGGGTGAGATTAAAAACTGCCACAACCTCGGACGCCATAATTTTTACATTTTATTGAATGAAAGCAAAAATGTCGGAAATAGCATCAAATTTTAGAATCAGTTTAGATTTGTTCGAATTGGTCACCTTTGGCACGAATTGTGGCCTTCAACCGGCCAATGAAACCGTCATATGCTGCCCGAATGTTGCTCTGCGGTATTTTGGTCCATTCCCGGCGAAGCGCTTGCTTTATGTGATCAACTCCTTCGTATTTTTTAGTGCCAGCCTTGCTTTCCAAAATTCTTCAGACACAATAGTCCGGAAATTTTTGTGGCCATTGTGAGCGGGAAATGAAGCGAGAAACCTCATTTTGTAACCATTCTTGGCTGGTGCGTTCTGAGTGCGATGGAGCTGAGTCCTGTTGGAATGTCCAAGCTTTGCGGCCAAAATGTTTGCGTGCCCAAGGCTTTAATACACCCTCCAGAATATTTTCGCGATAATATTCGGCATTTATTCTGACGCGCCACGGTCGATAAATACGAGTGGAGAGCTACCATCGGCTGTTTGGCGGCCCACACCATCACCATGGCCGGCGCATGATTTCTGGTGGCCAAGCGAAGCTGCACGTTTTTAGCTGACCTCTTTGGCAAGTAAACACGATTATTATGTTTGTTTACAAACTGTTGGACAACGAATGTTTTCTCATCGGAGAAAACCCAATTCGGCAGTTCACCACTTTCGGCGAAGCGAAGCAACTCTTAAGCTCTTTTGAGTCTATTTTTTCTGTTGCAGTGTAAGTTCTTGCACTTTTTGGAAATTCAATGGCTTTACCCCGAGTTCATTTTTCTATATTTGCGGAATGGAATATTGCAATATGTTCAGCTCACGAGCCATTTTTCAGACACTGCGACGCGGCTTTCGATCAAGTCGCTTCTTTACTTTTCGAACCATTTCTGCTGATGTTGCTGTTTTCTTCCGTCCACTTCCATCGGGCTACGCTACTAGTATCACGGCAACGAGCGATGGTACGAGACCCACAAAAGATTTATTCACATTTAAATGCTGGAGTGCTCTAACGATAGCTTGGGATTTTGCTGCCAAATATAGAGAAATCACACTGTCACGCTTGAACACCATCACGAATAACTTTTTTTCGAATAACTTTTTAATGCTTTTGTACGCTTGTAAACAATATAATGAGCTGTCAGTGGAAAAAAAAATTTAACAGCTGTCGGACAAGTGGCTTAGAAATGACAGCAGTCTGAAGTTGGTTGCAGTTTTTTCATCTCACCCTGTATATGTAGAAAATATTCTGGTATAGGTTGTAGTACTCCTTAAGAGTTTTAAACTTTAAAAATGAATTTTGGAACAATATCTGTCAAAAATTTTGCTAAAATCATCAAAATACCTATTATGTGGGGTACCGTCATATATATACGATATCGTGGAAAAATGTGTCTAAAATTATGAAATTACCGAATATCGGGAAATACCGCTATATGAGGAATATACGATATCGTGGACCTATTTAGACAATTCTCTTCCAGCGGGCAAAGTACTCAGAAGGAACTCCTTGTGTGGATTTGGAGACAATTCCACTGAAAAATGTGACTAAAATCACCAAATTTCGGTGTTTTTTAATAGTTGTCAAAACTTCTTCGACGAAATATTTGTCAATGATTTCCGGGCCGAAAATCCTGCATTATATTGAAATTGTTATTCACGGTTCCATGTTCAAGAAAATCCTGTCCTCAAAATCGTGTTTTCATTATAAAATATATATTTTCAATGATGTCTTGAGAATTTTCGAAGTAAAAGCATTGCAAGCAACACAAATCATACATTTGGTGGCATATGGGTAATAGACTGAGAGTTAAATTCTGTCGGCAAACCAACTCAATCGTTCGTACTTGTTTTCTTTAGTTACATATCACCTCTAAATTCCCTTAAAGACTTATAGTACGTTCGGACCAAATCCACTTACACTGCATTCATTTCATATTTTTTGTAAGCTAAGGCGATTTGGTTTCCCCGCCTGCCAAAGAAACGATAAAACGATTTGAAATATATCCTCTCAAACGACTAAATTCGTTTAGCAAATAATTTATAATTGTGTTTATTTTGTGTGTTTTTCTTCTCCTCCAGGTTGGCTTCAATGCCGGTAATGGCACGCGATCCTACGAATACAAACCTTACAGTCAAAATATGGTGATACGTGATTTGACGGGACGTGGTTGGGGTAATGGTTTCCCTGGCCGTCACATTTTCCGTTTGGATGAGGAGATTTTAATTGGGTCTTGTAACAAGGACATTGGTAAGCTGGTGTTTTTTGTCTTCGTTTTTTTTTTTTTGCGCCACAGACATTCATTAAGACGACGACAATGACGAAGAATACGGGAGAAAAATGAGGGTAATCAAGTAAAATAGGACGACGCCTTATAATCCCTCACTCACTCTCTTTGTCTCGTTCTTTTTTGTTTGAGTATTTGACTTACGGTTTTTCGTTTGTTTTGTTGTTTTTGGCAAAGATTAACCTTTATTTTCTTTTGTTGTTGTTGCTGCTGCTGTTGCTGTTGCTGTTGTACACTACGACTACTATAGATGCTGCCATTTTACCTTTGACCTTTGCCCCCGAATCCGGCAACATGTTGGGTGGCACCGTTGTCAACATTACCGGCCCCTGCTTTGATCCCAACGTCCGTGTTATGTGTCACTTTGATACGGAAGACGTACTTGGCCAATATGTGGACAAGAATCGTGTCATCTGCGTACAGCCATACCTGAAGGCCGAGGGCTATATTCGCTTTGAAATTTCTGTTGGTAATGAGCGCTTCAAATGGCGTGGTAAATACTTTGTAGGTAAGTGTCGGGATTGCTTGGAAACGCTGTGAAGCCAAGCGAAGAGCAGGTGAACGGTGTGCCATAAAGACGGCACAAAATCACCCAATCTTGGCTAAATGACATGAAAATCAACAAAGAAGTGATGTTTGTTTTCCTAGCTAATTTGTTATGTGGAGCTTATTTGCAATTTCTCTTCTTCTACTTTTTCTCTTCCCTTTCACCCACCAAACAGAAACACCTGCGGCTGCCACGGAGAAAATTTTCTTTGAAACTGATGATGTTCACAAAAAAGCCCCCAAGGAGATACGCATCAACTGGAACGCTTACAATTTAACCTCAAATGCAAATGCCAATATTATGATATCGTTGTGGGGTTATCGTGAAACCACAATTCAGTAAGTAAATCAATTGCCACTTCCACTTCCAACGACAACAACAACAACAACACTGACTCATAAACATTTGGTCACATTTGTTTTCCTCTGTTTCCCCACACAGTCCCCAATTGGAATATATTGATGTGATTGAGGCAGCTTCCAGTAATACCGGACACTATATTATATCGCCACAAAACTACATTAACCGCAACAACATTAACAACGATCTGCAATTCGGTTTCATCCAAATCAATTTAACCGATCCCCAGCAATATAATAATTTGAAAATCAGTCCGTAAGTATTGAACGATTCAACTAGACCAACAAGGCCTCTGGGCAAAAACCAAAATGCCGATAAACATACATTCATATTTAAACATTTCATTTCATTTCAATTGCAATTTAATTTTCCTAATGGAATTTGAATTTGTATCTGTGTGTGTGTGCGTGATTTTGTTATGAGGTTTGTGCTTTGTGCCGCCTCCATGACAATTGACCACAGGCAGATGGGTTCTCAATGAAGAGTATTTGTTTGGATTTCAATGGGAAAATTTTTATTGCAATAAATATCGAAATGAAAGTAATAATTGAAACATTTGAAAATAATGTAAAGTAAAATTATTTCATGGAATCTTTATGGTAGGTCAGGGTATTATGTCTTTGTGCATTTGTTTGTAACAGACAAAAGGAAACGAGATAGACCCATAGTTCCTTTTGATGATCTGCATAGAATCACTTTCTGAGTTGATTTATGCATGTCAGTCCGTCTGTCCATGTATTCTTGTGAACAAAATGCAGGTCGCATTTATTATCCGATTGAGATGAAATTTTGCAAACAACATTTGTTTGGCCCAAGGACGAACCCTATTGAAATTGGAGATAATCGGTAAAAATTTAGATATAGCTCCCATATATATCTTCGTCCGATTTGCTTTTTATTGTGCACCAAACGTGTAATATCAGCCCGAATAGTATGGAATTTTGCACATACAACCAAATTAGGCCTGAAAATAAGTATGCCAAATTTTATCGAAATCAGTTCAGATATAGCTATAGCTCCCATACATATTGTTCATCCGATTTGTTATTTTTGTCCTCCGCAGCCGTAATATGCACTCTGTATCAACAATATTTGGGGAAATATATCAAATGCAGCTCAGAAATGCCTTTGCTAATTTTTATCGAGATCGGTTCAGATTTGGATATAGCTCCCATATATAACTACGTCCGATTTACCATTTATTGTGCACCAAACGTCTAATATAATGGGATGGAATTGGCATATACGACCGAATTTAGTCTAGAAGGTAGTATGCCAAATTTGGTGAAGATCAGTTCAGATATAGTTATAGCTCCCATATATATTGTTCATCCGATTTGTTGTATTTGTTACCCACAGCCGTAATATGCACTCCGTAACAACGATATTCAGGGAAATATATCAAATACAGCTCAGAAATATCTTTGCCAAATTTTATCGAGATCGGTTCGGATTTGGATATAGTTCCCATATATATTTTTATCCGATTTCAAATTAATTTCGCACAAAATGGGCAATACAAGTCCGAATTTAAAAGATATTTAAAAGGTATTTTAAATTATAATTATAATCATAGGGTGTATGATTGAATTCTCCCATTACAACTTTTAATTATTAAGTGGAGCTCAACTAAATTAGCAAAGTGGTGTAGGGTATCATAAAATCGGCCCGCCCGACTTTAGGACTTTCTTTACTGGTTTTTAATTGGAAATTACTATACTTTTATCATATTGTTTTTAAACATCTCAATAAATTTAGTTATTATAGGAAAGATAGCATTTTAAATCAAAGTCTCACAAGCCATATTCCTACACTTTTGTTGGCGAGGGAATCTATACGAATATTTCTTAGGAATAACGAATTGCGTTATTGTCTTCAATAATATGCCATAACACTAAAATTTATTACCAAAAAACTGCTACGAAAATTACTATTTGTATAAAGTTGAGGTATAGAGAATTGTAAAGGTTTCAAAAGTAAACTTATAAAAACGTCTTTAGAAAATAAACAGGCCAAAATGGCCCAAAAAAAAAATTAAAAATAACCCAGTAAATCTTAAAAAAAAAAAAAAAAATTAAAAATTTCGGTCAGCTATCCTTGAATGTTTTTGAAATTGTTAAAAATATATGCCTAGGACGTCCCTAATTTTATTTTTTTAATAAACTATTTTCAGTAAGAATGACTTTAAAAATGTTCTTATAAATTAAAGATTTTTTGTCAGAATGACTTTGAAAAAATTTTTATCAGATACAAGGAATCCAATGATGCTGTTCTTTTTTTTAAATAAATACTTTAGGTATGAATGCCATAGACAATTTTCAATAAAATATACGCCAAGAAATCTTGAAGATCTCGATATTATCCGAAATATTTTTTAGTGGAAATTTTGTATATTTTTGATCAGAATATCCTTGATGTTTTCCTTTAAAGAATATATTTTCATAGTTAAATATCTTCGGTCAGGATATCATTCAAATCCCTGATTTTTTTTCATAAATTTTACAGATAGACGGCCAGATTGTCCTTGATGTTTATGTGTTTAAGTTATGTGTTTAAATTGTCGGTCAAGATTTTCTTTAAAACATTTTCTCAAAAAGTACACGAAGTTTATCCAGAAAGACCTTGCAAAAAAATGAATTATTTATATACAGGGCAAGAAAACTGCTACAAAGTCAAACCCCATAATTTTTATTGAATGAAATCCAAAATGTCGGATTATAGGAAAGATAGCATTTTAAATTAAAATCTCACAAGCCGTATTCCTACACTTTTGTTGGCGGAGGAATTGATAAGAATATTTTTTAGATTTGTTCGAATTGGTCACCTTTGGCACGAATTATGCCCTTCAAACGGCCAATGAAACCGTCACACGTTGCCCTGCGGTATTTTGGCCCATTCCTGGCGAAGCACTTGCTTGAGGTGATCGACACTTTGGCATTTTTTAGTGCCAATCTTGCTTTCCAAAATACTCCAGACACAATAGTCCAACGGATTGGTATATGGAGATTTTGGTGGCCTTTGTGCGCTGGAAATGAAGCGAGGAACCTTATTTTGTAACCATTCTTGGGTGGCGCGTGTTGAGTGCAATGGTGCTGAGTCCTGTTGGAATGTCCAAGGTCTGCGCCCAAAATGTTTGCGTGCCTAAGGCTTTGATACACCCTCCAGAATTTTTCGCGATAATATTCGGCATTTATTATGATGCCACAATCGACTAATACGAGCGGAGAGCGACCTTCAGCTGTTATGGCGGCCCACACCATCACCATGGCCGGCGCTTGAGTTCTTGTGGCCAACGAAAGATGCACGTTTTCTGCTGACCTCTTTGGCAAGTAAACAAGATCATTTTGTTTGTTTACAAACTGCGGGACAAGGAATGCTTTCTCATCGGAGAAAACTAGATTCGGCAGTTAACCACATTCGGCAAAGAGAAGAAACTCTTTTGAGTCTATTTTCCTTCTGTTGCGGTATAAGTTCTTGCACTTTTTGGAATTTTAATGGCTTTACCCCAAGCTTTTTTTTCAAGATTTGCCGAATGGAAAATTGCGATATGTTAAGCTCACGAGCCATTTTTCGGCCACTGCGGCGCGGGTTTCGATCAAGTCGCTTCTTTACTTTTCGAACCATTTCTGCTGATGTTGCTGTTTTCTTCCGTCCATTTCCTTCACGTCGGGCTACGCTACCAATATCACGGTAACGAGCGATGGGACGAGACAAAAAAGATTTATTCACATTTAAATGCTGAAGTGCCACTTGCGGTTTTCCAGCTAAATATAAAGAAATCAAACTCTCACGCTTGAATTCCATCACGAATAACCTTTTTTCTGGAAAATTCTCACAAAAATGCTTTTGTACGCTTGTAAACAAAATATTGAGCTGGCACTGGAATAATTTTAACAGCTGTCGGACGAAAGGCTTAGAAATGACAACAGTCTGAAGTTGGTTGTTGTTTTTTCATATCACCGTGTATAGATCGGTAGTATACATCTTCACCTTAAACCTTAGGGTATAAAAAATATAGATGGGACAGCGAATGAGGTTAAAAATGATAAAAATCGTATGGGAGATGTTATGTATTTTGCTTTAAAAAAACAATAGAACTAAAATTTCCACCGCGGGTACCAATAAGTTCAAAGAACGAAAAATGTTGGTATAGGGCTTGTGAAATGAAATGGACCAAACAAACTGATTACAAATTTTCCGAAAGGCATTTTAAAATCTATGAAATCAGTGGACAACAGTAACTTGGGCGATGTGATCAAAAAAGCACTGGATAATTTTTTTTTTTGTCATATGAATGGGTAATTTGTTTGAATATCTTTTTAAGGAAATTCGATTCCAAAAATAATATTTTTTATGTGGGCCTATTCCGAAAACTGGTCATATTTAATAGAAATTTTGCGAGGAGTTTTTCAACCATCAAGATTTCAATTTGGAAAATTACTGTCATAACATAAGAAACTTATGTTCTCTAAAAATAAGTAGCCTCAATTAAAAAACATAGAATAAGGAGGAGGAAATAAAAGCAATTAATATTATTATTTTTGTTTTATTATAAGCTTGGCTTTGCAATTAGCTATTTAAATATTTATTTTTTCCATTCGTTGAAAAAAATCCTACACTCCAACCTACGTACTAGTCACAAATTATTTACCCACGAGGGGCTGCTTGTTCGTTTTCCCGTTTTCACTTCATTTTCCATCAATTGATGTGCCGTACTTAAAGCGCATCGAACATTTAGTCGGCAAATAACCTTGAAATGAAATGCATCCATATCACATTTATCCCTTCCCCTTATTTGGTGATGGAGAAACCTCATCAATGCAGATATTAACTACATACATAGTTACTTTAGTCAGGCAGTCAGGCAGTGAGTCAGTCACAGCAATAGAACTTTTTTTTAGAACATTTAATTTTACGTATTTTTAATGTTCAGCCGGATGTTAAGAGAATTTCTTCTTTTACATACTCTGATGAAGATGCCATTCTTCTTCTGCTGCTGGCTGGCTGGCAATGGCGGCGTTGACAACGATAACTAGGAAATAAACGTTTTCGTTGCTGCTGCTGTTCTTGTTGTTGTTGTTGTTGTCATCATCAGGAGATTTGCTGTTGTTATTATTGCAGTTGCAGTTCATTTACAGCTTACACTAAGTCTCTTACTCTATATAAAAGTACTTTGTAGCTCAATGATGATGATGATGACGATGACGATGGCAATGAGTATTTTGCGATGACGACAATGATGATGACTCTGTTGATGGTGTTTTAATTCAATTTCAAATCAATTGTCTTTAAAAAAAATGTGGGTAAAATATAGTACATATATATATGGAGAGCAAGCTAAATCTATCGCCAATTTACAAACAAAATACTGAAAATGTCATTCAGTTTCCTAATGACTTAGATATGCAAATAGTGGGGTGATGGAGGGTATGGTTTTTTATGTGGGTCACAAAACCCCCGAAAACATAAATTTTCTATTCGGAATGATTCCATTGTCAAGGGATGTGGTATTTTGTCTGTGAAGCAATGCATCGGTAGTTTGGCATTTCGGTTTTGCCAAATTGAAAATTCGTGTAAATTCTAAATGCATTGCAATGTATGTGGTTGAAGAGAATATTTCCTAGGAATTTCCATTCATTTGACAATACGAGAAAAAATTTACGATAATTCATGTGAGGTGCACATTTTTTTTGTTAAAAAAAAGTTCTTGTTAGATATTGAATATTTTTGGGTTTCCGGGGGTGAAACCATTGCTTTGGTTAAACTTATAATTTTGGGTCAATATTTTGGTAAACCTTCCAAGTGGGGATAACATCTGAATATTTTGCAATATGTTAAATTACAGGGTGAGATAAAAAAAACTGCAAGAAAGAAATACGAGCGGAAAGCGACCATCGGCGGTTAGGGCGGCCCATAGTTTGCACATTTTCAGCTGACCTCTTTGGCAAGTCAACACGATTTATTGTTTGTTTACAAACTGCTGGACAACGAATGTTTTCTCATCGGAGAAAACCAAACTCGGCATTTCACCACTTTCGGTCAAGCGAAGTAACTCTTTAGCTCGTTTTAATTCTATTTTCTTTCTGTTGGGGTGTAAGTTCTTGCTTTTTTGGAATTTCAATGACTTTACCCCGAGCTCATTTGTCAATATTTGCCGAATGGAATATTGCGATATGTTAAGCTCACGAGCCATTTTTCGGCCAGAGCGGCGCGGGTTTCGATCAAGTCGCTTCTTTACTTTTCGAACTATTTGTGCAGATGTTGCTGTTTTCTTCCGTCCACTTCTTTGACTTCGGGCTACGCTACCAGTACCACGGTAACGAGCGATGGTACGAGACACAAAAGATTTATTCACATTTAAATGCTGGAATCCTCTTACGATATCCACTTGTGGTTTTCCAGCCAAATATAAAGAAATCACACTATCACGCTTGAATTCAATTACGAATAATTTTTTTTCTGGAAAATTCTCAACAAAATGGTTTCGCACGCTTGTAAACAATACAATTAGCTGTCATTGGAATAATTTTAACAGCTGCCGGACGTGTGGCTTAGAAACGACAGCAGACTGAAGTTGGTTGCTGTTTTTTTCATCTCAGCCTGTATATTTTTCATCCGATTGGTGTTTAGGGCCCTAAAATTCGTAATATGCATTCGACAACAATGATATTTGGGACCAAATATCTTTCAGAGCTCGGGAATACCTTTGCCAAATTTTATCGAGAACGGCTAAGATTTGGATATAGCTCCCGTATATATCCTTAATCCGATTTCAGGTTTATTGTGTAAATAATGGCTAATATCATTCCAAGTGGAATGAATTTCGGGATGTATACTTCCATTTTTGCAACTCGGCTCCGATATATTTTTATACCCTACAGGCAAAAGGAAACGAGATAGATCCATAGGTCCTTTTGATGATCTGCATAGAATCACATTCTGAGTCGATTTATGCATGTCCGTCCTTCCGTCTGTCCACGTGTTTTTGTAAACAAAGTACAGTTCGCAATTATTCCCCTATCCAGATGAAATTTGCACAAATCATTTGTTTGGCCCAAGGACGACCCCTATTGAAATTGGAGATAATCGGTAAAAAATTTAGATATAGCTCCCATATATATAACGTGTAATATCAGCCCGAATAGTATGGAATTTTGCACATACAACCAAATTAGGCCTGAAAATAAGTATGCCAAATTTGATCGAAATCGGTTCAGATATAGCTATAGCTCCCATATATATTGTTCATCCGATTTGTTATTTTTGTCCTCCGCAGCCGTAATATGCACTATGTTACAAGAATATTTGGGGAAATATATCAAATACAGCCCAGAAATACATGTGCCAAATTTTATCGAGATCGGTTCAGATTTGGATATATCTCCCATATATAACTTCGTCCGATTTACATTATATTGTGCACCAAACGTCTATTATTTGTCCAAATGGGATTGGCACATAGGACCGAATTGAGTCTAGAAGGTAGTATATCAAATTTGGTGATGATCGGTTCAGATATAGCTATAGCTCCCATATATATTGTTCATCCGATTTGTTGTATGTGTTACCCACAGCCGTAATACACACTCCTTAACAACGATATTCAGGGAAATATATCAAATACAACTCAGAAATATCTTTGCGAAATTTTATGGAGATCGGTTCGGATTTGGATATAGCTCCCATATCAAGAGTTTTTTTAGATTTATTTATTCTTTTTATTACAAACTTGCTCAGCACAAACATATGTCAGCATTTTCCAACTATCTAACTCTGCAGCATACTTTCGTCAAGAGAATGCAACATGTTTTACAAAATAAAAATATAACTCTCACTACTTAACTACTCTCGTCTCTGTGTCTGGTCTGGCCAACTAAAAATTAAATCATTTTGTCAACCCTAAATACACTTTGGACACCTATTTAACAAACTATGATGGCTAAATTATGTGTCCAGTATTTGTTTACAGCCAACAGTGTCCATCGTGACAACGGCCGGTCTTTCAGTTTACCTTTCGCTTATTACTGGTAATTTACATTATTATCAATGGCTGACTAGCTGGTTGAGTAACTGACGGGAGGATTGTGGTAAAGTTTTAAAAGCTTTGTAAATATTTCATAAGACCATAACGATGGCCATAATGCAGTTGACAAATTTATAGAATGTTTTATTTTCTGTGGTATGAGGGAAGGAAAACGTCAAACTTCGAGAATACCAGCCCCCTTGTCTGGTCAATCACCTTGTGAGTGGAAAGTGTGTCATTGCTATTTCGCTTTGGCTTTAATGTGAAAATCTCTCTTGTAATTTACTTTGTCAGACTTTCAATGAGTTTCCAATAGATTGTTTTTTTAAATGTTTTCTTCTGCAGCTTTATTTGTGAAATAAAATTCGAAGAAATGCTTACAAAAGAACCATTGAAAATACTACTTTTATTCCTGCTAAGCATATTCATTACTTTCATCCGCCTGCCTAGAAAACTGGAAATCATAAATTATTTTTTTTCTGAATTTTGATTAAATTTACTGTTTTTTTATTATAAGAAGGAAACTAAAAGATAATGGATAAACAAGAGGATGTTATTTTTGTTCGGACATAGGTATGTTTATGTGCCAAAAAATGTAATAAAAGTCTCATCAGTAACATAGCTTTTTCTCTCAAAATTTTGACTTTAAACATTTTTATAGGGATTTTTTTCCAAAAGTTTTCGAGGTATAGCTATGTATTTACTTTTGAAGCATTTTTTTAGATCAAATTGAACTTTTCGAATCGGTTTTTTTCAAGGAATATTGTTAATGTTATTTTTTCAAAGACTTTCAGAATATTTATTAGGGGATGTTTTTCAAGGGCTTTTTGACATGCTATTTTTAAGGATCGTCAGATTATTCATCATGAATGTCTTCAAATTAAATTTTCTAAAGAAAGTGTCTTCATACAATATTTTTAAGGATTTTATTATGTAGGTTTTAGAAATTAACAGGACTTTAAAAGAATACTATTTTTTAGGGCTTCCGGAGGTAGCTTCGTGAATTTCTTTGACTTGGACAATTTCTGGACATAAATATATAGGGGACTTAAATAACATTTTTTATAGACTATGAGGCGAATTACCGTAAATTTTAAATATTTTTTTGGAGCACCATCAAAGTGTGTATTTTTAGGATATTATCAGGGAAATAATCACGGATTTTCTAAAATTATGATTTCAAGAATTATAATAGACCCTGTTTTCAGATAATTTTTCAATATCATAGAATATCACAGTCATACTCTGATATTTTTGTGAGGGATAACCAGGGTCATTATTGTGAATATCATTTCTGAATTTAGAAAAAAAAAAACTTTTTTTCAAGGACTTTTAGGTGTATCATTAAAATTATTTTCTCAAGGACTCTGATCGGTTTCGTCACGAACTTATCAAAATAATTTTTCCATGAATATCAAACATAACATCATTTCAAAGACTACATATAACCGTGGTTTCAAAATCATTTGAAAAGGGACTATGAGATAAACACGGATTTTTAATATACAGGGTGAGATAAAAAAAACTGCAACAAAGTTAAACGCCATAGTTTTCGGGCAGCGTGTGACGGTTTCATTTGCCGTTTGAAGGCCATAATTCTTGTCAAAGGTGACCAATTTTTTATTCAATAAAATTAAAAAAAAATTAAATTTTATTGTATAAAAAAAAAATTAAATTTTATTGAATAAAAGCAAAAAATATCGGAAATAGCATAAAATTTTAGAATAAGTTTAGATTTGTTCGAATTGGTCACCTTTGGCAAGAATTATGGCCTTCAAACGGCAAATGAAACCGTCTCACGCTGCCCGAATGTTGCTCTGCGGTATTTTGGCCCAATCCCGGCGAAGCGCTTGCATGAGGTGATCGATACTTTGGTATTTTTTAGTGCCAATCTTGCTTTCCAAAATACTCCAGACACAAGAGTCCAACTGATTGGTATCCGGAGATTTGGATGGCCATTGTGCGCTGGAAATGAAGCGAGGAAACTCATTTTGGGGCCATTTTTGGGTTGCGTGTGCTGAGTGCGATGGTGCTGAGTCCCAAGGTCTGCGACCAAATCCGTTGGACCATTGTGTCTGGAGTGTTTTGGAAAACAAGGTTGGCACTAAAAAATACCAGTTGACTTTTCAAGAATTGTTTAGGACTTACGAGGCATTTTCTTTTCCAATGACTTACAGATTATTGTCGTTTTTTTTTGTTAATATTTGTTCAAAATTTAGATTTATAAGAATTGTTTTCAATAATTATCAGAACTATGATATATGATCTTTTAGTAATAATTTTAATGAACTATCAACATTTTAAATATAATTTTTTCAATGAATATGGGAGCAATTTTCTGGAAGACCATCATAGCAAGGATCGTAGATATTTAAAATAGTTTCGTGAGAAACTACCAGGGCTAAGATCTTGGATTTTTTCAATAATTGTATGTTCGCATGTACACAAATTTCAAAAAAAATATTTTTAGTTATATTCTTTTCATTGCAAAAATCAAGTTAAATTTTATATCCAATCTCTTAGCAATCTTTAAACCCCATTACGATTTTCCAATAGCATTTTATTGCTACTCAATAAACATAAAAAGCAATTCCGAAACACACTTCTGCCAATGAAAGATGTGACCATGACAACGAAATGATGACTTTGTGCCATCCAATGCCTTCGATGCGTGCCTCTATGAAATTCAATGAAATTTTAAATTCATCTATAGGCCGGCTTATTTCGGACATTCTCTTTGGCCTATTCTCCTACAGAATGTTAAAATGTTAATGTTACCTTTGGGTGTCATTAGGATTTCGGCTAGAAAGCAGGCGCAAATAAACGCTGAGTGATGGTGAAAGTGTAAATCGCAGAGCACCATTGGTCCATGACCATGACGAAATTTTGGTTACTTTAATTATTCATTGGATTTAGAGATGTTGAATTTATCAGCGCTCTTATCGTTGTTTTGTGGCGGTTTCGGCTCTCATTTCGTTTCGGTAATTTAATGAAATGGTGTCTATCAAACCGAATAGATTTTCTTTTTACGTGCAAAATAGCCACTGTGAAATTCCATGACCATGCAAGAAAATAGTTATATTCTTAATTTGCATAAATGGAAGATGACTGACTAGCATTAGGAAATCTATGCTGATGTTTGAATAATTACATTAGTTTCTGGAACTTGATAGGGTAAGTGCGCCAAAGTTCGGCATGTCCCAATAGTCGGCAGTTTTGAAATTTAAACTTAAATAACTAAGAATAGAATTGACCAAATAATGAAATAATTGCAAAAAAAAAACGTCAACAGTTTTTTCTGCTCTCTTTTTGTAAAAACACAATGAGCTCCGATCATTTATTACGAGGGAATAACGGTTTTCGTTAGTGAGTGTCTTCCAACGCGTGCGATAGTGCTTGTTTGTAATCGATTGTAGTAAATTAAATTTAATACTTTTGGAATCAGAAATATTTTATGATAGTAAATAACAGTCTAAAGATCATTTTATAACATAAAAAACATACATAATCAAGCATTTTTTTTCTTATATTATTTAATGCCGACAATAGGAACAGAAAAAAGAGATTTACCAGTAGTCGGCAGGGGGGTGCCGATTACTAGAAAAATATCATTTTTGATCTATTTCACCAAAACTTGAGAAAAGTATTAACAAATAATCCAAAAACTACTCAAATAAAAAAATAGTTTTGAGTCGGCAGTTGCATTTATTTGGGCTTTTTGACCAACTTTTCTAAATTCAGTAGGTTTTTTTAAATCACCTATTTGACGTTTTAGATAGCGGTGGCATTTAAAAACCAGTAAAGAAAGTCCTAAAGTCGGGCGGGGCCGATTTTATGATACCCTACACCACTTTGCTAATTTAGTTGAGCTCCACTTAATAATTAAAAGTTTTTTATGGGAGAATTCAATCATACACGCTATGATTATAATTATAATTTAAAATTCAAAGGACTAAATATGCCGAAGCATTTGTATCTTTTAAATTCGGACTTATATTGGCCATTTGGTGCAAAATTAATTTGTAATCAGATAAAGATATATATGGGAACTATATCTAAATCCGAACCGATCTCGATAAAATTTGGCAAAGATATTTCTGAGCTGTATTTGATATATTTCCCTGAATATCGTTGTTACGGAGTGCATATTACGGCTGTAGATAACAAATACAACAAATTGGATGAACAATATATATGGGAGCTATAGCTATATCTGAACCGATCATCACCAAATTTGGCATACTACCTTCTAGGCTAAATTCCGTCGTATGTCCAAATTTCATCCCATTTGGGCAAATATTAGACGTTTGGTGCACAATAAAAGGTAAATCGGGCGAAGTTATATATGGGAGCTATATCCAAATCTGAACCGATCTCGATAAAATTTAGCAAATGTATTTCTGAGATGTATTTGATATATTTTCCCAAATATTGTTGTTGCAGAGTGCATATTACGGCTGCGGAGGACAAAAATAACAAATCGGATGAACAATATATATGGGAGCTATAGCTATATCTGAACCGATTTCGATCAAATTTGACACACTAATTTTCATGCCTAATTTGGTTGTATGTGCAAAATTCCATACTATTCGGGCTGATATTACACGTTTGGTGTACAATAAAAGGCAAATCGGACGAAGATATATATGGGAGCTATATCTAAATTTTTACCGATTATCTCCAATTTCAAATGTTGTTTGGAAAATTTCATCTCAATCGGATAATAAATGCGACCTGCATTTTGTTCACAAGAATACATGGACAGACGGACGGACGGACGGACGGACAGACGGACTGACATGCATAAATCAACTCAGAAAGTGATTCTATGCAGATCATCAAAAGGAACTATGGGTCTATCTCGTTTCCTTTTGCCTGTTACAAACAAATGCACAAAGACATAATACCCTGACCACCTTGTGGTGTAGGGTATAAAAAATGTTGGTTATCTAAAGGAAAAAGATCAATTCACAAATTCCAAATACAAGAAATGTTCTTTTTATTTAATCTCATTTTTATTTTAATTGAAAATCCATACGTTACTGAAGGTAACCATACTATTCTTGATTTTCTACCCATAATTGGTTTAGAATGATAATTAAATAAAACACTATTTAAAAACGAAATTAATTTCAAATTCTGTATTAAACTGTGAATTAGTAATATAGCATTGTTTTATACTATTTGAAATAAAAAATATACAAAATAATATATTTTTTACTGAAATACCATATGCCGACTACTGGCAAATGGACATGCCGAGCATTGGAAAATGGTGCCGACTACTGGCAAAAAGCTACTATTTTAGTAAAATTGCAAATTTTGCCAATTTAATAAAAACAAATTCAATTGTTGTTTATTATTTCGAACACTAAACAAAATTAGGAATCTGAGCAATTTTATTTTTCAGCAATTGAAAGATTTCACTCAGAATGTTGAAAGATTGACAAGTAAAAAAGCTGTAAGTTCGGCCGGGCCGAACTTTTAATACCCTTCACCATTTGGTACAAATTTGACAATTTCCAAAAAAAAAAAAAAAAAAAAATAAAATAAAATAAAATCCGTTAAAAATTCTGCTAAAATCTTAAAAATACCGAATGCCTATACGACGACGTGGACCCACATAGGCAACTTTTGTCATAAGTTATTACAATATTTTAATGCGAAACTTGAAGAAAAATCTGTTTATAATATAGCTAAAATCATCAAAACACCGAATATAGGGGGTACCGTTATATGGGGGCTATACGAAGACGTGGACCTGCACAGACAATTTTCTTGCATGGGCTGAAGTATCCATTACGAACTTCACATGCGAAATTTGAAACAATCCCGGTAAATAATGTTGCTAAAATCGTCAAAATACCGAATATCGGGGGGTACGGTATATGGGGGCTATACGAAGACGTGGACCTACATGGCCCATTTTCTGTTTTATGCTGCAGCATCTATTACGAACTTCAAATGCCAACTTTGAAACGATTCTAGTAAATAATGTCGCTAAAATCATCAAAATACCGAATATCGGGGGGTATGGTATATGGGGGCTATACGAAGACGTGCATCTACATGGCCCATTTTCTGTTTTATGCTGCAGTATCTATTACGAACTTCAAATACCAAATTTGGAACGATTCCGTTAAATAATGTCGCTAAAATCATCAAAATACCGAATATCGGAGGGTACCGTTATATAGGGGCTATACGAAGACGTGGACCTACACAGATTATTTTCTGTCTTAGGCTGTAGTATCCATTACGAACTTAAAATGCCAAATTTGAAACAATTCCGGTGAATAATGTCGCTAAAATCATCAAAATACCGAATATCGGGAGGTACCGTTATATGGGGCTATATGATAACTTAGACCTACATGGCCCATTTACGAACTTAATCTGTCTACTGGCAAAATATACGTGTGTGCAAAATTTTAGCCTTCTATCTCTATTTGTTCGAAAGATAGCGTGATTACAACAGACAGACGGACAGACAGACAGACACACAGACAGACGGACATGGTTAAATCGTCTTAGAATTTTACGCTGATCAAGAATATATATACTTTGTTGGGTCTGATATGAGAATGACAAAATTAATATACCCTCCATAGTATGGTGGAGGGTATAAAAATCGAAAATCCTAAAAGTTCCGACTACTGGTACACTTACCCTATATATTAAAAAATTATTTTGGTTTGCTTTTCACTTTTAGCTTTTTTTGACCCCTTTCCTAAATAATGAATTTTACTCATATAAAAATATATTAAAAGTGCAATTTGATTAATTATTTCCCCGGGCAAATTTTAAACATTTCCTCTCAATAAATGTACTTCATTATATAATGCAAATACATCAAACTTTATTTGGTACTCAACACTAATATTTCCATTTAATTAAACATTTGTAATGCACCATTACATTTCTCCCCCACAGCTATGGACAGAATTCCTCACACACACACACAGGGAAACACTCATCTCAATTATAATTAACACCCAATGTTCTCATCATAATTCATTTACAATATAAATCATTGAAACATAAATAAACATTACTAATATATTTTCTCATTTTTACAGACTCCTCTGGTCGAGACCTATTCCTTTGGCCTGGTATTTCAAACCACAATGGGAGCGTAAATTTGGCTACAAATGGCCACGAGCATTGTGCGATAATTGGATACGTAACGATAGATTTTTGAGGTAAGTGAAAAAAAAAAAACATGTTCTCGTGTAAAATTTGTGTGTCTTGTTGTAGTTTTAGATTGTTAGCATTGTTGGAATTGCAAGCAACGCTAAGTGTTTAAAGTTTGCTTTGAAAAGGTACTCAGCTCATTGAGTGTAACTTAGAGCGGGAAACTGGAAAATATTACATGTTTTAACCACAAAATCCAATGGTGATTCAAATAGTCTATAGAAATAAGTTGAAGGAGGGATAAACACCGGAAGAAATTTTATGTTTTTATACCCTACACCACATAGTGGTAAGGGTATTATGTCTTTGTGCATTTGTTTGTAACAGGCAAAAGGAAACGAGATAGACCCATAGTTCCTTTTGATGATCTGCATAGAATCACTTTCTGAGTTGATTTATGCATGTCAGTCCGTCTGTCCGTCCGTCCGTCCGTCCGACCGTCTGTCCATGTATTCTTGTGAACAAAATGCAGGTCGCATTTATTATCCGATTGAGATGAAATTTTGCAAACAACATTTGTTTGGCCCAAGGACGAACCCTATTGAAATTGGAGATAATCGGTACAAATATAGATATAGCTCCCATATATATCTTCGTCCGATTTCAGCCCGAATAGTATGGAATTTTGCACATACAACCAAATTAGGCCTGAAAATAAGTATGCCAAATTTGATCGAAATCGGTTCAGATATGGCTATAGCTCCCATATATATTGTTCATCCGATTTGTTATTTTTGTCCTCCGCAGCCGTAATATGCACTCTCTAACAAAAATATTTGGGAAAATATATCAAATGCAGCTCAGAAATACCTTTGCTAAATTTTATCGAGATCGGTTCAGATTTGGATATAGCTCCTATATATAACTTCGTCCGATTTACCTTTTATTGTACACCAAACTTCTAATATTTGCCCAAATGGGATGAAATTTGGCACTTACGACCGAATCTAGAGGCTAGTATGTCAAATTTGGTGATGATCGGTTCAGATATAGCTATAGCTCCCATATATACTGTCCATCCGATTTGTCATATTTGTTACCTACAGCCGTAATATGCACTCCGTTACAACGATATTCAGGGAAATATATCAAATACAGCTCAGAAATATCTTTGCCGAAATTATCGAGATCAGTTCCGATTTGGATATAGCTCCCATATATATTTTATCCGATTTCAAATTAATTGTGCACGAAATGGGCAATACAAGCCCGAATTTAAAAGACACAAATGCTTCGGCATATTTAGTCCTTTGAACTTTAAATTATAATTATAATCATTCGTGTATGATTGAATTCTCCCATAAAAACTTTTAGTTGTTATGTGCAGCTCTACTAAATTAGCAAAGTGGTGTAGGGCCCCGCCCGACTTTAAGACTTTCTTTACTTGTTTTCAACCATTTTCCTTGGCTCACAACTTTTCTGGACACACACAATACTTTTCCAATTTCTTCTGAGCTTGTCTGGCCCCATAACCTATTAGAAATAAAAGTCGATTGATGTTGGAGGTGATGTAAACATCAACGGATTCTTTATTCAACTGGCAATCAATATTGCGTCACACACACGCTTACATTATACAGGGTGAGATAATAATACTGGGTTTCTATTAAGTTTAGATTTGTTCGAATCGGTCACTTTTGTCTGCGGTATTTTAGCCCATTCCCGGCGAAGCGCTTGCATGATAAAAAAATACTCCAGACACAATAGTCCAACGGATTAGTATCGGTTGTTATGGAGGCCTACACCATCATTAAGACCGTCGCTTGAGTTCTGGTGGTCAACCGAAGATGCGCATTTTCAGCTGACCTCTTTTGGCAAGAAAACACGATCATTTTATTTGTTTACAGACTGCTGGACAACGAATATTTTCCCATCGGAGAAAACCAAATTCGACAGTTCACCACTTTCGGACAAGCGAAGCAACTCTTGAGCTCTTTTGAGTCTATTTTCTTTCTGTTGCGGTGTGAGATCTTGCACGTTTTGGAATTTCGATGCCTTACCCCGAGCTCATTTTTCAATATTTGCCGAATAGAACATTGTGATATTTTCAGCTCACGAGCCACTTTTCGGCCACTGCGACGCGGGTTTCGATCAAAACGCTTCTTTACTTTTCGAACCATTTTTGCTGTTTTCTTCTGCCCACTTCCTCGACTTCGGGCTACGCTGCCAGTATCACAGACATAAAATATTTATTCACATTTAAATGCTGGAGTGCTCTAACTATAGTACTGCAGTTTGTGGTTTTCCATCACGAATAACTTTTTTCCTGGAAAATTCTCATCAAAATGCTTTTTGGACAGCTGTCGGACGAGTGGCTTAGATATGACAGCAATCTGAAGTTGGTTGCAGTTTTTTTGTCTCACCATGTATATATATTTTATTTATAATTACCTTAATATTTTGTTTAGTACACTCAAATTGGTCAGTGTACCGCATTTGTTGGCTTAATTAAAAAGTTTTTGAAGTTTGGTTTTGTTTTCCATTTTGAGATGAGACAAAACTGCATCTCTGCCAAGAGCTACAGAATCTGTTCGTTGGGTCCTACTGTTGGTTTTGTAATTATTGCCGTTTAAGCAGTTTTCCCCCTGCTATGAAGTTCTAACAGTTGCTGTTTGTTGTACATAACCATGGCAATAGTTAATTATGTTGTGGCAATGTAAAATGTGTGGTTGCTTGGACCGACACAGATGCTCACACACAGATGCACCGAAACAACAATGGTAAAATGTTATTACATGAACTGTGGCGGAGGGGGAAGTGGAACAAAAAGAGAACTCATGTTATTGCAATAAAAATTGTTCAATTGTTTGAAGACCCAACCCAGATTTTATTGTTTCACTCGCTGCTGACTGGCGGGCGAGCGGTCTGAATGGTTGCCTGAAGCACTCAAGTGCACAACGTGCAACAAATTGCCATGATTTGCATGCCATTGACTTTTGGATTTAAGGGGTGCTTAGTTAATGTCTTTATCTTATTGTTCTCGTGGTTTTTTATTATTTTCTTTACTTTTATTGCATTCTTTGTTTTTTTTTTTTTTTCCTAGAAATTTCGCTGCTGACTTGCCCTTGTGTCCTTGCACTCTGGAACAGGCTGTGTACGATAAGGGCCGTTATAGGCCAGATCGTGATTGTGACAAGGACTCAAATCCAACATGTTTGCGTCACAAGACTGCCATTCATTGTGTGGTCAGTGGAACACCAACGTAAGTGGGAAATATATTAAACAGATTGAATAGATACTTAAAACATAATCTCAAATAATTTTACCAGGGCTCAAGGTGCTGAACAACAGTGTTGCTACGATCGTTATGGCTTCCTTATGTTATCACAGGATCAGGTATGGGGTTCCCGTCCGCGTCGTATTCACAATTTGGGTAAAATGCCATGGAACGAAGCCAGTAAAGTGCCCACCCTCTCAACATGGTTCCACGATATGCGTCCCTTCTATTCCTGTTGCTATTGGCAAGAAGAACAAGCTGTCGGCTGTGAAACCTATCGTTTTGAACGTCGCCCCTCCCAGGATTGTGTAGCCTATCAGGCACCCGGTGTTGCTGGCGTTTTTGGTGATCCGCATTTCATAACGTTCGATGGTACCCAATATACTTTCAATGGTTTGGGTGAATTTGTTTTATCGCGCAGTGTTGATGCCGATCAGCGATTTGAGGTTCAGGGTAGATTTGAACAGGTTCCAAATAATGTGTATGGTCCAGTACCGGCCACACAGTTGACCGCCTTGGCTATGCGTGGTAATACCACAACAACAATTGAGGTGCGCATACGTCCAAAACATGCTCGTTGGCGTTATAAGATGGATGTGTTGGCCGATGGTCGTCGGGTCTATTTTGATCGTGAATCGCTGAAATTCCAACATTTTGATGGTGTCACCGTTTATACACCCACTTATTTGTTGAATCAGTCCCAGGTTGTGGTAATGTTTGATTCTGGCATTGGTGTGGAAGTTATTGAAAATGAAGGTTACATGACGGGTCGTGTCTATTTGCCTTGGAACTTTATTGTAAGTAGCAGAACATTTCGGATGAAAATTTGAAATATTTATTTTTCCAAATATTAAAAATTACAGAATAAAACGGCAGGTCTGTTTGGCAATTGGAGTTTCAATCCCATGGACGATTTCACGTTGCCCAATGGCCAGGTATTGAACATAAATCCATCTGATTTCAAAACGGTGCACAATCAATGGGCCATGAATTGGATGTTGGCTGATCGTGATTTGCCTGGTGTGGGTGCTGCGTTGTTTACCCGAGAATTTGGTCGTACCGCAAGTTATTTTGCGAATTCATCCTTCGTACCGAACTATATACAGGAGCCAGCCAATTTCCTACCCGCCAATAGATCGTATGATGTTGAAAAGGCCGAGGACTTGTGCGGCGAATCGTATCAGTGTCGTTATGACTATGGCATGACTTTGAATCGAGATTTGGCACATTTTACAAAGAACTATTATGACAGTTTGATTAATATAAGGACATTGAATTCACAGTATGTATATATTGGATTATGTGATAATTTTTCTATTTCTCTAATCAATTTTTATTGAATAGGCGTGTGGTATCTTGTGGCGTTTTGGAAACACCCCGTTTTGGTCGCAAGTTGAGTTTCAACTTTATGCCCGGTGCCAAGGTATCCTTTGAGTGTAACGAAGGTTTCGTTTTGATTGGTGATCAACGACGTGAATGTTTGTCGAACGGTCTGTGGAATATACCGGAATATGGTTATACAACATGTCTACGTAAGTTTTCGTTGTTTATTTTTAAATGTTATTTTTTTTTTTTAAACGGAAGTTATTGGTGGAGTTATGATGATTCAGGATTTTACCTATTGACTTTTTATGTTTCTACTCCAAGGCTCAGCAATTTTCTTACGGTAAAAATTGGTCTCATCGCCTAGTTATATTTGGACGAAATCTGCTAAGGCATTTTAAGTTCGCATTAATCATGGCAGTCTCTCAATTTGCTTTAAAATCAGATCAAGTTTGAAAAGAGATAATATTTGTACATTCAACTCTCTCTCTACTCTTATTAAAACAAGCTTTCCCATATGAAGGAATACAGTGCCATTGGATATAGAATTGAATAAAAGCTCAGCGACAAGAGCTATAGAAACAAATCAAGGGTTGTAGATTCGATATTCAGAAATTGCTGTGAAAATGGATATATGTTTTAGTACTCTCAATCTTATGGCTTCAGAGGGTATATAAATTTCACACGATATTTCTGGCCGATCTATGCGGATGATTACTTTTGAAGGGGTATCCGATCTGATACAAACTTTGCAAATAACAGAGGGTAAAACATTTCACGCAATATTTCTGGTCGGCCTATGCGGATGATTACTTTTGAAGGGGTATCCGATCTTATCCAAAATTTGCAATTAGTGACGCTTTTTGTCGGCCTTACATCTAGTTCGAAGATGGACAATTTTGATCCACTCCCTCGAGTATTTCCCCCCAATGCCGCACAACATTATACTAATTTAGGTCGTATGCTAATACAATATTTTTAATAATCATAGCACATCAACTTTTTCCAAATGTTCCACATCCCAATATATATATACAGGGTGAGATAAAAAAACTGCAACAAAGTCAAACGCCATAATTTTAATTTTTATACCCTACACCACATAGTGGTAAGGGTATTATGTCTTTGTGCATTTGTTTGTAACATGGAGAAGGAAACGAGATAGACCCATAGTTACTTTTGAGAACCTTCATAGAATCACTTTCTGAGTCGATTTATGCATGTCAGTCCGTCTGTCCGTCCGTCTGTCCATGTATTCTTGTGAACAAAATGCAGGTCGCATTTATTATCCGATTGAGATGAAATTTTCCAAACAATATTTTTTTGGCCCAAGGACGAACCCTATTGAAATTGGTGAGAATCGGATCAAATTTAGATATAGCTCCCATATATATCTTCATCCGATTTCGGGTTAAATGTGCACCAAATGTCCACTATCAGTCCAAATTACCTGAATTTTGGCACACCCAACCGAGTTCGGCCTAGAAGCAAGTATATCAAATTTGGAGAAAATCGGTTCAGATATAGCTATAGCTCCCATATATATCTTTCATCCGATTTGATCTTTAAGTTCCTCACATTCCTACTATGCACTCCACAACCGTGATATTTGGTACCAGGTATTAGATGGAGCACAGAAATAGCTGTTTTAAATTTTATCGAAATCGGTTCAGATTTGGATATAGCTCCCATATATATCTTCATCCGATTTCGGGTTAATTGACCACCAAATGGCCAATATCAGCCCAAATGGCCCGAATTTTGGCACATGTGACCGAGATTAGCCTTAAAACAAATACAATAAATTTGGAGAAAATTGGTTCAGATATAGCTATAGCTCCCATATATATGTTTTATCCGATTTGGTGTTTAAGCCTTTCACATTCGTAATATGCACTCCACAAGAATGATATTTGGTACCAGATATAAGATACAGCCCAGAAATAGCTGTTTGTAATTTTATCGAAATCGGTTCAGATTTGGATATAGCTCCCATATATATCCTCATCCGATTTCGGGTTAATTGTGCACCAAATGGCCAATATAAGTCCAAATGGACTGAATTTTAGTACATCGGACCAAATTCAGCCTAGAAGCAAGTATATCAAATTTAGTGAAAATCGGTTCAGATATAGATATAGCAACCATATATATGTTTCATCCGATTTAGTGTTTTAGCCCCATACATTCGTAATATTCACTCCACAACCGTGATATTTGGTACCAGGTATTAGATGGAGCACAGGAATAGCTGTTTTAAATTTTATCGAAATCGGTTCAGATTTGGATATAGCTCCCATATATATCTTCATCCGATTTCGGGTTAAATGTGCACTAAATGGTCAATATCAGCCCAAATCACCTAAATTTTCGTACATAAGACCGAATTCAGTCTAGAAGCTAATACGTAAAATTTGGAGAAACCCGGTTCAGAGATAGCTATAGTTCGTAAAATGCACGATAGAATTAGATAGATTTTGATTTTGTACCAAATATCTCATAGAGCTCTGAAATGCCCTGTATAAACCTTTTTACGAGAGCTCTACTAAATACGCATAGTGGTGTAGGGTATCATATAGTCGGCCCCGCCCGACTTTTGAGCTTTCCTTACTGGTTTTAAATTTCGTTAAATGAAAGCAAAAAATGTCGGAAATAGCATCAAATTTTAGAATAAGTTTAGATTTGTTCGAATTAGTCACCTTTGGCACGAATTATGGTCTTCAACCTGCCAATGAAACGTCACACGCTGCCCGAATGTTGCTCTGCTGTGTTTTGGCCCATTCCCGGTGAAGCGCTTGATTGAGGTGATCGACACTTTGGTATTTTTTAGTGCCAATCTTGCTTTCCAAAATACTCCAGACACAATAGTCCAACGGATTGGTATCCGGAGATTTTGGTGGCCATTGTGCGCTGGAAATGAAGCGAGGAACCTCATTTTGTAACCATTCTTGGGTGGCGAGTGCTGAGTCCTGTCGGAATGTCCAAGGTCTGCGGCCAAAATTTTTGCGTGCCCAAGGTTTTAATACACAGTCCAGAATATTTCGCGATAATATTCAGCATTTATTCAGATGTCATGGTCGATTAATACGAGCGGGGAGCGACTATCGGCTGTTATGGCGGCCCACACCATCACCATGGCCGGCGCTTGAGTTCTGGTGGCCAACCGAAGCTGCACATTTTCAGCTGACCTCTTTGGCAAGTGAACACGAACATTTTGTTTGTTTACAAACTGCTGGACAACGAATGTTTTCTCTTCGGAGAAAACCAAATTCGGCAGTTCACTACTTTATATCTTTTGAGTCTATTTTCTTTCTATTGCGCTGTAAGTTCTTGCACTTTTTGGAATTTCAATGGCTTTACCCCGAGCTCATTTTTCAAAATTTTCCGAATGGAATATTGCGATATGTTCAGGTCACGAGCCATTTTTCAGCCACTGCGACGCGGGTTTTGATCAAGTCGCTTCTTTACTTTTCGAACCATTTCTGCTGATGTTGCTGTTTTCTTCCGTCCACTTTCTTGACGTCGGGCTACACTACCAGTATCACGGTAACGAGCGATAGTACGAGACACAAAATATTTATTCACATTTAAATGCTGGAGTGCTCCAACGATAGTCACTTGTGGTTTTTCAGCCAAATATAAAGAAATCACACTATCACGCTTGAATTCCATCACGAATAATTTTTTTCTGGAAAATTCTCACCAAAATGCTTTTGTACTCTTATAAACAGTATATAATGAGCTGTCACTGGAATAATTTTAACAGCTGTCGGACAAGGGGCTTAGAAATGACAGCAGTCTGAAGTTGGTTGCAGTTTTTTCATCTCACCTTGTATAGGTGTTTGTCACCATACCCTCGATTGTAAAAGGCACCCTAATTTGTGAGAGATGGCAAACTCTGGCCCTCAGTAATTAAAGGCTGCAAGTTATGCTTATTTCTTCTCTCCAATACTTTTTGCTTCATTCTGGTAGTTATACCTCTCTGTTCCATTCAGTTCACCCAAAGCCGACTTAGAATGCAGTAGAGTAGTATACCTTCTTGTAGGAGGCTGACCATACATTTGCAATGTCATATGGATAATTCTATGCAATAATGCTTGCATGTGTTAGTGAAAATTATTACTTAGAAAGCTTTATTTTGCAAAATTCTGGACTTCTTAAAATTCTCTGCCAATAATTTCCTTTAGGTTTATTCTCTTTTAATTTCCTATTTCATTTTGGTTGAATCATAAGAGTTTTGTCTCACACATATCTCATTAATACACTTCTTTTGCTAAAACACTCAAATTTGCTAAAAACGCACACACCCGCCTCCCCCCCAACAGGTGAAGTTTTCTATACCCGACGTGTGGCTTTCATAGCAATTGGCATTATCATAGCTGTTATTCTTCCATTGATGTTGTGCATTGTATGCGGTGTGTATCGCTTCCGTCAAAAGCAGTTGAAGGAGGATCCACAATGGCAAATGACGCTGCCTCGTTCTCGTGCCTCGTCGCGCACCAATTTGAGGGCTTTGAATGCAAATGGCGATTATGACAGCGATACGGATGCAACGGGAACACTAAAGAAAAGTAGGTCATATGATAAAGTTTACCGTACGAATGAACCACTACCGGGCAAACCACGTATTGATTTTCCAGCTAAAAAATGGGATCTGGACGATGGGGATGTGACATCATCAGAAGGTAGTGAAAATAAAGATACAAAATTAGCTAAGGATATTGAATACATTAATAAAACAGGTGAGAAGCCGAAACAGATGGGTCGTCGTTCGTTGCGTGGCATATCGGGTACGGATCAGGATCAGCTGCCGGAACATGAGGAACATGACGAACATGCGGCGGCCGGCGTAGCTGGACATTCGGATGAACATGACGATGTAGGTGTTCAACATCCGGCAGGTTATCATCAGCCACCATCACCCGAGGCCGATGATCATGACGAACATGGTTTGCCCTTGCATCAGGCGATGCATCCAGCGGCGGGTACTCAGGCCCAATATAGTCCAACATTTAGTGGTGCCGATAGTAGTTTCAGTGGTGAAAGTTATCACCCCAATAATCCGCCACAAACACGTTATGGTGGTGTACAAGTTCTGCCAAATACCAATAGTCAATACTTTAATAGGCCGCCATCTAGTATGCCAGTAACTGGTGGTCAAGCAGTGCCAGCAGCCACCCCAGTTCGTCCGGCCCCCATTGTGGGTACACCCTTGACCCAAGATAATGGTTTGCCTTCACCTCCCCATGCTGCATCGCCCACCCCATCCGCCCTTAACCAAAGATCCACAGAAGTCTAATTCTCATTCATAATGCCATCTAAAAAAAAAATAGAACTAATCCCAAACCTCAACAACCCATCAATAACCCAACCCACCAGCCAAAAACAAAATAACCAACATCCATTTACATTTCTTCGTCTTCGAAAAAACAAAAAAACAAAAAAACAATTTTTTTTCGAAAAAACGAAAAAACATTTTTTTCGAATTGGTATTGGATAATTCTGCATTATTGAAATTTAAAGCCATATCATGGGATTCTTGTCATGCGGTAAACATTTTTTTATTTTTTCCACAACGTTTTTGTCATCCAAAAAGCTATTAAGTTCAAATTGTAATAACAACTCCCAACATTTTTACCATTTATTTCTGTTATAAAAAAAATCTTATATAAATGTTAATTTTTTTAATTTTTAATTTTTTTAATGTATCTATAGAAATCATAAGACCTAATAAAGCGTATTAACATTCATTCTAACATTGAACATTAAATGTTGGTTACAGCTAAATACTGTGAATGTACTTTTTTATTTTTCATTGTAAAATACTTAAAAAAACCATACCATTGGCTTTTAATCATTGAAACCAAAAATGGAAAAGAAGGTGTCTGATTCCGTATGTCCAATGTCATATGAAGGTCATCGCGGTTTTTCAATTCAGCTCATAATATATTGGTTTCAATAAGCAATGAATTAGAAAAATGGAGCCAAATTTGCTTTTGTATTGGGTTTCTCTATTTAAAATACTTTCTCTGAACCATGACGTTGCTAAATAAATGAAATGGGCTTCATAGAATAAAATGCTTGAATATTCTTTGGAAGTTCTGAAAAATCAAATAAGAAATCTGATTTGTGACAAAAGTGGATCCCTTTCAACTTTATTTATAAAAAATACATTTGACATTCAGAATCGGACATCACACACCTAACATGTATGAAAATTAACGAAATAAGGTCATTTCAGAAATAAACGCTTTCTTATCATTTCACATTGTTCGTATAACCTTTAAACATAATTTTCCTGTCTTAAGAAAAAACGATAAAAGTGTAACTCTTTGAAATAATTACTTATCATGAAAATATATTTCAGTTTTTTTTTGTTATATCAAATGTTTTGTTTTTTGGAATATTTTATTTTTTGTGTGCCGTTTTTCAGAGAAAAAGCGAGGATGGGAAATGTGGAATGACTCCAAAGCTAAAGAACAATACTTCTCATCAATAAATCAGTGTTAAATCATTATTAATAATTTTTTTAATTCGCTTCATAAATAATTTTAAGACAAATTAATAATATAAAAACAATTGAAATATATCCTTATATAAGGAAAGATAGGATTTTGGGTTTTTCTTAAATTATCTCCCGTTTGGACTCACTGGTTTGAGATAAAAAATACGCGGCATATTTCAAGGGTCAGTACTGAGCTTGATATTTGCAAAGTAATAATTTCATAAAATATTAGGAATTTCCGGTAGGCGTATAATTTTTATTCAAATTAGGAATCCACTCAAATATCCTCAAAAAGTATAAATATTAGAAATAGATAATATTAGAAATTTCCTAGATAAAATATTAGAAATTTCCGGTAGGCGTATCATTTTTAATAAATTTGGAAATACCTTCAAATATCCTCAAAAAGTATATCAGAATAAAATTATGAGGAGATTTAGCGATATCCCTGTGTCTGTTGAAATTACGATAGAGTCCATATTATTTAATGCAGAGTTTTGAAATTTGACACAAATGCTTTTATTATATATGCTGATAGGTATTGAAAATGGGCTATATTGGTCCAAACTTCAGTTTAGTTTGCATACTACAGTACCTCCATATTTTCGGTATTTTGAAGGTTTCTGCCACAATTTCCAACAAAATCAGCTGAAACTTTATATTTGGGGTAGGTCTGCTCTCTCCCTGCAAAAAAAATATTCGCTACCGGTATAGCCCCCATATAACGGTACCTTCCATTTTTCGATATTTTGAAGGTTTATGCCATAATTTTCCACCAAATTAGACGATAATATTGGTCTGTAGCACCTCGAAATATACATTTTAGACCTCACAAAATATATATATTCTTGATCAGCATAAAAATCTATTTCGATTTAGCGATGTCCCTCCGTCTGTCCGTCTGTGGAAATCACTCTAGCCTCCGAAAGAAATGAAGTAAATTGATAAAATTTTACTCAAATGTATATTATATCTGGTATTGAAAATTGGCCATGTAAGTCCACATTTTGGTATAGCCCCTATATAACGGTACTTCCCGGTATTTGGTACTTTGTTGATTTTGGCTACACTTTTCACCGGAATTGTTTCAACTTAGGTATTTGAAGTTCGTAATGGATACTACAGCATATGACAGGAGATTGTCTGTGCAGGTCTACGTCTTCGTATAGTCCCCATAACCGTACCTCCCTAATATAACGGCTACAATGACGGAGGGTATTCAAAGTTCGGCCTGGCCGAACTTACAGCTTTTTACTTGTTTTTAAAATAATTAAGTGACATTGATTGGTTGGTTGCTTAACAAAAACTCCGATTTCGCTAGAACGCCTTGATTTACACTCCAAAACTCAAAAACCATAACTATTTTTATCTTGGCATAAGTTGAATAATAAGTCTTATCTTTAACAGACTTGAGAGTTTAATAACATTATTTAAGAATTCCAGAGTTAAATTTAATTTTGTGGAGCCCAATCCTTAGAGAACCTTAAATCTTTAAATATTTTTAAAGGGACCCTATTACAAAAAGTCATACCAAAGTGATTGGCTAAAATGCTGCATTTGATGAAACAAAAACATAATCGGGAGTTTTTGAAGTGTTCGACTTAAACTTCAAAATTCCTAATCTAGTTCTTACCAAATTACAGGAAAATATATTGAACCCACATCAAAAAAATATTCTACCGGATGATATTTTACAAAAAGATACTCCGAAATGACATCTTACTTCCCCTACGGTTATACAAAGCTATTGAGAAATATTAATTTATAAATTAAATAAACCACTATTAAAAACTACTTAAAATAATTGTGAAGTTTAATTTTATCCTCCTTTACAGTTTTTTTTTTTTTTGCCAAGGCTAAAAATTCCAATTAATTCCTTTATCCGCTTGGACATTCCTCTAAGCCCAAATAGCAGCAGCAGAAAAAACAAAAATAATAAACTATTTGCATGTAATTTTTATTTTTAATTAAACATTTTATTGTTTGCTTTGTTTTATTGCAATTATTTGTTTTTTTTTCTTATTTGTTTTTATTGTCTTCATTTCAATAACATTTTTTTACAGCAACGATAATGCCAATTGTTACACAAAAAGCCTGCGAGTCGTGGTTTTTACACCTACAAATTAATGTGATATAATTGTATTGAGTGTGAGTGAGTGTGTGTGTGCGGGAATTTTTTATGTCTCGCCATCACTTTGAATTATTTGTTATTGTTTCGCGTTTATTTGGAAATGAATTGCAAACGAAAACAATTTATATGGGAAATTAAATTGGTTTTTTATTGCAATTTTTGTGTAACAAATTGGCATTACGTTCAATAAAATGTCGTTAGGGTTTTTGGCTCCAAATGAAATTCAGATGGATTTTATTTCTTTGGTTTGGTTTTTTGGTTTGGTTCTTTTCGAGGAGAGTAATATTCCAATTTTGATTTATGATGATTATTAAATAGGTAGATGTTTTTATTTTTACGATTGTAAAGTGTGTTACACCTTCAGGGGTTGATTGCCTGAATATGGGCAATAATGAAAGAGAAATATGACATTGTTTCAATATGCTGAATAAAATGAATGGATTTAAGTAATGGGTTTTATAAGGGTGCTTTAAATTAAAATTAAGTTTTGAAAATCCAGGACAATTTAAATAATTATTAATTTCATACATAATTCTTGTTTTTTTTAATGTACATTTTTCAAGGGCTATCAGATTTTTTTAAGTACTATTTTCAGAACTATTCGGGGTTTCATACACTTTTTTATATAATATAGATTTTTAATGACTCTCAGAGACATAAACGTGGAATTTTTTGTTATATTTTTTTCAAAGATTATCACAGATGTAAATTTGATTTTTAATATTATTTTTTTCGAGGACTCTCAGAAATAAACGTATGTTTTTTAATATATTTTTTTCAAAAACTCGGAGAAATAAAGGTCGTTTTTTTAATATAATTATTTCAAGGATTCTGAGAAAAAAACGTAGATTTTTAATATAATTTTTTGAAGGACTCTCAGAAGCATAAACGTGGATTTTTTAATATATTTTTTTCAAGGACTCTCAGAAGCATAAACGTGGATTTTTGAATATATTTTTTTCAAGGACTCTCAGAGGCATAAACGTGGATTTTTTAATATATTTTTTTCAAGGACTCTCAGAAGCATAAAGGTGGATTTTTTAATATATTTTTTTCAAGGACTCTCAGAAGCATAAACGTGGTTTTTTTAATATATTTTTTTCAAGGACTCTCAGAAGCATAAACGTGGATTTTTTAATATATTTTTTTCAAGGACTCTCAGAAGCATAAACGTGGATTTTTTAATATATTTTTTCAAGGACTCTCAGAAGCATAAACGTGGATTTTTGAATATATTTTTTTCAAGGACTCTCAGAAGCATAAACGTGGATTTTTGAATATATTTTTTTCAAGGACTCTCAGAAGCATAAACGTGGATTTTTGAATATATTTTTTTCAAGGACTCTCAGAAGCAAAAACGTGGATTTTTTAATATATTTTTTTCAAGGACTCTCAGAAGCATAAACGTGGATTTTTTAATATATTTTTTTCAAGGACTCTCAGAAGCATAAACCTGGATTTTTGAATATATTTTTTTCAAGGACTCTCAGAAGCATAAACGTGGATTTTTGAATATATTTTTTAAGGACTCTCAGAAGCATAAACGTGGATTTTTGAATATATTTTTTCAAGGACTCTCAGAAGCATAAACGTGGATTTTTGAATATATTTTTTTCAAGGACTCTTAGAAGCAAAAACGTGGATTTTTGAATATATTTTTTTTAAGGACTCTTGTTTTACTCTTGTTTTTTAATATAATTTTTTCAAGGGGTCTCATTTATATAATTTTTCCAAGGACTCTCAGAGGCATAAACGTGGATTTTTTAATATATTTTTTCAAGGACTTTCAGAAGCATAATCTTGTTTTTTTAATATAATTCTTCCAAGGACTCTCAGAGGCATAAACGTGATTTTTTAATGTATTCTTTAAGGACCTTCTTTTCAAGTACCCTCAAGCACATGGATTTTTAATACAACTTTTTCAAGGACTCTCAGAGGCATAAACGTATATTTTTAATGTAATTTTTCAAAGACTATGACAGGCATAAACGTGGGATTTTTAATATAATTTTTTCCAGGACTCTCAAGGGCATAAACGTGGGCGTTTTAATACAATTTTTTCAAGGACTCTGAAGAGCATAAACGAGGGAATTTTAATACAATTTTTTGTGGGATTTTTAATACAATTTTTTCAAAGACTCTCAGAGGAATAAAAGTGAATGTTTAATATATTTTTTCTAAAGACTTTCAAGGGCATAAACGTGGGCTTTTTAATATAATTTTTCCAAAGATATTCAAGGGCATAAACGTGGGTTTTGGATGCATTTTTCAGGACTATTAAGGGATAATAGTGGCTGTTTTACAATAGAATTTTAATGGACTATTACAGGGTAAGATAAAAAACTGTAACAAAATCAAATGCCATAATTTTTAAATTTTATTGAATGAAAGCAAAGAAGTGTCGGAAATAGCATCAAATTTTAGAATTAGTTTAGTTTAGTTTAATTTGTTCGAATTGGTCACCCTTGACACGAATTATGACCTTCAAACGGCCAATGAAACCGTCACACCCTGCCCAAATGTTGCTCTGCGGTATTTTGGCCCATTCCCAGCGCTTGATTGAGGTGATCGACACCTTGGTATTTTTTAGTGCTAACCTTGCTTTTTAAAATACTCCATACCCAATAGTCCAACGGATTGGTATGCGGAGGTTTTGTTGGACATTGTGCGCTGGAAATGAAGCGAGGAATCTTATTTTGTAACCAATCTTAGGTGGTGCTGAGTCCAATTGGAATGTCCAAGGTCTGCGGCCAAAATGTTTGCGTGCCCAATGCTTTAATGCATCCACCAGCATATTTTCGCAATAAAATTGATGCCACGGTCGATAAATACGAGCGGAGAACGACCATCGGCTGTTATGGCGGCCCACACCATCACCATGGCCGGCGCTTGAGTTCTGGTGGCCAACCGAAGGTGCACATTTTCAGCTGACCTCTTTGACAATAAACACGATCATTTTGTTTGTTTACAAACAGCTGGACAACGAATGTTTTCTCTTCGAAAAAAAAAAAACAAATTCGGCAGTTCACCACATTCGGCCAAGCAAAGCAACTCTATAGCTCTTTTGAGTTTATTTTCTTTCTGTTTTGCGTTGTAAGTTCTTGCACTTTTTAGAATACCAATGGCCGAATGGAATGTTGCGATATGTACAGCTCACGAGCCATTTTTCGACCACTGCGACGCGGGTTTCGTCCAAGTTGCTTCTTTAATTTTCGAACCATTTCTGCTGATGTTGCTGTTTTCTTCTGTCCACCTCCTTGCCGTCGGGCTACGCTACCAGTATTACGGTAACGAGCGATTGTACGAGACACAAAATATTTATTCATATTTAAATGCTAGAGTGCTCCAACGATAGCCACTTTTGGTTTCCCAGCCAAATATAAAGAAATCACACTATCACGCTTGAGTAAAAACTTTTAAAAATATGATTTTCAAAATCATGGGTGTGTAAAAATATTATTTAGGTCTTGATTTAGGACTAGCAACAATTTTTGAATTGAATTTTATCGGACTCTTTTGAAAAGGATTTTTAAGGATTTCCAGGAATATAATAATAGATTTAAAAATACAAAAGAATTTAAAGCACTATAATAATACATGATCGTCGATTTAAAGGTAGTTTTTAAAACCACATAAGTTGTAATAAATACCTCCTTTGAACCAATATCTTTTCACCAGTTTTCCCCTAATAATAAGAATTCCAAATACCCCTGAGGCTAACGCATTTAATACGTAAACTATAGGCAATAATCCACACACCCTCCAGACCCCTCACAATACCGCAAAACTTTAATTGTCTATTTCGCCGAAGGCCAAAACCATAATTGTGGTTTCAAATATCAACTTTACACGGAATAACTGAAACTATTTGCAAAACATCAATCATTGCGTTTGTGCACAGCGGGCAGTTTTGACATGTCATCAACCATAGCTCGCCGCTAATTTCGATGATATCAGAGGTTGGCCATGCGGTTGACCAAAATGAAAATGTCACAGTCATGAAATAGATAGGCATAAATATTTAAAATTCCCACAATTAGGCCATGGTGTGGAGGGGAGGGTGGTTACATGCAATAAAATCTGGCGGCGGTATTTATTTGCAAAAAGAGAAAAAGGATACAAATTGGCATAATTTAATTAAAGGTATATTTAATTAACAGCCAAACGATGACGATGATGATGATGGCCACAGTTTGCTTTGTGTAAATTTTAACTGAATATTTATTCCCACTTTTTTCCCATCTCATTCCATTTTCTCTCTCTCTTTCTTTTAAATATTTGCACTTCAATTTCATGCTGATTCTCTGTCTTTTGCACCCAATCCGTGACCTTCATGTGTAAAATATATTTACACGGTCACTGGCCAAACGGACAACGTTAATTACATTAATAGGTAATGAGGAGCATCATGCCCGCGTTGCCAGTGTGTCGCTGGGTTTGGTACTGTTGATTTTGATACCCTCCCTGCTGTTGTTGGTCTGTGCCCTCCACTATTGGATTAAAGAGAAAATTGCCCAAGAAGAAGAGGAAGCTGCTGCTGCTTTAATACCCAGAGATAATGCCAAGAAGCTGACATAACAGAATTTTATTTCCATTAGGGTTATTGTCATGCAGCATGAAGGACAGCCAAGCAGATACATACACTGATACACACACATACATACATAGCTGGATGGATGAATGGAAATATAGTGGATAATAGAGACGATGAAGGACTGTTGATGCCGAGCACTTATGAATGAAGTTGACGTTGGCTGAATGACATCAGCATAATAGAAACCGGAAGTACCTACCACAGACAATGTTTAGTAATACATTTTATTTTTGCACAATTGTTTCTGCTATAATTTTTTTCTTTTAATTCTGCATGCATTTTTTTTTTTTTTTTTGATTGTCCAATTTATACCAAATCTCTTTGTTTTATTGTTTAAGCAATTTTATTTAATAAATCATATCAAATATCTCGAATGTCTTATTTAACTGTGTATTTTGTTTCTGATATGGGTTTATAATAGAAAGGTAAGTGAAAATCTTCAAGAAATTCTGTAAAATTTACCATCCTAACAATAAGATATGAAAAACAAAATTTAAAAATCTTTTTGGGGTAAGTATTTTTTTACTACACAAATATTGGTAAATATTAAATCTACATTTAAAAAATTTATTAAATGTTTAATACTATGAATTGTAAAAAAAGCATATAAATCTCACCTCTACTTCGATACTGTTTGATTAAACGTCTCATAAAAATTATAATCTTGGAATCAATTCAAAAATTATATTAATTATTAACTGACAATCAGTAAAATATCCAAGGAAAGGCGTTTTAGGTGAGTCGAAAATTGGATGTGATTAGGGAATTGATAAGAGTATCAATCAATCAATTACATAGTAACTACAACTGAATCTACTATTAACAGATATATGTTAAAATTGAGAATTTATATGCAGTGAATCATACCAATAAGATCGATATTGAATGCGTACTACGGCTTTACACCTGAACTCGGATGGAACGAACAAATAGGAGTAATATCTTTATCTGAATCCATTTCCATTAAAATTTATACTTGAGCCGAATCTATGAATCGATTTAAAATAATTAGAAAAAGTTATTATAAGTTCTACATAATTGGCACTAAATTGAAGGAATATCTACATCCAAATTAAACAGATTATCGTCCGACAGCTGTTAAAATTATTCCAGCGGCAGCTCATTATATTGTTTACAAGCGTACAAAGGCATTTTGGTCAGAATTTTCCAGAAAAAAGTTATTTGTTATGGAATTCAAGCGTGGCTATGAGTGCTCTAACTCCAACATTTAAATGTGAATAAATCTTTTGTGTCTTGTACCATCGATGGCCGACCTGGCCATGGTGATGATGTGGGCAGCCATAACAGTCGAGCTATAACAAATTCTGGATCTATACTAATAAAATTTTAGTAATAAACCGTAAAATATCGAAAACCGGGAAGTACATTTGCTATAATTGACTACACAAGGACTGACAATATCCATTTTCAATATTCGTCATCTACAACGAAATGCCAACTATTGTGCTATATTTCAAAGTCCTACATAAAATAATATGGGCTCTATCTTGATTTTAAAATATAGATAGGCAATTGCATAACTTTAAACCGATATAGAATTTTATAAGGCCCACAATACTACATTGCCTTTCTATTTTGACAAAGAATTTCTAAGACTCCTCGATTTTAAATTAGATGTTCATAACACTTTTTATAGGTTGGCTCTGACGAACTGCATGTTTTTATACCCTTTATATATTAATTTATATATAATTTTGTTTATATATTAATTTTGTCATTCCGTTTGAAACACCTCGAAATATACATTTAAGACACCACAAAGTATATATATTCTTGATCAGCATAAAATTCTATGTCGATTTAGCAATGTACGTTCGTCTGTAGAAGTCACTCTAGCTTCCGAACGAATTGAAGTAGGTTGATACTATTTTACTGTATATTATGTCTGCAGGAATTTTGGCATTGAAATTTATCCGTTTTGGTAGAGCACCCATATAATGGTACCTCCCTATTTTCGGTATTTTAGTGATTTAAGCGGCATTATTCACCGGATATGTTTCAAATTTGGTATTTGAAGTTCGTAATGGATACTACAGCCTATAACAGAAAATTGTCTGTGCAGGTCCACGTCTTCGTATAGACGCTAATACAATGGCGGCATTCGATTTTAGGATTTTAACAGAATTTTTAACGGATTTTATTTATTTTTTTTTTTTCGAAAATTGTCAAATTCGTTCCAAATGGTGGAGGGTATTCAAAGTTAGGCCCGGCCGAACTTACAGCTTTTTTACAGGTTCAATGTTGCATAGCTACTGTATTATCGAGTCAGTCCTCAACTGAAAAGGACCGAACCCCTAAAATGTCATCGATTTCGAAAAGTAAGTTTAAATTTTGTTGTACTTGGATTGAGCATTGAGTCTGTACTTTGATCTTAGCTATCAGTCTGAGTCTGTTAAGATCTTGGCTGCGGCAAAGCTGGGGCTCTTACTTCTGCCAGCGATACGAAACACGATATATGTTTAGCTCTGTAGGTTTTTTTATTTTTCTGGTTTTGTACAAATTCTCACACCGTCGTATGGACTTGTAGTGGTTAAAATTCTACGCAATAAAGGATATAATATTACTTAATTTTTGAACACGATAATTATCAAGAAAAAAAAAAAACAATAAATAATAAAGGCCTTTGTCTGATATAGCGACGTTAAATTAAAAAGATCGCAAAATCTGATAAAGTTCCTGAAAAAATACTGAATCTGTCGATCTTATTAACTTTTCAAAACTTAAAGAAGATGAGTGTTGCCTTGTTCATGATTTGACCTCATCGATTCTTTATTGATCTAGATCGATGAGGTCCATATCGTTATCTTCGTTAACAAGCTTGGACTCCTTGTAATGATGCAACCGCACTTGATGCACTTGATATTTTATACAGCATGCTACGACGTGCTGTTAGTCTAAATTACGTCGTAATTTAGAACCAAAATTACAAATCCTTCGTCATTATCGGAATCTGTACATGTTTTCTTGCCCTTTCTTCTGAAAAGGGCTTATAATGGAGACTATAACCAAGCTCATATACCTGATATGGCTACATACTATAAAAATCTTCTAATCTAGATGAACTCTTCAAAGAATTTTTTCTTTACCATTTGCAAAACAATGTTGGCATTTTAATTGTGGTCAGGCTTCATTCCATTACTGTCGATTTTACAGAACTTCAAGGGTATATTAGTTACAATTTGTTTTTTCAGGTTCACAGGGGATATTATATCAGGACACTGTATAAATAGCTAAAAAGGGATGGGAAATCAGGGTGGGTCGATATATGGGGCCTATATGGGGCGATATACGGCACCTACTTTCAGCATCAAAAATATCCGCGATTGGGTATTTTAACACAAAAGTTAAAATACACAAAAGCTTGTCATTGTTATCTATATCTATAAAAGAGGAAAATGTTTGTATGTTTGTTTGTTTGTTTGTAATTTATGGACTCGAAAACCGCTGAATAGATTTTCCTGAAAATTTCCATATATACTGCAACATCGCTTGAAAACAACATAGGCTATATACATTTTTGAATTTCCACTTGGAACTAGAGATATAGAATCAGAATCGGAGCTACCTCCCAAAAATTTAGATTTTATATGCACATATCTATTGATTGGTTGAAGATACAGGTTCCAAATTTGGAATACGTAACGGAATTTGGAACAAAAATAAGTTTGCCAAATTATATTGTAATCGGTTCAGATTTGGATATAGCTTCCATATATATTTTTGACCGATTTCGTTCATTTGATGCCTCAAACACAATATGAATGTTCGATTCCAATGAAGTTTGGAAAGTGTGACGGGATTTGATCCGAAAATAAATTTGTCAAATTATATTGAAATCGGTTCAGATTTGGATATAGCTCCCATATACATTTTCGGCCGATTAAAGCATTTGATGCACCAACACGCTATGTATCCCAAATTTCAATGAAATTTGAAACGTGTGATAGATTTTATCTAAAAAATTGATTTCCCAAATTATATTGAAATCGGTTCAGATTTGGATATAGCTCTCATATATATTTTCGACCGATTTCATGTATTTTATGCACCATACACGATATGTATTTCCAATTGTAATGAAATTCAAAATAAGTAACGGAATTGGGAGCCAAAATGAATTTGTCAAATTAAATTGAAATCGGTTCAGATTTGGATATAGCTCCCATATATATTTTCGACCTATTTCATGTATTTGATGCACCAAACACGCTATGTATCTCTAATTTCAATGAAATTTGAAATGTGTAGCGGAAATTAAAACAAATATACATTTGTCAAATTATATTAAAATCGGTTCAGATTTGGATATAGCTCCCATATATATTTTCCGCCGATTTCACATATTTGATGCACAAAACACGATACGTATTTCCGATTCCAATGAAATTCGGCATGAGTGGCTAAATTTGGTACAAAAATAAATTTGACAAATTATATTCAAATACGCTCAGATTTGATTATAGCTCCCATATATATACTCAGCCGATTTCACATATTTGATGCACCCAAAGCGAGAGAGACAAAATCTGGCACCAGAAAAAATTGCCAAATTTCATTGAAATCAGTTGAGGTTTGGGTATAGCTAACATATATATTTCGGCCGATTTCATACATGTTATGCACCAAACATGATATATATGACCGATACCAATGAAATTCAGAATGTGTGGCGGAATTTGGTTACAATAATAAATGTGACAAATTAATTGGAAATTAGTTAAGATTTGGATATAGCTCCCATATATATATTCTCGGCCGATTTCACATATTTGACGCACCAATTTCAATGAAATATGGAAGGTGTGGCGGAATTTGGTGTAAAAGTATTTTTTTTTTAATTATATTTAAATCGGATCAGATTGGGATATGCTTTTAATAAGAACCATTGACCCACAACGCCTTAGGCTAACACTAAAAAACAACACAACAATTGATTTGAAATACGCTTATTACGGCGAAGTATGTTGTTATCTCGAATTCACTAATTGCAATAGAAATGCCACTCAACTTCAAAAGATTGCAGTTTACTGCACGCTTGGTATTTGCTATGAAATAAATAAATCCGAAGGACAAACCCTTCGTGTTTGTATGTCATGTTACTGCTTTTCTAATGGTTTTGGTTATTTACGCATTAAAGTAGTGCAATAATTTTTTTTTTTAATTTTTAAATTTGTTTTTTTTTTTTTTAGCCAACATATATTCGTAAATTAAATTTTGAATGCATATAAAATCATTACATTTCACCTACCTCTATCAACAAACATTACTAACCCCAAACCAAATTTGTAGGCATTACAAACAATAGTAATTTGAATAATAAGTATTATTTGCATTTATTGAAATCATTTTCGGTATTTTTTTGTTTTGTTTTTGGTTTGGTTGTCTTACACATTTGTCATGTTATAATTTGTTCTTGTTGTTTGTTTATTTCTCTGTGTTCCACATATAATTTATGTTTGCTTTGTTTGTTATTTGCATAGCGTATTTAGTTTCTTTTATCATTTTCTCTTTTTTTTTCTATACATACAATTTAATTATATATGAGTTTTGTTAGGGGCTTAGCTTATTTATTACTATATTGTTTACTGTTTGTGTTTTTGTTTATTTGTTATAGCGTTTTTCTTTGTTTTTGCATTTTCAAATTGAATCGCTATATCGGTTTTATAGTAGTAAAAATAATATATCTTGACTAAAGCTAAATAATTTATTTATCTAGAGATTATTTATAGGTTAGGTGTATTGTTGTGTTTTGCTTTATTTCTATTCTGGGTTTTTGCTTTGCCTTAAATAGAAGGAAGAAGAAGAATTGAAGAGGAAACAAAAGAATACTTTGTTATATATGATTTGTTTTCTTATTGCTTTCAGGGCGAAGGGGAAATATGATTTTTATGCTAGTCTTAATAATGGGGTTGGCTTTGTTATTTTTCTTCTTTGTATTTTATTTGTTTTTCTTTTTTTTATGATGATAATGGTTAACACACATGTATTTAAGTGTGTGTATGAACGTTTAATGTGAGAGAGTACACTATCCAAATAATTTTTAGGAGTGTTGCCAAATGCAAGTTTCCCTATTTATGAGGCAAGTTTCACCAATGTAATTAAAGAGTTTGGATACCTTGAAAGTATGGAAAAAGTTACAATAAGTTTTTCCATTAAATGTGTGAAAATTAGCTTGTGTCCCATGTGATCAACATCATTGTCAATGTCAATATAAATCATACGATAGTATGGAAACCCACCTTTAGGTCAAGGTGTTGGGTTAATGTTTAATAATATAAAATCATAGGAAAACTTGTGAAATTCACTCCAACAGTGCAGTAATTACAAGGTAGTATAACTTTTAATGTTTTTAGAAAAATAATAAAAAAAACAATTCAAAACCAGTAAAGAAAGTCCTAAAGTCGGGCGGGGCCGATTTTATGATACCCTACACCACTTTGCTAATTTAGTTAAGCTCCACTTAATAATTAAAAGTTTTTATGGGAGAATTCAATCATACACGCTATGATTATAATTATAATTTAAAATTCAAAGGACTAAATATGCCGAAGCATTTGTATCTTTTAAATTCGGACTTGTATTGCCCATTTGGTGCACAAGTAATTTCAAATCGGATAAAGATATATATGGGAGCTATATCCAAATTCAGGGAAATATATCAAATACAGCTCAAAAATATATTTGCCAAATTTTATCGAGATAGGTCTCGATAAAATTTGGCAGATATATTTTTGAGCTGTATTTGATATATTTCCCTGAATATCGTTGTTACGGAGTGCATATTCCGTAAATGGAATCGGATGTTAATATCGCATTTTATTAGCATAATGGATATTCAAAATTTCTACCTTTTGTGTGGGAGGTACCAGAAGACCGAGGGACCAATATATTCCGTCTTAATACCAAATCTTTGGTAAATATAAATATTGGGATTTGTGAAATTTGAAGAATCGGACTCTTAAAGCACATTTTATAAGAGTTGTAATTATTGAAAATTTTGACCCTTTGTTGAGGAGGTACTTCATGGAGTGGAGCGATATTATCCGTGCTCGCACCTGACCTAGCACGGACGCAAATATCAGGATTTTCAAAGTTGGAGCAAAATCGGATTATCGTTTTTCTATCTGTGCGAAAAATATATTTTTTTAACATTTTTTTTGACCATTTGTGGAGGAGGTTCCAGAAGGAGTGGACCGATATATTTCATCTTACACCAGACCTTGGGTTAATAAAATGATTGGTATGTGTGAAATTTGAAGACAATCGGACTCTTACATCACATTTTATAAGAGTTGTATAAGAGTTATTTTTAAAAATGTTGACCCTTTGTGGGTGAGATTCATGATGGTGTGGACCGATATTATACATTTTCGCACCTGACCTGGCACTGACACAAATATCTGGATTTGCACAGTTGGAGCAAAATCGGATTATCTATTCTCTTTGTGTTCAGTAAAATATTGTTTTGAAAATTTCGATCATTTGTGGGGGAGGTACCAGAAGGAGTGGGCTGATATTGCACATCTCCGAACTCAATCTATGTTTGACAATAATATTACGATATACCAAGTTTTAACGAAATGGGATACTCTTCGAAAATTTTCGTGCACACCAGCCAGCCAGCCAGATAGATAGACGGATGGACGGGCATCTCTAGATCAACTCCAAATGTTCTGAATCGGATTTGGTCCAAAGAGACCTAGGGTCTAAAACCGTTATTTCGACAAGGCACATTTTGATCGTATCAAATGATATATACCCTTTCTAGCCATATGACTGAGGGTATAACTAGCCATTTGGCTGAGGGTTTCAGAATGCCGAATATTATCGCGAAAATATTTTGGAGGGTGTATTAAAGCCTTGGGCACGCAAACATTTTTGCCGCAGACCTTGGATATTCCAACAGGACTCAGCATCTTCGCATTCAGAACGCGCCAACCAAGAATGGTTACAAAATGAGGTTTCTCGCTTCATTTCCAGCACACAATGTCCACCAAAATCTTCGGATATCAATCCGTTGGACTATTGTGTCTGGAGCATTTTGGAAAGCTAGATTGGCACTAAAAAATACCAAAGTGTCGATCACCTCAATCAAGCGCTTCGCCGGGAATGGGCCAAAATACTGCAGAGCAACATTCGGGCAGCGTGTGACGGTTTCATTGGCCGTTTGAAGGCCATAATTCGTGCCAAAGGTGACCAATTCGAACAAATCTAAACTAATTCTAAAATTTGAAGCTATTTCCGACATTTTTTGCTTTCATTTAAAAAAATTAAAAAAAAGTAAAAATTATGGCGTTTGACTTTGTTGCAATTTTTTTATCTCATCCTGTATGTCCTTGTTGACAAATATTTGAATTTCCGATTCCTAGTTTCAAAAGATTCCTTTATCTTTTCAAAGAATAGAGTTTTCTTTTAAAATACTTCTACGTCACACTATTAACCAATTTGACAATAGGCTCCTTATTCCATACCTTCAAGAGCACCTATAATGTTAAAGGAAATAAGTTCCGCGCGCCTCCGAGTAACTTACTTGTATTTGCCACACAAATATGTGTATCACATATTAAACGTATGAATATTAGAATTTCTATGTAGTATGTATGTTTATGAAGAGGTGTAATTAAAACCGGCAGTAATTACTGCTGACGGCCGCTTTTATCTACGTATGGATATCTATGTATATATGTATGTTGTTGATTTATTATTATTTTTATTATTTGTTCACAATGAAATTGTAGTTTAAGACTTAAAATACTATAAAGCTATTTTCAGTTTCAGTTACATAATGTATGTGTATGTATTTGTGAGTGTTTTAAATATATATTTACTCTTTTGTTTTAATACATAGTTTTTTTTAATTAAGATTAAAATAAGTTTTAGTTCTTGTTTTAATTCTTTGTATAGCATAATTTGTGTTAAGGTTTTGGAGTTCTATAGAAGTTCAGCAAGATTTTTGTAGTATTTAAAGGGATTGTTGTTAGATTTGGTTTTATTTTCTTTCTTTTTTGCTAAATATATATGTATGTATATTAAGCTAAGAACTGTAACCTGTATATGAGTATATATAGGCTTGCTTTAATATATAAATGTGTATATATATGTATGTATAATAATTTAGAGATTGTTCATTTGGTCTGTGTTAGTTACAAGAGTTGTGGTTGTTTTTGCTTTGAAGTTTTTCCTATAATATATTTATTTTTTTAATGTTAAATACATTTTTTATAAAATGTTGTTATTCATTTTCACTTTTAAATTTGTTGTTATAGTGCTCTCTTTTTTATGCAGTTTATAAATGTGTTAACATATTTGCGTTTTTGTGGCTGTTTCTGCTTCCTGTTTTAACACCATCAAATTGATGAAAAACTGGTTTTGTTTTAATTGTTACTATTTATATATTTAGGTTTTTTTCACAAATATGAAGTTGTTTTTATATTGTGCTCTCTTTTTCAGTATTAGTTTTCATTTATTACTGACACTACTAATATTTATTTGTTTTTCTCTTTAATAGTTTATAATTGCATTTGCTATTAGGGGTATTAAGTGGTCCGGAATGTTTTGTTACATTAATTGTTTATATAGTATTATTTAAGAGGCTCGAAATGGGTACAGACCAAAATAGAATGAATGAATAAGGAAATGGGTAAATAAATATATAAGGAAGTTAGTAAAAACAATTCAATGAATTAATAATAAATCAATAATAAAAAATAATAATTAAATAAAAAACAATTATAACAATAAACAAGTGTATAATAATTAAATAAAAATAAATTAATGGAAAACAATAAGACTAAATTAATACTCAAACAAATGATTAATATTAAATTAATACTCAAATAAATGAATAAAATTATCCATATTAATTATAGGTATATAAATAAATACGTAAAAAATCAAATATTAATAACAATAATAAATTAACTAATTATTTAAACATTTAAGTAAGACAATAATAAAGAAAAGTTACTAAATAGAATTGAAAATTAATCTCTTTCAATCATCACATCTTTTTCTGATTTTCAAGAAAATAATTACCTCTTGCAAAGATTTCATAAACTACAGGGTTGCCCATATTCGACGGACCTTTGAGCCCATTCCAATCGACGAGGCTTGTTCGCAGGCAACATTCTTTGCGTCAATTGAATTTTGTACGGGAACAAATGCAAATTAATGCGAATAATGCGTTGTAAAGTGGACCGGAGCCATGCCCAACTGCTGAGAACGGCGTTTTTGGGATGTTCTTGGGGACCTCTCAACACTGGCTCGTACGGCAGCGATATTCTCGGCCGATCGCCTTTGGCGACTTTTATATAGCCTCTTCGGATTAGAAAGAGCCTTACCAGTCGAAAATTTTTCGTATAAATGCTTAATGGTGTTATTAGAAGGCGCACTTCTCACATTTTTTAATGTTTTAAAAGCACGTTGAGTTTTCACAATTGACTTCTTGTTAATTTCAATTTTATTTCAATTTTAGAGCGCTCGCGTGACGTGTATTAGTTCATGGTAAAAATCTGCTTGGACTGACGCTTCAAACGCGGTATGTCATTAAGCGATGTGACATCTCTGTCAAAAGTTATGGCGTTGCCAGATGGGTCCGTCGAATATGGGCAACCCTGTACCTCTTGAATAAACCCAGTATTCATCTTTTCATAAATGGCCGACAGATCTTCTCTTAGAATACCAAAAAGCTAACAGGACTTTTCACGAAATGCCTACAGGTCTTCCCGACGAAAAAACCATAAAGAAAACAAAAAGTGAAGAAAACCAAAAGGTATTTTTATAGAAAATTAAAAGATCTTTTTATAGAAGACCAAAAGGTCTTCTCATAGAAGATCAAATGGTCTTCTCATAGAAGACCCAAGGGTTTTTTATAGAAGAACAAAGGTTCTTCTCATAGAAGACCAATATGTCTTCTTATAGAAAACCAAAAAGTCTTCTCATAGAAGACCAAAAGTTCTTTTCATAGAAGACAAACAGGTCTTCTCATAGAAAACCAACAGGTCTTCTCACAGAAGATCAAAAGGTCTTCCCATAGAAGACCAAAGGGTCTTCCCACAGAAGACCAAAGGGTCTTCCCATAGAAGACCAAAGGGTCTTCCCATAGAAGACCAAAGGGTCTTCTCATAGAAAACCAAAGGGTCTTCCCACAGAAGACCAAAGGTTCTTCTCATTGAGGGCCAAAAGGTATTTTAATATAAGACCAAGTAGGTATTTTTATAGAAGACCAAAAGTACTTCTCAGAGAAGATCAAAAGGCCCTCTCATAGAGCACCAAAATGTCCTCTCATTTATGACCGAAAGGGGTTCTCATAGAATACCAAAAGGTCCTCTCAATGAAGACTAAAAAATTCCACTTACAGAGGACCAAGAGGTCCTGTCAAAGACGACCGAAAGGGGTTCTCATGGAAGACCAAAAGGTTTTGTCATTGAAGACAAACAAGTCTTCTCGTACAGGACCAAAGGACATATCCTAAAATAGGCTTCACAAAGAAGACCAATACACCTTCTTTGAAAAAATAAAGACATTAAAAATAAATTTTCTTTTAACAAAGCATGTCATGTTCGAAGACATTATAAAACACATTATTTTGTTGCGGGATATTAAAAAGAATTTCAATAATATAGAAATTCTCAGAAATATATATAAAAAGGTATACTCATTTTTTATTGCATAAGGACCCTGAAAAAAGCTTTCAATATTTTCCAATAAATTTTAAGTGAAAAATGTTCTCGGAATTCGAAACAAAACAATACAATAGAAGGCCGTACAGAATAATAAGGTATTGCATAAAATTCAAACGAAGATGAGGAAACTAAAAACAATTTGGATATTTGCTATCCTTTATTGCTTGTGTTATAAACCTCTTAGTATTTACGTTATATTTTTCTGAGTTCTATTTTTTTCTCCTTGCATTAATTTGGATTATTTTGATAGGTTTTTTAGTTTTTCTTTTTTGTTGGATTTGCTATTTACATTTCTTTTATTAAATATATAAATTTTTATGGATGATTGTGTCCTTTGGAAACCTTTGCTCACACAAACATACATAAAATTCAAAATACTCTTTCGTAGTAAAACATAAAATTAGATGGGATGTCGACACTCACATTTACATACAAACATGCAAACAAAGAAGGCGAAGGACTCGAAGTCTAACCACAATAAATGAAATGTAAATGAGAATAAAAAGAGCCAAACAAAGTTAGTGATGATTACAGGTTTATGAGTGTTTGGGGCAAATGCCCATTTCCTTCTTCCTTGCTGGAGTCACACATATATGAGTGTGTTTTATGCCTGTATGTGGGTACACATATCCTTACTAGTCATTTAGTTTTGTTTAACTTACAAAGTTATGTTTGTGGGGGAGGGGCGGTCTTCGTGCTGTTTGTTGCCTGTGCCGTTATTCTGTGGTTTGTGGTTGCAAAAAGGCAGTTGTGTTGTTTTTGCTACTTTTGCAAAAATTATTAAGTACTTTTTATTACTTTCGTTCTTATTATAAACTAAATCTCTTTAATTTACTTTTGTTGATTTTATATATAGCTGTGTATGTTTATACCTGGCATGTGTGAGGAAGTTCCCTTGTGGTAAAGTGCTTTTGGAATGCTGGAGAAAAATAAAAAGAAAATAGAAAAAATATATTATTTTTATTAACGTTATTATAGAAGGTATATATAGAAAATTTAAGAGTTCTTAAAAGCTTAAATTTTTGTACCAAAACATTTAATTGAATGAAGTGGATAATGCCACTAAAATCATCAAAGTTCTGTTATATGGAGGCTATACGAAGGCTACGCCCTGCACCCATTAGGAACTTCGAATTTCCGTTAAAAAATGTGACATAAATCATGAAAATACCGAATATCTGGAGGCACAGTTATATGGGGACTATACCAAAACTTAAACTATATTGAGAGTTCTATGAAAGGATGTTTCTTAAATAATGGGAACACATATTGCCAATTTAAAGCAAAATTGTTCGGAAGCTAAAGTGATTTCCACAGACGGACAGATAAACATCGCTGAATCGACATAGAATTTTATGCTGATCAATAAAATTTATACTTTGTGGAGTCAAAATTTTTGAGTAAATGGCCAATTTTTAAAAAGAATAATTATTGGCCTTCTGTTAGAAGATATTTGAGAAAAAATAGCTTGGTCATTGGTATTTTGGCTAAGTCCCGACGAAGCGCTTGCTTGAGGTGATCGACACTTTGGTATTTTTTAGTGCCAATCTTGCTTTCCAAAATACTCCAGACACAATAGTCGAACGGATTGGTATCCGGAAATGAAGCGAGGAACCTCATTTTGTAACCATTCTTGAGTGGCGCGTGCTAAGTGCTATAGTGCTGAGTCGTGTTGGAATGTCCAAGGTCTGCGGCCAAAATGTTTGCGTGTCCAAGGCATTAGTACACCCTCCACAATATTTTCGCGATAATATTCGGCATTTATTGTCGATTATTATCATGGCCGGCGCTTGAGTTTTGGTGGCCAACCGAAGGTGCACATTTACAGCTGAAATAAACACCATAATTTTGTTTGTTCACAAACTGCTGGCCAACGAAAGCTTTCTCATCGGAGAAAACCGAATTCAACAGTCCACCACTTTCCTCCAAGCGAAACAACTCTTTAGCTCTTTTGAGTCTATTTTCATTCTGTTGCGGTGTAAGTTCTTGTACTTTTTGGAATTTCAATGGCTTTACGCCGAGATCATTTTTCAATATTTTCCGAATGGAATATTGCGATATGGTCAGCTCACGGGCCATTTTCAGCCACTGCTACGCGGGTTTCGATCAAGTCACTACTTTACTTTTCAAACTATTTCTGCTGATGTTGCTGTTTTTTTCCGTCCACTTCCTTGACGTCGGGCTACGATACCAGTATCACGGTAACGAGCGATGGTACGAGACACAAAATATTTATTCACATTTAAATGCTGGAGTGTTCTAAAAATGGCCACTTGTGGTTTCCAGCCAAATATAAAGAAATCACGCTATCACGCTTGAATTCCATCACGGATAACTTTTTTTTCTGGAAAATTCGCACCAAAATGCTTTTGTACGCTTGTAAACAATATAATGAGGAGTGACTGGAATAATTTTAACAGCTGTCGGACGAGTGGCTGACAAATGACAGTAGTCTGAAGTTGGTTGCAGTTTTTTCATATCGCCCTGTATATTCATGATCAGTATAAAATTCTAAGTCGACTTGACGATATCCCCTGTATGTCCGTCTGTCTGTTGAAATCACGAAACAGTCCACATTATTTGACGTAGAGCTTTAAAATTTAGCACAACACTTTGTAATATATCCACTTTTCGTTTATTGCATAGGCCCCATTTAACGGTACCTCCAGATTTTTGCCACATTTTCCACGGATATGTCTAAAAATTGGTATTTGTAGTTCGTAATGGGTTCTAGCTCCTGTGGTGGAATATTGTATGTATAGGACCACGTTATTGTATAGGCGCTATATAAGGCTACCTCCCGATATTTGCCACATTTTCCTACGCATTTGTCTAAAATGTGTTGTTTGTAGTTCTTAATGGGTTCTCGCTCCGGTGGTAGAACATTGAATATATACGTCCAAGTTTTTATATAGCGCACATATAACGGCACCCACCTATATTCTATATTTATACCCTACACCACAAGGTGGTCAGAGTATTATGTCTTTGTGCATTTGTTTGTAACAGACAAAAGGAAACGAGATAGACCCATAGTTCCATTTAATGATCTGCATATAATCACATTCTGAGTCGATTTATGCATGTCCGTCCGTCCGCCCATGTATTTTTGTAAACAAAGTACAGTTCGCATTTATTGACCTATCCAGAAGAAATTTTGCACAAATCATTTGTTTGGCCCAAGGACGAACCCTATTGAAATTGGAGATAATCGGTCAAAATTTAGATATAGCTCCCTTATATATCTTCGTCCGATTTGCCTTTTATTGTGCACCAAACGTGTAATATCAGCCCGAATAGTATGGAATTTTGCACGTACGATCAGATTGGACCTGAAAATAAGTATGCCAAATTTGATCGAAATCGGTTCAGATATAGCTATAGCTCTCATATATTTTGTTCATCCGATTTGTTATTTTTGTCCTCCGCAGCCGTAATATGCAGTCTGTAACAACAATATATAGAGTAATATATCAAATACAGAATCAAATATATCAAATCAGAAATATATTTGCTAAATTTTATCGAGATCGGTTCAGATTTGGATATAGCTCCCATATATAACTTCGCCCGATTTACCTTTGATTGTGCACCAAACGTCTAATATTTCCCCAAATTGGCACATGCGACTGAATTGAGTCTAGAAGCTAGTATGTCAAATTTGGTGAAAATCGGTTCAGATATAGCTATAGCTCCCATATATACTGTTCATCCGATTCGTTATATTTGTTACCCGCAGCCGTAATATGCACTCCGTAACAACGATATTCAGGGAAATATATCAAATACAACTCAGAAATATCTTTGCCAAATTTTATCGAGATCAGATCCGATTTGGATATAGCTCCCATATTTATTTTTATCCGATTTCAAATTAATTGTGCACCAAATGGCAATACAAGTCCGAATTTAAAAGATATGAATGCTTCGGCAAATTTAGTCCTTTGAACTTTAAATTATAATTATAGTCATAGCATATATGATTGAATTCTCCCATAAAAACTTTTAATTGTTATGCGTAGCTCCACTAAATTAGCAAAGTGGTGTAGGGTATCATAAAGTCGGCCCCGCCCGACTTTAAGACTTTCTTTACTGGTTTTGTTTTTACAATTTACCACGATTTTTTTTTTAAATTTGGTATTTAAGACTCGCAAAAGATAACAATCCTCACTCACTTTATGGTTATCCAAACGGTCTTGAAGGAATTTATAGCTTAAAGTGGAACACGCTTGAATTCAGATTCTTTTATGTAACAATTTTTATACCCTCCACCTTGGAAAGGAGGGTATATTAACTTTGTCATTCCGTTTGTAACATCCTTAAATATTCGTCTTTGACCCCATAAAGTATATATATTCATGATCAGCATAAAATTCTAAGTCGATTTAACGATGTCCGTCTGTCTATCTGTCCGTCTGTCTGTCTGTTGAAATCACGATACAGCCCACATTATTTGACGTAGAGCGCCAAAATTTAGCAGAGCTATTTGCATTGTGTCTAGGATGGTTGGTATTGAAAATGAGATATATCGGTCCACGTTCTGGTATAGTCTCCATATAACGGTACCTCCCGATATTCGGTATTTTGATGATTTATGCCACATTTTTTCACGGATTTGTCTGGAAATTGGTATTTGTGGGTCATAATGGGTTCCAGCTTCGGTGGCGAAACATTGCATGTATGGGTCCATGATTTGATATAGCCCCCATATAACGGTACCTCCCGATATTCGGTATTTTGATGATTTATGCCACATTTTTTCACGGATTTGTCTGGAAATTGGTATTTGTGGGTCATAATGGGTTCCAGCTTCGGTGGCGAAACATTGCATGTATGGGTCCATGATTTGATATAGCCCCCATATAACGGTACCTCCCGAGGACCCATTCCTAGTTCGTGTGGCGAAACTTTGTAATTATAGGTCCACGTTTTGGTATAGCCCCCATATAACGGTACCTCGCGATATTCGGTAATTTGATAATTTTTGCCACATTTTTTCACGGATTTATCTGAAAATTGGTATTTGTTGGTCATAATGGGTTCCAGCTTCGGTGTCGAAACATTGCATGTATGGGTCCATGATTTGATATAGCCCCCATATAACGGTACCTCCCGATATTCGGCATTTTTATGGTTTTTGCCACATTTCTTCTAATGTTTATTTTACCCTAAGGTGGAGGGTATTAAAAGTTTGGCCCGGCCGAACTTAATGTTTTTTACTTGTTTCTTTATTCAATAGTAGAGAATATTTATTTATAATTTTATCCCGGCCCAAATTAATGTTTTTTACTTGATCTTAATATATTTTCTAAACCCCATTCTTTTCTTCCTGAAAAGGTTATGATATTTTCCTATTAATTTGAAAATATTTTTCATCAGATGTGCGAACATTTTAAATTGATATATTTTATGCCTCTTTTTTATCGTTTTCCTTTTAGTTACACAGAATCATCTCACACTCAATTCTGGCGTCCTCTAGAATTTCATTATTAGCATCCTTTTCACAGTGAATTGTTTCGCACACGTATCCCATATTAAAGGATTAGCTGTAGACGTGAATGTGGGTATGAAATATATATACACGGTCAAGTGCCTCAACCGCAGAAGGTCTGACATAAATTGGTAGCCTCCATACACACACACACACACACACACACATCAGTTTGGGCAAACTAAACCGCAAAAGTTTGTTTTTGTTTTTTTTGCGTTTATTTCAAATTTATTTTATTATTGATGGAAAACTGTTGGCTTGTTTTTATTTTTGTTGTTTTTGTTGGGGATACGAAAATATTCTTATTAATAAATTATGATATAGTAAAAACAAAAAAAAAAAATGAAAACGTACGATCGAAGCAAATGGTAAGAATAACCACAATTCGACATAGTCTGCCAGCTTTCCCATAAACTTATATTTTATGGTAAGGGGAAAAAACAAAAAGGGGTTACATATTAGAGTGTGTATGTGTGTGTGTGTTTGTCTACATGTCGATGTTTGTGGTTAGAATAAAGGTCAACTTTCAGTTGGCCATTAAATATTTGCCAGTTGTTAGGTGTAATTCCATTATGGATTTGGGATTAGCATTCGCCGGTCTACAGTTAAGTGAATCATAAATATTTGATATGCATACATGAGTTGAGGTATCAGAAATATTTAATATTACCTTTGACCTTTGGTACATTTACACCAATACAACGACACAGGTGTAACATGTGGTCTGAAATGATGGAAGCGAAGTAGTTTAATCGGAATATTGTCTACTTCTTCGCAGTTATAGGAATGAACATGAGAATATTTCAACGCACCGATGGATATTGGCAAAAGTAATTGGAATAAGGTGGAGTTTTTCATAATGTTGAAAAAATGAATATCTGCATAACTATGTTATCGACATGGTATCACGGGTACCTACCGAAGAACTGAGAACAGGATAACAGGAACCGTCAACAAACTTCGCTCACTTCGGAACAGAACATCATTTTGAATATTAAGAAGGGAATATTTATAAAAGTCTACCCTGTCAATGGAGGAATTGGAATCTGACTGATAAACTCGATTCTACAAAAATTGGACTTCAATGACAAGTTCCTTTCAGAAGAAAACTTGATCCGCTGGTCTATAAGGGTTCCATACGGTTTACTTACAATCGTCTATAGAAACTTACTACAGACCGGCCATTTTATTTGGATGCAGACAAAGGGTTATAAAATATCTTTTAGGGTCACTTTGTAGGAGAACATAAGGACTTCTTATCTGCCTAAAGTAATTCTGTTTGGAAAGTGTAAATATAAAATACCTACGCTCATTTGTATCTTAGGCTTCCTACACTACATAGAAGCTCAGAGAGAATATCTTATGGCAATTTATTGAAACTCTGGCCGACTGAAAAGATTTCCCTCTGGATATCTTAACATTCCAGTTTCTGTTTCTCTATGAGACTATTTTTTAGTTTTTTTTACTACACCATACCCTCACACATAGATTATCTGTCCAGCTCGTATATAAACTAGACTCTCTGTCCAGCTCGTCTATAAACTAGACTCCCTGTCCAGCTCGTCTATAAACTAGACTCCCTGTCCACCTCGCCTGTGAACTAGACTCGTCTATGAACTAGACTCCCTGCCCAGCTCGTCTATGATCTAGACTCTCTGTCCAGCTCGTCTTTGAACTAGACTCCCTGCCCAGCTCGTCTATGAATTAGACTCCCTGCCCAGCTTCTCTATGAACTAGACTCTCTGCCCAGCTCGTCTTTGAACTAGACTCCCTGTGCAGCTCGTCTTTGAACTAGACTCCCTATGCAGCTCGTCTTTGAACTAGACTCCCTATGCAGCTCGTCTATGAACTAGACTCCCTGTCCAGCTCGTCTATGAACTAGACTCCCTGTCCACCTCGTCTATGAAAAAGACTCCCTACCCACCACGTCTATAAAATAGACTCCCTGCCCAGCTCGTCTATGAAATAGACTCCCTACCCACCTCGTCTATAAAATAGACTCCCTGCCCAGCTCGTCTATGAAATAGACTCCCTACCCACCTCGTCTATAAAATAGACTCCCTGCCCAGCTCGCCTGTGAACTAGACTCCCTGTCGGCTCGTCTGTGAAATAGACTTCTGTTAGGCTGGTTAATGATATAAAGTACTAGAATTTGGCTTCCTGGCTAACACATTGAGTGTCCGCCAGCTTTTCCAAAAAATTGATTACGAGGCAGCTCTTACATTAAATGCACTCCTTGTCAGCTCGTCTATGAATATAAATTTACATGAAGTAAATTTAGACGAACTGACAGGAATATCATCAAGTAGTCTTTATAGAATTGACTCCCTGTCAGTTCGTCTAAATTGATTTCTCTTAATCTAATCTAGAGCGACTCTCTTGTACTCGTCTAGAGGGAATCCGTTCACCTTTTCTAGAGTGTCTGCCTTAAGCTTGTCAAAAAAAAGCATTTTCTATCAAAAGCTCATATATCAGAGACTTTTTATAGTCTACACAGACTTCTTTAAACATATAAATGGACTCGTGATTCAGCTCGTCCAGTTTTCCTTCGCCTGGTCTATAGGAACTTGGGTAAACTGGTCTGGAGAGCCTCCCTTCAGCTATCCTGAAGACTTGTCTATAGAGATTTCTTTCGATTCTCCTCCTACTCCATTTCTTCTATAAAATAGGCTCCCTGTAAAATATCGTCTGGAATAGGTTCCGGAATAGCCCTCTTTCAGCTCGCCTATAGAACCTTCCTCAAGAGCCTCCATTCACCTTATATGTAGAGACTTCCACAATTCGTCTATAGCGACTCAGTTCAGCTCGTCTATAGCGACTTCCTTAATCTCAATCATACAGACTATCTTCAGCTTGACATCATAAACTGCCTTTGAGACTATAAAAACTGTCACCTCGTCTACACAAAAAATCACTCTTCGATCTCCCTTAATGTTTGCATTTTTTTTCATTTTCCGAAAAATTATTATTTTATTTGCCTCGGTGCAATTTAAGTGCAATCTATGGTTATTCATTTGATTTATGCATTTGCCTTTAACAATGTTCGCCAAATAAAAGTAGTATTGCAATTCCATATCATAGGTTATTGCGTGCGCGGATTTATGAGTGTTGTTTTCAGGTATAATTGGTCACAATTAATGGGAAGGTTGTCAAAATTATACCAACAAGATAAATGGCCAAATCGAATTGGATGTAAATGGCAATTTCAAATGCTTTCTCAAAGGATAAACAGTAACATAAATTTTTGATTTTATAAATTTATTTAGGTCCTTGAAATGCTTATAAAAGACATTTAGATTAAAATTTCTGAATTCCCATTTCAGGATTTGCAAAGCATCATCTATAAAAATCTGATCTGCTGCTCTACAACTATTATCTTTGGTCGATCTTTAAAAAAATCGGCTTGTCTACAAAAATGTCGGTTATGTTTTTGATCTCCTCTGATCATTACCACTCGCTTCATATTATTTTTTATTTTTTTTTTAACCGCTATCCGTATATTATCATGCAAGGATTTTTTCACTCCTATTCTTTACAGTATTAAAAACAGATATTTAATGAATAATAAAGCATGGCATTATCTACACAACATTTAACACTTAATTACTGGCTTACGCAGCTAACCAAAGACATAAAACCCTGGTTAAATTATGGCACTCCCTTGACCTGGGCACAGTGTATCTTGTATCAAGCCGACGTACGTATCCTTTCAACAAGATATGCTGTGTGCTCTATCTAAACAATCTAAACAGAGGAGTATGTGTAATGCTTTCATTATCAATCTGTGTATGTATGTGTGTGAGTCTGATGGTCTTGAATAAATGATAGTTTTAACAGGATAACAGTTTCGCAAATAAATACCAGAAAGAGAGAGAGAGGATTATTCTTGTCTGCCCAGAAGCTCATTGCATGGCGAGAGATTTGTAGTTGTTGTTATTGTTAGTAGCATTTAACTTAAATGTCCATTTAACAAAAACAATACCAACCAGACGAGATAAACTGCAAACAAATTTAACACTCAATTAAAGTTCGAATGGTCAGCAGAAGTAGTAGAAGAATAATAACAACACCAACAACTACGACAAAGAAATCGGGTGGACAAATGCTAAATGCCAAAATGTAAATGTCCAGCAAATATAAACTTCTTCTTTCTCCATGTGGGTGATTTTTCTTCTCCTTCGATAAACAAAGGTTTTGAAATACAAACATGCCATAGGAAATAATTGATTGGATTGCTGAAATGGGCAATTGATATCCAATGACATTTACTTCGATAAATTTCTCAAATCAAATTTAGATTTATCTATGGATAGCCATACATTTCGTAAAACCAACAAAAAGTGTTGCACATTTAAGAATGATTTAAACCTTCAGATGGTCGGAGGGGAGTTCTTAAAAACAAGGAAGGTTTTTTCGTAAGGAAATAAGTAGAAGTGAAGTAGAGGGTCTCGTTAGAAAAGCTGAAGATAAAGCGGAATTAACAGACGAGATGAAGTGAAGTCTACTAGGGAGGTGAAACGAAGTTCATATTCGGTGTAAAAAAAATTGAGTCTAGTCCATAGACGAGCTGAACGTGGAGTCTAGTCCATAGAGGAGCCAAACAGAGAGTCTACTCCACAGACGAGCTGAACAGGAGGTCTAGTTCATAGACGCGCTGAACAAGGAGTCTATTTCATAGACGAGCTGAATAGGGAGTCTAGTTCACAGACGAGCTGGACAGGCAGTCTAGTTCATAGACGAGCTGAACAGGGAGTCTAGTTCATAGACGAGCTGAACAGGGAGTCTAGTTCATAGACGAGCTGAACAGGGAGTCTAGTTCATAGACGAGCTGAACAGGGAGTCTAGTTCATAGACGAGCTGAACAGGGAGTCTAGTTTATAGACGAGCTGAACAGGGAGTCTAGTTCATAGGCGAGCAGGACAGGGAGTCTCATTCATAGACGAGCTGAACAAGGAGTCTAGGAGACGACGAGCTGAACAAGGAGTCCAGGAGACGGCGAGCTAAACAAGGAGTCTAGTAGACGACGAGCTGAACAGGGAGTCTTGTTCATGGACGAGCTGAACAGGGAGTCTAGTTCATAGACGAGCTAAACAAGGAGTGTAGTTCATAGCCGATTCATTCATAGACGAGCTGAACAAGGAGTCTAGGAGACGACGAGCTGAACAAGGAGTCCAGGAGACGGCGAGCTAAACAAGGAGTCTAGTAGACGACGAGCTGAACAGGGAGTCTTGTTCATGGACGAGCTGAACAGGGAGTCTAGTTCATAGACGAGCTAAACAAGGAGTGTAGTTCATAGCCGAGCTGGACGAGGAGTCTAGTTCATAGACGACCTGACAGAGAGTCTAGTTCATAGACGAGCTGGACAGGGAGTCTAGTTTATAGACGAGCTGGACAGGGAGTCTAGTTTATAGACGAGCTGGACAGGGAGTCTAGTTTATAGACGAGTTGGACAGGGAGTCTAGTTCATAGACGAGTTGGACAGGGAGTCTAGTTCATAGACTAGCTGAATAGGGAGTGAAGTTCACAGACGAGCTGGACAGGGAGTCAAGTTCACAGACGAGCTGGACAGGGAGTCTAGTTCACAGACGAGCTGAACAGGCAGTCTAGTTCATAGACTAGCTGAACAGGCAGTCTAGTTCATAGACGAGCTGAGCTGAACCGGGAGTCTAGATCATAGACGAGGTGGACAGGTAGACTAGTTCATAGACGACATCAAATAAATCTTATGACAACCTTAAGTTTCTTTTAGATATAAGCCTGGTCAACTTCGTTTAAAAAAAGCACCCTTTTGATACAAAATTTAACATCGTTGAAGGGTATACATTCTCTACATACACATCTTGCTGATATTTGGCCAATACTAATAGTTCGTGTTGCTCTCTTAGCATAAAATTCAATTAAATTTGCAAATACCGGTCTTTGTGAAAAGTTTATTTATTTCTTTTTAACTAAATTTTCGTAAAACTTTATCATATTACATTAAGTTAGACATAGACAGGATGACAACAGACGCCTCAAGGGATATTAAGAAGTTAAACCAGACAGAGAGAGAGAGAGAGAGAAAATATGTTTGCAATGTGTCATTTCGTGCATTGGCAAGTGGCGAGGAGGAAAGAGTTGTGACCAACAAATTTTTCCTCCTGAAAAGGATACACAATCAGATAACATGGAGCTTTAGCAAGTTTTAGAGTTTTCAATTATTCAAATACGCAGAGACTCAAATTTACACGCACACACACTCTCTCTTAGCCATGCAAGCATATGTTGTTATTTACGTAATTTCCCTGAACCGGGCTAAGACAAAGTTTTCGTCGAAATCATTTGAATATAATTAGAAAGTTTTACTTTTCGAATGACTGGCTATGGCATTGGATTTTGTTCTTCGTTGAACTAAATAAATTAAATCATTGTAACTGGAAACGAAAAATTAACAATTAAGATTAATTAGTTTGTTCAACTTAAGGTCGAGCGTTTCGAATCCTGTGCGTCTGTCTGCCTATCTGTCTGTCTACAGGCAATATTTTTCCTTTTGATTTTTCAAGTCAAGGATTATTGAAACCAATTGGGCATTACAAATGTGAATCGTACGAAAGAAATTAAATTGCCAGGAATTGAAGAAGACAAGTGGAAAAGTTATTACAATCTGGATACCAATCAACTTTTGAGAGGAACTTTCTATGGATTTTTTGTGTTTTGATTTTTCACCAAAAGTGGATTACAGCATTTTATGGTCTGTTGACTCTTTAAGCACGGCATTGAATTAAAACTTTATTAAATTAAATACAGCTTGTTATTAAATTCTGTAAATGAAGGACACTTATAAATGATGAGTGGGACAAACCAGGCCAGATTAACGGTTCGTTATGAACGAGAAAAAAGTTTGTCCTTTACAGATAACTTGAAGTTAGACTTTTTATAGACGATCTAGAAGTAGGTTTTTAGTTAATGAGCTCAAAAGTAAGTCTATTCTATAAACAAGATATCAAGGAGTATATAAAAGGATTCTATTTTGGAAGACTATATTGAAAAGGAAACTATTCCATAGACGAGCTGACAATTCTACAGAAAAATCGCAAGAGATTGAGATGATCCTTTGAAATGACCATAATTTGGAACAGGTACAGTACAGGTCACATTTATTGTCCGATTGAGATGACATTTTCCCTAAATCGTTTATTTGGCCCAAGGAAATTGGAATTTGTAACAATCTTAGTCTCATTTAAATTTTATTGCGCGCCATATGTATAATATCCTCCAAATAGCATGTATTTCGACACAAACGTTAGTATTCGGCCTAGAAGCAAGTGCTCCAAATTTGGTGAAAATCGGTTCAGATATAGCTAGAGCTCCATACCTCAGGCCAGAATACCTCAGAGCAACATTCGGGCAGTGTGTGACGGTTTCATTGGCCGTTTGAAGAGCATATTTCGTGCCAAAGGTGACCAAATCGAACAAATCTAAACTTATTCTAAGAATTAATGCTATTTCCGACATTTTTTGCTTTCATTCAATAAAATTTAAAAAAAATATAAAAATTATGGCGTTTGACTTTGTTGCGGTTTTTTAGTTCACCCTGTATATTCAGTATATTGATGATTTTAGCTGAATATTGTAGTGGCCTTTAACAAAAGTTACCTATGCAAGTCCACGTCTTTCTATGTTTGGCATTATTAAAATTTTTATAGAATTTTTAACGGATTTTATTTTTTGAAAGGTTCCTAATTCGTTCCAAATGATGGAGGTTATTCAAAGATCGGCCCGGACGAACTTACTGCTTTTATTACTAGTTGTCTTTCTGACGCCCATAAAAACATATCTCAAACACAGTTTTCTAACGTTTTGACTCCTTTCGCGATATATTAATATTTATATACAACTGAAAGCTAGATCAGGGCCTTACAAAATACGGAATGATTTTTATCTATTCGCGATTTTCAATCTTGAGCAAAATTCATATTGAATATTTCGAAAAGTAACAATACCACCACAAAATAATATATCATCATTAGCTAATATGCCATCACAAAACACTCTAATGTTCAACATATCGCGCAGAATATTTCATGTTTTTAAACAAAAAAAACGAAACCAAAGCCATAGAAATATATATATGTTTCATCCGATTTTAAGTTTAAGTCCCTCGCGCTCGTAATATGCACTCTACAGCAATGATATTTGGTAAAGATATTAGATACAGCTTGGGAATACATCTGCAGAATTTTGTCGACGCTCAAGGCATCCTTAAACACCACCACGAAGATGATTTTTCAAAAAAAAAAAAAAAAAAAAAAACATGTAATAAAAACATTAAGTTAGGCCGGGCTGAATTTCTAATACCCTCCACCTTAGGGTAAAGGAAACATTATTTATAAAAGTATCTGAATTTAAGCGTGGTTGACTTTAAAATTCATATACCAGTAAGACCTTTTGCATAATGCAGTAAAACTTATCAAAATACCATAAAGTGAGTTATATCTGGGCCATACCAAAACGGGAACCTCCATAGACAATTTTATACTTCAATGATTGTCATCGATCAAATCTTCTAAAATACTAAATTTGAAACAACTTTGTGGATAAATGTGACTAGGATTATCAAAATACCGAATATCGGTGGGTATCGTTATATGTGCGCTATAGGAAAAGATGAAACTTAATGTTTAATGTTCTGCAACCGGGCTAGAATACATTATGAACTAAAACACAATTTTTTTTTTATCAAAATATCGAATATCGGCAGGTACCGTTATATTTGGGCTATACCAAAATGTGAACCTACACATACAATGTTTCGCCACACGAGCTACAACCCATTACGAACTACATATAGCAATTTCTGGACAAATCCGTTAATAAATGTGCAAAAATACCGAATATCGGGAGGTACCGTTATATGGGGGCTATACCAACACGTGGAACTATACATACAATGTTTCGCCACCGGAGCTAGAATATGCTAAGGATGCATTTCCCGGGCGCCTAATCTCCCGTTTTAGCGATTTGCACTGGCCAGCAAGATCGTCTTATTTGACTGCTCCAAACTTCTTTTTGTGCGGCTTTTTGAAGTCGCTGGTTTATGTTAACAAGCCTCAGATTTTTCAGCTCTTAAAGACAATATCCGTCAAGAATGTGAGGGCTTAGGGCCAGAAGATTTGGTGAAAATGATGGAAAATGCCTTAAAAGACCTCAAATGACAAAATAGCGTGGCGACGGCCATCATATTAATTGATGTAAAAAAACTAAAAGTCCAACTAAAAATAATCCACAAGAAGAATCTAAGTTTTTCTTTTTTTATTTAAGGCCAAAAAAAGATCGGAAGTTTACTTTTGCGTTTGTATATCTGCATCCGATTTTACGGTTATTGAGCACCAAATATGTAATGGCAGTTCATATTTATAGTTCGGAATCGACACTATAGCCTGTGGCAGAAAATTACTACTGCCGACCCAATGTCTTTGTATAGCTCCCATATAAAGGTTTCATTTAACCGGTTTATTTATTTAATTATTTATTTTTTTTTTTTGTTTGAGAGTATTAAAAGTTCGGCCGGCTGCTTTTTACTTGTTGTGTTGTATTTTTATTCACTGAAACACATATAATGGATTGGATATACCCAGCAGAAACTTCCATTACCAAATACTGCGTTTACCAATTTTGGCAGTCGCAGCTATTTACAAATAGAAAAGAACATGTCACCTTAAGTTTTTTTTTTTTTCAGATAAGTAAAACAAGTATTTTTTAATTTAAGAATCTTTTTTTTTGCTTACTACTGCTTAGCAAAATTCTCATTATCATATAACAAGTTCATTAAATACATTCTGGCACTAATAACTACTTACAACCCAGTATTCTAATCGATTATATGTGTCGCAAGAATACAAGCAAAATAATCTACTGTCATTGTGCGCTGGAAATGAAGCGAGGAACCTCATTTTGTAACCATTCTTGGGCGGCGCGTGGTGAGTCCTGTTGAAATGTCCAAGGCTTGCGGCAAAAATGTTTGCATGCCCAAGGCTTTAGTACACCCTCCACAATATTTTCGCGATAATATTAGGCATTTATTCTGATGCCACGATCGATTAATACGAGCGGAGAGCGACCATCGGCTGTTATGGCGGCCCACACATTTATTCACATTTAAATGCTGGAGTGCTCTAACGAATAACTTTCTTCTTAAAAATACTGACCAGAATGCTTTTGTACGCTTGTAAACAATATAATGAGCTGTCACTGGAATAATTTTAACAGCTGTGGACGAGTGGCTTTGAAATGACAGCAGTCTGAAGTTGGTTGCAGTTTTTTCATCTCTCCCTGTATAACTATATTATTCGTCCGATTTGTTAATTTTTTATTTGTTATATGAAGCTCTACTAAATATGCAAAGGCACTTTTAGACTTTTTGAACTGGTTTCATACCAAATAATGAGTAAGGGCTGCAGGGTGTAAGTAGTTATTTGCAAGTTTTAAGTGAACTCCACCAACATTTTTATACCCTCCACCATACTATGGAGGGTACATTAATTTTGTCATTTCGTTTGTAACTCCTCGAAATACTCATGTCAGACCCAACAAAGTATATATATTCTTGATCAGCGTAAAATTCTAAGACGATTTAGCCATGTCCGTCTGTCTGTGTGTCTGTCTGTCTGTTGTAATCACGCTATCTTTCGAACAAATTGAGATAGAAGGCTAACATTTTGCACACATGTATATTTTGCCAGTAGGCAGGTTAAGTTCGTAAATGGGTTATGTAGGTCCAAGTCTTCATATAGCCCCCATATAACGGTAACTCTCGATATTCGGTATTTTGATGATTTTAGCGACATTATTCACCGGAATTGTTTCAAATTTGGCATTTGAAGTTCGTAATGGATACAACAGCCTAAGACAGAAAATTATCTGTGCAGGTCCACGTCTTCGTATAGCCCCCATATAACGGTACCCCCCGATATTCGGTATTTTGATGATTTTAGCGACATTATTTAACGGAACCGTTCCAAATTTGGTATTTGAAGTTCGTAATGGATACTACATACTAAGTCAAAAAAATAACCATGTAGGTCCACGTCTTCATATAGCCCCCATATAACGGTACGCCCCGATATTCGGTATTTTGATGATTTTAGCGACATTATTTAACGGAATCGGAATTTATTGGCATATGAAGTTCGTAATAGATGCTGCAGCATAAAACAGAAAATGGGGCATGTAGGTCCACGTCTTCGTATAGCCCCCATATACCGTACCCCCCGTAATTCGATATTTTGATGATTTTAGCGACATTATTTATCGGGATTGTTTCAAATTTCGCATGTGAAGTTCGTAATGGATACCTCAGCCCATGCCAGAAAATTGTCTGTGCAGGTCCACGTCTTCGTATAGCCCCCATATAACGGTACCCCCTATATTCGATGTTTTGATGATTTTAGCTACATTATAAACAGATTTTTCTTCACGTCGTCGTATAGGCATTCGGTATTTTTAAGATTTTAACAGAATTTTTAACGGATTTTATTTATTTATTTTTTTTTTTATTTTTTTATTAAAATTTCGGCCCGGCCGAACTTACAGCTTTTTTACTTGTTTATGCTTCAAGTTGAAAAATATAGGATTGAAGCATGAATATTTACTGATTTGTGCTAAGGGTTTTCTTGTTATTAATCCATTCCTTTGCCCGGACGGCAATTTGGTCGACACTTCCATGACGTTTTTTTCGTTAGCCTTTCTTTGCATTTCAATTTGATTTAATGTTTCGCTCGTAAAGGCACAAAGATAACATTAATTTTTTAAGAACGCGAATCGTTGTTTGTGTAAAAAAACACACAGAATAAAACATAACGACTGAGATTGATGTATTTTCGTAGATATAAGTATTCCAAACACGGCCAACATTACACTTACTTTTCCATGAAATAGTCAGATCCTGCTGTAATTTATTTAAAACATAATATTCTGTCTTTCTTTTAAAAATTTAAAAATGCTATCAATTAAATATTCATACAAAGTTCATCCCATTCGACGGCATACTGAACTTGTAACATTTATGAATTGCCCAGACATGATGCCATTAGCCATCTCTCATGTTGCAAAATCTTACAAATGACATGCATTTGAAATGCAGAACTGCAGTATTATCTATGGCCTCCATTGCAACACATATTTCTCCATAATACCTCCACACATCCCTCTCCCTTCCCCCCTGTTGGTGTAAAACACCTCCCTGATACGTGTTAGTTATTAGATCAACATCTAAGCTGCTTTCAGACCTCATCTCGGATCTTTCCATGAATACTTTACAATTATTATCAGACAATAGAAAAGGATATGCGGTACTACATTTGCATATTTATTCCGGTCGTGCGTGGTAAAGTTGACTCTGTAGTTGGATGGATGCACACAACGGAATTTGCATGAGGACCACCAAAAGGAAATCCATACAAATGTGGCATTATGCAGCAGTCAGACACAAACTTGGCAGGAGGTCCCATGGAAGTGGCATTGAACATGTTATGTGTGTCTATGTGTATGTCAGTGTAGGTAAATATCCCCCTAATCATCTGTCAAAGTTACTTTTGTGTTTGTGTGTAAAATCAACGATGGTTAGAAAGTATTTGGGTGACTTTATGGGGAATAGTCGGTTTTACTGTACAAACAAGTAAAAACGGCAATAAGTGTGACCAGGTCGAAATTTAAAATTTATCTGGGGAAATTTCAAAATGACAAAATAGAAAATGTGTCTCAACTTTAAAATTCAACCCTTCCAGGACCCATTAGAAAAAACTTCTTACCCATTGAGCACCCAAAATGCCAAATAACAGTTATTTGTTTGAAATTGTGCCTGAGACCACCAAAATAACGAAAAAAGGGATACAAGGAGGCTTAAGTATATATTGAAGGGTTTGCATGGTTGGTTTTTGTCTTATTGTAACATTAAATTACTGCAAATTTCTTTGAATATTCTGATTAATTGCAAAAATCCGAAGGTGTCATCTTATGGGGGATTAGTGAGAACCCAATATTACGGCCCAAAATAGCAAAATAGGTTATATATTATTTAATACAAATACTTTACAATTTCTGTTAATCGGTAAGAAAATGCGTTATATATGATGCCTACAACAAAGGGTGCACATGAAATGTGCAATCGCAGCAGATTCCTTTGGAAATGATAGCAGAAATTTTAAAAATAAAATAACCAAAAATGCTTTAAGTATGGGTCGAAATTTTAATACTCCCCACCATAGGGCAATGCAACCTATTAAAAACGAGTTATAAAGTATCAGTAGGTTTTGCCGACAGATGTATACTCCCAGCCAGTGTCTGTTTTTTAAATATACAGGGGGAGATAAAAAAACGTCAACCAAATTCAGACTGCTGTCATTTCTAAGCCACTTGTCCGACAGCTGTTAAAATTATTCCGATCAGAGCTCATTATATTGTTTACAAGCATAGAAAAGCATTTTGGTGAGAATTTTTCAGAAAAAAGTTGTTCGTGATGGAGTTCAAGCGTGATAGTGTGATTTGTTCATATTCGGCTGGAAAACCACAAGTGGCTATCGTTAGGGCAATCCAGCATTTAAATGTGAATAAATCTTTTGTGTCTCGTACCATCGCTCGTTACCGTGATACTGGTAGCGTAGTCCCACGCCAAGGAAGTGGACGGAAGAAAACAACAACATCAGCAGAAATGGTTCGAAAAGTAAAGAAGCGACTTAATCGAAACCCGCGTCGCAGTGGCCGAAAAATGACTCGTGAGCTGAATATGTCGTGTTATTCCATTCAACAAATATTGAAAAATGAGCTCGGCGTAAAGCCATTGAAATTCCAAAAAGTGCAAGAACTTACACCGCAACAGAAAGAAAGTAGACTCAAAAGATCTGAAGAGTTGCTTCGCTTGACCGAAAGTTCTGAACTGCCGAATTTGGTTTTCTCCGATGAAAAAAACATTCGTTGTCCAGCAGTTTGTAAACAAACAAAATTACCATTTTTACTTGCCAAAGTGCTCAACTGAAAATGTGCACCTTCGGTTGGCCAACAGAACTCAAGCGCCGACCATGGTGATGGTGTGGGCTGCCATAACAGACGATGGTCGCTCTCCGCTCGTATTAATCGACCGTGGCTATTCTGAATGCCTAATTTTATCGCGAAAATATTCTGGACATTTTGGCCGCAGACCTTGGATATTCCAACTGGAATCAGTACAGTCGCACTCAGAACACACCACCCAAGAATGGTTACAAAATGAGGTTTCTCGCTTCATTTCCAGCGCACAATGGCCTCCAAAATCTCCGGATACCAATCCGTTGGACTATTGTGTCTGAAGTATTTTGGAAAGCAATATTAGCAATAAACAAGTAAAAAAAACATTAAGTTCGGCCGAGCCAAACTTTTAATACCCTCTACCTTAGGGTAAAAGAAACATTAGAAGAAATGTAGCAAAAACCATTAATGCCGAATACCGGGCCAAAACGTGGACATATAAATACAATATTTCGCCATACGAACTAGGACCCATTATGACCCACAAATACCAATTTTTAGACAAATCAGTGAAAAAATGTGGCAAAAACCATCAAAATACCGAATATCGGGAGGTACCGTTATATGGGGGCTGTACCAAATCATGGACCCATACATGCAATGTTTCGCCACCGTGATTTCAACAGACAGACAGACAGACAGACGGACATCGTTAAATCGACTTAGAATGTTATGCTGATTATGAATATATATATTTTATGGGGTCTAAGACGAATATTTAAGGATGTTACAAACGGAATGACAAAGTTAATATACCCTCCTTTCCAAGGTGGAGGGTATAAAAATACCAAAGTGTCGATCGAATGCTAATTACGCGTTTTACCAACTTCTTAACTATTCAAAATTCAAAACAGAAGGAATGAAACTATATATCCCAGTTTCACATCATATATTGTTATAACCTCCACCTTGTAAAGGAGGGTATATTAACATTGTCATTCCGTTTGTAACATCCCTAAATATTCGTCATAGACCCCATAGAGTATATATATTCATGATCAGCATAAAATTCTAAGTCGATTTAAAGATGTCCGTCTATCTGTCTGTTGAAATCACGATACAGCCCACATTATTGGCATAACAATTTGTATTGTGTCGAGGATGGTTGGTATTGAAAATGAGATATATCGACCCACGTTGTCGTATAGCCCCCAAATAACTATCGGTATTTTGATAATTTTTGGCATATTTTTTTACGAATCTTTCATAAAATTGTTATATTTGTAAAACATAATGGGTTCTAGCTCGTGTGGTTAAACAATGTATGTATAGGTCTACGTTTTCGTATAGCCCCCATACAACGGTACCTCCCGATATTCGATATTTTGATGATTTTTGCCACATTTTTCGAACTGTAAGTTTGTAGATAATCGGATGCTTATTTCGTTTTTATGAGCGTTTTTGATCATTCAAAATGTTGACCCCTTTTGTGGGGAAGGTACTTGATGGAGTTGACCGATATTGTACTATAATACTGATTCAAATACTAAAATGTGTATTGTTTCATTTTGTTTGCAATGACTGAGGAAGGTTCCAGAAGAAGTTCAACCGATATTGTCCATATCCGTACTCGATCTTAAAACTTGTGTAAAATTATTACTATCTACTAAGTGTGGACAAAATCGAATACTCCCTTTAAGAGTTATCATCTACACCATTCAGACATACGGATGTAAAGGAATCGCTGAAACTGATTTCATCCATAGAGACTTTAGGTCCAAAGCCGTTATCTTGATGAGGAAAATTTTGGAAATAAAGACAGCGAGGCGTGTTGAATATAGACTGTGGAAGGCCTTTATAATGGTTATTATGTTTTTAAAACAGGTCTGGAAAAAATATACGAGCTCTTGCAGCTATAAACTATTTATAGCTAAAAAAAGCCGTAAAACATATTCCTTCAAAACACGTCATATTTATATACATTAGAAGGTCTTTGGTTTTTAGAAGGATGTTATATAAATAATCCTTGGAAGGTCTGTATATAGAAGACATTCAAATGGCCTTCCCATTATAGAATACCTTTAAATATTCTTTGAAGCATAGAGACCATTGAAAAGTTTTCTATCTTGTGATGATATTCGAAAGATTCTTTGATTTGTCTTTACCTTTACCTTTGTAGATTTTCAGAAGATTTTCTACCTACACAATTACATAAGAAAGTTCTACAGCGTATTAATACTTTTACCATAGATGGATCACCCAGGTAAAGTTCTTTCTCTAGGAAATATTGTTTTTATAAAAGAACCAGTAAAGAAAGTCTTAAGGTCGGGCGCGGCCGACTTTATGATACCCTACACCACTTTGCTAATTTAGTAGAGCTGCGCATAACAATTAAAAGTTTTTATGGGAGAATTCAATCATACACACTAAGATTATAATTATAATTTAAAGTTCAAAGGACTAAATATGCCGAAGCATTTGTATCTTTTAAATTCGGACTTGTATTGCTCATTTGGTGCACAATTAATTTGAAATCGGATAAAAATATATATGGGAGCTATATCCAAATCGGAACCGATCTCGATAAAATTTGGCAAAGATATTTCTGAGCTGTATTTGATATATTTCCATGAATATCGTTGTTACGGAGTGCATATTACGGCTGTGGGTAACAAATATGACAAATCGGATGAACAGTATATATGGGAGCTATAGCTATATCTGAACCGATTTCGATCAAATTTGGCATACTTATTTTCAGGTCCAATCTGATCGTACGTGTAAAATTATATATTATTCGGACTAATATTACACGTTTGTTGCACAATAAAAAGCAAATCGGACGAAGATATATATGGGAGCTATATCTAAATGTTTACCGATTATCTCCAATTTCAATAGGGTTCGTCCTTGGGCCAAACAAATGATTTGTGTAAAATTTCATCTGGATAGGGCAATAAATGCGAACTATACTTTGTTTACAAAAATTCATGGACAGACGGACGGACGGACATGCATAAATCGACTCAGAATGTGATTCTTTGCAGATCATCAAAAGGAACTATGGGTCTATCTCGTTTCCTTTTGCCTGTTACAAACAAATGCACAAAGACATAATATCCTGACCACCTTGTGGTGTAGAGTATAAAAATCATCGGATTATACCTAACTATTTTGCAACGAAAAATGAAAAAAAAAATCTTAAAAAAGATAATTAGAACGTTTTTCTATGTTTTCTGAACAGGGCTATTCATTGAGTGATATTGCTATATTATCAATTGAATTTCTATTGAAGGTCTTCTTTGGTACTGCATCTTAATGACTTTAAGTGATCTAGATTTCCGAGGAGATTCTGAGAGTATCCCTTCATCCCTCTACATCAATTAAAAATGCTGATTTTTTGTTTCTTACACTTTCGCTACTTAAATTTTGTAACTCAATTTTCATTTGGAAATATTTCCTGTTTATAACCATGAAATAATATTTGTGATCCTCATGCCACTGCATATTTTCGCGTTCAACTAACTTTGAAATTTATTGTGTCAACGTGCTAGTCTTTAAGTATTTGTATGTATATGTTGCTGGTGTAATGTAAACTATTTGCCAAGACGAAAGGGAAACTTTGTCTGATTCGCTCCGTGCTTTGAAGTTGAATTAAAACAAATTACCTTTTAGTTAAGGAGCCGCAACATTAGCAGGTTGGAGAAAAAAACAATAACACAAACACAAAGCAAGCAGCATTTCCGTTACCCGATATACGGACGCATCCTTTAGAGTAAGTTTCAGCAGCAACAGGACGAATCTTTGCACATTTTCTATGTTTCCGTTGTTTGTGGTGTTGTTTGTGCATTTGCATGCTCGGCACCATCCAAGACCGAAGCTGATGCTGAAGCCGTTGCCGAGGGTGACGATGCGGAAGATGGCTCTGGTGTGGTACTGGTATTGGAAGCTTTACGGTTAGCTGTTGCATGTTGGCGCACAGCTGGTGTGGGAGGTTGATGCTGATGGTGTTGTTGGGTTTGGGTTTGGGATGGCTGCTGTTCCGAGAACGGCATGCCCGATGCTTGGGGTGCTATTGTTGGTGTTGGCGGTGGCAAAGGTGAATCGGCAGCGCCACTGGTACTGCCACCTCCAGTACTGCCACCGGCTGTTGTGGTATTGCGCGTAAGAAACCAACAATTCATCGGTGTCGGTTTACCTTTCATCACGACTGGTCCACGATATTCCAAATTAAATGATTCATCCTGGTTGATCTCCTCGCAAAGTAATCTGCAAAATGCAATAAAAAAAGAGCAATGAAAACGATGATGATGAAGAAAAAGAAGGAGAATATGAGAAATACGTTAAATAAAGGCACGCTCGTTGATGTATTCGAAATGTGGAGAAATAATATATGGCGAAAATAGCTCGCTCGTAAATACAGAGCGTATAATAAAAAGGAAGCTGTAAGCAAAGAAGATTAGTTATTCACATCATTATCATCAGGAAAAGGGGCGGATGGTGAAAAGTGGTTTCAGGAGGTTACAAGAGTGGAAGTAATTGTGAAGGAAGAATTGAAAAAATACATATATTTTTTTAAAGTAGGTCCTCTATTCTCTTTCTATGAAATGTACAATTTATTTAAAGTAATGAAAGTCAAATGGAATAATTAAGGTAATATTTGTATACCCTTCACCATACTATGGAGGGTATATTAAGTTTGTCATTCCGTTTGTAACACCTCGAAATTTACTTTTTAGACCCCATAAAGTATATATATTCTTGATCAGCATAAAATTCTATGTCGATTTAGCTATGTCCGTCCGTCTGTAGAAATCACTCTAGCTTCCGAACGAAATAAAGTAAGTTGATAAAATTTTGCTTAAATGTGTATTATGTCTGCAGAACTTCTGGCATTGAAAATGGGTCATGTAGGTCAACGATTTGGTATAGCCTCCATATAGTGGTACCTCCTATTTTCATTATTTGGTGGTTTAGGGGCATTATTTATCGGAAATATTTCAAATTTGGTACCTGAAGTTCGTAATGAATACTGCAGCATAAGAGAGAAAATTGTCTGTGCAGGTCCGCGTCTTCGTATACCCCCCATATAACGGTACCCCCATATTTAGTATTTTGAAGATTTTAGCGACATTATTCACCGGAATTGTTTCAAATTTGGTGTTTGACGTTCGTAATGAATACTACAGCCTAAGACAGAAAATTGTCTGTGCTGGTCCACGTCTTTGTATAGCCCCCACATAATGGTACCTCCCGATATTCGGTATTTTGATGATTTTAGCGTTATTATTTACCGGAATTATTTCAAATTTGGTATTTGAAGTGCCTAATGGATAGTATAGCCCTCATATAACGATACCTCCCGATATTCGGTATTTTGATGATTTTAGCTACATTATTCACCGAATTTTTTATGTAGGTTCACGTCGTCGTATAGACACTAATATAACGGATACATTCGGAATTAAGATTTTAACATAGTTTTTAGCGGATTTTATTTTTTTGAAAATTGCCAAATGCCTTCCGAATGGTGGAGGGTATCCAAGATCAGCCCGGCCGAACTTACAGCTTTTTTACTTGTTATTTTATATTTTCTTAGAGCAAGAATCCAGCTACAGAACTCTTGGAATTCTATCAGAGAATCTGCCTCGATTTTAGTCGACCTGAAGTAGGGAGTTTTTCTTCCTTGCAGATTAGATCAATCATAGAGCCTTAATTTCTTTCTTAAACATAAAACATTGATTCCTGATATAAGAATTAAAAAATAATTTATTTTCGTTATAGTTGCGCTGGAGATGAAGAGTATTCCTTCTCTAGTGGCGTACAGGGAGTCTAACTTCCCTATGGCTGAGCATAAGTCTTTATTCCTTATAGATGTATTGAGAAAGAAAATATGCACTTCCTTTATTATAGGCGGTCTGAAGAAAAAAATTCTCATTTCTTACAGGGTAATTGTAATCCTTCGCAGTTGGAGAGCAGGGGAGCTCCCATTCTTATTAAAGTGATGAAAAGTGAGCTTCAATTCGAAAGTGCCAATTGGAATAAAGCAAGCTTCGCCCTAAAATTTGACAAAAGAAAGAGCCTGCATTTATTATATGCAAGCCAAAAAGATACTCTCGTTCTTCATCGATAAGCACTAGTAGGAACTTTTTAGAAAGGGAGCATGCATTTTATATTCGCTTACCTTTGGAATAGCAGAGCTAAATTAGATTTTTTTTCCTTATGAAACAGCTGAATCCTTATAGGACAACTCAACAGGGTAGACAACAATCAAAGAATTCCTTACATATAAGTAAGTTTAACAATATAAATTCCACTTCTTATAGGTGATCTAATACATAGAGCCTTTCTGCCCTTTAGGCAAGCTAAATCGAAAACTCGTTCTTTTTCCTAGAAGCGGGCATTTGATCTTTCATTGCATACAACTAAAAGCGTCGTCTTTTCGTTTATTAGAGTTAGAGCAGGGAGCCTACTCATAGGGGCTCCAAGCAAGAAGCCTTCCGTCAAATATGTAGGATTAAAGCACAGACGATATAGCTGAACCTTCACGAAAGCCAAGAACGTTTTGCCCCCCTAAACCAGGTCTTTATTATATGACCTTCTTTTCAATATGTTAACAATTCTTTCATTATTGTAACCACTGTATAACCTAATACGCTTGAATTGCTTTTAAGTTTTCTTAATGCCATACGAGTCTTCGCCAAGTAAAGAACATTCGGTTGATGTTACCAGGCGAATAGAATCGATGTTTCCCGGTTTGAATGAAAGGCAGAGTGATGTCCTCCATTCATCTATTCAACAGTCAGGTTGTCAAACCAAGCCAATGAAAGTATGCCAATAAGAGTAGCATTTTAAATGAAAATGCACAAAGTGACGCCCCCCAAATACCCCACCTATTGCCAAGTGCTGATGATTTTCTTCTCTATGACTGTAAAATGCCTGTATATGTAATTTATTGTGTTGACGTTGCACCAATTTCCCAGAAGGAAGTAATCACAGATAGAGCGTTAAGCCTCATTCAATGTGTGTAATATAAATCAGAACTAGAATAACATCCTTTTATGCCAAACTTCTTGTGTAAAATAACACCAAACAAACACACAGAAGTCATTCATTGGCTTGCCTAGCTCATTGACTACTATACTTTTAAGGGATTACGAATGACTCGCATTGAATTTGCAGTTTCTTCAATGTATGTTGAATAAATTAATTTGCTGATGGTGTATTGAAATATTTCTTATGACTGCAGATGACTATTAAAGAGAGATGTCATATTTTCGTTTCAATGTAATGTATTCAAAATTGTATATACGAATATTTTGACTTTTTAAAAAAAATAGAAAAAATTCAAGAATTTAAACAACCTATTCAATGTTTTATATTTTTATACCCTACACCACAAGGCGGTCAGGGTATTATGTCTTTGTGCATTTGTTTGTAGCAGGAAAAAGGAAACGATCTGCATAGAATCACATTCTGAGTCGATTTATGCATGTCCGAACAGGTCGCATTTATTGCCCGATCCAAATGAAATTTTGCACAGATCATTTGTTTTGCCCAAGGACGAACGCTATTAAAATTGGAAATAATCGGTCAAAATTTAGATATAGCTCCCATATATATCTTCGTCCGATTTGCTTTTTATTGTGCACCAAACGTGTACTATCAGCCCGAATTGTATGGAATTTCGCATCTATACCCAAATTAGGCCTGAAAATATGTATGCCAAATTTGATCGAAATCGGTTCAGATATAACCATAGCTCCCATATATATTGTTTATCCGATTTGTTATGTTTGTCCACCGCCGCCGTAATATGCACTCTGCAACAACAATATTTGGGGAAATATATCAAATACAACTCAAAAATGCATTTGCTAAATTGTATCGAGATCGGTTCAGATTTGGATATAGCTCCCATATATAACTTCGTCCGATTTAACTTTGATGGTGCACCAAACGTCTAATATTTGCCCAAATGGGATGAAATTTGGCACATGGAACCGTATTAAGTCTAGAAGCTAGTATGTCAAATTTGGTGAAGATTGGTTCAGATATAGCTATAGCTCCCATATATACTGTTCATCCGATTTGTTATATTTGTTACCCACAGCCGTAATATGCACTCCGTAACAACGATATTCAGGGAAATATATCAAATACAGCTCAGAAATATCTTTGCCAAATTTTATCGAGGTCGGTTCAGATTTGGATGTAACTCCCATATATATTTTTATCCGATTTCAAATTAATTGTGCACCAAATGGGCAATACAAGTCCGAATTTAAAAGATACAAATGCTTCGGTATATTTAGTCCTTTGAACTTTAAATTATAATTATAATCATTAAATTATATTAATTGTTATGTGGAGCTCTACTAAATTAGCAAATTGGTGTATGGTATCATAAAGTCGGCTCCGCCCGACTTTAAGACTTTCTTTACTGGTTTATAATTGTTTTTTCTTTCACCTGTTATTTTCTAATTTCCCAGATCTATCAGTTGCTTAGAAAATTGTTTGGATGATTTGTTATATTGAAGTTGTACACGCATATTTATAATTGGTTTTACTGTTCGAACATGGCTCCAAAGAAAACATGATTTTAGGCATGCATTTAATTTATATGCTGGTGTTGATCCATGAATAACAGACAACGTTTGTCAAAAATCTCAAGCTAATTTTAATTTTTCTAATTTTGCAATAAATATACGAAAATATCCTAGCCGATTTCGTTATAATTTGACAAAATTTTTTTCAGACTTTATTCCGTCACACATTTCAAATTTCATTGCAATATGAGATACATGGCAAGTTTGGTGCGTCGGCCGAAAATATAAATTGGAGCTACATGCACACCTCAATCGATTTCAATATAATGTGACAAATAAAAGTTAAGATCAAATTTCAATACACATTTCAATCTTCAATGAAATCGGAAATACATAATCGGGAGAATTAAATCATAAAAGCTATTATTATAATTATAATTTAAAGTTCAAAGGACAAAATATGCCGAAGTATTTGTATCTTTTCAATTCGGGCTTGTATTGTCCATTTGGTGCAAAATTAACTTGAAATTGGTTAATGGTATATATATATATATATATATATATACATATATATATATATATATATATATATATATATATATATATATATATATATATATATATATATATATATATATATATATATATATATATATATATATATATATATATATATATGGAACCTATATCCAAGTCTAAACCGATCTCGATAAAATTTGGCAAAGATATTTCTGAGCTGTATTTGATGTATTTCCCTGAATATCGTTGTTACGGAGTGCATATTACGGCTATGGGGAAAAATATAACAAAGCGGATGAACAATATATGTGGGAGGTATAGCTATATCTGAACCGATCTTACCAAATTTGACGCTAGAAGCTAGTAATTCTATACTCATTTCGGTGCCAAATTCTTTAGTTATATATGGGAGCTATATCTAAATCTGAACCGATCTCGATAAAATTTAGCAAAGGTATTTCTGAGCAATATTTAATATATTTACCCAAATATTGTTGTTAAAGAGTGCATATTACGGCTACGGAAGACAAAAATGATAAATCCGATGAACAATATAGCTATATCTGAACCGACGTCGGTTCAAACTTTGGTAGTATGTACAAAATTCCATAATACTTGGACTGATATTACTTCAGAAATAACAAAGCTTTCAACATGTGCTAATATAAATCTCGCCAAGCTCTTCAATTTTTTTGAATTTTTTTTCCAGTAATAGGTATTTTTACCCTGATTCCGGGAAACTATTAATACATGTATATTTTCTTGTGGAGCGGACTCGGGACACCGAAAGTCTGAGTTCGAGACCCGGAATAAACCTGGATCCACTTACCCAATAGAGACAATATAGGTATCGCTTATGAAAATAACTGTCCAACTAGGTCACTTGATGATGTTATTTAAAGCGGTTGGGAAGTTATAGTCAAATTATAGACTTTTTAGACCCGAAATTTTTATCAAAAAAATTGATTCCAATTTATAGGTGACACTCTTACCTTTCCAAAATGCTACATTGTTTGCTAATACCTTTTTCTGGGCCCTGAGATATTCTCTTCTGAGTATATTCAACCGGCTTCGCGAACTAAAGTTTTCTAAATTTAACAGTCGTTGTAAGTAGCCGGTATTCGTTGATCATGTGATCACTTGTTGGATAGGATTTTTCATAAGCTTTCGAACGATACATATATTGCCTATATCGAGTAAGTGGATGCGGGTCTTGAACCCAGACTTTCGAGTCAAAAATCTGTATGTAGTGACCCCTTTATGAGGACCCTGCAACCCCTTCATGAATCTATAATAAGAATATGTTAACTAATCCTATTTGATCACAAGAATATCAGACTTAATAAATTTGTATTATACCATGTTATATACTGTACATACGCATATTTGTTCACATTATTGTGACACATGAACTTGTGATGCTGTTGTTTTTTTTTTCTCTCACATCCAGATGAATTATCCTTACACGTGTACATTCTCGGAATCATTGCTAATGTTTTTAAATGTGTAGACTAATGTTATGACGATTTATTTTAGTCTTCCATACATTGCTTTAAGCTTTTATGCGAACATCGCCATGATTAAGCATGTTTACGAAGGTGCGGCTGTTAATAAACGCATAAATCAACTGAAAACAAATTCAGCTTGCATTGCGAAAATAATGAGACTTGTCTGAATCATGTGGTAAAAAAGGAAAATATTGTTTAAAAGGAAGCGTTGTTTCATTTTCAAACATGAATCGCAATATGTCTTGAAATACCGTTGGGGTTAAAAAGGATAAAAGGTTTCTAATGAAAATAATCGGGGACAGGATGTGAGATAGAATTTAATCCTTCATTCATTTAGTGTATCCCTGCTTTTCACAAATAATAAAAATCATAAATTTTGATCGCCTTAAAATTGTTCACATACTTAGGGTATAAGTCCGTCAGTTAACCGATAGATACTTTCTAAACTGTTATTTTATATGCCATGAAACATAACTGTTTGACCGATTTGACCAACACCTTTATCACAAAGCAATTTATAAGCAACTTCTAATTACAACCTCAGCCACTTGGCCAGAGAGGGTATATATCATTTGATACGTTCAAAACGTGCCTAGTCGAAATAACGGTTTTAGATCCTAGGTCTCTTTGGTCCAAATCCGTTTCAGAACATTTAGAGGCGATCTAGCGACGTCCGTCCGTCCGTCTGTCTGGCTGGCTGGTGCGCACAATAACTCTCGAAGGGAGTATTCGATTTGGTCCAAACTTGGTACATCGTAATATTTTTGCGACAATGCTAGGTCTGGGGCGAAGATGGACAATATCGGTCCACTCTATCAAGTACCTCCCCCACAATGGGTCAACATTATAATTAGGTACAACTCTTATAAAATGTGATGTAAGAGACCGATTGTCTTCAAATTTCACCCAATATATATTTATGAACCCAAGATCCGTTGTGAAGATGAGATATATCGGTCTTCTCCTTCTTGTACCTCCCCCACAAAAGGCAAAAATATATATTTTTTCTGCACAGAATAGGGAAGCAAAAAACCAATTTTGCTCCAACTTTGCAAATCCTAATATTTTTGTCAGTGCTAGGTCTGGGGCGAAGATGGACAATATCGGTCCACTATATCAGTACCTCCCCAACAAATGTTCAAAATTTTGAATAATTATAACTCTTATAAAATGTGATGTAAGAGTCCGATTGTCTTCAAGTTTCAAATATCTCAATATTTTTATGAAACCAAGATCTGGTATAAAGATGGAGTACGTCGGTATTAAGATGGAGTACATGGTACCTCCCCCACAAAAGCTCGAAATGTTGAATATCCATTAAGCTCATAAAATGCGAAATTAACATCCGATTCCATTTCGACGTGGCACACCATTGAGGATTAAAAGTTTGAATAATCATAAAAGAAGTCAAAATATTTTTAAATAATCGAACATTGGCTGAGGGTATACATCTGTCGGCAAAACCGACCGATACTTTTTTAATTTTTTTGGCTATTTTAGTGTGAATATACTTTGTAAGGGCTCCCATATATATTTAAGAAATTGGTGGTAAACACGAATTCTGGATCATAGTGCAATGAAAAAAAAAATAGCAATACCAAATAATGGGATTTCTAACCAATTCTTGCAGTCATGGTTACATACAAATAAATCTACTAATCCCTAATTTTTGTAAGGGCATATAACCCAAAATAGCATGTTATTTTTTGTCACTAGAAGTCGACAAATAAGTAGAAAAAATTTTTATTATTTTTATTTGAAGAATCAAGCAGAATTGAAATCAAAGTCTATTAATTTTAGAACACTACACACTGCTCCCGTATTTTGCAGTAAAAACTATTATGGATATTCATTATCCATATTAGGCTCATGAAATGTTTTTCTATCAATAAGCTTGAACATTTTACTAAAGACAACTCTTCTAGATATTTCACTATTACATAACTAATCTTCCACATTTTTCTCAATTCTAACAAAAAAAAAAAAAATAAATAAATAAATAATAAAATAAAAAAAAAACTACAGATACACACCCTTTATTATAAAAAGAACATTCGCGGTCTATCGATTTTTTTCTCTCCTTATGTCCACTGTACTCTCGACAACTCTCAAATATGGCACACACTGAACATACTCTGTGAGATAAGATAAAATTGTACTTAAGAGAGTATGCGAATGAATAAACAAGACTCTCTACGTCAGCTGAGTATGACAGCAACAACAACAATTAACTGCACTTGTCAGAGTTCAGTTCAGTGTTACTTCAATGAAATAAACAAACGGTCGCTGTTGGAAATGATTCAGTGGAATTTAATTGGCAAAACAAATAATTTATCGTAAAATTGAATCGAAATCAACAACAATACTAAAAAGCTGCGTGTGCCAATACTTTTTTAATAAAAAATGCAAGTGTTTTGAATGAAAACAGAGCTAAAAACGAAAGAATTAATAAACCCATTGTGAAGTTGTTTAGTGCGGTGGAGTTTTTCAGTACAAATATTTCTGTATGGTTTAATTTGTTTACAATTATATATCGATTTAAACCATCTACATTCTGTGTATCCGAATTTAATGAACATTACCACTGAATTCATTTGTGAAAATTTATTTATTTGAGTTGTAGAAATAATTTGTTTGTGAACATGAATCGAAACAAAAACATTTCAACAATTTTGTTTTATTTTATTGTTTACCACCCTCTACTTGTGCTATACAAATTCTATACATTGCCATGCTCATTGTATTTGCCCACCACCACCACCCCTTTTCAACAGATTGCGAAAAGAGCGCATGGTTGTGCGCAGTGTTGCCATATTAGTGTTATATTGTTTGATAAAAGAGAGTCGGTGTATTTATTAACAGGGTGTTGCAAATGGAAATACTATAAGCAATTTGTATGGTAAAAGGTGCATTTATAACCAGGAAGGAAAAGTCAAAAGTCGGGCGGGCCTACACCAACTATGCGTATTTAGTAGAGCTCCCGTAACAAAAGGATTTATTTTGGGAATTTATTTGAAGTATATAATACCATCTATCAACCTTTGTCTTTAGAGCAGTTATAATTTGGTTTCAGAGGGAACTAATATATGGGAGTCATATCTAATTCTGAATCGATTCTCACTAAATTTGACTTTGAAAAAATATATCGGAGTCGAGGTCCACCAAATCAAAACATTCGTGATGCCATGATATTAGTCATTATTTGCACAATAAACCTGAAAGCGGATTAAGGATATATATGGGAGCTATATCCAAATCTGAGCCGATCTCGATAAAATTTGGGAAAAGTATTTCCGAACTTTATAAGATATATGGTATCAGATATGATGTCAGGGACCTTAAGGCCAAATAAATTGAAACTTAAATATGGGAAATATGGCTATATCTGAACCGATTTTCCTTAAATTTAATGTACTTTCTTCTAGACTGAATTCGGTCGGATGTGCCAAAATTCAGGTCATTTGGGCTGATATTGGCCATTTGGTGCACAATTAACCCGAAATCGATTAAAATTATATATGGGAGCTATATCTTATCTTGAACCTAATCTAACCAAGTTCAATAGGGTTCGTCCTAGGACCAAAAAATATTGTTTGTAAAATTTCATTTAAATCAGATAATAATTTTTTTTCACAAAAATGCATGGACAGATGGACTGACATGCATTAATCGACTCACACTGAATGGATGAAGCTAGAATTTCGAAAGATTGGATAAGGGATAATCTTGTATTGGAGTTGCATGATAAGTCTGGGTATTGATAAATTGTGCTAGAGGGTAACGGAAAGCTCTCAATGGTACTAAAAAGGGTACCATTTGTGTTAGCTGAAAGGTTAGAGCTAAAATTCTGAAATTTTGAAAGCGGGGTTCACTGGGGGTCAAAGGGCTTAAGGACATAAGTACAATTAATGTACAAAAAGTACTGAATTGTACTAAATTTGGAATATAATGTAGGAAATTATCTAGAATTGTGCATTTTTGTATTCGGATCAGTATGAGTGTATAACTGTTAGATAAGGAGATGGATTTATAAATGTGAAGTCAATTTTGGGATCGGTAGGCATTCTTTAGCAATGAACAATTCATTCAGTCCCAACCCGATTATATCCTCATTTTTCATTCAACATTTTGAATACACCCTGTACTCATTACAATACAACGTGTTGATAACGAATAAAGCCGGTAGTTTGTGAATCTCTTCTCAAACAATAACCAATTTCTCTTTTAAAAGAGAGCCTATGCATTGAGTGCCGAGAGCGCCTAACTATATGCTTTTCCAACCCAATCAACTGGGTACAGTATTCAGTTTTGTTTGAGATTTCTTAAAATTCGTTACACTAACCGGCATTTTCACCAAAAGAAAATCAAGGAATTGTTGTTGTATTTATATACATAACCCAGAGAATTGAAGTGGGAACAGTTATTATTTGAGTCGCTGTGTGCGTATGTGTTTGTATTTTATTCGACAAGGAGTGTTAGGTTAGGTCAAGTGTTTACTAGTAATTTTTGGTGAATAAATTCCCTAGAAATATATAAAAGCAATGTTAAATAATTGAAAAGTATTTTGGCAAAGTTCAATGGTAGACGTAATGGTGATGGTGATACAATAAGCAATGACAAAAACAACAACAACATAACTACTTGTCACTGAATTGTTGTTGGTAATGGAAGTACCATTAGCTGAAATACGTAAAAATTTCTTGTAGGGTTTCATTATTATGTTTTTGAATTAGTTGCGGCATAACAGAAATTCGAAAGAAAAAAGGAAAAGCAATACCTTAGTTTTGCAAAGAAAAAGAATTGTAAAACGTAGTACGTTTTGGTGGTGATATCAAGTCTTGCAGTACGGCTGATGGTCAAATTGATGTTACTCGGAAAATTCTAGCATGGATTTTATATTTGAATGTTTCTACACGGATACTTTGGATAAAATCAGCCGCAATGGCCTTCAGGATCGTTCATCCCGACGAGATGTTTTGGACCATTTGAATGCCATCATTGGTGGCTGTAGTGATGGTAAATTTAATATGTGAAATTTTGACATGATTAAAAATAATAATGGTTGTTTTTTTTTTTTTTTTTTTTTTTGAAGGTCAAAATATGCACACCGAGGAGGTGGCCCGTATTGCTGTACTCTCTGCTGTCCGTTATCATCGCGAGCAAAAGGACGCAAATGGAGATGTAAGGATACTACCGTCTTCATTATTACTTTTTTCATTTCATTATATCACTTGTGTGTTAGTGATTATCAGAAACCCAATTTTTCTAACACGAAATTGTGCTCCACAAACGTTACTTAATCTATTATATTGTCTAAGTTTAATATAGCCTTAACTTACAATTCTTGTTAAAATTTGTGGAAATTATACTGACAGAAGTTTAGTCACATTTTCAGTTTGCTAAAAGAGGCGTTAGAGATTGGGTTTGGGATGTGTCAAGTTTGAGATAAATTGAATTCATATGATATTTTGAAGATATTGACTCTTTTGGAGGAGGTGCACAATAGTGCGACATAATCCATCCTTGACGGGTACAACTTTAGTAAAATTACAACGGTGGTGTAAATTTAAAACAAAACTGCGGGAATTATGGGTAGTAGTTAGTAGACAATTTATGTTCGTGAAACAAATCGCCACGTCAATTTTCAAGCATGTAATTGTAGATTTTTGGTGTTTTTTATACAAACTAAGAAGAATTCAATGATTTACATGTTTTTATCGATAGAATTTGACTTGTTTTTGATCTCTACGGTCCAAAATTTTGCGGCAATAGATCACAGCTTTTATCAGTTGCGATTTGTGTGTTTAGTATGCCAAAATTTAATGAGTATTGGACTGGGTCCTCATGTCATTATTTTACTACTACCTATTCTGATCTCAGATTTAGTCAACGTTGTTCCTTTTCTTTTCTATGAGAAAAATTATTTCCTTTGAAAATTTTGACCGTATGCAAGCAGGTACCATCGCTGAACCATCGCTGAACTCAAACTAATTTTTTATAATAATACAGGGTGAGATAAAAAAACTGCAATAAAGTAAAATGCCATAAAATGTCCGATATAGTATAAAATTTTAGAATAACTTTAGATTTGTTCGAATTGGTCACATTTGGCACGAATTATGGCCTTCAAACGGTCAATGAAACAGTCACACGTCAGATGAACAAAACTGCAAACAATTTCAGACTGCTGTAATTTCTAAGTCACTCGTCCGACAGCTGTTAAAATTATTCCAGTGATAGCTCATTATATTGTTAACAAGCGTACAGATAAACATCTTGGTGAGAATTTTCCAGAAAAAAAGTTACTCGTGATGGAATTCAAGCGTGATAGTGTGATTTCTTTATATTTTGATGGAACACCACAAGAGGCTATCGGTAGAGCACTTCAGCACTTAAATGTGAATAAATCTTTTGTGTCTCGTACCATCGTTCGTTACCGCGGCTTAATTGAAACCCCCTTCGAGGTGGCCGAAAAATGGCTCGTGATCTGAACATATCGCAATATTCCATTCGGCAAATGTTGAAAAATTAACTCGGGGTAAAGCCATTGCAATTTGCTTCGCGTGGCCGAAAGTGGTGAACTGGCGAATTTGGTTTTTCCGATGAGAAAACAAACAAAATGATCGTGTTTACTTGCCAAAGAGGTCAGATGTAAATGTGAACCTTCGGTTGGCCACCAGAACTCAAACACCGGCCATGGTGATGGTATGGGCCGCCATAACAGCCGATGGACGCTTTTCGCGCTTATAAATGGACCGTGGCATCAGAATAAATGCCGAATATTATCGCGAATATATTCTGGAGGGTGTATAAAAGCCTTGGGCACGCAAACATTTTGGCCGCAGACCTTGGACATTCCAACAGGACTCAGCACCATCGCATTCAGCTCGCGCCAACAAACTCACCGGATACCAATCCGTTGGACTGTTGTGTCTGGAGTATTTTGGAAAGCAAGGTTGGCACTAAAAAATACCAAAGTGTCGATCTCTCAAGCAAACTCAAATAGTCTTCAAACAAAAAAGTCGATAATGAAAATGTCGATTGCCTCGGGTTGTCCCGGGAAGAATGTTTCTTAAAATATACGCTTAGGAGGTGAAAAGAAAATAGTTGTTGAAAAAACGATTGTAACTCATTGCAGCTCAGGCTGACTTCGAAAAGATTTTTTAAAGTCCACCACTAAAAATTAGACTGCTTTCGAAAAGTTTTCTTAAAAATACATGCTTATATCTCAGGCAGACCTGCATCTCAGAATTTTTTTGATGGTTACGGGGCTCAGGATGCTCTCGGGTTTTTAAAATCCAAGATTGTTCTCAAGCAATCATCCAAACATTACAGCTCGGGCTGTTCTGTTAAAGTCTCTTAAAAATATGCGATTAAATCTGTAGCTCTTCTCGAAAAGTTTCCATTTAAAATTTACAATTACATCTCAGATAGTGTTCAAAGTGTAAATCTAGATTATTGTTCGAATATTTTTCGAAATGGATTCATAAAAGCTTCAAGAATATTGCTCAATTTTAAAACTTTCCTTTTATAGCTCAACTAATTCTTGAAAAATATTCATATTCTCGACACATTTGTATTCTTCATAAAAACCTCAAAACTGTAGATAGATGACTTTTGTCTTTAAAATATATAAATCATAAGAAACATCGACACTTTATAGAGAATTTTTATGACCCTAAAAAACAAAATCTCTTAAGAAACTTTTAAAAGCCTCTAAAATAAGATTGTTCAAGTATCCTCCCTAAGCTAAATATATTCGAAGGATTTCTGTAGGGTTACTAAAGATCTTTTCTTAATGGACTTCTATAGACTTTTTATGAGATTAATATGCAAAAATAAATCCACAAATGTACGACTCTATAAGTATTTTAAAAATTAAATACATTCCTAAAGACTTTGAAGAAAAAAATGTCTGCAATCGAAAATTTATTTTATTTGTAAAATTATTTTTAAGGATGTAAATCTTGGTACCAACTGAAAAAAAAATTCCATAGTTAGTTTGTTTTAGTAAATTTTCTAGGACTTATACTTTTTTACTACTTGATAAGCCCAATTATGGTATCACATAAAAGTATGAATTATGCTTTTTCCACACGAGTGCCTTGTGCATCAGGGGTAGAAAATCATCCTTAATATTTTCTTCAATATAAGGCTTAGGTTTCAACTTTTTTTACACAGCATCCTTACCAATTTTCTCAATTTTCCATCGCACAATTTTCTTCCTAATTATACTTTTACCCACAAATTTCTCAACATTTCCATAATCAAAATTTATATTTTCCAATTAATCCAATTAACACACGCACACCAACGAAATAAATTGCTCCCAAACTCTGGTATTTATTCGACTTAGCCAACACCATAATCTATGTTCTAATTTTGCAACCAAAAACCTATTTGACTTTTCTTTTTCTTCTTCTTCCAATTTACAGGTCTGTTTAATGGGCAAATACCATAACATCTTGTATATTGCCTTGCGTACTTGTTGGGATTGGGGTGTTCGAGATTCTGCGGTTGTTGTGGTCTTGCTGGGTAAGTATGACTAGAGTAGCTTAGCGTAGATAGAGAGTGAGAGAGGGGGAGAGCGAGAGCATTGGGCGGGTTGTGGACGTGGATGCAAGGTGTAAACATATTATCGTTTTGTTTGTATTCGTTTTAATACAAATTATATGAATCGCCATGGCAGAAAATAAACTATTTAAACATGATTATCGTTTTGTGTGTGTGTGTATGTTTACTAACATCTGGGCGTTGCGTTACGTCTGTGTGTGTCTATTTGCTTGGTGTGTTTAATGGTTGAATATAAATTATGTTGCAATTAGAAGTGCCCGCCTGAAACGGAGGGGGGGAGGGTGTAGAATTAAATGCCCAAAATTATTAAGGCCGAATGAGATTTTCAGATATTTTATTTGAAAATAAGTCATATTAGTTTATTCTATTTTATGAAAATTTCTAATATTTCTTATGAATACTGAAGACTTTTTAAAGTTTTCATCCCAAATATTTAATTTCAATCTTTAGTATTTTTAGTTGGTAATGCCACGTCGTAATTTCATTTTGCAAATCGTCATATTAACAACAATGTTGTTGCAGTTGCAAAATTTGTCGTTCTGGCATTACCATTGTTTCGCACTTCGTGCAACAAGTTTAAGTAGAAACTTAAATGTTTTCCATGTTTATGCCTCTGCAGTGTAGCAGCAATCCAAGCAAACAACTGCAGCTCGGTTGGTGTAGTTTTGCTGTGTTTTACAGTTCTTCAATATGGCACTTGAAAGCCAACGCAACGCAAATCATTGAAGCGAATATGGAAGCACTGCTTTTAGAAAGGTCTAAATTTGTTATGCATCAGTGAATATTTTGATAATCATCGGATTTTCATGCTATGCCCCACTGAATGGATATTAAATTTTGAAATTTTATTTAATAAAAATTATGAAATGTAATAAAAAAGAAACAATTTCATAAGAATTTCAGATTATGTTTAAGAAATTTTATAATCTTAAATATTTTATTGCAGGGCATTCATTACTTTGCCTTTCCATTAAATCATTTGTACGATTATTCAACTCTTCCCTCTTATGAATACTAAAATAGCTAAGTAGCAAATTTGCTTTATTTGTAACATAATTTATTTAAATCATGAAGAATACACTCACACACACTCCCAAGCGTATACATGTTACTCCTGCAATTCGCACGTATACGCCACACTATACCCCCAATGAATTAACAATCATCATACGCAATGTTGCACCACCTCTGAAATTAACACAATTTATTACACTGGCATTGTTTCTGAGCTCTTTGTACCACACAACATATGGTTTCATATGTTCCGCAAAGAAAGAAAGAAAGAAGGATTAAGCAAACATTGCCATTAATTTACACTTATCCTTATTTCATTATTATATTTTGTAAATGTTTTTTTCTTCTTTCATTCTCCATTACTCTTTTTCGTGATTTCATTCTTTTTCAGAGGAAATTTATGCATGCGAGAAGACATTCGAACGAATATTCTTGGGTGCCTTGTTTGGTCCCAATGCACCACATTTCATTGCCGGATGGCGTAGCGATTTTCGAGATCAGGTAAAGCGGCTTATATCAATGTTAAAAAGTATTAACAAGAAGTAGTTAAAGAAAATGAAACCCAAGAAAGGGGTGGGAGGAATGGGGAATTTAAATGATGTTATTTGTTTCTTTTTTTCAATTGTTGAATGTTTGTGTGTTTACATAAATGATTGAAATGAAAACCAGTTATTAATGGCCAAAACCCCAAATTATTTGTTGCGATTGCGGAAAAGTTTATGTGGTCAACGTTTTCGTATTGCCCCCATATAAAGGTACCTCCCAATATTCGCCATTTTTATGAATTTATCCACATTTATCTAGGAAATTGTTCCAAATTTCCTATTAGAAATTGATCTACATATGGTGAAAAAACATTCTTAATTTAGGTCTTCGTTTTCGTGTAGTGCCCCCATAAATAAAGCGCCCATTTTTTCACGAAATAAGGAATTGGCAATGGGTTGAACATCTGGTGGCAGGACATTGTAAATATAGGTATAAGTTTTGCTATAGCGACCATATAACGGTACCTTCACACATTCGATATTTCTACAACTTATGTCACATTTTTTCGGACTTGAAGTTCATCACATAGTCCCTATTTGTCCACGGTTTCCACATAACGATACAAACCAATATTCGATGTTTTGATGATCTTAGCAAAATTTTTCATCGGAATTGTTTCAAATTTGGTGTTTTAGACTCGATATTTATATTCTAAAATATTATTTTTATCAAATGGTGGAGTGTATTCAAAATTCATGCCGGCAAAACGTAATGTTTTCATTTGTTTTCTCTTGTATAATTAATATTTGAGAAGGCTGAAGTATAAAATAAAATGAATCGTATATAGGAGCTATAATTCTGAATGGATTTTGCCTTTTTTCCACCTGGTAGACTTTATTGTAGTCGAAACTCGCTTGGTCCAAATTTTCATTTATTTTTGCAAACTTTGCATGGTTTCTCCATTTTTTATCTTACAATTTTAGTGAAATATATATATGGGAGCTGTATTTATATTTGAACCGATTTCAACAAATTTGACAAAGTTTTTCTTTAGGTTGTATCCGAAATTTTGGGAGAGAGAGTCTATATTTTCCGTGTAGACATATTTAATTTTATACAAGTATTTTAATGTCCCAAGTTGAAATGCAGATGTACACTTCGCTTAATAAGGTTTTCTAACGAATTAGTAATTTGAACCGTTTATTCCGGATGTACCAGATGTTAATAAACATGTGTGACCCAACATCAGACTCCATCCGGTACACAAAATTTGACTTTGTTCATTCTATTCGTGTTGGCCATTTGTGTGCGAAGTACATATTGGGCCGGCATATCTCTTCTATAGTGGGGATATTCCATATTTTATGAGATTTATTCAAAACGAGGTTCATTTTCCACCATTCATGTAATATTGGCCGAAATATTGAGATGCTCAAAATTGACTAAAATCGAATTTATTTGTATCCTATATCAAAGAAATGGACGGAAGAAAACAGCAACACTAGCAGAAATGGTTCGAAAAGTAAAGAATCGACTTGATCAAAACCCACGTCGCAGTGACCGAAAAATGGTTCGTGATCTGAACAGATCGCAATATTCCATGCGGCAAATATTGAAAAAAGAGCCATTGAAATTCCGAAAATACACCACAATAGAAAGAAAATAGACTCAAAAGAGTAGCTCCGCTTGGCCGAAAGTGGTAAACTGCCGAATTTGGTTTTCTCCGATGAGAAAACATTCGATGTCCAGCAGTTTGTAAACAAACAAATTGATCGCGTTTACTTGCCAAAGAGGTCAGCTGAAAATGTGCACCTTCGGTTGGCCATCAGAACTCAAGCGCCAGCCATGACGATGGTTTGGGCCGCCATAACAGCTAATGGTCGCTCTAAGCTCGTATTATTCGACCGTAGCATCAAAATAAATGCCGAATATTATCGCCAAAATATTCTGGAGCGTGTATTAAAGACTTGGGCACGCAAACATTTTGGTCGCAGACTTTGGACATTCTGACAGGACTCAGCACCATCGCACTCAGCAGGCGCCACCCAAGAACGGTTACATGATGAGGTTCCTCGCTTCACTTCCAGCGCACAATGACCACCAAAATCTCCGGATACCAATTCGTTGGACTATTCTGTCTGAAGTATTTTGGAAAGCAAGGTTGGCACTAAAAAGTGTCGATCACATCAAGCAAGCGCTTCGCCGGGAATGGGCCACAATACTGCAGAGCAACATTCAGGCATAATTCGTGCCAAAGGTGACCAATTCGAACAAATCTAAATTTATTCTAAAATTTGATGCTATTTCCGACATTTTTTGCTTTCATTCACTAAAATGTAAAAATTATGGCGTTTGATTTTGTTTCAGTTTTTATACCCTACACCACAAGTTGGTCAGGGTATTATGTCTTTGTGCATTTGTTTGTAACAGGCATAAAAAAACGAGATAGACCCATAGTTCCCTTTGATGATCTGCATAGAATCACATTCTGAATCGATTTATGCATGTCCGTCAGTCTGTCCATGTATTTTTGTAAACAAAGTACAGGTCGCATTTATTGCCCGATCCAGATGAAATTTTGCAAAGATCTTGTGTTTGGCGCAAGGACGAACCCTATTGAAATTGGAGATAATCGGTCGAAATTTAGATATAGCTCCCACATATATCTTCGTCCGATTTACATTTTATTGTGCACCAAACCTGTAATATCAGGCCGAATTGTATGGAATTTTGCTTATACACCCAAATTAGGCTTGAAAATATGTATGGCAAATTTGATCGAAATCGGTTCAGATATAGCTATAGCTCCCATATATATTGTTCATCCGATTTGTTATTTTTGTCCACCGCCGCCGTAATATGCACTATGCAACAACAATATTTGGGGAAATATATCAAATACAGCTCAGAAATACATTTGCTAAATTTTATCGAGGTCGGTTCAGATTTGGATATAGCTCCCATATATAACTTCGTCCGATTTACCTTTTATTGTGCACCAAACGTCTAATATTTGTCCAAATGGGATGGAATTTGGCACTTACGACCGAAGCTAGTATGTCAAATTTGGTGAAGATCGGTTCAGATATAGCTATAGCTTCCATATATATTATTCATCCGATTTGTTATATTTGTTACCCACAACCGTAATATGCACTTCGTAACAACGATATTCAGGGAAATATATCAAATACAGCTCAGAAATATCTTTGCCAAATTTTATCGAGATCGGTTCCGATTTGGATATAGCTCCCAAATATATTTTTATCTGATTTCCGAATTTAAAAGATACAAATGCTTCGGCATATTTAGTCCTTTGAACTTTAAATTATAATTATAATCATAGCGTGTATGATTGAATTCTTCCATAAAATTTTTAATTGTTATGTGGAGTTCTACTTAATTAGCAAAGTGGTGTAGGGTATCATAAAGTCGGCCCCGCCCGACTTTAAGACTTTCTTTACTGGTTTTTATCTCATCCTGTATGTAGTTTATATACCCTCCATCATTTGTGGAGGGTATAATTTAATAAATAATAGTTATACGCTATGGGAAACCTTATTTCTTACTAATATTTTTATGGATATATGTGTTGTTCTTGTTTTTTTATTAATATGAATGATAAATAGGTGCGAGTTATTTCGGTACTAACATATTTTCTTCTTATTCTTATTGACTTTATCCCCCATTATGTTGGACTACTTGTCTGCCCATGTGTGACTTTACCGCCTGCCTGCCTGCCGGCAATATGCCAACAAAGGATGAAAACACCAGGGCCATGGTCTATTTTTTACATCATGCAACAAGTCTTGATATGACACTGCCCTGTTGGATAGCACGTTACGAACAGGAACGTATGGTCAAGTAAGTATGTCTTTTGTTGTTTCTTTTTTGGTCAGATTTTGACCATCTTTGAGGCTTGTGGAGACAGCTAGTTTATTAGAAAAAAGATTTTTTTTTTTTTTGGTAGAAATTAAATTCATATAATTTATTGGGTTCTTTTTAAAGAATTTAAAAGTAAAGTTAATTTACATTTGCTTATAAAAATGGAATGTGCGTATGAGTTATATATTAATTTAAAACGAATTGATAAATAATTTAAATGAGGCAGTGCTATTTTTTTGCTGTAGACGTTTAAGGAGATCTTTGTATCTGCTTCTATTGACGAATAAATACATATTTAAAGTGTTGATGCGAGAAGTTTAAACTAAAGCTCCTTAAATACCTCCAAAATGTAGTGTATAAAGCCAACACTTTGTGTTCTTAATTTAATGAGCGCCCACATTAAAGGACATTTCAGGACACCAGTCTCCTTTATTATTCATTCCAGTAACATAATTATGTTAATGGTATTTATGTCAAGAGAAAAATTGCGTGTTTGGCGTTTCTTGCCAAAAAGAAAAAATGCTGTCTCTTTTTTTTCGACATGCCGTTCTCGATGTCTCCAAAAACTTACCAACTTCCAGTTAGCTAACATATAAAGGCATTCATTTTAATTAAATAAATGTAAGGTAACAACAAAATACATTGTTGTTATATTCTTTGTGTATTTTTTGTTTGTTATGTGGTGGTTGTTGTTTTATGGTTCAGATTTTTTGTTGCGTTGTTGATACAAAAACACACATTCATTTGAACATGCATACATACACGCTCTCACACACACACACATATAATTTAATAAACACTTGTGTGCTGTCGCTGCTGCTTCCTTGACAACCACATCTACAGAATTTTTCTTGTTCATACTGTCATCTTTGACATTTTTACTTGTCTTGTAATAAGAAATGACACCAAACGCAGAAAAAAATGACATTAACTTTAATTCCATGAAGAGGCTTACAATGTGTCAAGGAGTAAGAAAAAGTTTAAAGAGAATCCTTGTGTGAGTTAAGCAAAAAAGTTTAATTTAAAAAATAGAAACAAGAAATTTAAGGGCTTGACAAAAGTCAGCTGGTAACCTGCATCCTTTAAGATATTCTGCTTATTTGTGCCCTGAATATCGTTGTTACGGAGTGCATATTACGGCTGTGGGTAACAAATATAACAAATCCGATGAATAGTATATATGGGAGCTATATCTATATCTGAACCGATCTTCACCAAATTTGACATACTAGCTTCTAGATTCAATTCGGTCGTAAGTGCCAAATTTCATTCAATTTGGGCAAATATTAGACGTTTGGTGCACAATCAACGGTAAATCGGACGAAGATATATATGGGAGCTATATCTAAATTTTGACCGATTATCTCCAATTTCTATAGGGTTTGTCCTTGGGCCAAACAAATGATTTGTGCGAACTGCACTTTCTTTACAAAAATACATGGACAGACGGACGGACGGACATGCATAAATCGACTCAGAATGCGATTCTTTGCAGATCATCAAAAGGAACTAAGGGTCTATCTCGTTTCCTTTAGCCTGTTACAAATAAATGCACAAAGACATAATACCCTGACCACCTTGTGGTGTAGGGTATAAAAAATCGAATTACAAATAATAGAATTCGAATTACAAATGGAATAATTTGAATTTAAAACAAATAATTCAAATTACAATTTTAAATAATTTTCGAATTACAATTCAGATTCAGAAACTTGAATATTATGAATTACAAATTTATTGGTGCAAATTATATGTAAAAAGTTTTAAACAGCCTCTGTCAGCTAGTCCATTGATACTCGCAGGTATCTACCGAGACTCTCTTAGCTTACCTCAAGAGATTCAGCTTGTCTTTAGAGCCAGATTTTAATTCGTCTTTAAAGCTCGTCTCTAGAGCCAGCCTTTAGCTCGTCTCTAGAGCTAGCCTTCAGTTCGTCTTTAAAGCTCGTCTCAAGAGCCAGCCTTCAGCTCGTCTCTCGGATCGGTTTCACAACTTAGACTCTCTTTCGCTCGACTGTAAAGAATCAATTTAATTCGTCTGTAAAGACTCCCTTTCGCTCGTCTGTAAAGGCTCAACTTCGTTCGGGAAGACGATCTGGCTTCAGTTTGTCTAGGGAGAGACTATTTGGCTTAAGTTTTTCTGGAGAGAGACTATCAGACTTCGGTTTGTCTAGGGAGAGACTATTTGGCTTAAGTTTTTCTGGAGAGAGACTATCAGCCTTTAGCTTGTCTCTAGAGCCAGCCTTCAGTTCGTCTTTAAAGCTCGTCTCTAGAGCCAGCCTTCAACTCGTCTCTCGGTTCGGTTTCACAACTTAGACTCTCTTTCGCTCGACTGTTAAGAATCAATTTAATTCGTCTGTAAAGACTCCCTTTCGCTCGTCTGTGAAGGCTCAACTTCGTTCGGGAAGACGATCTGGCTTCAGTTTGTCTAGGGAGAGACTATTTGGCTTCGGTTTTTTCTGGAGGGAGACTATCAGACTTCATTTTGTCTAGGGAGAGACTATTTGGCTTAAGTTTTTCTGGAGAGAGACTATCAGACTTCGGTTTGTCCAAAGAGAGAGACTATCTGGCTTATTTTTGTAGTGACAACCTGGCTTCAATTTATCTAGTGAGAGACGACTGACTTCAGTTTGTCTAGAAAGAGAGACTATCTGCCTTCTTTTTGACAAGAGAGTAAGAACCTGGCTTCCGTGTCGGCTGTTATATAAAGACAAACTCCGACTCGTATAAAAAGGCTCTTTTCGCCACGTCCATATAGACAGTACCAAGCGACTAATGACTAAAAGTTTGTTTCAGACTCTACAGAGTCTCCTTTTATCTCTTCCGGAGAAACTTGTCTGTCCAGAGTCGTCCAGAGTTACTTCCATAAGCTCATCTGTAAACACTCTACTCTATCTTATTTAAAGGAGGGACTATCTCTACTCCTATTCAAAAATGATTTGAATTAGATTCTTTGAAAAAAGCCTCAGAAACATTTAGATCTTATTTAAGTATAAAAAAAGTCCCAAAAAATCCTTGTTCTTATATTTTCGTCTTGTTAAACTGTCTCCATCACTTAGAGAATATTAACAAACCTACCGCAGACAAACGAGAAGACAAAGAAGATTTCCAAGAGCTACTTGTTAACATTAAAAGTACTTTAAGTGGCATATTTTAAAGTAACTGTATTTGTAAATTGTGTACAAAAAAAAAAAAAAATAGGTTTTAATGTTCAGACATTTTCCCCCTCTTCCCCCTTCACAAAAATATGACTGAAATTGCATTGGGGAATTGACGGAGTCTCGGTTCCCACAAACATGAATCTGGAATATTTTTCTTCTGTATCAATTTGAAATGTGAAGAGAATGGGATAGAAGGGCTATTATTACTTGGCTATTGTTCTCTGTATTCTGAGTGTGGGCGTGTATGAGCACTCATGAACACACACACACACACACAAACTCACTCCTCTCACAAATGCCTGCCAACTTATCAAATGATTTGTAGACAAATTCTTAATAGAATTTAAATTACATTTTACAGTTTCGTTTCGTTGCGTTTCTTTGGTTTGCCTGGCATCAAGCCTCCAGGGAATAAGTTTTTTTTTTTTTTTTTTGGAATTTATTGTATTTTCTGAGAACAATTTATATTCGCAAATAGCAGTTAGTTCGTCTCGTTGTGCAAAGTAGCGTGTAATATATGATCGAGGGTGTGATGGAAAGATGTTAAATATGTTTTTGCGTTGCCTTATCTCTGCAGCAGAATGCCTTAATTCAATTGCAAGATTTTATTTCTAAAGAAATTTTGTTTAAACAATAAACACGATGTGAAATCTTTGTTTTTTTTTTCTGGTGCTCATGAGGGGTGATGCAGATGGAATACATTAACTTAAGACAGATTGTTGTTCGGAATTATCCAGGGGAGGATAACAGAAAGTTCGGTTGTGTTTTAATGCAGACAGAATTGAGTGAAATCTTTGTAAATCGTTTAATGGCATTTGGTAATGTTTTGACAGGAGGTGGTTGTGGGAGAGTATGTTTTTGTTGGAAATTTTTACTAAGTACCTAGGATAATTCCATTTGAAAGTGGAAATATGGCCGCTCAATACAGTCGGGTTTACTATAAAGTATATTCCAGATATAGATTCAACTTCTTTAAACTTAATCGAAACCTGATCGTTCAAATAAAAATTAGGCATATACAGGGTCAGATGAAAAAAACTGCAACCAACTTCAGACTGCTGTCATTTCTAAGCCACTCGCCCGACAGCTGTTAAAATTATTCCAGTGACAGCTCATTATATTGTTTACAAGCGAAATAAAGCATTTTGGTGAGAATTTTCCAGATAAAAAAGTTATTCGTGATGGAATTCAAGCGTGATAGTGTGATCTATTCATGTTTGGCTGCAAAACCACAAGTGGCTATCCTTAGAGCACTCCAGCATTTAAATGTGAAAAAATCTTTTGTGTCTTGTACCATTGCTCGTTACCGTGATACTGGTAGCGTAGCCCGACGTCAAGGAAGTGGACGGAAGAAAACAGCAACATCAACAGAAATGGTTCGAAAAATAAAGAAGCGACTAAATCGAAGCCCGCGTCGCATGACTCGTGAGCTGAACATATCGCAATATTCCATTCGGCAAATATTGAAAAATGATGGAATGATGAAAAATGGTAAAGCCATTGAAATTTCAAAAAGTGCAAGAACTTACACCGCAACAGAAAGAAAATAGACTCAAAAGAGCTAAAGAGTTGCTTCGAAAGTGGTGAACTGCCGTATTTGGTTTTCTCCGATAAGAAAACATTCGTTGTCCAGCAGTTTGTAAACAAAGAGATCAGATGAAAATGTGCCCCTTCGGTTGGCCACCAGAACTCAAGCGCAGGCCATTGTAATGGTGTGGGCCGTCGTAATGGCCGATTGGAGGCTCTCCGCTCGTATTAATCGACCGTGCCATCAGAATAAATGTCGAATATTATCGCGAAAATATTTTGAAGGGTGTATTAAAGCCTTGCACACACAAACATTTTGGCCGCAGATCTTGGACATTCCAACAGGACTCAGTACCATCGCACTCAGCATGCGCCACCCAAGAATTGTTACAAATGACGCGGGGACATTTCTCCACTTAAATCTCCGGATACCAATCCGTTGGACTATTGTGTCTGGAGTATTTTGGAAAGCAAGTTTGACACTAAGAAATACCAAAGTCTTGGATCACCTCAAGCAAGTGCTTCGCCGGGAATGGGCCAAAATACCGCAGAGCAACATTCGGGCAGCGTGTGACGGTTTCATTGGCTGTTTGAAGGGCATAATTCGTGCCAAAAGTATATTTCCATTTTTTCTTTCATTCAATAAAATTTAAAAAAATAAAATGTAAAAATTATGGCGTTTGACTTTGTTGCAGTTTTTTTATCTCACTCTGTATATTCCAAATATATATTAAACTTATCTAAACTTGATCGTTTAAATAAAAAATAGGGATAAATAGAATTGTCTTGTTTAAGTATGTCTGTCTGTCTATCTCTTGAAATCAAGATTATTATTTTATGTGTACAGCTTTCAATTTTCAAAAGGTTGTATTAAAATTGGTTTTGAAATATCAGTTAAAAATTTGAAAAGTCTGTATTATTATTAGAAATATCAGTTCATCGCTAAAGATAGCCCACATTTTTGGTACCTTTCGATCTCAGATATTTTTATTAATTTGCCTTGGACTTAATTTTCAACTGCATCAGTGTAATACTATGTCATTAGTACCTCATTGTCGAAAATAACATTTGTATACGAATTGGAATTACAACCTTCCTCTCTTTTCTTTATTTACAGATTCATTGATATTCCAATTGAGTCCTGTGGACGTTCATCGCCATTACGTGTGGCATTACAAGCGAGTGCACCAGACTTGTTGTTAATTTTATTAAGGTAAGTTCAGCCAAAAATAAGAAATAGCAGCAATTGGAACGAGTTTATTGTTTTTGCGAAAAATTCATGGCAAAGACTTAAAACACATTTAAGGTCACAGATTCACAAATCTAAAAATGATTTGGAATTAAATATAGCTTTTTTGGATAGTTGTCCAAATTTAAGAGAATGCGCTTTTTCAAAGACATAAAAGTAATATTTCCACCAATTTGAAAGAATTCAAAAATTATCCTCTTTTCAGATTTTCCCACTAAGTTAATTTTTCATTTACAATATTTTCATAATTCCTAAACTATTCAAGTCAATCACAAAACGTTCGTTAGCTATTAGTCACGCACAAAAATGCTTTAGATTAAAAAAAAAAAACAATTTAAAACTACGTTTTATTTCCCAAACGACAACAAATGTGTACTATAAGGTACATGTTTGCATACATTTACTCTTTCGAGTACATGCAACAAATCTAACAGATTCCATACATGAACACCATAAGAACAACAACAGCAATAACAAATGTCGTCATATCCTTGAGAATGTTACAACCAGGAAAAATATTTACAAGTGCCTGCGAAAGAGAGTTACACACAAAATTTATCCCTATTGAAAATAATAATACGAACACACTATCACGCACAGTGCAGAGTTGTCGATTTAGTATATACCCCAAGAAATTGGTCAGAAAATGTTCGTTACTTCAAATATTTGGTCGGTTTTAAAGTTGGATAAACAAACATAAAATAATGCAATAGTTTTTTAATGCAAATGTTTAATTCCTAAGAAGTAAGCCAATCATGAGTTCGAGGTATTCTGGACTACCACATTTTGAGTAAAAAGAAGTCATAAGTTTTGAAAGGGTGTGGGGCTGCAGGGTTGCAGTGTATCGTGTTTTCCGAAGTTTATGAAGCTAAATAAAAGAGATTCATTTGAGTTTCTTTTTTCGACATTATAATGTTTATTTAATCGTCGTTTTTTAATCAACTTTTTAACCTTTTGTGGGGGTGGTACCATAAAGAGTGGGCCGATACATCCCATCTTTACACAAGATCCCAAATTTTACAAGTCCCAATATTTGTATTATATTGGGACTTATTTCGTATTTTATGATCGTTTTGGTTATTCGAAATATTAACATTTTGCAGGGGATGTATCAGAAGGAGTGGACCGATATATCCCATCTTCAGAAGATATGGGATGGGCTTATTGTATTGTATAGATATATTGGGATGTACCGAGGTTTTATGAGCCTTATTCAAAAATTTTGGGGGAGGTACTAGAAGGAGTGGTCCAGATCTAGCAACCACAGGACTTTTATTTCGCGTTTTATAAGAGTTATATTTATTTAAAATGTTGACCTTTTGTGGAGGTGGTACTTGACTGAGTGGGCCGATACTATCCATTTTCACACCTTAATTAGCACTGATAAAAATATTCCGAATTGCACAAAATTGGATGATCCTTTACTGAGTCTAAAACTGGCACGATGAGGCTGGGGCGATGAGGCACGTTTTCCCCATATTTAATGACATATGCGTATAAATCTGTAGCGATGTGGTTGAGAGTATAAAAACGTATAGTGGTGGTAATTTTTTGGTTTATTTTGTATTGCAATGATTCTCTATTCTGGGTTTGGATTATAGCCAAATGAATTATGAGGTTAGATATTTGATTTAAAATCGTATATGCATTATTTCCTATGTGAGAATATGGATAGACTCTATGAGGCCAAACTTGAGTATCTAAATAATATTTTGAAAGGACTCCTGTACTTTAAGGATATTTAAGATATAATCCTGAATTTTCTAGATCGTGGGTCTTTAAGAAATATTTTTTGAGGGATTTCAATTATACGATCTTTGGCAGATCTTAAAATAATATTTTTGAAGGACTTTTTGAAATTATGGCATTTGATTTTTTAAAAACCTGGAATCCCGGTTCGTTATTGAACATTTTCCAAAGGCAATAGTGAATCGTTATACTTTTGAAGACTTTCTGGGGTGGGATCTGCAAAATAAATCTTTCGTTGACTTTTGAGGTGGAATAGGATATCCGCTTACAAGTTGGCGGTCTTGAGGGAATATTTTTCAAAGGACCTTTTTTATACAATGGTTGATCATTGAACCAAATTTGTTCAATTACTTTTGAGAAGGGGTATTTAAATAAAAATTTTCGACGGATGGCTTTTTAAGGGAAGTTTTCGATTAAACCTTTGATGGCACTTTCGGTCTTTATGGAACATTTTTTGAAGAAATTTCTGAGATGAGATGTTGGAATAGAACTTCTTAGTCAGTATTATGACACTTTAATTGCAATCTTTCAACGAAAATCGAAAATAGAAGCCAGGGCCTTGAAGTCGTGGAACATTTTTTGAAGAAATTTCTGAGATGAGATGTTGGAATAGAACTTCTTAGTCAGTATTATGACACTTTAATTGCAATCTTTCAACGAAAATCGAAAATAGAAGCCAGGGTCTTGAAGTCGTGACGGGAACATATGGGATATTTAAGGAATATTTTTGAAGGATATGTTTTATTTCGTGGTGGGTGCATAAAAACATTTCTCAAAGAACGTCTACCCTACCGAAGGTCTACCCTATCTTAGGGATAAATATTATTCGAAGGATATCTGCTTAAAGATGCCATTGTGGGTTTTGAAAGTCGTGAGTCTTTAGGGAATATTTTTTGAGAATACACTTTATATAGTCGTGGGTCCTTAGAGATGAGACTTTAAAGGCTTTCTGTTACAAGAGCATTAAAGACCAATTTTGATATGGGATCTTGAAATAAGAATTTTCGAAGAATATCTATAGAATAGTTTTCACGAATTTTTTGGTGGTACTGCGGGTCTTTATGGAATGCTTAGCGAAGAAGTTCCGTCAAAATTTTGGAAATAGTTCTGTGGAAAAAGACTGTAAATCGACTTAATTTTAATTAATTTTTAAATTTTAATTTTTCTAAAATGTCTTCTTAAGTCGTATTGTTTTTTTCTTTCCTGAAACAGATGTACTGATTTTTTGAAAAAAAAAAAAAAAAAAAAGTAAGAGAGATGCTCGAGCTTTTAGAGTATTTTTAAAAATGGTAGCCTTTTTTCAGAAATTTTTCGGAAGAACACTGTAAAGCAAATGATTTTAGAAATGTTTCGAGAAAAAACTGCTGATTATTATTTTTTTAACATATTTCCGAAAGGAATTTATGTTGGCAAACTTTGAAAAGGACGATCATAACATATTTTCGAAATGAATTTACCTTTGGAATTTAACCTTTGAAAAGGACGATCAGCTAAGAAGTTCGTCAATTTTCCAAATTTTTCCGATTTCCTGATTTTGGGTCTTGGGTTTTTTATGTTATGTTTCAAATCCTCTTTTTTTCGAATGAGTACCTAATCTTGGCCCCTTTCAGAATTTTTTTGGTCTGACATGTTTTTGCCTCCAAATCGAAAGATCAAAAAATGATTTTTAAGGCATTTGGGAAATTAATCTAAAAAACCTGCAAATTTATTCCGAATGAATTCTTAGCTACAAACTATTCATTTATCTTAAATAGTTTAGGTAGATGGTCCTACAGCAAATGGATGAATTTCTAAACTATATTTTCGGGGTTCTTACAATTTTTATTTAAAAAAATTCTTGGATTAACAAAAAAAAAAAAAAAAAAAAAAAAAAAAAACCAGACAAAAACAAGGGAACTGATGAGGATTGGTGGCTCTTTCCGAAACCTAGGTATTCCCTGCCTTACCCCCTGGTAAACATTACCATCGTTCTCCACTAATAAACAAACGTTGTTTTTATAAAAACAACAATAAAGGGATAAGCCTGACCATTTTGCAACAAAAAAAAAAAAAAAAAAAAACATTAAATAATATTTGTTTTGCCCTTTAAAAACATAATTTTCAAACAAACTCTTAAAACGACATAAATAACATACATACTTTCAAAATAATAATAATAATAATAGAAATAATTATATGAATAAATATGTATTGTAATATCCTATATAATATAAACATATAGTATAATAATGTAAATAAAGATTGTAAAAATCCGGAAATATTGTTTAAAAATACATCCATTTACCGTAGGACTACCTATCCAAAATATTTGAGATAAACGAATAGCTCGTAGCTCAGAATTCATTTAAAATATGTTCTTAAAAATTCAGGTTCCTATCTCGAAAAGCATTCAAAAACCATTTTAAGATTTATAAATCGAAATCATAACAATTCGGTAATAAGGAAGGACATTGAAATATCTTCTTAGAAACAATTAAACCCTATTTCGGATAGACTTTCTAAAATGAGGTCTCGGGATGTAATATTTTTATTTTATTTTTGGATTGGATTTTTCATATTCTTAAAATCAGTTTCCGACATTTTTCTCTACATTTGTAACAGAAAATGTAATCTCTAATATAGCAACACGCAACAATCCCAATACGATATGCAAGCCAATAGGATATGCACTGAAACGACAACCGAAAATCCATAAACTATACTATGCATGTACTAAATATCCATGTGTTAGTAGTATGTATGTGTTTTTTTTTATACAAAATGGTAAGCGTACAAAAGCTGCATGTTTTGTTAAGTTTTTATCTTCGTTTTAGCTTTGTTTCTGTTTTTCTTCCATGGGTGTACTATACTCCATATTTTTGGTTTTCATGTTCTTGGCAAGGCACATCCATACAGCCACGTATGACAAGCCAAACAAACATCTTCATTATTATATGAATGTTGAATTCTTGGCATGTATGGAGTGTTTGCATTTTTCTTGGTCGTTTTTTGTTGTTTGGTTATTTTTCCATTTCTATGTCTCCATTATGGATGACAGTCTCCAATATGTCTGATAGTTCGATGGATGTTATTGTTCGGTATGAACAATAATTTCCATAACAACCAACAAATAACTGTATTAACAAAACAAATAAGGGAGATGATGTTTGGTTTGGACTTAACATGAAGGTGGAATATTTATGGGAAGTTTTTGTGAAACAGAAACGGGTTGGATATTAAATAAAATTTTTAGTCTTCTGAGACTTTGACTTTTACAAGATAAGAGTTGAAGAATTTTTTGCAGGACAAACTGCCTCTGTAGGTATATTCTGTAACTTTTATTGATTGAAAATGTGTTAAATTTTCTTTTATTAGCAAAACAAACAAATGAGTTTGTTGTAAAATAAACAAAGCGAAAAGTGGTCAAATTTTAGGGAAAAGGCCTACGGATTTTCAAAAAATACTCAAAAAAAATTATTAATACAATAATGCTCTATTGCTGCTAGAGCTCTAATCTGAATCTAATGTAATTTTACAGCGATTCCTGATTCAATAGCGACTTTCGAAAGACAATCAGTAGGCCTATTATTTATACCCACATTCATTTTGCTAGAGAGGGTATATGATAAGGCCTTCAGGTACCTCCCACACAAAAGGTCGAAATTTTCAAAAAATATTTTTTTCACAGAAAGAGAAACGATAATCCGATTTTTCTCCAACTTTGCAAATCTTTATATTTTCATCAGTGCTAGGTCAGGTGCGAAAATGGACAATATCGGTCCAGCCCATCAAGTACCTCCACAACAATCGGTCAACATTTTGAATAATTACAACTCTTATAAGATGTGATGTAAGAGTCCGATTGTCTACAAATTTCACACATCTCAATAATTTTATTAACTCAAGGTCTGGTCCCAAGATGGTACCTCCGACACAAAAGGTCGATGTTTTCAAAAAAAAAAAAAAAAAACAACAAGTTAAAAAGCAGTAAGTTCGGTCGGGCCGAACTTTTAATACCCTCCACCATTTGCAACGAATTTGGAAATTTTCAAAAAATAAAATCCTTAAAACATTCTGTTAAAATTTTAAAAATACCGAATATAGCCGTTATATTGGGGTCAATACGACGTGGACCTACATAGGCATTGTTTGCCATTAGCCATTACCATATGCAAATTCGAAACTTGAAATAAACGGTGAATAATGTAGCTAAAATCATCAAAATATCGTATATAGGGAGGTACCGTTATATCGGAGCTGTGCGAAGACCTGGCCCAGCATAGACAATTTTCTGTCACAGGCTATAGCATCCATTACTAACAGCAAATACGATATCTTAAACAATTTCGGTGGGTATTGTATTGGGTTTGCATTGTACCTGACGCTAAAATCATCAAAATACCGAATTTTGGGAGGTACTGTTATATGGGGGCTATACGAAGACGTGGACCTGCACAGACAATTTTCTGTCATAGGCTGAGTATCCATTATGAATCTCAAATACCAAATTTAAAACAATCATCACAGTACCGAATATCGGGAGGTACCGTTATATGGGGGCTATACGAAGGCGTGGACCTGCCCAGAATATTTTCCGTCATAGGCTGCAGTATCCATTTCGAATTTCAAATACCAAATGTGAATCAATTCCGGTGAATAATGCCGCTAAAATCATCAAAATACCGAATATCGGGAGGTACCGTTATATGGGGGCTATATGAAAACATGGACCTACATGGCCCATTTACGAACTTAACTTGCCTACTAGAAAAATAAACACTTGTGCAAAATTTTAGCCTTATATCTCAATTCGTTCGAAAGATAGCGTGATTACAACAGACAGACAGACGGACATGGCTAAATCGACTTAGAATTTTACGCTGATCAAGAATATATATACTTTGTTGGGTCTGACATGAGTATTTCGAGGAGTTACAAACGGAATGACAAAGTTAATATACCCTCCATAGTATGGTGGAGGGTATAAAAAAATGGGGTCCTCCCCATCAAGTGAAGGTACTTTTATCTCAATTTTCAATTTTTGAAATTTGTGAGCCTCGTATTTCAGTTTCTTGTACTCAAACATAACCACTGTGGCTTCACATATTTACATTGAATAAAGTTAGCAGAATTTGTCACATATCATCAGAAAACAAACAAATCATATTTTTTCTCTTTTGCCAATTTGTGCATCATATATATCTGTCTCCCGTTGCTGGGCACGTGGATAAATACATTCTGGTGTATTTGCCAAAAAACGAAAAATATGCACCAATGTTAACATTTCGTGTTTGCATATCTGTTTGCATGCTCATGGCATTGGATCAATTTTTGTTGATTTGTCAAATCTTCAAAACGAGTTTTCATCAATTTTATTTTTTGCAAAAGAACAGATAGTAGAAGGAACTTTAGAAATTTGGAGGACTATAAGAGTGATTATCAGGAATTTCTTTTAAATTAAGTTACCTAGTGTGGATTCAAACAATTATGCAAGATGACCTAGTGGAATTCTTAATATTTTTGTAAAGCCTTTTTTAACTTGGGTTTCTTTAAATATTTTAACGGACGTCAGGGACTTTTTGGAATTAACTTGAAGAACTAATTGTGGATTTTTAAAAATTATTAAAATAAATAAAACGTGGATTTTTTGATAAGTTTTAAAGAGTTTAACAAATATTTTTTTTTTTAAATAGATCGTAGATTTTATCAAATATTATTTAAGTAGTTAAAAATTGATCAATTAATATAGAAATATTTTCAAAGAATTAATTATGGATTTAATTTAAAAAAAATTAAAGAATTTATAGTGGAAATTTTGGAAATATAATTGTATATAAAATGTATAATTGTTATAGTTATTGGACATTTCGAAGTTTTTCAAAATATTGTTTCAAGAATACCGTGAAATATGATCAAGGATTTGTTTAAATACCACACATTCCTTAGAGTTTTTAATGGATTAATACTGGATTTTTTAGATGATGTTTTCTTAAGAAATATATTTCGAAGGACTTACAGGGTGACATATAAAAAACTGCAAAAAAGTCAAACGCCATAATTTTTACATTTTTTAAAACTTTATTGAATGAAAGCAAAAAAAAAAAATCGGAAATATCATCAAATTTTGGAATAAGTTTAGTTTTGTTCGAATTGGTTACTTTTGGCACGAATTATGACCTTCAAACGGCCAATGAAACCGTCACGCGCTGCCTGTAGCTCCGGGGTATTTTGGTCCATTCCTGGCGAAGAGTTTCCTTGAGGTGATCGACACATTGTTATTTTCTAGTGCCAACCTTACTTTCCAAAAATACTCTAGACACAATAGTCCAAAGGATTGGTATCTGGAGATTTAGGTGGCCATTGTGCGCTGGAAATAAAGCGAGGAACCTTATTTTGTAATCATTCTTGGTTGGGGCGTGCTGAGTGCGATGGTGCTGAGTCCTGTTGGAATGTCCAAGGTCTGCGGCCAAAATGTTTGCGTGTCCAAGGCTTTAATACACCCTGCAGAATATTTTCTCGATAATATTCAGTATTTAGTATGATGCCATGGTCGATTAATACGAGAGGAGAGCAACCATCGGCTGTTATGGCGGCCCACACCATCACCGAAGGTGCACATTTTCTGCTGACCTCTTTGGCAAGTAAACAGGATCATTTTGATTCTTTACAAACTGTTAGACAACGAATGTTTTCTCATCGGAGCAAACCAAATTCGGCAGTTCACCACTTTCGACCAAGCAAAGCCACAATCTTTAGCCTTTTTGAGTCTACTTTCTTTCTGTTGCGTTCTTGCACTTTTTGAATTTCAATGGCTTTACTCCGAGGTCATTTTCGAATATTTGCCGGCTCACGAGCCATTTTTCGGCCACTGCGACGCGGGTTTCGATTACTTTTCGAACCATTTCTGCTGATGTCCTTGTGCTTGAAGTCGGACTACTCTACCAGTATCACGGTAACGATCGATGGTATGAGACACAAAAGTTTTATTCACAGTTAAAAACCACAGGTGGTACTCTTACGATAACCACTTGTGGTTTTCCAGCCAAATATAAAGAAATCACACTACCACGCTTGAACTCCATCACGAATTACATTTTTTCTGAAAAATTCTCACCAAAATCCTTTTGTACGTTTGTAAGCAATAAAATTAGTTGTCACTGAAATAATTTTAACAGCTGTCGGACGAGTGGCTATGAAATGACAGCAGTCTGAATTTGGTTGCAGTTTTTTCATCTCACCCTGTATAGGTACAGTTAATTATTCCGTGTTTTTTAAGAGTTTTACTTTTTTAGTGGTTTACTTTGGAAAAATACTTTCTTTAATGATTTTCAATTTTGTAGTTATAAAGAATTGTAATATAAAAAATAATCAAAACCGTATTTTGAAATAGTGGGACGCCCCAAAAATCTTGTAACAATCAAAACCAAGTTAAGTTTTTACGGAATTTTAAAGATATAATTTTCAAAAGAATTATTTCTAATATCGAAAATTTTATAAAAATATTCTAAGAATACTTTTAAAACTTTCAAGGCTATAGTTCTGAATTTTTGAGGGTATTTTTGAAGAATTTTCTTTTTGTGGAATATTTTTAAATAACTATGAAATATGTCTTTACACCATACATTTTGAAGTATGAATTTAAATCGTTCATCTTACAACGTACGCAGTTGTAAGAAGTACTCGTACATGATTAATTTTTCCATTTAAGTTTTCCCCTACCAAATTTCCTCAGCAAACAAATCCACTAGTACCACAACATCTTCCTAAATTCTGATGTATATAATCACTTGCACAATATGAAACAAAAAAAAAATTGGTTACACCAGGGCATTGTTAGACGTTAGTTTATCTCCCCCATAAATTGAAACACCAGCTTTTTCAATTGTCTTCCTCGGTATAATGTGACTACATAATGTCAGATGTGTTATGCGAATTTCTCACACAAACACATCTTGTGCTCTAAGAATGAAATATGCAAATGTTGTTATGTTGAAATATATCACTTTTCCTCTCTCACTCTCTTTTCTTAACTCTGCAAGAGGGAATGGTATTTGAGTGTGTGAATGTACTGGTATTTGGGGTGCTAACAAATTTCGTCTACATTGTAAATCAATCAATTTACCAAAAAATGTATTCCAATACAATTGATTTTATTTACGGACAGATTTTGAATGCAATTGGAAGAAAAGTGTGCAAGGCGAGAGAGGGAAAAGGAAGGATGAAAAGAATCGAAATGGCAACAATTTCGTTTTGAATTTGTTTGAATGTGATTTATCGCATTAAGCACATATTGAAATTGTGCAATAAATTTCTAAATTTCGTAAGAACAACAAAAAATTGGGTGAGATTATGGAATTAGAATTGTGTGGATGCTATGAGAAAAATTTAGGTAATGTTTGCACGCCAACTAATGTATCGCAATTTTTGAATATTTGGAAATATAGTCGTGGATAAAGGTGTTGATGAGTCGAAAATATCGACAAGTCGAAAATGGGAACGAAGGTCTTCCAGATAAGATTTCCAGGTCTTCTATGAGAAGACCTCCGGGTCTTCTATGAGAAGACCTCTGGGTCTTCTATTAGAAGACCTCCGGGTCTTCAATGAGAAGACCTCCGGGTCCTCTATGAGAAGACCTCCGGGTCTGCTATGAGAAGACCTCCGGGTCTTCTATGAGAAGACCTCCGGGTCCTCTATGAGAAGACCTCCGGGTCTTCTATGAGAAGACCTCCGGGTCTTCTATGAGAAGACCTCCGGGTCTTCTATGAGAAGACCTCCGGGTCTTCTAAGAGAGGACCTCCGGGTCTTCTATGAGAAGACCTCCGGGTCTTCTATGAGAAGACCTCCGGGTCTTCTATGAGAAGACCTCCGGGTCTTCTATGAGAAGACCTCCGGGTCTTCTATGAGAAGACCTCCAGGTCTTCTATGAGAAGACCTCCGGGTCTTCTATGAGAAGACCTCCAGGTCTTCTATGAGAAGACCTCCGGGTCTTCTATGAGAAGACCTCCGGGTCTTCTATGAGAAGACCTCCGGGTCTTCTATGAGAAGACCTCCGGGTCTTCTATGAGAAGACCTCCAGGTCTTCTATGAGAAGACCTCCGGGTCTTCTATGAGAAGACCTCCAGGTCTTCTATGAGAAGACCTCCGGGTCTTCTATGAGAAGACCTCCGGGTCTTCTCTGAGGAGACCTCCACGTCTTCTATGAGCAGACCTCCACGTCTTCTATGAGCAGACCTCCAGGTCTTCTATAAGAAGACCTCCAGGGAGAAGATATACATGAAGATATACATATCTATGACATATAGCTCATTTATGGGAGACTTTATGATCTCTTACAGATGAACTTATGGTTTTCTCTGAGAAGCCCATCCTAGAGTCAATGATGCCTTCACATAGGAGAAGTAAAGCTATTCTGGTAAAAGACAATAATGCATACTGGAAGACCAGTTTTTTCATAAATAATAACAAGGTCTTCATATATAAGACCATCAAGTGTCTTATATATGATGATATAAGACCATCAAGTGTCTTATATATGAAGACCTTGTTATTATTTATGAAAAAACTGGTCTTCCAGTATGCATTATTGTCTTTTACCAGAATAGCTTTACTTTTCCTATGTGAAGGCATCATTGACTCTAGGATGGACCCAAGCTCGACTACTAAAGGAAATGGCCTGTTTTAATAATATTTATTGATATTCTGTCCGAAATTTCATTTTGCTTTATAAGAGGATATCCTGGTTTTCTATAAGAGGACTATTCTGCACAGCGAGGTAGCCTAAAAACCTTCCTTAAGAAGACAATTTGGTATTCTCTGAGAAAGTCTCTCACTATTCTAACGAAAAGATTTGGTCCTTTTATCGGTACATCTACCAATCAGCTTCTGTGCACGCTCTCAAATTCCAATATTTCACATTTTGATGAAAACACACGCACTCGCATTTGAAAGAACATAAATCAATTTTTGGCATGAACCAAATACAAGTACTTTGATTTATGTGTGTAAATACGAGAACATACATATATGTATATATGTACTTCTGAGTTCTATGGTTTTGTGGTGTGTTATGAATCTGAGGGGATGCCAATTTTTCTATTGGAAATTTCCATTACCACACCTCATTTATTATGAATACATAGACACACAAAAATTAACATACACACGTGCTAACTCTTATACGACCTCCAATATTAGCATTAGTCATGGTCACACTTGTCTAAATTAAAATACCATTACACAATTTGCACACAGCGACAGCAAGGATGCGCTTACACATACACATAGATGGTCATAGTCCTTAACAAAATAACAATGATGATTGTGTACTTTTAGTCCCGAACTTTTTTGGAAAATTACCCATGTATGAGTAAGTGAGAATCACATACAGAGCCCAGTGGGGATTCAGCCTTTAGTTTTTGTGGTTTTCCCCGCAAATTTTTGCTGATTTGTTATTTGCCTCTTGTCTAATATTGGAGTAAAATGGCTGCTAAATCTAAAAGCCATTCTCTAAGCAAAAATTTGCACAGAATGTTAAGCGCAAAATTGCTGCTGGTTATATGCCAATTTTCCTAAAAGTCGGCTGGGCGTTATTTGCATATGTGTGTAAGCTAGATTGTGTGTTGCATACAACTACTCAAACACACACACACACACACAAGCAAATGCTGTCCAACAACCAATCAAACTAAAAATAAGGTTAGAAATTGGTAAACCTCCGCCCTTCTGCTCCCCCAAAGTGCAGCCTCCTTCCTGTCTGCCTGCCTTCCTTCCAATATTAATTTAAGTTAGCCGGAATGTTTGTGGCCGCAAACATGTACTCAACTCTTCACATATTGCCAGGCGCATGCAATTTGTAATGCCAAAAGGATGCAATCATTGTTCCATGTTGTTATTATTGTTGTTTCTATTGCAATTTTGTAAAACGTTTACAAAATATTCTCTAAATGCTCAGCAGGAGTGTTTTTTTTTTGCTGGCAAAGGCTAAATGAATGACTTTGATTTTTTTAATATCCTGTTTGTGTGTTTGTAGTTGCTGGCATTAGTTAAAACGATTGTTATCTACGAGTGTGTGTGTGTGTGTGAGTGTGGTAGTATGTGGACATATTTTACATTTGCTACTTTAGTGAGGACATTTGTTAGCAGTCACTGGTTGTCGTTTTTGGGAGATTTGGTTTTTTTGTAATTACAACAGTACAAAATTCCCCTGGTCCCGAGAAGAGGCCTTCAACCGAAAATGGTGAATGAAGTAAGATACGGAGTTTGCAATCATTCTTGAAATTTTCTCAAAAATTTTAAAATATGGCAAATGTTAAGGGAACCCTATGCAATCGCTCTTGAAATTCCAACCCTTAGACCAAAATATAAAAATTGTTTAGGGTGAAATGTAGAATTTCTTAAAATAAAGTTATGCTCGGGGGTTATACCCATATAAAGAGTGATTTGTTAAGAGCTTGATAACTTTTTTTTAAAAAAAAAAACGCATACAATTTGCAAAATCTCATCGGTTCTTTATTTGAAACGTTAGATTGGTCCATGACATTTACTTTTTGAAGATAATTTCATTTAAATGTTGACCGCGGCTGCGTCTTAGGTGGTCCATTCGGAAAGTCCAATTTTGGGCAACTTTTTCGAGCATTTCGGCCGGAATAGCCCGAATTTCTTCGGAAATGTTGTCTTCCAAAGCTGGAATAGTTGCTGCCTTATTTCTGTAGACTTTAGACTTGACGTAGCCCCACAAAAAATAGTCTACCGGTCCATTTCTTGAGATGAATTGTTCTCCGAAGTTTTCCCTCAAAATGGCCATAGAATCGCGAGCTGTGTGGCATGTAGCACCATCTTGTTGAAACCACATGTCAACCAAATTCAGTTCTTCCATTTTTGGCAACAAAAAGTTTGTTAGCATCGAACGATAGCGATCGCCATTCACCGTAACGTTGCGTCCAACAGCATCTTTGAAAAAATCCGGTCCAATGATTCCACCAGCGTACAAACCACACCAAACAGTGCATTTTTCGGGATGCATGGGCAGTTCTTGAACGGCTTCTGGTTGCTCTTCACTCCAAATGCGGCAATTTTGCTTATTTACGTAGCCATTCAACCAGAAATGAGCCTCATCGCTGAACAAAATTTGTCGATAAAAAAGCGGATTTTCTGCCAACTTTTCTAGGGCCCATTCACTGAAAATTCGACGTTGTGGCAGATCGTTCGGCTTCAGTTCTTGCACGAGCTGTATTTTATACGGTTTTACACCAATATCTTTGCGTAAAATCTTCCATGTGGTCGAATAACACAAACCCAATTGCTGCGAACGGCGACGAATCGACATTTCACGGTCTTCAGCAACACTCTCAGAAAGAGACGCAATATTCTCTTCTGTACGCACTGTACGCATTCGTGTGGTAGGTTTAATGTCCAATAAAGTAAACTGAGTGCGAAACTTGGTCACAATCGCATTAATTGTTTGCTCACTTGGTCGATTATGTAGACCATAAATCGGACGTAAAGCGCGAAACACATTTCGAACCGAACACTGATTTTGGTAATAAAATTCAAATATTTGCAAGCGTTGCTCGTTAGTAAGTCTGTTCATGATGAAATGTCAAAGCATACTGAGCATCTTTCTCTTTGACACCATGTCTGAAATCCCACGTGATCTGTCAAATACTAATGCATGAAAATCCTAACCTCAAAAAAATCACCCTTTATGAGACTATACTATACTTGGCCTTAGAAATCTTAAAAATTTAGAGAGAGCTTAATATGGAATATATTTCAAATATTTGAAACATGTGACTAGTTCCATTACATGGGGACCGTTCCAAAACATGCATCTACATTGTACATTTTTTGAGAGGATGAATTATATCCCTTTAGATTTTAAAAAATCAATTATATTTAATAAAACCGGAATGTGCAATTGCCACCGAATCTGTTGAAAATTTTAAACATCAACCAACCACGATTAAAAAAATTCACTGGCTCTGCCAGGGGACCAAATAAAAGTTGTGACAAAAGTCAGTTCAGATCCTCCATCAGTATATTGAAAAAAAAAAAAAAAATGATTTGTATTGTTTTTAAATTAATTATGTCCGATGTTAATGGAAAGCGAGATATATTAGACCATCAGAGAGTTGGGGTGCAACCTCGATATAACAGAGAAATTCCTTATTTTTGACATTTTGAAGAATTGCTTTTCAGTTTTCCAACATTTAAATTGTCTTCTAGATTCGACCAATTTATCTTTTATGAGAAGACTAGAATTTTCAAAAAAATAAAATCCCTTAAAAATCCTGTTAAAATCTTAAAAATACCGAATGTACCCTTTATATTAGGGTCTATACGACGTCGTGGACCTTCATAGGCCACTTTTGTCATAAGCCATTACAATATTTACGAAAATTGAAAAAATCGTAAAAAAATTGAAAAGTGACAAATTTTCGGAGATTAAACAATTATTTTTATAGCTAACTGGATGACATTTTTATGCTATGGTAAAAAAATTACCATATTTCCTTTTATTTTTATTACCATATTACCTTAGACTTAATCTCGTCTAGGAAAACTCTATGGCTGCAGATTATCTACAAATACTTTAGGCCTTAATCTCGTTTAAAAGGTTTTAGTTAGCCTTTGGATACACCCAGACTTTAAACTCATCTACAAAATTCCTTTTCACTCATTTAAAAACATCCTTTCAGCTGATTTATAGGACTGGTCAATAAGGGTCCAGCTCATTTACAAAACTTTCTCCCACATAGCCTCTCAGTTTCGCCTATAATATTCCTTCCAGACCAGCCTGTAAGATTCCCATCTCGACCGCCAATATGACACCCTTCCATCTACCACCTTTCTTATTAATTATTTTACCTTGATAATAAAGGGGTCACCTTCAGTTCGTCTATAAAGATTCGTCCAACCTTTATGTAAAGTCAACCTCTGCCTCGATTTTAATTTAAACCTCCAGCTCCCATGTAAAGACTCACTTTAGCCCATCAAGAAAGACTCCATACCTTTATCTGTAAGGAATGTAGGTCATCTAACTACCATATAAAGACTCAATTCAGCCTTCATCTCGTCTATAAAGACTGTCTTCATTTCGTCTATATGTCATCTGTTTCAGCACGTCTTTTAGGACTCCTTTCAGGCCATCCATGAAGATTACCTTCACTCGTCTGTAAAGACTCCCTCTCTCTCGTATGTAAAGAATCCCGTACGTAAAGACTCTATCTCGCTCGTCTATAAAGACTCTATCTCGCTCGTCTATAAAGACTACCTCTCGCTCGTCTATAAAGACTACCTCTCGCTCGTCTATAAAGACTCCCTCTCGGTCGTCTATGAAGACTCCCTCTCGCTCGTCTATGAAGACTCCCTCTCGCTCGTCTATGAAGACTCCCTCTCGCTCGTCTATGAAGACTCCCTCTCGCTCGTCTATGAAGACTCCCTCTCGCTCGTCTATGAAGACTCACTCTCGCTCGTCTATGAAGACTCCCTCTCGCTCGTCTATAAAGACTCCCTCCCGCTCGTCTATAAATACTCTATCTCGCTCGTCTATAAAGACTCCCTCTCGCTCGTCTATAAAGACTCTATCTCGCTCGTCTATAAGAACTCCCTCACGCTCGTCTATAAAGACTCCCTCTCGCTCGTCTATAAAGACTCCCCCTCGCTCGTCTATAAAGACTCCCCCTCGCTCGTCTATAAAGACTCCCTCTCGCTCGTCTATAAAGACTCCCTCTCGCTCGCCTGTAAAGATTCCCTCTCTCTCTTCTGTAAAGACTCCCTCTCGCTCGTCCGTAAAGACTATCTCGCTCGTCGGTAGACTCCCTCTCGCTCGTCTATGAAGACTCCCTCTCGCTCGTCTATGAAGACTCCCTCTCGCTCGTCTGTGAAAAGACTCCCTTAGACTCGTCTGTAAAGACTCACTTCAGCTCGTCGTAAAGACTCACATTAGCAATTTCGTAAAAACTCCCTTCAGGTAGCTCTTCTGTTAAAATTATTTTTCCTCTCCCTTTCAATTTCTCACCATTTTGAATTTCCCTTTTGTAGTGTAGCGATATATTTTATCCCTTCTCACATCAATGCACCCGTAAATATTTAAAATTCCATTTTCAACGACAGGAAGTCATGTCAGAATGTGATAAGAAGAAAGAATTTCTTCAAATTTCACGCATCCATTACTCTATTGGTTTATTCATTTTTTCTTTTTTGTTTTGCATTAATGGCAACAGCAATTGAGTTTCGCTCTCATCAGTTTTTGTTTTTGTTCTTTTTCTGTGTCGTTTTCAGATATGGCGCCAATCCTAATCCACCGGATGGTGGTTCATCAGCTGTACTGGCATTACTTGATAAATTGACTGAAAATGGCCGTAATTATGTTTATCAAAATGTCTCATGCTTGCAAATACTTTTACGTAACATACCGATGATTGAATTGCCATATAAGGTATGTATGTGTAATGGTGAATATTGTAAGTAGTCATATTATATTTGTTTGTAGAGGGAGAGTAAGAATGAAGGTTATGATGGGTGGGGAGGAGGTACAGTGGTACATTTGCGAAAAAAATGTAAAATATATTAAGACTAAGAAAGATCCCTGTTCTAGATGCAGTCATTGTCATAACAATAATAGTAGTAAGCCTTTGAAAATAGTACAGGTTTCCAGATTTTTTTTATATAAACGTATGATTTATTTATGATATGAAATTTAAAAATGGCGCAATATATAAAAAAATAGACATTTAATTTCAGCCTCAAAATTTCAACTTGTGGGTAAATACATATTCGTATAACAAATATATTTCTCGAAATCTTTTATGCAAACCGATTTTAGGCGTTTAAGAGATGATCCATATAAGTACTTTATTTTGGACCCTATGTAATTGTCAAAAAGGAATGTCATTTATAACTCTTGGATATTTTTTTATCTTTAACTTTTGCCTTCCAAAATTAATTCCCCTTTTTAGACAAGGTTTTATTTTCCAATAACCCCTTCTTAACCACTGTATTATCTGTATATCTATTGCATATATATTATTCCCAAACATATATCGATTAATACATGTGTACATGTATTAACATTTATATAACTGTACGCGTATGTGTGTGCACGCGTTACCGAAAGTACTTGAAAAAATTCGAAAAATTCTTATGGTTTCTTTGGCAAAAGAATGTTGGAAGATTGTCATTTTCAAGCAAAATGATGTCATTTTTAACCAAATATTTGGTATGCATTCTTGTCAAAATGGCGTTGGCAATGGTTATAATGCTTCTCATAAGTAATATTTTTTTTCTTGGAATTCACTGGGTGTCAAAATATTGTGGCCGTAGTGGGAATGGTGGTGGCTGTGGTAGAGGGGGGTACTTATATTAAAATTCCTTACAAGCATTATTATCGTGAAGCTACAAAACCACACTTCCGCTGGCAACAATTTTGATGAGCATATTCTATTAGAGTAGGAAAAATGTTATTGCTTCAAGATGTGTCCCATTGAGAGTGGGTTTGGGGAGAACGTCAATTTTAGGAGAGAAAAATTTAATATTCACATTTACTTTTAAAATGGAAAAAGGTCGTAGTAATTTTTTAATGGGCAATTTTATGGACCTGACACAGACTGAATTAACAGCTTTAACTTTTCCTTCCAAAAAATCGTTACTCATAATATTTTTTATATAATATTATTTCTTTTCATTTATACATTTTAAAGGAATACGATCGTGAGGTAATAAACTTTAATAATATTATAGGGTAGTAAAGTGCAACATATTCTTCATTGGCCGCTAGAAAGTTTTTTCAGAAGGTGAAACCCAGTGGAAAAAATATTTTCCTTTTTTAAGAAATATTTTGGCATCAGGGTTTGGGATCATCAATAAATGCTTTATAAAATTATTTTCACTTCTATTATTCCTTTTCTCAGTTGCTCTTTTGATTTTTTATTACACTCAATTCTGCTCGCAGTCTCATGTATATACCGGGTGAGACAAAAAAAAAAAAATTCAAACGCCATAATTTTTAAAAAAAATTTAAATTGTATTGAATGAAAGCAAAAATGTCAGAATAAGTTTAGATTTGTTCGAATTGGTCACCTTTGGCACGAATTATGGCCTTCAAACGGCCAATAAAACCGTCACACGCTGCCCGAATGTTGCTCTGCGGTATTTTAGCCCATTCCCGGCGAAGCGCTTATTTGAGGTGATCGACACTTTGGTATTTTTTAGTGCCAACCGTGCTTTCCAAAATACTCCAGACACAATAGTCCAAAGGATGGGTATCCGGAGATTTTGGTGGGCATTGTACGATGTTGGAAATGAAGAGAGGAACCTCATTTTGTTACCATACTTGGGTGGCACATGCTGAGTGCGTTGGTGCTGAGTTCTGTGGGAATGTCCAAGGTCTGCGGCCAAAATGTTTGCGTGCCCAAGTCTTTAATACACCCTCCAGAAAATTTTCGCGATAATATTCGGAATTACTTCTGATGCCACCGTCGATTAATACGAGTGAGGAGCGACCATCGGCTGTTATGGTGGCCCACATCATCACCATGGCCGGCGCTTAAGTTCTGGTGGCCAACCGAAGGTACACATATTCAGCAAGGAACACATTTTCTCTTTGGCAAGTAAACACGATCATCTAGTTTGTCTTCAAACTGCTGGACAACGAATGTTTTCTCATCGTAGAAAACCAAATTCGGCAGTTAACCTCTTTCGGCCAAGCGAAGCAACTCTTTAGCTATTTTGAGTCTATTTTATTTCTGTTGCGGTATAAGTTCTTGCACTTTTTGGAATTTCAATGGAATGGAATGGAATATTGCGATATGTTCAACTCACGAGCCATTTTTCGTCCACTGCAACGCGGTTTTCGATCAAGCGATGGTACGATACACAAAAGATTTATTCACATTTAAATGCTGAAATGCTCTAACGATAGCCACTTGTGACTTCCAGCCAAATATAAAGAAATCACACCATAACGCTTGAAATTCATCACGAATAATTTTTTTTCTGGAGAATTCTCACCAATATGCTTTTGAGCTGTCACAGGAATAATTTTAACATCTGTCAGATGAGTGGCTTAGAAATTACAGCAGTCTGAAGTTAATTGCATTTTTTTCATCTCAACCTGTATAGTGTATTTGGCGTCTATAAAGACTCCTAAAGGGTCATATATAAATATCATCAGTTCGTCTTTAAAGGCTGCCCGGCCACCAGCTCGTCTATAAGAGGACACCCCGCCTTTAGTTCGTCCATACAGACTCCCTGGCCATCAGCCCGTCAATGAAGACTATATTTCCATCAGCTCGTCTATAGAGACTCAACTCGTCTATAGAGACTCCCTGGCCATCCGCTCGTCTATAAAGACTCCCTGGTTATTAGCTCGTCGATAAAGACTCCCTAGCCATACCGTCTATAGAGATTCCTTGTCCATCAGCTCGTCTATAGAGACTCCCTGGCCATCAGCTCCTCTATGAAAACTCCCTGGGCGTCAGCTCCTCTATGAAAACTCCCTGGCCACCAGCTCGTCTATAAAGACTCCCTGACCAGTTCGTCAATAAGGGGACGCATTGCCTTCAGCTCGTCCATAAAGGGACTCTCTGCCTTTAGTTAGTATTTAAAGGGACTCCCTTCAGCTCGTCTTTAAAGGGACTCCCTTCAGATCGTCCATGGAGCAACTCCCTATAGCTCGTCTATCAAGACTCCCTAACAATTCGTCTATAAGACTCCCGCCAACCTGTCTTTAGACTTTATTTATTCATAGCAATGAGTTCTTAGTCAAACCAGTGTCGACAGTGTTTTTGTCATTTTCAAGTGTCCCTTTTAACCTTTTATGATCTCACTTCGATACAGATGCCATAATTTTCCTTGAAGCAAAAAAAAAAAAAAAAAAAAAAAAAAAACTTTCAAATTATAAAAAAAAAAAAAAAAAAAAAAAAAAAAAAAAAAAAAGATTAGTCCTCAAAATTTCTTTTGAATATTTTTTTTTGTTAATCCAATAATTAGTTTCATTTAGCTTATTTCAGTCATTGCATTTAAATTTAATATCTCATTAAAAATTTGAATAAATACGATATTATTGTGCCATGCTTTTTTTGGGCAAATGTATTTTGTTTTCTTTTTTGTAATTCACTTTCCCCGACGGTTTTGTTTTCATCCTCTTTGTTTTTCTCTTTCTGCTTTTGTCATTTCAGCCCATTATTTATAGTACCAGAAGAGAAATGTTCTTTGAGCGTTATGGCCGATTACTAATTGACAAAATTATACCAAAGGAACAGGTCTATGGCGTTATGTCACTGAGGCACTTGTGTCGGTAAGTTGTAGCAAATGGCATATTAAAATAAATAAGAAAAACATTGGAGAGAGAGAGAAAAGGCACATTCATATAAAAAATTCTCTAATTAATTTCTTAAAAAAAAAAACGACATAATTTAGTATGGACGTGGACTTTTATAACGACATGCTACGAAAACTTGAAGATAGCAAACCGTAAATAATTGGTAAAATAAAAGTCAATTAAATCTTACGCAAAATTCGTGGAAAAACAGAGAATGGAAATAATTGCAGGAAAGCAGAAAACAATTTGCCTTTAAAAGTCAAAAAGAAAATCCACAAAATATAATTGAGTTATTTATTTCAATTAGTTGACCAATGTTGATGGTAAACTTTGTTCAAAAGAAGTCATAAGTATTATTTGTTAAATGGATTTGTCGGAAAATTATGACAAATGTAAGTTAAAAGTAAATAGGGGAAAAAAAAATAAAACAAGTAAAAAAGGAACTTGGAACTCAGGGGAAAAAATTAAGAAATGACGAAACAAGAAAATTTCCGTTTTAAATAAAAAAGGCATGGAGTCAACCCTGTATGACTGAGCCAAAAACAAATAAAAACATGATTCTATACGAAAAATGTGCAAACTACCAAACTATATTCATAACCAATTTATGTAGGTCGAAGAAGATAATGCGACTTAATAAACAAGTATCAAGATCCCTCGGGTTCACTTACATATTGAAATATTTCAACCAAAAAATCCTCTCATTGTTATCTGTAATATTGCCAAACACACTATACAGGATGAGATGAACAAAACTGCAACCAAATTCAGACTGCTGTCATTTCTAAGCGACTCGTCCGACAGCTATTAAAATTATTCCGGTGACAGCTCATTATATTGTTTACAAGCGTACAAAAGCATTTTGATGAGAATTTTTCATAAAAAAAGTTATTCGTGATGGAATTCAAGCGTGATAGTCTGATTTCTTTATATTTGGCTGGAAAACCACAAGTGGCTATCGTTAAAGCACTCCAGCATTTAAATGTGAATAAATCTTTTGTGTCTCGTATCATCGCTCGTTACCGTGATACTGGTAGCGTAGCCCGACGTCAAAGAAGTGGACGGAAGAAAATAGCAACATCAGCAGAAATTGTTCGAAAAGTAAAGAAGCGACTTGATCGAAAACCGAGTCGCAGTGGCCGAAAAATGACTCGTGAGCTGAACATATCGCAATATTTCATTCGGCAAATATTGAAAAATGAGCTCGGAGTAAAGCTATTGAAATTCCAAAAAGTACAAGAACTGACACCGCAACAGAAAGAAAATAGACTCAAAAGAGCTAAAGAGTTGCTTCGCTTGGCCGAAATTGGTGAATTGCTGAATTTGGTTTTCTCCGACGAGAAAACTTTCTTTGTCCAGCAGATAAAAAATGATCGTTTTTACTTGCCAAAGAGTTCAGCTGAAAATGTGAACCTTTGGTTGGCCACAAGAACTCAAGCGCCAGCCATGGTGATGGTGTGGGCCGCCATAACAGCCGATGGTCGCTCTCCGCTCATCTTAATCGACCGTGTCATTAGAATAAATACCGAAAATTATCGCAAAAATATTCTGGAGGAAGCAAACATATGGTCGCAGACCTTGGACATTCCGTCACCCAAGAATGGTTTCAAAATGAGGTTCCTTGCTTCATTTTCAGCTCACAATGGGTACCAAAATCTCCGGATACCAATCCGTGTCTGGAGTACTTTGGAAAGCAACGTTGGCACTAAAAAATACCAAAGTGCGGACAAAATACCGCAGAGCAACATTCGGGCACCGTTTGACGGTTTCATTGGCCGTTTGAAATTTTGACATGAATTCGTGCCAAAGGTGACCAATTCGAACACATCTAAGCTTATTCTAAAATTTGATGCTATTTCCGACATATTTTACATTCATTCAAAAAAAATTAAAAAAAAAGTAAAAATTATGGCGTTTGACTTCGTTGCAGTTTTTTATCTTACCCTGTAATTGTCGGGCATAGATTTTACGTATAATATCGGATTTCTTCGTCTTATGCATTTATCTTTATTTTTTATACTTTTAGCCATCCACTTTTTCTGGTATCTCCCTATGAACATTTTATGTCTAACAGCAATTCGTAATGAAACATTGTAACTCGTTTCCCAAATATTTCACTTTCCCACCTCGCATGTCTCTATTTCGTTTTTCTTTTGTGTTCACTTTATTCCATTCTTCCGCCAAATATTTCTACTATTTCTACTAATTTATTTATTTTCCCCACACTTCCCTGTCGCAAATTCCAAATTCTAAAAATTACAAAAGTTTTTGTCATTGTTCATTTGTGATGGCATGTCGGCATGATAAAATGTTTGATTGAATTTCCCCAACCATTCTAAGGGAATAGTAATAAAAAGAGATACCTACGAATTAATGCGAAAATAAATTCCAATTCTATATGGAGGAGCCAAACATAAATGAATGTGAAATGAACATTCACATTCCCATATACTTGTTCGTATGGGCTATTTACAAACCAGGTACTTGCTCACACAAAAGTAGTAACGCACACACACTCAAAGGCTGTTCTATTTATAGCCCTCTCTTTTGCCAAACAATTATTGTCTCACGCAATGTCCTCTGTTGTCCTGTTGTTATCAACACATTTCGTAATTACCGTTTCCCCTTGCCGCTGTAGGCAGCTTTGTTGTCACATTTCGCCAGGTAATTTTCGACAATAATGGGCCAACAATGATGATGACAACTTTTCTGGTCGTTACATTTTATTCCATTACATTAAAATTTTGCTCATTTTATTGGTGCTTCTATTGCTGCTGCTTCCACTGCTGACGATGATGCGTAGCATCATTTGTTAGCAAATAAATTTAGGTTTTCACTTCCGTTTCGTATTCGTTCGTGCATTGTAGTTCTCCTTTTTGCTTTGTGACTCTTGTTGCTTTTTCATTAAATGTCATCGTAAACTTTGTTTAACTCGTCGTTAGTAGAGCATTACTTAAAGTAATTTACAATGCGAAATGTAAGCTTCTTTCATTTGCTTGTGTTGTGTTATTTGAGTTTTTTTTGAAAAGTGGGTGGCTGTGGTTCTGTTAAGGAAGCGGAAAAATGTTTTGTTGTATTTCCTTCCCGCAGTATTTATTTTTAAAGTTTGGATGATTTCTTATGGATGGAAGGATTGAGGGAAGGGCCCTTGCAATGAAATGAATTCAACCTTTTCCTTAAAATGAGAGAAAAAAAATGTCCCCATTATGCCTTCCATCACTTGATTTGGAACATCTTAAAATATTCGTTGGAGACGCCATAAAAATATTTATATTCCTAATCAGCATAGAATTTTGAATTTCTCCCACATAACGGAATTTTAAATGTTTCGGTCCTTATTTCCTATTAAGTTGAAATAATACATTCGCCCACTTTAGTCTAGCCATTGTGTTTACTGAAAATTTCCACTGTTCCTCGTCAGTTCGAAAATGCTTCAATTCAAATAGATTCTCTAGGAATTTCTAAGCTTTCTATGCTATTAAAGTATTATTGCCACCCGCAACATAGTTCCTTCAAAATATTTAATTTTCTTTTTTCAAAGAAATTCCAACAATCTATAGTTTGGTTTCGTAGCAATTTGTGCTAGATATTGAATTGATTTATTGCTTTTTGAATACAAAGAGTCATAAAAATAAATACAATAATTGCGAAGCCATAAATATTTGAAATTCACAAAATATAAAATTGATTGCTGAGGTAACGATAACGACTTCTTTCATCAAATAAGAATTTGGAGAACATTTTTCGATAAAAAAAGAAAGTAACTCGATGGCAAGTTAGCAACTATCGGTTGGTGAAAAGCTCAATAAACATAGTTGCGGGGAAAGAGGTCTATATACAAAGAAGCACTTATTCCACGCTAGATTAAAAAAAAAGTTTATTGAATATTTAATAAATGCGCATTTTTTTAAATGCCATTAAGAGGAAAAAAATAAGCATAAAAAATACTGTGCACAAAATTTATATAGTTAAAGTTACTCAAATTTTTGAAAGATTGCATCGCCTTGTAAGCTATATAACAAGTAAAAAATCAAATAGCCTCCACCATTTGGAACGAATTTGGCAACTAAAAAAAAATAAATAAAATCCGTTGAAAATTCTGTTAAAATTTTAAACATACCAAATGTAACTGTTACATTAGGGTCTATACGACGAAGTGGACCTGCATGGACAACTTCTGTCATATGCCATTACTATATTCAAATGCGAAACTAGCTAAAATCATCAAAATACCAAATATAGGAGGTACCATTTTATGCAGGCTATACCAAAACGTGGACCTGCACAGACAATTTTCTGTCATATCCATTACGAACTTCAAATACCATATTTGAAACAATTCCGGTGAATAATGTGCAAAATCATCAAAATACCGAATACCGGAAGGTGCAGTTATATGGGGGCTATACGAAGACATGGACATGCACAGAAAATCATTTCGAACTTCAACTACCAAATTTGAAACATTTCCGGTGGATACGGTCGATAAAATCCTGTGAATAGGATCGATAAATGCCGTTATATGGGGGCTATACGAAGGCGTAGGTCTGCCCGGACAATTTCCTGTCCAAGTCTGTATTATCCATTACGAACTTCAAATAACAAATTTGAAACATTTCCGGTGAATAATGTCGCTTTAATAATCAAAATACCGAAAATAGGGAGGTACCACTATATGGGGGCTATACCAAAACGTGGACCTACCAAAAGTCCTGCAGACATAATATAAATTTGAATAAAATTGATTAACCTACTTCATTTCATTCGGAAGCTAGAGTGATATATAATGGTACCTTCCTATATTCGGTATTTTAATGATCTTGATAATGCAGATCGACGCCCTAATATAACGGCTACATTTGGTATTTTTAAGATTTTAATAGAATTTTTAGCGGATTTTATTTATTTTTTGAAAATTGCCAATTTTTTGGTGGAGGGAATTCAAAGTTCGGCCAGGCCAGGACTTATAGTTTCTTATAGTTTTTTTTTTTTTAATTTCGTATTAGAATTTCTTGGAATGCTTGCTAATATCAATACTGGTTTAAACAGCTCACACACGTATCGGGGGAGAAGACCAATGTTATCCACTTCTCATCTGAACTAATCTAAGATATACGTATTGTAACGTCCCAGATTTGGACTATATCCTTCACTTTGTATGAGATATGCGATAATTTTTGGAAAAATAATGAAATATGCGTGAGGTACCAGATATAATGGACTAAAGTGTTCCATTTCATATAATACTGATATAAATATTAGGATGTGGAAAATTGAAAAAAAACATCATTGTTAATCAAAATTTTGAACTTTTGTGAAGGAGGTACAAGAAGGAGTGAACCGATAAATTCCATATTCACATCAGGACACTTGTTGAGAAAAATATTTAGGTACACCAAGTTAGAGTAGAATCTCTAACCTGTGACCTGTATATTTTATTTTTACAAGTAAAAAAGCAGCTAAGTTCTGCCGGGCCGTATTTTTAATACCCTCCACCATTTGGAAAGAACTGAAAAAAAACATGAAGTCATATGCTGTAGTACCCATTACGAACATCAAATACCAAATTTGAAATAATTCCGATGAATAATGTCGCTAAAATCATCAATATAAGGAATATAGGGAGCTACCGTTATACGGGGCTACACGAAGACGTGAACCTGCATAAAAAATGTTTTTAATATGCTGTAGTACCCATTACGAACTTCAAATATGAAATTTAACCTGCCTACTCGTAAACTATGCATGTATTCAAAATTTTCGCCTTCTACTCAATTTGTTCGAAAGATAGCGTGAATATAACAGACGGACGGCCAGACAGACGGACATCGCTAGATCGTCTTTGAATTTTACGCTGATCCAGAATATATATACTTTGCAGGGTCTATTACAAATATTTCGGGGAGTTATCAAATTTCAATAACTCTAAAAAAATCTATACTATATTGAATATTTTGACTAGCTACGATCCCATTTAAAGTAGGTTTTGAAGCATTTTACGGAAAGTGACAAAAATACCTCTTTGGTATCTAGCATCATGGTTCATTTTCAACTAAAATAAACCTCTTGTAGTTTTCGGTAATATTGCCAACAATTTAGGGATTTCATCAAATCTTAATCGAAAATTTTCAAAAAAAAAAAATGTGAAATAGGGTAGAACATTACCCCTCTATTAAGGCTACATTGCATTGTAAACTTTCAAAATGGCCAAAACGTGTATCCTACATTTTTTACTCTACTTTCATAATATCCTGAGTTTTTTTTCTGTAATTATTATATGTGTTTGAAGAAAATCCCAAGTAATTTTTTTTTAGGATTTTTTTTTTATCAGTGACAGAAAGGATGACACTTCTCATGAATCGCATAACAACTTTTAATTGTAACAATTTCTAAATTTTTCTCCAAATCGAGAAAATAAGAAATCCTTTATACAAAAATAAAGAAAAATGCTATCCGCAAGAAACGACACATAAAATATGCCAGGGGCCAATTGAATTCTACGGAAAACAATACCAATATTGTGCCTATCCCCCATCAAAACAAATATCAATAGTCATTTGTTTATGAAAATGCCTGCCTTCAAACTAAATGTCAAGATATTTATCTTCGGCGTTACATGTTCTTCGAACTTTAAGAAATGTGTTCATCCTTTTTTTATTTCTCTTCTTCTCCTCCTTTTCGTATCTTCAAATGACATTGAATTCCTTTGCAAGCAGTGGGATTCGGGAGGTTGACACCAAGGGGTGAACTTATTGATTGATTGATGCTTGACGGTTCGTCAATGGTGCTGAGGGAAATTCTAATTCCCTGATTGGTTTCTAAATGCTTGAAATATTTTGCCAAAGTGTTTTTTTTTTCATTTACTTCTGTTCGGCTGGGTTTTAGGGGAGGCTTTATTATTAATGATATGCTTTATGTTTATATGTGTATCCGTTTTCTTTTATATTTATTATGACTTTTTGAAAGCCAATAAAAATATTATATTTAAAAAATTTCAAATATTGAGAGATAGAGGCTTGTATTTGTTTTTTGTTTGACGGATGTTAGAAAACCAATAAAAAAAGAAATAGTTTTCGTAGCGATAGCTTAAGTGAGTGGATTTCTTGTGGATTTCATAATAGTTTATGCTTATAAGTTATATTGATTTTTATTATGGCTCTTAGGTCACAGTAGGTCAGAAAGGCCAGAGTTTGTTAAAAAAAACTCATTCTGGTAATAGTCTCATATTTATTGAAAATGATAATGTCAATATCCAAGATAGATGGAGATGAATTTTGTAATAAGTTAGGACCTCCATCATGTGGAAATGAAAATAATGATGGCATGAGTTTTCTGCAAATTTCCAAGATTTGGGCTTTGACCATATGTTTAAATCAAAATTTAGCTGAAAAAAGAAATGATTACCACCTTAAAACGCTCAGTAAGGGGAGACTGCATTGGGGAAATCAAATAAAAATTGTCATTTCGACTGGAAAATTAGACCAGGTTCTTAAAAATATCTAAAAAGTACTAGTGAGATAGACACTCTCAAAATGTCGCAACTATTTTATGGTGGAAACATTCCATCTTATTAGGAACAAAAAAAAAAAAAAAAAAAAAAAAAAAAAAAACAAAAGTTCAAAAGCAGTAAGCTCGGCCGGGCCAAACTTTGAATACCATCCACCATTTGAAACGAATTTAGAAATTTTCAAAAAATAAAATCCCTTAAAAATTATTTTAAAATCTTAAAAATACCAAATGTAGCCGTATAAGCCATTACAATATTATAAACGGGAGGGAGGCACCGTTATATCGGAGCTATACGAAGACCTGGACCTGCATAAAAAATTTTGTGTCACAGACTGTAGTTCCCCTTACGAACTCTAAATACGTAATTTGAAACTACTCCGTTGAATAATATCGCTTAAATCATCAAAATACCGAATATAGGGAGGTACCGTTATATGCGAAGACGTGGACCTGCACAGACAATTTTCTGTCCTAAACTGTAGTATCCATTTCGAACTTCAAATACAAAATTTGACACAATTCCGGTTAATAATGTCGCTAAAATCATCAAAATACCGAATACTGGGAGGTACCGTTATATGGAGGATATGAAAACGTGGATCTACATGAACCATTTACGAACTTAACCTGCCTACTGGCAAAATAAACATCTGTGCACAATTTTAGCCTTCTATCTCAATTCGTTCGAAAGATAGCGTGATTACAACAGACAGGCGGACATCGCTAAATCGACTTAGAATTTTACACTGAACAAGAATATATATACTTTGTTGGGTCTGATATGAGTATTTCGAGGAGTTACAAAAGGAATGACAAAGTATAATAAAATATAACATACCCTCCATAGAATGGTGGAGGGTATAAGAAACATTTATAACTATTAATAATTATAATTACGATTTTTATAATTATTAAATATTTTTAAATATTATGTAAAGAATTTGTTATTTTCTCCAAATAAAAGAAAAATTAAATAATTTCCATGGTTCGATGTCACCATTCTCATTTTGCATCGTCCCACATATTGATATTGGTTTCTTTTTCATCATCAACATCAATGATGTATGTCCCCGACCTAGCGAATAAGACAAATTATAAACGTTTTCACAACAAAAACAACGCCAATAATAATAAATCATCGATAAATTTTGCTCATGTGTACTAGTGCTTCCATAGACACTGCTCAATACATGTCAAGCACATGACAGTTACGCCATCGATTTTACTTTGTAAACGTCAACTATTAGTTATCTATTCAGGGAAATGCGGCAATTTATTTGAAGAGGATTGAGGGAGGTAGTACAAGATAGCTGAGGAATTATCAGAAGGAAACAAAAGAAAAGGCTTTAAAGGATATTGACACCAATTTAAAGAGTCATTCGGCAGAAAAATATAATATCTTTTGGAGAGGGATTTATTGGATATGGAAGAGGGGGTGTATCATTTGTTTATAATTAGGTTCGAAGATAATGGTTTGAATACAGAAATAAGAGTTATGCATAATATCACTGTGCGACAAAATTCAATTTTTCAATAATTACGGTGGAAATCCAGCAGAATATGAAAGAAGAACCAAAAAAGAAGGCGCGTGTATTGGCGATTAAATCGAAAAGTAACTAAAATAGCGGGGGCAAGTTCCCGCTTTTCAATATTTTCGGAAATTTGAGGATTCCTCGGAATCCTTGCACTTTTTACACCCTACACCACAAGGTGGTCAGGGTATTATGTCTTTGTACATTTGTTTGTAACAGGCAAAAGGAAACGAGATAGACCCATAGTTCCTTTTTATGATCTGCATAGATTCACTTTCTGAGTTGATTTATGCATGTCAGTCCGTCTGTCCGTCTGTCCATGTATTCTTGTGAACAAAATGCAGGTTGCATTTATAATCCGATTGAGATGAAATTTTCCAAAAAACATTTGTTTGGCCCAAGGACGAACCCTATTGAAATTGGAGATAATCGGTAAAAATTTAGATATAGATCCCATATATATCTTCGTCCGATTTGCCTTTTATTGTGCACCAAACGTGTAATATCAGCCAAAATAGTATGGATTTTTGCACATACAACCAAATAAGGCCTAAGTATGCTAAATTTGATCGAAATCGGTTCAGATATAGCTATAGCTCCAATATATATTGTTCATCCGATTTGTTATTTTTGTCCCCCGCAGCCGTAATATGTACTCTGTGACAACAACATTTGGGGAAATATATCAAATGCAGCTCAGAAATACCTTTGCTAAATTTTATCGAGATCGGTTCAGATTTGTATATAGCTCCCATATATAACTTCGTCCGAATAACTTTTATTGTGAACCCAACGTCTAATATTTGCTCAAATGGGATGGAATTTGGCACTTACGACCGAATTGAGTCTAGAAGCTAGTATATCAAATTTGGTGAAAATCGGTTCAGATATAGCTATAGCTTCCATATATACTGTTCATCCGATTTGTCTTATTTGTTACCCACAGCCGTAATATGCAGCCCGTAACAACGATATTCAGGGAAATATATCAAATGCAGCTCAGAAATAGCTTTGCCAAATTTTATCGAGACCGGTTCAGATTTGGATATAGCTTCCATATATATCTTTATCCGATTTCAGATTAATTGTGCACCAAATGGGCAATACAAGTCCGAATTTAAAAGATGCAAATGCTTCGGCATATTTGAACTTTAAATTATAATTATAATCATAGTGTGTATGATTGAATTTTCCCATAAAAACTTTTAATTGTTATACGTAGCTCCATTAAATTACCAAAGTGGTGTAGGGTATCATAAAGTCGGCCCCGCCCGACTTTAAGACTTTCTTTACTGGTTTTATTTAGTGTCTCCGGCAATATTACAGATAAAACCAATAAGGAAAAGTCAAAAGTCGGGCGGAGCCGACTATATTATACCCCACATCACTATGTATATTTAGTAGAGCTACCGTAACAAAAGAATTTATTTCAAGTAGATCATACCACCCATCAACATTTGGCTTTAGAGCAGTTATAGTTTGCTAAAGAGTGAATGATATCACTTGCAGAAGGATTATATTAAAAACAAATATATATCGGAGCCGAGTTGCACAAAATGGAAACGAACATCCTGAAATTCACTCCATTTTGCTGATATTAGCCATTATTTACACAATAAACCTGAAATCGGATTGAGGATATATATATATGGGAACATATAGTTCCCAAATCGTTCTCGATATAATTTGGCAATGGTATTTCCGAGCTTTATAAGATATCTAGTACCAAATATCATTGATGTCGAATGCATATTACGAGTGTGAGGGACTTAAACACCAAATCGGATGAAATATATATATGGGAGATATTGCTATATATGAACCGATTTTGTCGAAATTTAATGTACTAGCCTCTAGACTGAATTCGATCTGATATACCGAAATTCAGGTATTTTGACAGATATTGGTCGTTTCGTGCATAATTAAACGGAAATCGGTTGAGGATATATATGGGAGCTATACCCTAATCTGAACGGATCTTGACAAAATTTTAAACACTTATTTCAGAGATGTACAGGGTTGCCCATATTCGACGGACCCATGTTTTGTTATGAAACCAGAACTGCCTCATACGTTTTCGACGAATAATTGGCATCACAAAATTGGTCATCATGTCGCGATAACGCTCCTGATTGATGGTAACAGCATGGCCATTTTCATTTTGGAAGAAAAACGGCCCAATGACCGTTTTCGCACTAACGCCGCACCAAACTGGGACTTTTTCGTCATGAGGAGGCACTTCTTGAATCTCCATAGGATTTTCAGTGGCGTAAAAACGGCAATTTTGCTTATTTACGGTCCTTTGGAAGGCGCACTTCTCACATTTTTTAATGTTTTAAAAGCACGTTGAGTTTTCACAATTGACTTCTTGTAAATTTCAACTATTTCAGAGCGTTCGCGTGGCGTGTATTGGTTCATGGTAAAAATCTGCTTGGACTGACGCTTCAAACGCCGAATGTCATTAAGCGATGTGAAATCTCTGTCAAAAGTTATGGCGTTGCCAGATGGGTCCGTCGAATATGGGCAACCCTGTATCTGATATCCGGTATCACAGAGCTTTGCTGTGGAATTCATTTAACGATTGTGAGGGACTTGAAATCCCAAATCGGACGGACTGACATGAGTAATTCGACTCCGAAAGTGATTATATGAATATCCTCAAAAGTAACTATGGGTCTACCTGGCTTCCCTTACCACTATGTGGTGTAGGGTATAAATATGGGGAATATTTCAGAGGAAATTTCTAAACCTCAAGCTAGTCAAGAAAGGGGTCTTTCTGATCCTTTTTTAACATATGGTTAGCATTTTTGTAATCGGGATCGCAACAAGTCACAACAATATTAGTCACCAAAGGAAATAAAAAAAATCACCAATGTTCAAAAAAAAAAAAAAAAAAAAAAAAAAAATATATATATATATATATATATATATATATATATATGTATATATATATATTTTTTTTTTGAACATTGGTGATTTTTTTTATTTCCTTTGGTGACTAATATTGTTGTGACTTGTTGCGATCCCGATTACAAAAATGCTAACCATATGTTAAAAAAGGATCAGAAAGACCCCTTTCTTGACTAGCTTGAGGTTTAGAAATTTCCTCTGAAATATTCCCCATATTTATACCCTACACCACATAGTGGTAAGGGAAGCCAGGTAGACCCATAGTTACTTTTGAGGATATTCATATAATCACTTTCGGAGTCGAATTACTCATGTCAGTCCGTCCGATTTGGGATTTCAAGTCCCTCACAATCGTTAAATGAATTCCACAGCAAAGCTCTGTGATACCGGATATCAGATACAGGGTTGCCCATATTCGACCCATCTGGCAACGCCATAACTTTTGACAGAGATGTCACATCGCTTAATGACATTCGGCGTTTGAAGCGTCAGTCCAAGCAGATTTTTACCATGAACCAATACACGCCACGCGAACGCTCTGAAATAGTTGAAATTTACAAGAAGTCAATTGTGAAAACTCAACGTGCTTTTAAAACATTAAAAAATGTGAGAAGTGCGCCTTCCAAAGGACCGTAAATAAGCAAAATTGCCGTTTTTACGCCACTGAAAATCCTATGGAGATTCAAGAAGTGCCTCCTCATGACGAAAAAGTCCCAGTTTGGTGCGGCGTTAGTGCGAAAACGGTCATTGGGCCGTTTTTCTTCCAGGAGATTCAAGAAGTGCCTCCTCATGACGAAAAAGTCCCAGTTTGGTGCGGCGTTAGTGCGAAAACGGTCATTGGGCCGTTTTTCTTCCAAAATGAAAATGGCCATGCTGTTACCATCAATCAGGAGCGTTATCGCGACATGATGACCAATTTTGTGATGCCAATTATTCGTCGAAAACGTATGAGGCAGTTCTGGTTTCATAACAAAACATGGGTCCGTCGAATATGGGCAACCCTGTACATCTCTGAAATAAGTGTTTAAAATTTTGTCAAGATCCGTTCAGATTAGGGTATAGCTCCCATATATATCCTCAACCGATTTCCGTTTAATTATGCACGAAACGACCAATATCTGTCAAAATACCTGAATTTCGGTATATCAGATCGAATTCAGTCTAGAGGCTAGTACATTAAATTTCGACAAAATCGGTTCATATATAGCAATATCTCCCATATATATATTTCATCCGATTTGGTGTTTAAGTCCCTCACACTCGTAATATGCATTCGACATCAATGATATTTGGTACTAGATATCTTATAAAGCTCGGAAATACCATTGCCAAATTATATCGAGAACGATTTGGGAACTATATGTTCCCATATATATATATCCTCAATCCGATTTCAGGTTTATTGTGTAAATAATGGCTAATATCAGCAAAATGGAGTGAATTTCAGGATGTTCGTTTCCATTTTGTGCAACTCGGCTCCGATATATATTTGTTTTTAATATAATCCTTCTGCAAGTGATATCATTCACTCTTTAGCAAACTATAACTGCTCTAAAGCCAAATGTTGATGGGTGGTATGATCTACTTGAAATAAATTCTTTTGTTACGGTAGCTCTACTAAATATACATAGTGATGTGGGGTATAATATAGTCGGCTCCGCCCGACTTTTGACTTTTCCTTATTGGTTTTATCTGTAATATTGCCGGAGACACTAAATAAAACCAGTAAAGAAAGTCTTAAAGTCGGGCGGGGCCGACTTTATGATACCCTACACCACTTTGGTAATTTAATGGAGCTACGTATAACAATTAAAAGTTTTTATGGGAAAATTCAATCATACACACTATGATTATAATTATAATTTAAAGTTCAAATATGCCGAAGCATTTGCATCTTTTAAATTCGGACTTGTATTGCCCATTTGGTGCACAATTAATCTGAAATCGGATAAAGATATATATGGAAGCTATATCCAAATCTGAACCGGTCTCGATAAAATTTGGCAAAGCTATTTCTGAGCTGCATTTGATATATTTCCCTGAATATCGTTGTTACGGGCTGCATATTACGGCTGTGGGTAACAAATAAGACAAATCGGATGAACAGTATATATGGAAGCTATAGCTATATCTGAACCGATTTTCACCAAATTTGATATACTAGCTTCTAGACTCAATTCGGTCGTAAGTGCCAAATTCCATCCCATTTGAGCAAATATTAGACGTTGGGTTCACAATAAAAGTTATTCGGACGAAGTTATATATGGGAGCTATATACAAATCTGAACCGATCTCGATAAAATTTAGCAAAGGTATTTCTGAGCTGCATTTGATATATTTCCCCAAATGTTGTTGTCACAGAGTACATATTACGGCTGCGGGGGACAAAAATAACAAATCGGATGAACAATATATATTGGAGCTATAGCTATATCTGAACCGATTTCGATCAAATTTAGCATACTTAGGCCTTATTTGGTTGTATGTGCAAAAATCCATACTATTTTGGCTGATATTACACGTTTGGTGCACAATAAAAGGCAAATCGGACGAAGATATATATGGGATCTATATCTAAATTTTTACCGATTATCTCCAATTTCAATAGGGTTCGTCCTTGGGCCAAACAAATGTTTTTTGGAAAATTTCATCTCAATCGGATAATAAATGCAACCTGCATTTTGTTCACAAGAATACATGGACAGACGGACAGACGGACTGACATGCATAAATCAACTCAGAAAGTGAATCTATGCAGATCATAAAAAGGAACTATGGGTCTATCACGTTTCCTTTTGCCTGTTACAAACAAATGTACAAAGACATAATACCCTGACCACCTTGTGGTGTAGGGTGTAAAAAGTGCAAGGATTCCGAGGAATCCTCAAATTTCCGAAAATATTGAAAAGCGGGAACTTGCCCCCGCTATTTTAGTTACTTTTCGATTTAATCGCCAATACACGCGCCTTCTTTTTTTGGTTCTTCTTTCACATTCTGCTGGATTTCCCCCGTAATTATTGAAAAATTGAATTTTGTCGCATAGTAATATTATGCAAAACTCTTATTTCTGTATTCAAACCATTATCTTCGAACCTAATTATAAACAAATGATACACCCCCTCTTCCATATCCAATAAATCCCTCTCCAAAAGATATTATATTTTTCTGCCGAATGACTCTTTAAATTGGTGTCAATATCCTTTAAAGCCTTTTCTTTTGTTTCCTTCTGATAATTCCTCAGCTATTTTGTACTACCTCCCTCAATCCTCTTCAAATAAATTGCCGCATTTCCCTGAATAGATAACTAATAGTTGACGTTTACAAAGTAAAATCGATGGCGTAACTGTCATGTGCTTGACATGTATTGAGCAGTGTCTATGGAAGCACTAGTACACATGAGCAAAATTTATCGATGATTTATTATTATTGGCGTTGTTTTTGTTGTGAAAACGTTTATAATTTGTCTTATTCGCTAGGTCGGGGACATACATCATTGATGTTGATGATGAAAAAGAAACCAATATCAATATGTGGGACGATGCAAAATGAGAGTGGTGACCGCGAACCATGAAAATTATTTAATTTTTCTTTTATTTGGAGAAAATAACAAATTCTTTACATAATATTTAAAAATATTTAATAATTATAAAAATCGTAATTATAATTTTTAATAGTTATAAATGTTTCTTATACCCTCCACCATTCTGTGGAGGGTATATTATATTTTATTATACTTTGTCATTCCTTTTGTATCTCCTCGAAATACTCATATCAGACCCAAGAAAGTATATATATTCTTGATCAGTGTAAAATTCTAAGTCGATTTAGCGATGTCCGTCTGTCTGTTGTAATCACGCTATCTTTCGAACGAATTGAGATAGAAGGCTAAAATTGTGCACACATGTTTATTTTGCCACTAGGCAGGTTAAGTTCGTAAATGGTTCATGTAGATCCACGTTTTCATATCGTCCATATAACGGTAGCTCCCGATATTCGTAGAAAATGAAATTTTATGTTACTTTCAAGCGTCAACACGAAAATATATATATATATATATATATATATATATATATATATATATATTTCCTAATTTTTTTGGATAAACTTGTTCACGGATTTTTTCGAGTTGACGCTTGAAAGTAACATAAAATTTCATTTTCTACGAAAAGTGTCTGGAAAAGAAATATTCAAAAAATTTCAAAAAAAACTTTTCTGATATTTCTTCCCAAAATTATTGAATTACCATTCGTTTTGTATCAATACATTTTCAAGTCATTCGCGATGCAACGAAAATATTCTGTCACATAACACATCATTTATATTGGCTCACTTTGTGCACTTCGATTTTATTGCTTCAAATAATTTATAGTTTTTTGAAATTTACGGCAATCAATTTTACGACTTTAATATTTGTTCTGCAAAACGCCAACATTGCATTCTAGTGAAGAACTCTTTGGGGCAACGAAAGGAAATTAAAATTGTTTTAGCAAAAAAAAAAAAAAGAGGAAATAAAGTAAAACTTTATATCCATTGTAAAATATACAAAAAATTGCACTTCCTTGAGTTTATGGTGCAACATCGTAGCATGTACATGTGTGTTTGTATTAGTTACATAACAATGAAGAACATCCAATAAAAATCTAAAATATCTGTAACAATGCAAAGAGATATTGCAGCAGATAACAATCACGAGTTTTATTCTTCCTCCCCTCCTTCTCTAAGAAGACGTAGTTTGAGCATTGAATTTAATCAAATGCCAGCAGAGGGAAAAGCAAATCGTATTAACAATCTGCTAATGCGGGTTTTGTGCATTGACATTTTATTCAATGGCCCCAACTCGATTCACCCCGCCTCCACCATTCCGCTGGCTACCACACACACACAAGTCAAATGCCAAGTTTTTAATGTGTTTTAAGAATGTCTTGCTTGTTACGCCTACAAAAGAAATTTCTAAAAGTATAAGTAGACTATATATATGTTTGTGTGTGTGTGTAAGTGTGCCTTTCTCTTTTGTTGGTGTATAAGACATCAATGCCGCCGCCTCCTTGTGCTGATGATCTTTAGTACGCCCTGGCCTAGTTTTATTATCAACGATAAAAGCCGGTTCTCGGCCCTGTTCTATTCTCTGTCCAACAATACGCAAAGAAATTAAATAAATATTCTAAATTCAATTCAATTCGGTGAAATTCTCTTATCATGCAAATGGCATGGAAACATGTGTCTTCGAACTGTTTCCATTCAAATGTTCAACAATAATAATGGCAAACCTGTTGCGGCCATCGTTGTAACAGGGTCATTAAAGGAATTAAATGTGCAAAATATTAGAGATAGAGAAATTCAATTATGTGTAAGGAAACGACCAATAGGATATTTTCAATATTTCATATTGAATAAGCGTTTTAAATCCAGCACATAATAAGAAGATTTTGCAATATCCATCTGGATGAACATAAGATATTTATAGGCGAATGTGAGGGAAATAAGTAGAAAAATTGATGAGAAGTCTTTATATAGGGTGAGATGAAAAAACTGCAACCAAATTTAGATTGCTCTCATTTCCAAGCCACTCGTCCGACAGATGTTAAAATTATTCCAGTGGAAGCTATTTATATTCTTTACAAGCGTACAAAAGCATTTTGGTGAGAATTTTCCAGAAAAAAAAGTTATTCGTGATGGAATTCAAACGTGATAGTGTGATTTCTTTACATTTGGCTGGAAAACCACAAGTGGCTATCGTTAGAGCATTCCAGCATTTAAATGTGAATACATTTTTTTTGTCTCGTACCATCGCCCGACGTCAAGGAAGTGGACGAAAGAAAACAGTAACATCAGCAGAAATGGTTCGAAAAGTAAAGAAGGGACTGGATCGAAACCCACGTCGTAGTAGCCGAAAAATGGCTCGTGAGCTGAACATATCGCAATATTCTATTCGCCAAATATTGAAAAATGAGCTCGGGGTAAAGCTATTGAAATTCCAAAAAGTGCAAGAACTTACACCGCAACAGAAAAAAAATAGACTCAAAAGAGCAAAAGAGTTACTTTGCTTAGCCGAACTGCCGAATTTGGTTTTCTCCAATAAGAAAAATTCTGTAGGGTGTATTAGAGCGTTGGGCACGCAAACATTTTGGCTGCAGACCTTGGACATTCCATGGTTACAAAATAAGGTTCCTCGCTGCATTTTCAACGCACAAATCTCCTGATACCAATCCGTTGGACTATTGTGTCTGGAGTATTTTGGAAAGCAAGGTTGGAACTAAAAAATACCAAAGTGTCGATCACCTCAAGCAAGTGCTTCGCCGGGAATGGGCCAAAATACATTCGGGCAGCGTGTGACGGTTTCATTGGCCGTTTGAAGGTCATAATTCATGCCAAAACTGATCAATTCGAACAAATCTACACTTTTTCTAAAATTTGATGCTATTTCCAACATTTTTTTCTTTCATTCAATAAAATTACAAAAAAAAAATGTAAAAATTATGGCGTTTGACTTTGACGAGCTGATGGCTAGGGGGTCTTCATATAGGAGCAGAAGGTCAGGAAGTCTTATAGACGAGCTTATGTGAGTCTTTATAGATGAGCTAGGGAGTCTTTAGAGACGAACTGATGACCAGGGAGTCTATTTATAGACGAGCTGTAAACCAGGGAGCCTTTGTAGACGAGATGAAGGTCAGGCAGTCTCTGTAGATTACCTAAGTGGCCAGGAAGCCTGTATAGAGGAGCTGCAGGTCAGGGAGCCTTTATAGACGGGTCGAAGAGGGTAGAGTGTCTTTTTATAGACGAGTCGAAGATGCCAGGGTGTCTCTTTATAGAAATTAAGGTAGTGTGTATAGACGAGCTGCTGGCAAGGGAGTCTGTATAGATGAGCTGATGTCCAGCGAGTCTTTATAGACGAGCTGATCGTCAGGGAGTCTGCACAGGCGAACGGCTGGTCAGGGAGTCTGTATAGACGAGCTAATGATCCCTGGTTGATGGATCATGGATGGATCGTCTATGTAGACGAGCCGATGGCCCATTCTTGTGACATGAGGATAAATTTTTTTGCCGATTTGTGATTCGTTTAAGCCCCATTGGGGTGGGGAGTCTGACCTTTATCATTTCAATAAAAATAGGTTATTGTTTGACAGTCTAATATATGCACTGCAATATATGTATCTCTTACACCGTATACGTTATGTTAACTACACTTAATTAACAATACCATGTATACGCAACCAGTTAAATGAATGGATGTATGTTTGTTACGGTTACTGGTTGTGAATATGTCCCCACCGCCTGATTTAATTAAATATTTTGTTTGTTCCCAGAACTGATGGAGAAAATATATGTTATTTTTAATTAAAATACATATTCAATCTGTAATTTCATTTTTGGCTTTTCGTGGTGGCACCATGTTTTCGTGGAAAACTCAGAGCTGAAGTTAATATCAAATTTATGTGAAAAAATTTTGTTTAACGCGGTATGGCGTTGTAACATGTGTTCTTTTTGCGAAAAGGCAGCAACGAACTCGGTTGTTATTCCAAAAAGTAAATTTATAAAATGTATGTTCAAAACAGAAGCAATTTGTTTCCGGGTGCGTATACTTTACGTTGTTACTAATACGCCCAACAAATAACAAACGATTCTAATAAAATAATAAATTAGTCCTGAGAACCTTTGATTCGGGATTTTTGGTAATGATTTGAAGGTTTTCCCCAATGGCCAAATGGAAATTAAGTTTATCCACATACAGAATTAAATGCAAAGCCAGTATTGTGATTCTTCTGAAAAAATCATAACTTCCGATAAATATTTTTCCAAGTATTTAATTACGCTCAAATTGAGTTGCTTTGTATTCAATTCCATTGCAAAACTTTTTGCCTTCAACAATCCTCATTGGAAGGGCAAGGAATTTCTATTACACGAATTAAGCTGAGATATTAAAAGTATTAACGCATTGTTTGCCCTCATCATCAGTTATGCATACGCAAAATTATTTCTATAACCTCCTTGCGGGATGAAATACAGAAGGAAAAAAAAAATGGCAAAAGAGAAAAACTTCTGGGATTATCTCCCCAAAGAAAGGGCATTAAATGCTTAACATTCAATCAAATGTGGCGCGTGTTTTTCTCTGTCATGAAAGTGAAAAGGAGAATCTCCAGGAATATATTATATTAAATTTTCAATGAAAGTTTTTCTTTTGTATTAAATAGAAAGGAAGCTAGTTTAAAGAAGCACGTTTTGTCTAAAATTCATTGAATGTAACTTAAAAAGCATGAGTGTGGAGGAAAGTTGTTTTTTTGTTAACTTTTTCATTCGAAACTAAAATTCGACAAGTTATTTCCTATTCCATTCGAAAGTATTTTTCCTCATGCTTTTGTCGTTAGTTTTTTCCGAAGGATTGTAACATCCTTTTTGTATAAACTTTGTAATCAATAGAATGCCAGAAAAGTATGTAAGTATGTGAGAACACAATTGTGAATACGTATAACTAGATTTACATTATAATGGAGTGTAGGAAAAGTAAAATGTAATAAATGGAAGTTAGGAGGAAATATAAACAAGCAACATTCTGCATTACCAGTCGATTGAAAATAATGGTAAATTCCTTCGAAAATTAAAAAATCGAAAGAGCTTACTTTAATCATTATCAAGTAATGAATAAAATCTGCATGGATTGTGCACATCTGTGAGTTTGAGTCCCGAAGTGAATAGATGAGGAAGATATAATACTAATAATAAGGAGGCGAGTTTAATACACGTTGCAGACAAAACAAAAATGTGAGGAAGTAAAATTAAATAAAAAATCGAATCCTTTTTTCTACTTATTTCGGGATCCGTTCTTATCCTTTCTTCTAATTATTTTAATTCGTTTTCCGACAAATATATACGCTCAGTATTTTACATTGTACATTGATATGAAAAAACTGTAACCAATTTCAGACTGCTGTCATTTCTAAGTCACTCGTCCGACAGCTGTTATAATTATTCCAGTGACAGCTCATTAGGTTGTTTACAAGCGTACAAAAGCATTTTGATGAGAATTTTCCAGAAAAAATGTTATTCGTGATGGAATTCAAGCGTGATAGTGTGATTTCTTGATATTTGGGGTGGGATAAAAAAAACTGCAACCAACTTCAGACTGCTGTCATTTCTAAGCCACTCTTCCGCAAGCTATTAAAATTATTCCAGTGATAGCCCATCACATTGTTTACAAGCGTACAAAAGCATTTTGGTGGGAATTTTCCAGAATCAAAGTTGTTCCTAGTGGAATTCAAGCATGATAGTGTGATTTCTTTATATTTGGCTGCAAAAACCACAAGTGACTATAGTTAGAGCACTCCTGCATTTAAATGTGAATAAATTTTGTAAATTTTGTATCTCGTACCATTGCTCGTTACCGTGATACTGGTAGCGTAGCCCGACGGCAAGGATGTGCACGGAAGAAAACATCAATATAAGCAGAAATGGTTCGAAAATTAAAAAAGCGCCTTGATCAAAACCCGCGTTGCAGTAGCCGAAAAATGTTTCGTGAGCTGAACATATCGCAATATTCCATTCGCCAAATATTGAAAAATGAGCTCGGGGTAAAGTTATTGAAATTCCAAAAAGTACAAGAACTTACACCGCAACAGAAAAATAATACACTCAACAGAGCTAAAGAGTTGCTTCGCGTGGCCGAAAGTGGTGAACTTCCGAATTTGGTTTTCTCCGGTGAGAAAACACTCGTTGACCAAAAGTTTGTAAAGAAACAAAATGATCGTGTTTACTCGCCAAAGAGGTCAGTTGAAAATGTTCACCTTCGGTGGGCCATCAGAACTCAAGCGCCGGCCATGGTGATGGTGTGGGCCACCATAGCAGCCGATGGTCGCTCTCCGCTCGTATTAATCGACCGTGGCATCAGAATAATTGCCGAATATTATCGCGAAAATATTCTGGAGGGTGTATTAAAGCCTTGGACATGCAAACATTTTGGCCGCAGACTCTGGGCATTCAAACCACCAATGGTTACAAAGTGAGATTCCTCGCTTCATTTCCAGCGCACAATGGCCACCAAAATCTCCGGACACCAATCCGTTGGACTATTGTGTCTGGAGTATTTTGGAAAACAAGTTTGGCACTAAAAAATACCAAAGTGTCGATCACCTCAAGCAAGTGCTTCGCCGGGAATGGGCCAAAATACCGCAGGGCAACATTCGGGCAGCGTGTGACGGTTTCATTGGCCGTTTGAAGGCCATAATTCGTGCCAAAGGTGACCAATTCCAACAAATCTAAACTTATTCTAAAATTTGAAGCTATTTCCGACATTTTTTGCTTTCATTCAATAAAATTAAAAAAAAAATGTAAAAAAAATTATAAAAATGTAAAAAAATGTATGTCGTTTGACTTTGTTGCGGTTTTTTTATCTCACCCTGCACGTATGCTCTTTATAGAAAAGGCTTTCAGAGGTCTTCTATAAACATAATACCTTTCTGCTGACGGGTGATCTTGTTAGGGCAAAATGTCTTTTAAAGGTTTAATATAGGGGGTATTGTTTGACAGTCTTATACAGACACAAAATTTTTCAGAAATGTTCTATAAAATGAATTCTTTCTTTCTTTTGGGATGGAGACGCTTTAGAAGTCTTCTTTAGCCTGAGCTTTTAGAGCTTTCATAGAAGATAATTGCAGTAGAGATATTTAAGAAATATTCTACAGGTAGACTAAATACATGTCTTCTATAATTAGTTTTTATATGCTCTATAAATAGACTACCTTTTGCAGGTATTCTCCATTTCAGCGCGGAGGGTATAGAGATATTCTATAAGTTGTTTTCGGATAATAGACTCTCCAAACGCTCCTTGTAAATGCTTTTAGACCCTTTTCAAAATTGATAAATTAAAACAAATATATATTCCACATTTTGTTCATTACTGTTATTTGCCTTTCTTCCAAACATTTTCCTTAACCCTCTCCATTTAACATTCTCTTTTTAATTTCTCCCATTTTAGTTGTCGTATACGTGATTTGCTGCGGCATAATGGACAATTGCCCGATGGCATTGATACATTACGCTTGCCAAGACGTCTGCAGCGTTACATCGATCTAATGGAGGAAATCGAAGGACCCGATAAGGATAAAGACAATGACGATGACGATGATTTTCCCACCACGAGTCGGGCGAGCCAAAAGAAAAAAGTCACTAAAAAGGGTACAACGTTGGAAAGTGCCAAAATCCTAAAACCAATCGAAGAAGAAGACCGGCCAATAACATCATTGGCAGCTACAACGGCACGAATGGAGCCAACACCAGTCGTAGTAGTAACAGAGCCTGTTGCCACAACTGAGGCAAGCGATGCAGTTAATGTAACAAACACTTCGACTGAATTATCCACTACTACCACCGCAATTACTGATACCACCACCACTACTACAACTACATTAGAGGAACAAGAACAACAGCTAGACCAACAACTACAAACCATTAGCATTTCAGAATCTAAAGAAGAAGAAGATGTCGTCGTTAGCATTTCAGAAGTTAAAGAAGGAGATGCCGTCGAAATGCCGGCACCCTCCACGTCTCCTGATGCTGAGGATGAGGACAATGACGCCACTCCAGTGGTGATTTTCGATAAACCTTTTTCATTGTGATTTTCTTGGCATTTTCATTTGTTTTCTCGTGTTTTTTGTTATTTTCATCGATTTATTTTTTGTTCGTTTGCCAAACGGAAAAACAAGTTTCGACTTTTCTTGTTTAACGACACTTCCTTAACAAGATTGAGAAGAAGAGCCAAAGTTCAATGTAATACCATCATTCACTTGTCGCATTTTTTTCTTCCTTTTTGGCGGAGCGAAAGTTTTTTCTACCATTCGCCATCGAAAAAAAAAACAATAACAAGAAATCCTAGAAATTGACTGAACTTACCTGTAGGTGTATTCACTGACATTAATGCGGCCCGGTACTCCTGTTGTCTCCGTGCGACTGGTCAGATTAACAGTGTTGCCAAATAGACAGTAGCGCGGCACACGATTACCTATAACACCGGTCACCACCTCACCCGAATGAATGCCAATTGTAATTTGCTAAAAAAGAAGAGTAGAAAGAGTAAATACCATAAGAACTACGAACTAGTCATACGAATATAAAAATCATCATCATAATATAGTATTACTTTGTAAGCTAAGTAGAATTTGGAATGAAATGTAATAAAAAAAATTTGGTGTCAAAAATGAAAAAAATGTGCAAATTTGAATATATAAAAATTAGCTTTAATACAATAGAAAATATTTTAAATTAATACTATGGACCGAATTATATATGAATTATAAAAGCTTTCAGTCTTATCGCCAATGGGTATGGCGATTCAAAAACTTCAAAATAATTATTCTGTGTGAGAAACCTGAAACCTTGGAAATACCGAATTTCAGAATGTACTGCTAACCGGAATATATTTTATTAATATTAAAAACTGTCTCCAGAAAGGACATACGTAATAATGTAATCATGAAAATACTTTAAATCAGGAGGTGAGATAAAAAACAAAATCAACAAAGTCAAACGCTATAATAATTTTTACATTTTTTTTAATTTTATTGAATGAAAGCAAAAAATGCCGGAAATAGCATCATATTTTAGAATAAGTTTAGATTTGTTCGAATTGGTCACTTTGGCACGGCTTATGGTCTTCAAGCTGCCAATGAAACCATCACACGCTGCCCGAATGTTGCTCTGCGCTTTTTTGGCCCATTCTCGGCGAAGCGCTTTCTAGAGTTGATCGACACATTTGTATTTTTTAGTGCCAACCTTGCATTCCAAAATACTCCAGACTTTGGTGGCCATTGTGGGGTGGCCCGTGCTAAGTGCGATGCTGCTGAGTCCTTTTGGAATGTCCAAGGTCTGCGGCCAAAATGTTTGCGTGGCCCAAAGCTTTAATACACCCTCCAGAATATTATCGCGATAATATTCCGCATTTAAGCTGATGCCACGGTCGAGAGCGGAGAGCAACCATCGGCAGTTATGGCGGCCCACAGCATCACCGTGGCAGGCGCTTGAGTTCTGATGGCCAACCGAAGGTGCACATTTTCAGCTGACTTCTTTGGCAAGTAAACACGATCATTTTGTTTATTTACAATCTGCCTTACAACGAATATTTTCTCATCGGAGAAAACCAAATTCGGTTCAAAACTTTCGGCCAACCGAATCCACTCTTTAGCTCTTTTGAGTTTATTTTCTTTCTTTTGCGGTGTAAGTTCCTGCGTTTTTTTGAATTTTGATGGCTTTACCCGAGCTGATTTTTCAATATTTGCCGAATGGAACATTGCGATATGGCTCGTGAGCCAGTTTTTGGCCACTGCGATGCGGGCTTCGATCAAGTCGCTTCTTTACTTTTCGAAACATTTCTGCTGATGTTTTTCTGATGTTTTCTTCCGTCCACTTCCTTGACGTCGGGCTACGCTATCAGTATCGATGGTACGATGGTTTTTTCATCTCACTCCTTAAAGTGCATGAAAATGTCGATAAAGTCAAAAAAATGTCGATAAAGCCCAAAAAAGGGTCAATAGCTTGAACAATCATAATGGCAGGATAGGGGTATACCTCTGTCGGTCAAACCGACTGATACTTTTGTGACTTGTTTTATCGAAATTTGATTATGTGCCTTATGGAGACATAAAAAATATTCTTTTTGGAATCCCCTTCAGCTGGACTCCCTTATATGGCATTTTTTTTTTTGCTGATTAAAATGTTTATACTTTCTATAGAAACATTTTTAAATCTATGGCAGGAAAATTGATAGCCATTATTTTTTCTTTGTGTCTAAATGTATTGGCCCATTGAATGTATCTCAGCTGACTATGTACAATACTGCAATTTTCGTGCTTAGACACATTTCTAAAGTTTTTACTTCTTTCTCTATCACCACAGCGTTATTTGATTCCTTAAACTACAAATATTACTTCAATGCTTTTTTGTTAGAAAACTAGAATTTTTTAAATTGTCAGCAAAAACTGGCCATAACTCTCTTCGAATTTCCCTGTCCGGTCTTTCTATTCAATTTTATTACTTTCCGGTTCAATATGTTCCATTCTCCAAGTAAGTGGAATAGCAATTCTGATTACAACTCAGCAACCTCCCACCCCAACCCAACCGCAATCATGTTCGTAAGCAGTAACCAGATATAACAATAAATTACTAACATATGTGCTAACCATTGGTCGGACACAGAGGATCCACAAACTTTATTCTGCATCAGTTAAACATTAAAGGAGATAAAAATTACCCACAAGTAAAGATAATGTTGCCACAAACAAGTTGGAGAGTTTTGCGGGAAGTGGGGGAGAAGAACTTTTCGACCACAACTACTAATTAATGGTTGAAAGTTCTAAAATGGGACGAAAAACACGAATGTGTTCGAAAGCACCGCAAATATGGAGCAAATGTAATTGCAATATAATGGCTGCCTTGATGTGAGTATGTTTGTGTATGTGCACCATGATTTGTTGCATTTCGCACAGGACCATGAAATTCAAAGTTTTGCTATGCGTTTTTTTTGGAAATTGCACTTCTTAAAGGCATGTTGTTGTTCCAAGGTCTAATGGTCTCGACCATCTTGACCATGTCGGCAATGTCATTACCTTGCCACAACAACAACACCAGCACCCAACTACAACAACGAAATCTTACGATAATTGCAATCACGTACATCCATCTAATCTATGTCTAATGTGGCGTAAAAGTGCTAAACGATATTTTCAAAAGTGTAACGACGAAAGTTTTCACCAGCAACACTCTCCAGACGACTAAATTCTTTTCTCCCCTTTGGTAATTTGAGATGGAATGTGTGCGTTTGTGTGTGTGTGTGGAATATGAGTGTACGTTATGGTAGTGTTCACATCCCTGATGACATTCAGTGTTACTTCCTTTCTTTGTATTTTTTTTTTTTTTTTGTTTTGTAATGACCTGGAATGAGGTCAATGGCTCTTGTGTTGGTAAGAGCAATTCGCATCTCATTGTGTGGGTGGCTTAAGCATTACACACAAACACACACCTACATCGAAGATAAACATTGAAATACAATACATGTATGGGGTTTTACATGAGCATTTTTATAGATAAGGGGATAGAAGGTTGTAAATGAGGAATTGAATGGAGACTTCTTAGATGAGCTGAGAGGAAGGAAATCCTGAAATTCAAGGAAAAACGACGAGCTAAATAGCGTTATGAAAAGAAAAGAAAAGAGACTTTCTAAACCGTCTGAAGCTGGGAATCTTGATTCAGAGGGATTTTCCATAGACAAGCTGAAGTGAGTCTTTATTGTCAAATTGGATGGAGTCTTTATAGATGAACTTTTGGCCAGGGAGTCTTTATAGACGAGCTGATGTCAAGGGAGCCTGTATAGACGAGCTGGTGTCCAGGGAGTTTTTATAGACAAGCTGGTGTCCAGGAAGTCTCTATAGACGAGCTGGTATCCAGGGAGTCTTTATAGACGAGGTGGTGGCCAGGGAATCTTTATAGACGAGCTGGTTTCTAGGGAGTCTTTAGAGGCAAGGTGGTATCCATGGAGTCTCCAGGGAGTCTTAATAGACGAGCGGCTGTCCAGGAGCCCTTATAGACGAGCTTCTGTCCAGGGAGTCTCTCTAGACAAGCTGGTGTCCAAGGATTCTTTATAGACGAGCTGGTGTCCAGGAAGTCTCTTGAGACGAGCTGGTGTCCAGGAAGTCTCTTGAGACGAGCTGGTTTCTAGGAAGGCTCTATAGACGAGCTGGTATCCAGGGAGTCTTTATAGACGAGCAGGTGGCCAGGGAATCTTTATAGACGAGCTGTTTTCCAGTGAGTCTTTATAGGCAATGTGGTATCCAGGGAGTCTTAATAGACGAGCTGGTGTCCAGGGAGTCTTAATAGACGAGCGTTTGTCCAGGAGTCTTTATAGATGAGCTATTGTCCAGGGAGTTTTTATAGACAAGCTGGTGTCCAGGGAGTCTTTATAGTTGAGCTGGTATCCAGGGAGTCTTAATGGACGAGCTTCTGTCCAGGGAGTCTCTCTAGACGAGCTGGTATCCAGGGAGTCTTTATAGACGAGCTGGTGGTCAGGGAATCTTTATAGACGAGCTGGTTTGTAGGAAGCCTTTATAGGTAAGGTGGTATCCAGGGAGTCTCCATAGACGAGCTGATGTCTAGGGAGTCTTTATAGTTGAGCTGGTATCCACGGAGTCTTAATGTACAAGCTGCTGTCCAAGGAGTCTCTCTAGACGAGATGGTGTCGAGGGTGTCTCTATAGACGAGCTGGTGTCCAGGGAGTCCCATAGACAAGCTGGTGTCCAGGGAGTCTCCATAGACGAGCTGGTGTCCAGGGAGTCTCTATAGACTAGCTGGTATCCAGGGAGTCTTTACAGACGAGCTGGTATCCACGGAGTCTTAATGGACAAGCTGCTGTCCTAGGAGTCTCTCTAGACGAGATGGTGTCGAGGATGTCTCTATAGACGAGCTGGTGTCCAGGGAATCTTTATAGACGAGCTGTTTTCCAGTGAGTCTTTATAGGCAAGGTGGTATCCAGGGAGTCTTAATAGACGAGCTGGTGTCCAGGGAGTCTTAATAGACGAGCGTTTGTCCAGGAGTCTTTATAGATGAGCTATTGTCCAGGGAGTTTTTATAGACAAGCTGGTGTCCAGGGAGTCTTTATAGTTGAGCTGGTATCCAGGGAGTCTTAATGGACGAGCTTCTGTCCAGGGAGTCTCTCTAGACGAGCTGGTATCCAGGGAGTCTTTATAGACGAGCTGGTGGTCAGGGAATCTTTATAGACGAGCTGGTGGTCAGGGAATCTTTATAGGTAAGGTGGTATCCAGGGAGTCTCCATAGACGAGCTGATGTCTAGGGAGTCTTAATAGACGAGCGGTTATCCAGGAGTCTTTATAGACGAGCTGGTGTCCAGGGAGTTTTTAAAGACGAGCTGGTGTCCAAGGAGTCTTTATAGTTGAGCTGGTATCCACGGAGTCTTAATGGACAAGCTGCTGTCCAAGGAGTCTCTCTAGACGAGATGGTGTCGAGGGTGTCTCTATAGACGAGCTGGTGTCCAGGGAGTCCCATAGACAAGCTGGTGTCCAGGGAGTCTCCATAGACGAGCTGGTGTCCAGGGAGTCTCTATAGACTAGCTGGTATCCAGGGAGTCTTTATAGACGAGCTGGTGGCCAGGGAATCTTTATAAACGAGCTGGTGTCCAGGGAGTCTCTCTAGACGAGCTGCTGTCCAGAGTGTCTCTATAGACGAGCTGGTGTCCAGGAAGTCTCTCTAGACGAGCTGCTGTCCAGGGAGTCTCTGTAGACGATCTAGTGCCCAGGTAGTCTTTGCAGACGAGCTGCAGAATGATTCCATATTCCAGGCAAACTGAAGCAGGGGGTCTCTTTATACAATAAATCAAAGCAAGGCGATCTGGAGAAGAGGTACACTTTATAGTGTATCTCTTTGTGGACGTCCCCAAAAAGAGGAAGTCCCTTACCGGACGACCAGTAAAATTGCTTTCTTCTATAGACAAGTTAAAGCAGGGAAAACTCTGACTTTTCAAAAAAGTGCTGGTGCAGGAATTTCCTTTATTCACAATGTTCAGAAGATAATTTCATCTTGAATTATCTTGAATAGACGTGCTGGAGTAGGGGTCTTCATATGTGAACAGGATCAGAAAGGTTTTTTATGGACAAGCTGGAACAGGAAACGTTTTATAGATGAGCTGGATCAGGGTGGTTTTATTTTTGTTCAGCTGAAGAAGGTGGAGTTTTTATAGAAAAGCTAAAGCTAGAATTGGTGGATTTCCTTCAAACAGTCTAAAGCTGGGCTGGATTCTTGTTTTATGAAAAATATTTCCTTTATAAAAATGTTCATTGAGGCCCTGCTTGAGTCCCTTTTGATAGGTTAACGGTGGGGCAGTCCCTTCAAATGGACTGAATGGATATGATCTAGACGAGGTGAAGTGACTCCATAAGAGTTGAGGGAAATTTTTAAAGACGGGCTTGGCCTTTACTCTTTGAATTCAGATAAAATGAGTATGGTTGTTCAAGTCAGACTAAAAGAGAGTCTATCTTATATTTCAATGGCGTGTCTTTTTTGTCGAAAAAATTCAATTTCACTGGATATAATGTATTATCCCATATCTGAAAAAATCAATATCTCTCAATATGGATGACTATACGTATCTTATGTATTACCTTGTTAATATAAAAATAGAGTGGAATCAATGTCATTTATAAATAAAATTAAATTTGTTGAAATTCCATACGCAGTGGAGCGAAATGGATGTATGTCGTTTTACTGTTCGAGTAATGTGATAGCAGTGGGAAGCAATGCATAAGGATTGGAGAAGAAATGCGAAAGACATAAATATGTGCACATATGTATGTACATATATATGTAAGCAGCGATAATGCATCTAACGAACCGTACTGAAGAACATAGCATCTAATGTACCACAAAACAATCCACTTAACAATCGTACAAACCAACCATAAATGGTCATTATCAATTGTCCTTTGTATTTTGTGAGGTTATGTTAAATCAAGCTGCTGCTGGAGAGTTTAGGGATATTATTTAAAAAAAGCATTACACATAATGCAAAATTTTGCAAGCGGGGAACTGAAGTAGACAATATTTAATTTCCTGCGGCCTTTGAAACGTACTTAAGGAATTTTAATAATGTGGTATTCGCCTACAAATGTCAATGATTTAAGAACGATTTTTATACCCTCCACCATACTATGGAGGGTATATTAACTTTGACATTCCGTTTGTAACTCCTCGAAATACTAATGTCAGACCCAAAAAAGTATATATATATTCTTGATCAGCGTAAAATTCTAAGTCGATATAGCGATGTCCGTCTGTCTGTCTGTCTGTTGTATTCACACTATCTTTCGAACAAATTGAAATAGAAGGCTAAAATTTTGCACATATGTTTATTTTTCCAGTATGCAGGTTAAGTTCGTAAATGGGCCATGTAGGTCAACGTTTTCGTATAGACCCCATATAACGTTGTATTCGGTTATTTTGATGATTTAAGCGAGATTATTCACCGGTATTGTTTCAAATTTGGTATTTGAAGTTGATAATGGATACTACAGCCTATGACAGAAAATTGTCTGTTCAGGTCCCCGTCTTCGTATAGCCCTATATAACGGTACCTCCTAATATTCGTATTTAGACTTTAGCGTCATTATTCACCGGAATTGTTTTAAATTACGTATTTAGAGTTCGTAATGGGAACTACAGTTTGTGACACAAAATTTTTATGCAGCTCCAGGTCTTCGTATAGGCCCCATTTATCAGTACCTACTTACAGGGTTGCCCATATTCGACGGACCTTTGGGCCCATTCCAATCGACGAGGCTTGTCCGCAGGCAACATTCTTTGCGTCAATTGAATTTTGTACGGGAACAAATGCAAATCAATGCGAATAATCCATTGTAAAGTGGACAGAGCCATGCACAACTGCTGAGAACGGCGTTTTTGGGATGTTCTTGGGGACCTCTTAACACTGGCTCGTACGGCAGCGATATTCTCGTCCGATCGCCTTGGTCGACTTTTATATGGCCTCTTCGGATTAGAAAGAGCGTTACCAGTCGAAAATTTTTCTTATAAACGCTTAATGGTGTTCTTAGAAGGCGCAATTCTCACATTTTTTTTTACAATTGACTTCTTCTGTTGAATGTAAATTTCAACTATTTCAGAGTGCTCGCGTGGCGTGTATTGGTTCATAGTAAAAATCTGCTTGGACTGACGCTTCAAAACGCGGTATGTCATTAAGCGATGTGACATCTCTGTCAAAAGTTATGGCGTTGCCAGATGGTTCCGTCGAATATGGGCAACCCTGTATATTCGGTATTTTGAGGAGTTCAGGTACAATACCCACCGAAATTGTTTGAGATTTCGTATTTGAAGTTCGTAGTGGATGCTACAACCTGTGACAAAAAATTGTCTATGGTGGTCCAGGTCTTCGCAAATCTCCGATATAACGGTACGTCATTGATATATACGATACTTTGATGATTTTAGCTACATTATTCACCGTTAATTTCAAGTTTCGAATTTGAGTATGGTAATGGCTTATGGCAAACAAAGCCTGTACGGTATTTTTATACCCTACACCACATAGTGGTAAGGGTATTATGTCTTTGTGCATTTGTTTGTAACATGGAGAAGGAAACGAGATAGACCCACAGTTACTTTTGAGAACCTTCATAGAATCACTTTCTGAGTCGATTTATGCATGTCAGTCCGTCTGTCCGTCCGTCTGTCCGTCCGTCTGTCCATGTATTCTTGTGAACAAAATGCAGGTCGCATTTATTATCCGATTGAGATGAAATTTTCCAAACAATATTTTTTTGGCCCAAGGACGAACCCTATTGAATTTGGTGAGAATCGGATCAAATTTAGATATAGCTCCCATATATATCTTCATCCGATTTCGGGTTAAATGTGCACCAAATGTCCACTATCAGTACAAATTACCTGAATTTTGGCACACCCAACCGAGTTCGGCCTAGAAGCAAGTATATCAAATTTGGAGAAAATCGGTTCAGATATAGCTATAGCTCCCATATATCTTTCATCCGATTTGATCTTGAAGTCCCTCACATTCCTACTATGCACTCCACAACCGTGATATTTGGTACCAGGTATTAGATGGAGCACAGAAATAGCTGTTTTAAATTTTATCGAAATCGGTTCAGATTTGGATATAGCTCCCATATATATCTTCATCCGATTTCGGGTTAATTGACCACCAAATGGCCCGAATTTTGGCACATGTGACCGAGATTAGCCTTAAAGCAAATACAACAAATTTGGAGAAAATCTGTTCAGAAACAGCTATAGCTCCCATATATATGTTTTATCCGATTTGGTGTTTAAGCCTCTCACATTCGTAATATGCACTCCACAAGAATGATATTTGGTACCAGATATAAGATACAGCCCAGAAATAGCTGTTTGTAATTTTATCGAAATCGGTTCAGATTTGGATATAGCTCCCATATATATCTTCATCCGATTTCGGGTTAATTGTGCACCAAATGGCCGATATAAGTCCAAATGGACTGAATTTTAGTACATCGGACCAAATTCAGCCTAGAAGCAAGTATATCAAATTTAGTGAAAATCGGTTCAGATTTAGATATAGCAACCATATATATGTTTCATCTGATTTAGTGTTTTAGACCTTTACATTCGTAATATTCACTCCTCAACCGTGATATTTGGTACCAGGTATTAGATGGAGCACATGAATAGCTGTTTTAAATTTTATCGAAATCGGTTCAGATTTGGACATAGCTCCCATATATATCTTCATCCGATTTCGGGTTAAATGTGCACTAAATGGTCAATATCAGCCCAAATCACCTGAATTTTCATACATAAGACCGAATTCAGTCTAGAAGCTAATACGTCAAATTTGGAGAAACCCGGTTCACAGATAGTTATAGTTCGTAAAATGCACGATAGAATTAGATAGATTTTGATTTTGTACCAAATATCTCATAGAGCTCTGAAATGCCCTGTATAAACCTTTTTACGAGAGCTCTACTAAGTATGCATAGTGGTGTAGGGTATCATATAGTCGGCCCCGCCCGACTTTTGAGCTTTCCTTACTGGTTAAAATTTTAACAGAATTTTGTTAAGATTTTATTTTTTTGAAAATTGCCCAATTCGTTCCAAATTGTGGAGGGTATTCAAAGTTCGGCCTTTGCTTGTTTCAGGATAACAAATTTCACCATGCAACTTACCATTTTTCGGACTTTTGCAATGGATATCCTAAGATCATTAAATAATTTCCCTCTATCATACGCTTCCCTTACGGCATGTTTAGCTTTCATTCTAGATTCAACATATAGTTACAACATACCACAAAACTTCCTTCCCCTAGTAGATAAAATGAACAACCTTGCACTTTTTCTTCACATTCTTAACATTTTCCTGTTCTTCCTTTATTATGTGTGACATTGCATTACGAAGTTTCTTTTTTTTTCTTCTTCAAAAAACACCCCGGCAAGCATTCCAGAAATTCTGCACCACTGGCACGGCAATAAGTGATAATAATGATTTTTATTGTTGAGTTGATTGGCATTTTCTTCATTTGCAGGAAGTGTGCTTGCCACTTGGTTTAGATTCATTAGATGGAGGGTTTTGAACATAAAGTACAATAACAGTATTGTAGTAGTATTGAGATTTTAGTAGGTGACTTCTATCACGTCGTATTTATTGTGGTAACAATTTCAATTACACACGTTGATAGACAATGTCAGGTGAGTGTATTGTTAAATGTTAATTAAAATAAGCATTATCAAGCTGATGTAAGTAAGCTTGCCTAAATTGTTTCGGAAGAATACTATTTTATTAATCGTGATAGGATATATTTGGGAAATAGATTTCTTTAAATTATGTGTTCAGATTTTTGTAAGCAATTTTTTAAGAATCTGTATCCATGATATGTTCATGCCAACACTGTTTTTTAACCAGAGTTCAGGTGTATTTTAAGTCCCAGAAATCGTTGTTCGTAATACTCTACTCCATAATGTAAGGGGTATATTGAGATTTTCAAGACAACAATGCATCGGAGACCCCGAAATTTAGAAAATATGTTTCTAGTACTTCCAATGTGATATATTAGTTTACATGCAGACATAGCCCCCATATACAGCGCGAGATGAAAAAACTGCAACGAACTTCAGACTGCTGTCATTTCAAAGCCACTCGTCCGACAGTTGTTAAAATTATTCCAGTGACAACTCATTATATTGCTTACAAGCGTACAAAAGCATTTTGCTGAGAATTTTCAAGATAAAAAGGTTTTCGTGATGGAATTTAAGCGTGATAGTGTGATTTCTTTGTATTTGGCTGGAAAATCACAAGTGGCTATCGTTAGAGCACTCCAGTATTTCAATGTGAATAAATATTTTGTGTCTCGTACCATCGCTCATTACCGTGATACTGGTAGCGTAGCCCGACGTCAAGGAAGTGGACAGAAGAAAACAGCAACATCAGCAGAATTGGTTCGAAAAGTAGTGAAGCAACTTAATCGAAACCCGCATCGCAGTGGCCGACAAATGGCTCTTGAGCTGAACATATCGCAATATTCCATTCAGCAAATATTGAAAAATGAGCTACCCCGAGCTATTGAAATTTCAAAAAGTGCAAGAACTTACACCGCAACAGAGAGAAAATAAACTCAAAAGAGTAAAGAGTGGATTCGCTTGGCCGAAAGTGGTGAACTGCCGAATTTGGTTTTCTCTGATGAGAAAACATTCGTTGTCCAAAAACAAAATGATCGTGTTTACTTGCCAAAGATGTCAGCTGAAAATGTGCAACTTCGGTTGGCCACCAGAACTCGAGCGCAGGCCATGGTGATGGTGTGGGCCGCCATAACAGCCGATGGTCGCTCTCCGCTCGTATTAATCGACCGTGGCATCAGTTAAATGCCGAATATTATCGCGAAAATATTCTGGAGGGTGTATTTGGGCCTTGGGCACGCAAACATTTTGACTCCAGATCTTGGACATTGCAACAGGACTCAGCACAATCGCACTCAGCACGCGCCACCTAAGAACGGTTCAAAATGAGGTTCCTCGCTTCATTTCCAGCGCACAATGACCACCAAAATCTCCGGATACCAACCCGTTGGACTATTGTGTCTGGAGTATTTTGGAAAGCAAGGTTGGCACTAAAAAAAAGTGTCGATCACCTCAAGCAAGCGCTTCGACGGGAATGGGCTAAAATACCGCAGAGCAACATTCGGACAGCGTGTGACGGTTTCATAAGCCATAATTCGTGACAAAGGCCCAATTGGAAAAAAATCTAAACTTATTCTTAAATTTGATGCTATTTCCGATATTTTTTGCTTTCATTCGATACAATTTTAAAAATGAAGTGTAAAAAATATGGCGTTTGACTTTGTTGCAGTTTTTTTTATCTCACCCTTTATACTGGGTGGCGCAAAAGTTAACTTTCGATTTGTTTTGGTTGTTATTTAAATAAATTAATTTCTTTTTTTATGGATTATTTTTGTTTAGTCTTTTGGTTTTTTTACATGTCACATAATTGGCCGCCGCAGCAATTTATTGTCAATTAAGTCCTTTTTATGGCATTTTCCATCACTTTGGCCAAGACCTTCCGCGATAGGTCCTTACATTCTTGACGGATATTGTCTTTAAGAGCTGAGAGAGACTGAGGCTTGCTGACAAAAACTCACGACTTCAAAAAGTCCCACAAAAAGAAGTCTGGAGCGGCCAAATCAGACGATCTTTCTGGCCAGTGCAAATCACTAAAACGGGAGATAAGGCGTTCGGGAAATACATCTTTCAGCATATTGGTTGTGGCACGTGCAGTGTGTGCCATTGCACCGTCCTGGATTGGAGAACATTTGGTTCCATGTTTTCCCAATCCCAACTAATCAAGTTGTGACATAAAGAAGTCGAAAAGAAACAGAATCCAACCTACATAGTGGTACCTCTTGATATTTGAAAAATCACTGATTCAAGTCCCAATTCCCAACGTAATGAATTATATATATTTAGTACTTTTGGTTACATTGGGGAGCAAACTTGAGTGATTCGAAGCGATAACAGTTTTTCGGAATAAATAGAATATAAGTCCACATTCTGTTGTAAATTATAGAGTATGATACCTTAAAATGTAATTCGTATTAGATATATCGGTCCTTTTTTGGATCGAATAAGACTTAACTTTACATTCCAGCAATTCTCCATTTGAAGAAATATTTTTTGACCAGTTATTAATGATTTCGATATAGCTCCCATAACACTGTAGGTATCTAATTTAATTATTTTGAAGCTGATCAATTCATGTTAAAAAATTGGCATTTTAGGTTCTTGAAATTTCAAATTTCAACAAGTCAAAAGCTTTAAGTTTGGCCGGGCCGAACTCAAAAACAATTCTCAAAAACAATAAAATCCGTTAAAATCTTAGAAATACCGAATGTAGCCGTTATATTAGGGTAAATACGACGACATGGACCTGCATAGGTAATTTTTTCCATAAGTCATTACAATATTCAAACGCGAAAATTAAAAAAAAAAATCGGTGAATAATGTAGCTGCAGTCTTCAAAATACCGATTATCGGGAGGTACTGTTACATGGGGGCTATACGAAGGCGTGGACCTGCACAAACAATTTTCTGTCTAAGGATTTAGTATTCATTGCGAACTTCAAATACCAAATTTGACACAATTCCGGTGAATAATGTCGCTAAAATCATCATAATACAGAATATCGGGAGGTACCTTTATATGGGGGCCATACGAAGACGTGGACCTGCACAGACAGTTTTCTGTCTTACGCTGTAGTATTCATTACGAACTTCAAACAGCAAATTCGAAACAATTTCGGTGAATAATGTCGCTAAAATCATTAAAATAGCAAACATCGGGAGGTATCGTTTTATGGGGGCTATATGATAACGTGGACCTACATAGCCCATTTACGAACAGACAGACAGACGGACATGGCTAAATCGTCTTTTTACGCTGATCAAGTATCTATATCTATAAAAGAGGAAAATGTTTGTATGTTTGTTTGTCTGTTTGTTTGTAAATTATTGACTCGAAAACCGCTGAATAGATTTTCCTGAAAATTTCCATATATACTGCAACATCGCCTGAAAGTAACATAGGCTATATACATTTTTAAATTCCACTTGTAACTGGAGATATAGCATCAGAATCGGAGGTATCTCCCAAAAATTTAGATTTTATATGCACATATCTATTGATTGGTTGAAGATACAGTCTCCAAATTTGGAATACGTAACGGGATTTGGAACAAAAATAAGTTTTAAAAATTATATTGTAATCGGTTCAGATTTGGATATAGCTCCCATATATATTTTCGACCGATTTCGTTCATTTGATGCCTCAAACACAATATGAATGTTTGATTCCAATGAAATTTGGAATGTGTGACGGGATTTGATCCGAAAATAAATTTGTCAAATTATATTGAAATCGGTTCAGATTTGGATATAGCTCCCATATATATTTTCGGCCGATTTCAAGCATTTGATGCACCAAACACGCTATGTATCCCCAATTTCAATGAAATTTGAAACGTCTGATAGATTTTATCTAAAAAATTGATTTCCCAAATTATATTGAAATCGGTTCAGATTTGGATATAGCTCCCACACACATTTTCGGCCGCTTTCATGTATTTGGTGGACCAAACACGATATGTATTTCCAATTGTAATGAAATTTAAAATAAGTAACGGAATTGGGAGCCAAAATGAATTTGTCAAATTAAACTGAAATCGGTTCAGATTTGGATATAGCTCCCATACATATTTTCGACAGATTTCATGTATTTGATGCACCAAACACGCTATGTATCTCTAATTTCAATGAAATTTGGAATGTGTAGCGGAAATTAAAACAAATATACATTTGTCAAATTATTTTAAAATCGGTTCAGATTTGGATATAGCTCTCATATATATTCTCGGCCGATTTCACATATTTGACGCACCAATTTCAATGAAATATGAAAGGTGTGGCGGAATTTGGTGTAAAAGTAATTTTTTTAAAATTATATTTAAATCGGATCAGATTAGGATATGATTTTAATAAGAATCATTGACCCACAACGCCTTAGGCTAACACTAAAAAATAACACAACAATTGATTTGAAATACGCTTATTACGGCGAAGTATGTTGCTATCTCGAATTCACTAATTGCAATAGAAATGCCACTCAACTCCAAAAGATTGCAGTTTACTGCACGCTTAGTATTTGCTATGAAATAAATAAATCCGAAGGACAAACCCTTCGTGTATGTATGTCATGTTACTGCTTTTCTAATGGTTTTGGTTATTTACGCATTAAAGTAGTGCAATAATTTTTTTTTAATTTTTAAATTTGTTTTTTTTTAACCAACATATATTCGTAAATAAAATTTTGAATGCATATAAAATCAAAAGGGGTAGCGAATCGCACCGGGTTCAGCTAGTATATATATATACTTTGTTGGGACTGATATGAGTATTTCGAGGAGTTACAAACGAAATGACAAAATTAATATAACCTCCATAGTATGGTGGAGGGTATAAAAACGGTCTACTATTTTTTAGGGATCCATTTACTTCACATAAATTTATTCACTTCGTAACTGACACACCCCCTCCCCCCGCCCCCTTATCACGGGACGGGACGGTATGGTGTGGTAACGTATTTAAGTTCGTAATAGGCACTTCAACATGAGACAAAAAATCCCCTATACATGTGCAACTATAGCTCCCATATAACGGTATCTTCCGATATTCGGTATATTGATGATGAATTTCGTAGTTGTACCTACGACAAAAAATTGTATATGCCACGTATTCGCATGTCCACGTATAGCCCCCTATTTCCTAATATTCGGTATTTTGATTATTTCAGTGACATTTTTTACCGGATACAGGATTTTTTTTTTAAAAAAAAAAAAAAAAAAAAAAAAAACTAAAAAATTCTCAATTTTTGTGCAAAATAAGAATAGCTACCGATTTGACACGTATAGAATTAGTATATTTCCGTTTGAGTTAAATTAAGTTCAAATATGCACCTTCTGCCAGTACAATCTGCAAAAATTGTAAAAACTCCTGTTTTCATATTTTTACTCCAACGACTTCAATATCATGTTTTCCGTAAATGTCATATGTTGAGGTCACATAGCTGTCCACAAGAATAATTGATTCTGTCATACTCCATAAATTTCTACATTTGACTTTGAACAATTGTCCTTTCAACAGTCTATTTTATTTGTGTTATTAATTTTCCTCTAAGCCTTTGGACAAATTCAAACTATCCCTTTAACCTCATATCCGATGGATGGTATCATATAAATATGACATTTATCAAAAGGCTTAGACCGTGTAAGTCCTTTGTACAAAGCCGAGAACTTATGTTGGAGCATTCAATGAGTGAATGAAAGAATGAAACGAAAGTAGACATTCCGGTGCTACAACAAAGAAGAAGAACACAACAGAATTATTTGCAGTTAGTAAAACATTATTTATTGACTGCAACTTTTTTACTCATCTTTTTCCTACCCATGGTACATTGGTGTATAGCAAATGGAGGGGAAAAATTGCGATAAACTACATTGAAGTGGAACAACAACAACAAAATAGCAAAACGATAGAAGGTCATGACTGAATATTTTTTTGAAATTCTATACTTCCTGGCATCAATTCTGCCCGTTTCTTTCGATATTTGACCCATATTGAGATCATGGTGGATGGTGGGGGTGGTGGTAGTATCTTAGTTATTTTTAGCGGAAATGAAAAGATGATGGTCAGAGCAACAGCAATCATCTGCAATGTTCAAGTTTGTAACTGGTACTAAGGGGGAGGGTGGAAGAAGTTGAAGGAAAACAGCATGCTCAAGTCAACTGCATTTAGACTTACAAATTTTACTTTTTCGTACGAGCTAAATTAACTTTGCACTAAAAATAACACTTTAAAGTTTTGCCAGTTTGAAAAGAACTTCCAACGTTTGTTTTTGGTTCGCGCAAACGACTGAACTAGGCCAGCGTTGCAAACACACCTCCTACGCCACCGCCCCCACCCCCGCCAAACAACCACTCTTTGGAAACTATAACTACTTGACACTCAGATAATAAATCATGCATTTTCTGCACAAATCTACATCGAAGGTAGTTGCCAGAAAAAAACAACAATTTACAGTCAAACGTGGTTGCAATCAACTTGAGGGCATGCAAAGCCATGTTCCTTAGTTCGAGTTTGCAAGTATTACATTGTTCGTCTTACCATTTTCCGACTGTTTGATGGAGTGGGTTGGAACAGTACATGCCGTTCAAGTAAATCATTTTAGAGGGTGACACTGGCATGAGTTCCACCAGCCAGGCTAACATGGAAAGCAGAGCGAGTACTGCATGCAAAATATAGCGTGGAGAAACTTATTCTGTTTGTTATGCTGTTTTTTCTGCAGCAACTTCCGTTTCCTGCAATGTTGCAAAAAAAAAAAACGCTTGATAAGAATGCCATTTTTTCGGCATTCAATGTAGTTCGTTTTTTTAAATTTTTTGACAAACCATTTCGTGCAGAACATTGCACAATTCTCCTTGCAACCGTTCCATCAATTTCTATGCAAACGGAAAACAGTGTTCACAACATTTGACGAAAATTTTGTTAAGGCACTTAAATCACTGTTCCGTATAAAGAAGTGCAATATGAATTAAGCGCCTGCTTACACTTCAAAGGTATATTAAAATGATAGATATTTATATTTTAGATTGAAACATAAAGAGAACGTCAATGTAGAACCACTAAAGAAAGGCCAAAGTCGGGTAGGGTCGACTTTATGACACCTACACCACTTTGCATACATATAACAAATAAACGCCTTTATGAGGAATTTGTGAGAATCAAATCCAAGCAGGTATGATTATTTTTGAATGTGTGTTATGGCTTTAAAGCAGCTATAATTGACAGCCAAAAGTAGCTAATACCGGGTGATATAAAAAACTACACCAAAACTACGGAAATAGCACCAAATTTAAGAATAAGTTTAGATTTGTTCAAACAGCCATCGAAACCGTGTTGTTCTACGGTATTTTGGTTCATTCCCCGCGAAGCACTTGCTTGAGGTGACACTTTGGTATTTTAGTGCCAACCTTGCTTTCCAAAATACTATAGACACAATAGTCCAAGGGATTGTCATCCGAATGTTTTGGTGGCCTTTGTGCGCTGGAAATGAAGCGAAGAACCTAATTTTGTAACCATTCTTCGGTGGCGCGTGCTGAATCCTGTTGGAATGTCCAAGGTCTGCGGCCAAAATGTTTGCGTGCCCAAGGCTTTAATACACCCTCCAGAATATTTTTGCGATAATATTCGGCATATATTGCCACGGTCGATTAATTCGAGCGGAGAGAGACCATCGGATGTTATGGCGGCCCACACCATAACCAAGGCCAGCGCTTGAGTTCTTGTGGCCAACCGAAGGCGCACATTTCCAGCTGACCTCTTTAGTAAGTAAACACGATCATTTTGTTTGTTTACAAACAGAGAAAACCAAATTCGGCAGTTCACCACTTTCGGCCAAGCGAAGGTACTCTATAGCTCTTTTAAGTCTATTTTCTTTCTGCTGCGGTTTAAGTTCTTGCACTTTTTTGAACTTTAATGGCTTTACCCTGAGCTCATTTTTCAATATTTGCTGAATGGAATATTGCGATATGTTTAGCTCACGAACCATTTTTCGGCCACTGCGAAGCAGGTTTCGTTCAAGTTGCTTCTTTACTTTTCGAACCATTTCTGCTGATGTTTCTGTTTTCTTCCGTCCACTTCCATGATGGTAAAAGACATAAAAGATTTATTCACATTTAAATGCTGGAGTGCTCTAACGATAGCCACTTGTGCTTTTCCAGTCAAATATAATGAAATTACACTATCACGCTTGAATTCGATCGCGAATAACTTTTGTTCTGAAAACATTTCACCAAAATGCTTTTGTACGCTTGTAAACAATATAATGAGCTGTCACTGGAATAATTTTAACAGCCGCCGGGCGAGTGGATTAGAAATGACAGCAGTCTGAAGTTGGTTGCCGTTTTTTCATCTCGCCCTGTATGGGAACTATAACTAAATTGTTACCGATTATCTCCAATTTCAGTAGGGCAAAGTTTCATTTTGATCGGGCAATAAATGCGACCTGTAGTTTGTTTACAAATATATATGGACGGACGGACGGACGAACAGATGGACTGACATTCATAAATCGACTCAGAGTGTGATTCTATGCAGATCATCAAAAAGAACTATGGGTCTAACTCGATTCCTTCTCAATGTTCCAAACAAATGCACAACAACTTAATACCCTGTTGGCTCGGGTATACTGTGACATCTTATTATACCCTCACTTCTAGTATTAAAATAATTATTTCTAATTTTCTTGGAAAATATTGACCTTTTGTGGGAAGGTACGAGAAGAACTGGAGCTATGTTGCCGCCCATCTCCGAACTCGATCTAAGTTTGACAATAATTTTACGATGTACTAAGTTTGCACGAAATATGATACTCCGGTCGGGAGTTATCGTGCGCTCGACTCCACATGGACTCTAAGGATTTGGATTTAAGAGACCCAGGCTCTAAAAGAGTTTTAACCTGCCTAATTTTCTCAGCTGGGTCCAACTTTTTTGAAAACTATAAAATTTTTCAAAATTACAGAAATTATCCGATATTTAAAAGTGTAATTATTTTTATAATTTCGTAAGCGAACATATGAAGAAATGTGGACATGTAAATAGTTAAAGATACAATTGCCAAAAACGTGCAGTAATCAAAAAAAGTAAGCAAAGGCTATAGTCGGGCGTGGCCTGCCATTTAATAGCTGAAACCCTTTTGACTATAATGAAGATTCCCCTAAAAACATCCCTATAACCCTAAACGTAAAGTAAATATTGAACCTATTTTCCAATAAACATTATATATCTGGAGCCAATATTTTCCAAAAATATCTCTCTAAAAAGCATCGGTATTTTAAGAAGCGTAGGTTTCTATTACATACAATACCTAACTCGCTCTTTCGGAACATTTAAATGTTGGTATTTTTATACCCTCAGCCATATGGCTACAGAGAGTATATAACATTTGATACGGCCAAAACGTGGCTAGTCGAAATAACGGTTTAAGACCCTAGGTCTCTTTGGACCAAATCCGTTTCAGGACATTTGGAGACAATCTAGCGATGTCCGATCCGCCCGTCTGTCTGTCGGCTGGCTGGTGCGCAAGATAGCTCTCGAAGGGAGTATCCGATGTGATCCATAGTTTGTTCACCATAATATTATTGTCAAACTTAGATCGAGTTCGGAGATAGGCAATGTCGGTCCACTCCTTCCGGTACCTACCCCACAAAAGTTCGGAATTTAAAAAACTATATTTTCTGCACAAAAGGAGAAACAATAATCCCATATTGCTCCAACTTTGCAAATCTTAATATTTGCTTCAGTGCTAAGTCAGGTGCACTCAATCATCATCAAGTAACTCCCCCACAAAGGGTCACAATTTTGAATAATTACAACTCTTATAAAATGTGATGTAAGAGTCTGATTGTCTTCACACATATCGCAATATTTTTATTATCTCAAGGTTTGTTATGGAGATGGGATATATCGGTCTATCTCCCCCACAAAGGGCCAACATTTTGAGTATGCATGAAGCGCATAAAACGCGAAAATAATGTCCGATTCCATTCAGACTTGGCACAAACCTAATATATCCAACAACGCAAGATCCGTTTGAAGATCGTAGACATGTGTAGGGTTCAAGATCTTGAAAAACAAATACGAGATCTGTTGTGAAGATGATATATATCTGCCAACCCCTTCAGGTACCTTAACCACAAAGGGTCACAATTTCCAATACTTATATCTGTCATAACCAAAAATCTGATATGAATATGTAATTTATCGGATTTTATGATTTCGAATAAAAATGGATTTAAATATGCGATTTCTTTCAAATTTTGCAAATACCCATATATTTATCTTTATTAGATAATGTATAAAAATGGAATACTTCGGTCCGCTATATATGTTACCAAACTCATATTTCCATATTTTCCAAAAAATTGCACATACCTTATATAAAGAACAGGAAGTAGTCGATATTGTCAAAATCTGTCAAATTTTAATATTTATATCAGTCTTAGGTCAGATATTAATAATCAATATTGACCAACTGCTTCGGAACCCCCCATAAATAGTCAACTGTTTCATAATTCAAGGCTGGGGGTATACATCTGTCGGCAAAACCGACTGATGCTATATTATTGTTTTTTCTGTTTTTGCTTCATTTCAATCCCTAAATATATTGCGATCATCTCCCCCAATAAAAGATTTCTATTCTAATCTCAACCCCGCGACCTGTATTGTGATTAATATGTAACATGTACAGACGGAAGGACGGATGGACATACATAGCTCGATTGACTCCGCTCGGCCAGATTGGAAGATCCATGTATAGTTTCCTAGGTCTTTGACCAATATTTTGAGGAGTTATATAATTTTGGACCCAATCAAACATATAATACCGCCAACATATAGTTTCGTAGGGTATAAAAACTATTAATAATAAAAAAATGTTATTTGAAAATTGAAATAAAAAATACAAAAATATTTTGAATTTGTTTTATCAAAATAGAAATATAATAATTAAAAATGAAATTATTTAATGTTAAAAGTAAAATGAAGAAATCGAACAAAATAAATAGAAATCAAATGAAATAATTAGAATTAAACGTATTCCGAGTTCAGCTTAAAATGACCTATAGAAATAGCATTGAAAATTGAAATGAAACATTCCAATATTGATCTTTGTCTAGCCACTAGAATGGCATCTAATACAGGGTGAGATGAAAAAACTGCAACCAACTTCAAACTGCTGTCACTGTTAAAATTATTCCAGTGACAGCATATTATATTCTTTAAAAGCATACAAAAGCATTTTGGTGAGAATTTTTCCAGAAAAAAGTTTTTGGTAATGGAATTCAAGCGTGATAGTGTGATTTCTTTATATTTGGTTGGAAAACCATAAGTGGCTATCCTTAGAGCACTCCAGCATTTAAACGTGAATAAAGCTTTTGTGTCTCTTACCATCGCTGGTCGCGTAGCAGTTTTTATCTCATCCTCTATGGTTGACAAGCCTTTCAACCCACTGCGAAACGCATCGTATATTGTTCGATGCGTGGGACTTCGTTATATTCCAATTGTCGATGACCTTCGCCTTTATTTAACAAAAATTTCAAATAAGAAAGTTTTTGTTAGCCCTAGACCAAATTCGGGCTTAGAAAACAATGTTTCAAACTAATATTAATTTCTCCCTGAACTGATGTTTTTCCACAAGACAAAATTTCGTTAAACTGAAACTGTAAAAATAACTGCGCAATAGCAATAATTGTATTACATTTATTTGTTTATTACAATTTATTTAACGGTGCCAATAGTCCTTCATCTTATCATTTCATCCAAATATACAATTTGACTAATTTGTATGCCACCAGTTTGGGTCAACACTATTTTTGCTGGAGGTCAGCCAATTCCCTTGATCTTTTAATTCACTTTCAAAATTACTTTCAAAGCAGATTAAAAAAAAAAACAAAAAAAAAAAAACTATTGGACGGACGGACGAGTAGAGGAAAAGTTTTATTTGTTGGACAATTTGTCATATTTTTCAACCAACCAAAAAACAAAGCTGTTTAATATTCATACACTCACATTGCAAAGGCGATTGCAACACAAACTGTCAGTAAAGTGTAGAGAAAAAACGAGAAAGGATAATTTCACGAGAGATGGCTGAAAAGTTTTCGGACAGTTTCCACGTGAGAAAAAAAACGGAAAGTTATAAATTGTTTGATTGGTCAAATATGGAGCGTTTCCCTTTCAATTTTCCCTCATTGTTAACATTTGCATAGAGTGTGCGAATCCTTTGAATATTTGGTATTATGAAAATTTCAATGACAATTTCAAACCACATGGGACATAAGTTAACATTTTTGATAATGAGTCCTACAAATTGTCTTTTTCCTATCATATATTCTGAAATCTATTCCTGGGTATTAAAAATTAACAAATTGTTTTACCCTAGCCGTCGCAATGTATAATAGAGTGCTTAGAAATTTTACAGATTTACATTTGAATAATTTGAGTGTCAAAAGTCGGACGGGCCGACTTTATGATAATCCACAATAATATGCATATCAAGACAAGCTACCCGTTACAAATAAACGTTTATATTGGGCATTGATGTAAAGTGGACCGTACCTATTATGAACTTTTTATACCCTCAGCCATATGGCTACAGAGGGTATATATCATTTGATACGGCCAAAACGTGCCTAGTCGAAATAACGGTTTTAGACCCTAGGTCTCTTTGGACCAAATCCGTTTCAGAACATTTGAAGTCGATCTAGCGATGTCCGTCCGTCCGTCTGTCTGTCTGTCTGGCTGGCTGGTGCGCACGATAACTCTCGAAGGTAGTATCCGATTTGGTCCAAATTGGCTACAACGTAATATTTTTGTCAAACTTAGATCGAGTTCGGAGATGGGCAATATCGGTCCACTCCTTCTGGTACCTCCCCCACAAAAGGTCGAAATTTTCAAAAAATATATTTTTTGCACAGGAAGAGAAAGGATAATCCGAATTTGCTCCAACTTTGCAAATTCTAATATTTGCGTCAGTGCTAGGTCAGGTGTGAAAATGGGCAATATCGGTCCACTCCATCAAGTACCTCCCCCACAAATGGTCAAAATTTTGAATAATTACAACTCTCATAAAATGTTATGTAAGAGTCCGATTGTCTTCAAATTTCACACATCCCAATATTTATATTAACCCAAGGTCTGGTGTTAAGATGAACAATATCGGTGCACTCCTTCTGGTACCTCCCCCACAAAAGGTCGAAATTTTCAAAAAAAAAAAAAAACAAATTTTTTGCACAGAAAGAGAAAGGCTAATCCGATTTTGCTCCGACTTTGCGAATCCTAATATTTGCGTCAGTTCTAGGACAGGTGTGAAAATGGACAATATCGGTCCACTCCATCAAGTACCTCCCCCACAAAATATTGAAATTTTGAGTACCCATGAATCTCATAAATCGCCAAATTAACATCCGATTCCATTTAGACTTGGCACATCTGTCGAAATATTTATATCATATTTTGGGTCCGATAGGAAATGGGCAATATTGGCCCATTCCTTCGGGATCTGCTCCATAGAGGGTCAAACGTTTGAATAACCTTAACACTAGTCAAAATATATTTAGATAATCGAACATAGGCTGAGGGTATATCTCTGGCGGCAATACCGACTGATACTTTTTAACTTGTTTGAATGGGTATTATGGGTTGAGGGAATTTATAGTTTGGAATTAAAATAAATTAATACTTGGTAAGTATATCCAACTATCAATCGATATCAAACAAATTTGACTGAGACATTTGTACCTCTCGTAACAAATAACATTGCTTTATAGTTTATACTTCGAGAAGGATTGTATTAAAAGTATATATATCGAAGTGATATATAGGAACCGAGTATCAACCATGTCGTACTTGCTTCTGAGGTAAATACAATTGGATGTGCAAAAATGAATCCAATTTGGGCTGATATAATATATTTGATTCCTAACAGCAATCAAATCGGATACAAGTAAAAAGCTGTAAGTTCGGCCGGGCCGAACTTTTAATACCCTCCACCATTTGGTACAAATTTGACAATTTCCAAAAAAAAAACCAGTAAGGAAAGCTCAAAAGTCGGGCGGGGCCGACTATATGATACCCTACACCACTATGCATATTTAGTAGAGCTCTCGTAAAAAGGTTTATACAGGGCATTTCAGAGCTCTATGAGATATTTGGTACAAAATCAAAATCTATCTAATTCTATCGTGCATTTTACGAACTATAACTATCTGTGAACCGGGTTTCTCCAAATTTGACGTATTAGCTTCTAGACTGAATTCGGTCTTATGTACGAAAATTCAGGTGATTTGGGCTGATATTGACCATTTAGTGCACATTTAACCCGAAATCGGATGAAGATATATATGGGAGCTATGTCCAAATCTGAACCGATTTCGATAAAATTTAAAACAGCTATTCATGTGCTCCATCTAATACCTGGTACCAAATATCACGGTTGTGGAGTGAATATTACGAATGTAAAGGTCTAAAACACTAAATCAGATGAAACATATATATGGTTGCTATATCTAAATCTGAACCGATTTTCACTAAATTTGATATACTTGCTTCTAGGCTGAATTTGGTCCGATGTACTAAAATTCAGGCCATTTGGACTTATATCGGCCATTTGGTGCACAATTAACCCGAAATCGGATGAAGATATATATGGGAGCTATATCCAAATCTGAACCGATTTCGATAAAATTACAAACAGATATTTCTGGGCTGTATCTTATATCTGGTACCAAATATCATTCTTGTGGAGTGCATATTACGAATGTGAGAGGCTTAAACACCAAATCGGATAAAACATATATATGGGAGCTATAGCTGTTTCTGAACCGATTTTCTCCAAATTTGTTGTATTTGCTTTAAGCCTAATCTCGGTCACATATGCCAAAATTCGGGCCATTTGGTCTGATATTGGCCATTTGGTGGTCAATTAACCCGAAATCGGATGAAGATATATATGGGAGCTATATCCAAATCTGAACCGATTTCGATAAAATTAAAACAGCTATTTCTGTGCTCCATCTAATACCTGGTACCAAATATCACGGTTGTGGAGTGCATAGTAGGAATGTGAGGGACTTCAAGATCAAATCGGATGAAAGATATATATGGGAGCTATAGCTATATCTGAACCGATTTTCTCCAAATTTGATATACTTGCTTCTAGGCCGAACTCGGTTGGGTGTGCCAAAATTCAGGTAATTTGGACTGATAGTGGACATTTGGTGCACATTTAACCCGAAATCGGATGAAGATATATATGGGAGCTATATCTAAATTTGATCCGATTCTCACCAAATTCAATAGGGTTCGTCCTTGGGCCAAAAAAATATTGTTTGGAAAATTTCATCTCAATCGGACAATAAATGCGACCTGCATTTTGTTCACAAGAATACATGGACAGACGGACGGACGGACGGACTGACATGCATAAATCGACTCAGAAAGTGATTCTATGAAGGTTCTCAAAAGTAGCTATGGGTCCATCTCGTTTCCTTCTCCATGTTACAAACAAATGCACAAAGACATAATACCCTTACCACTATGTGGTGTAGGGTATAAAAAATAAATAAAATCCGTTAAAAATTCTGTTAAAATCTTAAAAATACCGAATGCCTATACGACGACGTGGACCTGCATAGGCGACTTTTGTCATAAGTTATTACAATATTTTAATGCGAAACTTGAAGAAAAATCTGTTTGGAATGTAGATAAAATCATCAAAACACCGAATATAGGGATTACCGTTATATGGGGGCTATACGAAGACGTGGACCTGCACAGACAATTTTCTGGCATGGGCTGAAGTATCCATTACGAACTTCACATGCGAAATTTGAAACAATCCCGGTAAATAATGTCGCTAAAATCATCAAAATACCGAATATCGGGGGATTGGTATATGGGGGCTATACGAAGACGTGGACCTACATGGCCCATTTTCTGTTTTATATTGCAGTATCTATTACGAACTTCAAATACCAAATTTGGAACGATTCCGTTAAATAATGTCGCTAAAATCATCAAAATACCGAATATCGGGGGGTACCGTTACATAGGGGCTATACGAAGACGTGGACCTACACAGATTAATTTCTGTCTTAGGCTGTAGTATCCATTACGAACTTCAAATGCCAAATTTGAAACAATTCTGGCGAATAATGTCGCTAAAATCATCAAAATACCGAATATCGGGAGGTACCGTTATATGGGGGCTATATGAAAACTTAAACCTACATGGCCCATTTACGAACTTAACCTGCCTAAAATATACATGTGTGCAAAATTTTAGCCTTCTATCTCAATTTGTTCGAAAGATAGCGTGATTACAACAGACAGACGGACGGACAGACGGACATGGCTACATCGTCTTAGAATTCTACGCTGATCAAGAATATATATACTTTCTTGGGTCTGACATGAGTATTTCGAGGAGTTACAAACGAAATGACAAAATTAATATACCCTCCATAGTATGGTGGAGGGTATAATAAGTTCGGGGTAAAGCCATTGAAATTCCAAAAAGTGCAAGAACTTACACCACAACAGAAAGAAAATAGATTCAAAATAGTTGCTTCGCTTGGCCGAAGGTGGTGAACTGCCGAATTTGGTTTTCTCCGATGAGAAAACATTCGTTGTCCAGCTGTTTGTAAACAAACAAAATGATCGTGTTTACTTGCCAAAGAGGTCAGCTGAAAATGTGCACTTTCGGTTGGCCACCAGAACACCCAGAGCCCTCATAACAGCCTATGGTCGCTCTACGCTCGTACTAATCGACCGTGGCATAAGAATAAATGGCGAATATTATCGCGAAAATATTCTGGAGGGTGTACTAAAGCCTTGGGCATGTAAACACTTTGGCCGCAGACCTTAGACATTCGAACAGGACTCAGCACCATCGCACTTAGCATGCGCCACCCAAGAATGGTTACAGAATAAGGTTCCTCGCTTCATTTCCAGCGCAAAATGGTCACCAAAATCTCCGAATGCCAATCCGTTGGACTATTGTGTCTGGAGTATTTTGGAAATTAAGGTAAAAAATACCAAAGTGTCGATCACCTCAAGCAAGCGATTCGCCGGGAATGAGCTAAAATACCGCAGAGCAACATTCGGGCAGCGTGTGACGGTTTCATTGGTCCTTTGAAGGTCATAATTCGTACCAAAGGTGACCAATTCGAACAAATCGAAACTTATTCTAAAATTTGAAGCAATTTCCGACATTTCTTGCTTTTATTTAAAAAAAAATTAAAAAATTATGGCGCCGATTTTCAACAACTTTGAGGTATTTGCTTTTTTGCTCAATTCGATCTTATGTCCAAACATCCAATCCATTTGGGCTGATATTAACCATCAAATGCACCATAAACGTCAAATCGGATAAAAATATATATTGAAGCTATATCCAAATCTTAACGGATCTCGATAAAATTTGGCTGAGGTATATCTGAGCTTATGAGATATCTGGTATCAAATATATATATCTGAACAGATTTTCATAAAATTTAAATTTCTTGCTTCTGTGCTGAATGACATCGCCTGTGTCGAAATCCATTCCATTTGGACGAATACTACACAATAAAATTTAAATCGAACGAAAATATATATATGCGAGATGTATCTAAATCTGAACCGATATTCTCCAAAATGACTAGACATTCTTCTGGACTGAACGTGATAGCGAATGCTAGAATTCTTTTGATTTGAACTGATATTACGCATTTGGTGCACAATAATTATCAAATTGGAAGGCACTTTTTATGGGAGCTATATTTAAATCTATTCGTGGAAAATTTTATCTCAATCAGATACTAAATGCGACATGAATGTGATTCTACGAAGATCATCTAAAGGAGCTATAAGTCTATGTATTTCGTTTCCTTCTGCATGTTACAAACAAATGTCACAGTGTGGCGTAGGGTATAAATATTAGGTTTTCCGAAAATGTCACCAACCCACAACAACTCATAGTCTTGGAATTTTATTCTGATATAAAATATATACATATTCATACTTTATGGGGTCACATTAGTAATGACAACATTAATATGTATCATCACTTCTGGTATGTTAGAGAAACACGCCTCCTTGATGTCCCTGCACTTTAGACCCTCGCATTGACACTGTCAGCAAAACGTATTGCATTTGCATCTCGCAATCTAAAATGAAAACTTTGACATGTAACTTTGGCTCCGCTCAGAGCCTCATTCTCCAACTTTCTCTCCCAACCCTTCCTCCAGCATAATGTCAATTTGGTTCGTTTTATCAAAGTACGCTGGGGGAATGTTAAAACGAGTGCGTTTTAATGACAGCCAGATGGTGGAAAACAATTATGCGATGCTGTCGGTATTATGACAACATGAATTCATTTTCCCTCTTCCCCGGCCGCCAGCACTTGGTTGGGGTTCTTCCTTCACTCAGTATTGTTTTAATATTGTTACAAACATTTTTATTTTTTTTTTTTGTGTTGATGTGGTAGTACATTTGCAGGGTGTAATACTTGCTGTTGTGCTTTTTTCATAGGGAACTGAAAGTGGCTTGAATCAAATGGACAGACATGAAACATTTGATAACAGGTTGTAAATGGTGCTGAACTCAAACTCTGTTTAGCGCCGTCATTTTTTCCTAATACGCAGTTTTGTTTTTCTTGCAGCAGCTAAAGCTGTCACTTTGTTGTAGTAGAGGGAGGTGGTTGGGGGAAAATACAGGTTGTTATTAAAACAAAGTTTGATGGCATTATACTCCTGGCCATTTCTGTTTTTTTTTTTGTTTTGTTTTAAAATAAAGGGTTCACTGCCACAACTTTTATAAGTAACTCTGCTTCCGCTTCGTGCCTTCAAAAGCGTTTAACATAACAGTGACGTTGTCATGGCTTTGAGTTCGAAGCCCTGAGTTCATGGCATAATTTACATTCTTCTTCGTCGCTTTGCTGCTGCAATGTAAGACGGGGAATTAAAGGATGCCACAACTTTGGCCAGTGTGAAGGTGAAAAGACCGCTACTATCCGTATTAAATAGTCGCAATAATATTGTTATTCTTTTTGAGGCTTACGCTGCATTAATTAGAATTGTTTATTGGTAGCCTAAGTATTGAAAAGTAAACAGAATTTGTGAAAGTTCTAAGAAAGTGGAATATCATAAGGACAATGATAGGCACGCTTCTAAAATAAAAAAATTCTGTGCTTCTTTAGAAGGAGGAATTCTGTTCTTCTTTTGAAGGAGGAATTCTGATTCTTCCATTCTTCTATGATAGCTTTCTTTATGTCATTCTATCAAAGAAACATTTTTGGTTATTTATAAGAATTAAATTATAGAATGAAGACGATTTTACGGTCTTAATAGAACAGCAATAGTAATAATAAGTAAGTGTGATCATCAATAGATGGGTCAAAGGCCTATATTTGTTTTTCCGTTGAAAAAAAAATTAAATCTTCTATGAAAAAATATATTTTTGTTATATAACGAAAGAAAATCTTTTGGTCATCAGACTAGAAGAAACAAACCAAATTAAAAACAAGTAAGCAAAGGCTATAGTCGTGCGGGGCCGACTATGTTATACCCTACAACACTGAAGCCCCCTTATGTCCAAATCCATTTTGTAAGATTTCGCTTTTAAAATTAGGATTTTGACTAGGGACATTTGTCCAACATTTATGCACCCCGTCGGGCTGTTAGTTATTGTAGTCCATTTTACAGCTAAATATAATCCAATGGTCATCCAAAATGCTAGAATTCTTTCCTGTCCTTAACTCTCCTCACAGTCGTGTCGATTGGCTTCAATTGTGTGATCGGAAAAACATTTCTGTTTTTGGTTAATTCGAACTCCTAAATATTTTCCAATCATCTCCAAAAGCAAGAAGCTCTTCTGTATCTCCAAATTTAGACTCATCTACATGATTTGCTTGTCTACGATATTTGGCTATATTCGTCAACGAAATCATCATAAAAAAGTAAAAAGTTCGCCTTTTGTGTATTTCGGACATCGCCTGCAAGTAACGCTGGTATTTTTCACACAAAGTGGTCTGTTGTACCCGCTGTCATTTCAACCCCCTAATATTTTGCGGACATCTTTGAAAACAATAGGCCTAGCCTTTCTGAGCCCAACCTTACCCTTGTGAAATTTTTCATGAGGATCGGACGATATTTGCAATACTTATATAATATCCTCAACCTGTGTTGTAAGGTGAAAAAATATTACAAAATATTAAAAGTCAAATTGAAAAAATCGCATGCGATAAAAAATATGAAAAAATATAAAAATGTCACAAAATACTACAAAATCTATATTAACATCATTATTGGAATATTTTTCCGCGATTTTTTTAGATTTTATACTTTTATCTCAAGAGGGCATTCTGCATTGACAAAATTTGTCAAAATCGGTCCAGCCATTCTGGAGATATAAGCATTCTAACTAACATCCCCTTCTTTTGTATATACACATTGTATATATTTCGCTATATATAACCGATATATTTACTATCGGAATCTACGTAACGATCAGAGTTGACCTGTTCGTCTATTTGTGATTTCGCCGGGATTAAAAATATTCGCGGTTTAATTGAAAATTTGAGTTTTATTTAACACAAAAGTTGTGCCTATTTCACCCACTAAATATTACCCGATGACCATCAAAATTGGAAGACTTCTGCCCAGCCCTAAGCTCTAACCCCATGCTTTGATTGGTCTATAATTGCGACCTGTAGAGCAACTGCAAAATCAGGATTTTTTCAGTTTTTGGTCCATTTCAACCCCTAAATATTATGCGATGATCTCCAAAAGAAATAGGGTTCTATTTTGACCCTATATCCACCTCCATTCTAAATTTCGTGAAGATCGGGCCATAATTGCGACCTGTAGAGTGATTACAAATTAACATGGACAGACGGACGGACGGACATACATAGCTAGATCGACTCAGCTCGGCGAGATAGGAATCTATATATACTTTCCTATGTGGGAAACCAATATTTCGTTGTGTTACATAATTTTTGGCCCAATCAAACTTATAATACCCCCAACACATAGTATTGTAGGGTATAAAAATCGCCTAATAGAATTTTTAAAATATTTTTCATGAAAAATATTCTCAACGAATGACAAATTTTAAGTCTTCTTTGGACAGTGCTTAACTAGCTTTCGCCCGTGACGGTTGTTAGTACGCATAAACAAAAATCACTACCGTTAATTGTGACTTCTTAGTTGTTTCTTTGCTTTTGCATTATTCGGCAAAAACAATAACAATATTAACGCGTTAATCTGCATACCGTCTAGTCAGTGCATTGTTACGCACAATGGTCAAGCCCCCCGTGGGCAAACTGGCGGCACGCCGTGCCGATAATCCATCCCGAACAAGATCTAAAGCTAAGCAGCGTCTTTTGTTTTCATCGACTAAATCATTGTCTGACCAACCATCATGTTCAAATTTCAACAGATACAGTGCATTATCTGATATGGATGACTTTTCTGACTTTTCCGAGTCGAATATCAACTTAAATTCTTCCAAGGTATTTGCAAAACCACCCCCTATTGTAGCGGATGTAAATGTATCAATGAAGGAAATTCAACTTTTGACCGGAGACGGATGTACTTACAAACGCACTTCCATCGGCACAAAAATATTTCCGCAAACGCAGGAAAAATATGATTTCTGCATCAAGGTATTAAAAGAAGGATTGATTGAGTTCCACACGTTTAATTCAAAATCAAACAAGCTGTATACCACTTTCCTATACGGTCTCCCTAGGTTAAATGTAGATGAAATCATAAAAGATCTCATAGCATACAACCTACCTCCAGCATCTGTAACTGAAGTTCAAACAAGATTTAGTAGTGCTGATAACGCTGTGTACAAGGTTCAGTTTAATAGGAAATTCTTTAACCCCAATAATTTAAAAAATATTAAACTAATTTGTAAAATCCACGCAACTTGGAAAAAATATAAACCAAAACAATCAGAGAGACCTACAATATGCTGGAATTGTCAGATGCATGGTCATGGTGGTGACCATTGTAATAGGAAATCAAATTGTATGACTTGTGCAAAAGCACACAGAACTGATGAATGCCCTCTTACAAAAGATAATAAACGGCCCCATGTGTTCTCCTGTTTTAATTGTATAAAGGCAGGTCAACCAAGATCGGATCATGCCGCGAATGATGTTAATTGTCCTATGCGCCAAAAATATATAGAAATAAGACAAAAAGTAACCGCAAATCAGAGAAATAGGCACACAGTTGTACGTCCCAGACAAGCACGTACCTCAGCAAATATAAACAACACACATCATGTTTCGCCGTTGCTTGCAAACAACAACAACAACTCAACAACCTATGCCTCGGCAGTAAGAAATGAATGTCCCAATCTATTTAACATTGATGAACTATTCAACATTTTTTCCTCTTCTCTTGATGACCTGTGCAGATGTACGTCCAAAGTACAACAAATTCAAATTGTAATGTCTCTTTTAAGATATGCCTATGATCTTAAATAATTGCATAGAGACATTAAATATTTTACACTGGAATGCCAACGGTATTACTTCATATTCTCATATGTTACAATTACAAAATATTCTTAAAGAAAATAATGTTCACATAGCCGGACTAAATGAAACATTTTACAAAGAAAACCACAGACCATATTTTGAAAATTACAAAATCTATCGTAATGACCGACAAAATAGGGGTGGTGGGGGTGTTGCAATTTTGGTACACAAAAATGTAAACCACCGTTTATTACCGATCATCAATACTGAATTAATAGAAAACCTTTCAATTGAAATTGTTGTGAATAACAGAAAGGTTATTATAACAACAGCATATTCACCTAGATTTGCATCTTCTTTTACAAACGACATCAAACGTCTCACTCCTGATAATGTTGACTTCATATTAATAGGCGACCTTAATGCCAAACATTGCTCATGGAATTGTTCTTCTAACAACACCGCCGGTTGTGCTCTTAACAATTTGCAGCAGCTACAGAACTACTTTGTGTATTATCCGGACAAACCCACTTTGTACCCCCATCGTCAAAACAGCAATCCGTCCACAGTAGATATCGTATTAAGCAATTTAACGATTCCGATGGCAATCACATCTATGGATTACGTAATTCCATCTGATCATCGCCCTGTTCTCTGTGCAATTTCGGCTTATGTTAAGAAAGAAAATGCTACTCCATATTCATATAAACATACGAATTGGAATTTGTTCCAAAACATAATTGAAAATAGTATCAACTTGACGTTATATCATTATGGATCCGAAACTGCTATAGATAAAGAGACAACTCAGAATATAATCATTATGGTCAGTACACCTCATTTCTCACAAAACATATAGATAAGAGATTGTACGAATATAAAAACAGGAAATGGTCAAAGCTCTTAGAAAATATGAAACCGGGTGATAAAAGGTTTTGGAAGATTAGTCGATCCTTGAGAAACAAAGGGAACCATACTATTCCTGATCTTTTTGATGGTCCTACAAAATTAATTACGGATCCAGAAAAAGCGGAGTTACTTGCAAAATCATTCAGTAATTCACATATACTTACCTCTTCGTTTAGCCATTCCGTCGATGACACTGTTAACTTATCTGCATCACAGTTAAACTCTGTACCCCCGTCCATAGAGAATATAACCTACATATCAAATAATGAAGTTATAGATATTATTTCCCTGTTAAAGCCGTCAAAATCACCAGGTTTTGACAAAGTACCCAACTTTGTACTAAAGCATCTACCAGAGAAGGCAACACAACTTCTTGTTCATCTTTTTAACAATTCTATGCGACTCAATTATTTTCCTTCCGTATTTAAAGAGGCAAAGGTCATTGCAGTGAGAAAACCTAATAAACCTGCTAGTGATCCAACGAGTTATAGACCCATTAGTCTACTAAGTAATTTGGGTAAAATTTACGAAAAAATAATTCATTCAAGACTTTTGAATCATGCAACTGAATTGAATATAATTTCTGATAACCAATTCGGGTTCAAGAAAAACCATAGCACTACCCACCAAATCGTCCGTTTAAAAAACAAAATACTTAAAAACAAAAATAGAAGAAAATCAACCGGATTAATTCTTCTTGATATAGAAAAAGCATTTGACACAGTGTGGCACAATGGTCTCCTACATAAATTGTTGAAGGCTAATTTACCCATCTACCTCTGTAAAATTATTGCACATTTCATAAAAAATAGATCATATGCTGTTGCAGTTAACCAAAGTAGGTCTTCATTTAAAAAAATTCCAGCTGGACTTCCACAAGGTTCCATATTATCTCCTACGCTATATTCCATTTATACATCGGATTTCAAACCACCTCGTGAAATTGATACTGCATACTACGCAGACGATACAGCACTTATATCTTCTAGTAAATTAACATCGGCTCTCCTTAAAAAAATGGAGTTAAGCTTAATGGCGTGCAACAAATATTTCAACAAATGGAAAATCAAATTGAATTATAATAAAACTCAAGCAATAATATTCCCATTCAACAAGTCTCCAAAAAGAATTCCTAGAAGACAATTACGGTTCTATAGAAATGATATTAGCATCGCCGATGAAATAAATTATCTCGGAGTAACACTGGACAAAAAACTGACATTTAAATATCATGTCCAATCATCGTGCCAGAAGGCGTTAAAAGCCTCTAGAGCCTTATGGCCCTTCCTTAATAGAAGATCCAAATTATGCTTGGAAAACAAAAATTTATTATATAAAGGTGTAATACGGCCAATTCTGTCGTACGGGTCCCCTATTTGGTATAGAGCTGCGAAATCGCATATAAAAAAGTTCCAGATAATTCAAAATAAATGCCTGAAGATAATATACGACAAAAACTGGCATTTTCCTACCTCTACGTTACATGAAGAAACAGGATATGAACTATTCGCCGATTTCATAAAACGCCTCAATGATAAATTTTTTATAAAAGTTTCGACATCTCGTTATTCTAAGATAAGAGAATGTATAGAAGAATTTTAATATATTTTATATGACAAATTAAAATTATCAATTTGAAATTTATTGTATTAAAATTTGTTATATTTATATAATCAATTTTAATCAATATATTTTCTAATTATATTTGAAATCTATTTTGTAGTTCAAATATAGGTTTTGTATCCTTTTTCCTATAAATCAATTAAAATCTAGTGCTCTTATTTATAAATTATTACATGAAATTTAATTGCTGTAAATCACTACGATATATCTCAAAAATTGTATTATATGTTCCTTAGAAAATAGTTATTGGATAAATAAAATTGAATTGAATTGAATTGAAGTCTTCTTTGGAAGATAAACTTGTTGTCCTTTTGCAAAGGACCTTTCTTGTCTTTTATATTTTATGAAATAGTGTATTTTAGTCCTCTGTTATGGTGTTATTAATTAAATTGGTTTAGTTCCAAATTAAAAATGTTCCCATATAATATAAATAGTTTCCAAAGGCTATAGCCGAACGTGACCAACCATATGATACCCTACACCATACCACTTTGCTACGTAAAAAATCATTCCAACCATGGTACAATGATATCAAGGTAGGCATATGGTATATATGATTTAATTTTTTTATTTTCTTGGCTTAATATGTCATCTTTATTTGTTTATGTATGTGTTTTCTTTTCAATAACAAAAAAATTGTTCAGAAAACATTCAAATTCGGATGTTTTCAAAATGTTTATTTCATCGTATGCATCGACAAAATCTAGAGTTTTTGTAGCGAAATAATCCTTTAGAGATATATAGAACCTGGTTTTGAAAAGAAGTGTTGACCTTTCATTCAGTTTTCGCGGTTTTCAATTATTTATTCAAAATAAATGCAACAAGTTGTTTGATTTTTTTATTGTTTTGATACTAATTCTGACATTACAAGCCAAACAGGCAGACCTCTATACTTGCAATTTTTTCAATGTTGGCCTACCTTCTCTTCATTGTACCATGATTCCAACTATCAAATAAAATTCAAATCTCATTTTTTTCAAAAAATTACGGAGTACTACTTTCCTCAGATGAATATTTTCTTGTGCTAATGGAATTCCTTAAGAAATGTATAAAAATATTCACGATTGAAAGGAAGTGTTGGTATTTTTACACAAGAGTATGGTCTATTTTTTTATACCCTCCACCATAGTATGGAGGGTATATTAAGTTTGTCGTTCCGTTTGTAACACCTCGAAATGTACATTTTGGACCATACAAAGTATATATGTTCTTGGTCAGCATAAAATTCCATGTCGATTGTTTGTATAGCTGTCATATAATGGTACATCCATATTTTTGCTGATTAAAGCGACATTATTCACCGGAAATGTTTCAAACTTGGTATTTTGAGTTTGAAATGGGTATTACAGCCTATGACAGAAAATTGTCTGTGCAGGTCCACGTTTTGGTATAGCCCCCATATAATGGTACCTTCCTATATTCGGTATTTTTTTTGTGATTTTACCTACATAATTCACCGATTTTTTTTCAAGTTTCTCATTTAAATATTGTAATGACTTACGACAAAAGTTGCCTCTGCAGGTCCACATCGTCATATAAACACTAATATAACGGCAACATTCTGTATTTTTAAGATTTTAACAGAATTTTTAACGGATTTTAATTTTTTGGAAATTGCCAAATTTGTACCAAATGGTGGAGGTAATTCAAAGTTCGGCTTGGCCGAACTTACAGCTTTTTTACTTGTTTTAATATCCGATGACGATTAAAAAGATTCAGTTTCATCATTTCAGTTTAATCATTTACAATTTTGCTATTATGTCCAAAAATTAAATGGTTACAATATGCCTCTGGCCCTGATCGTATGCAAAATGTGTTGAGGATCGAACGATAATTTCGATCTATAGTGTGATTACAATTTAAAAAGGACATACGAAAGGGGAACTCTTTGCTAGATTGAGTCAGCTCACCGAGATGAGATGAACGGTATCCTACATAGTGCTTTTACGATAAAAATTTCGATGTGTTACAAACTTTCATTACCCTTCCTACAGAGTTGTGTAGGAAATAAAAAGTTAATTTGATTTCGGAAATAAATTTGGAGGAAGTCAAGGAATATGGGGTTGCAGTAGAGTCCTGACTTTACACTTCATTTTAATTTCTAATTGGTGCGTCATTTAATTTTGTGACGCCGATAGCATATGATTCTTTTCAGAAAATGTTTAATGTCTTTTGTCTTTAATTAAATTAATAAAAAAAAAAACTCCTTTGAATAATATAAATCTGTGAGGGTATTCGAATTCGATACACATATTGTACATTTTGAGTACTAAAATGGCCCAAAGCAAACTGTTGGAACGAATCTAAAATTTTATTGTGGAGTTTTCGCTGACGATTTAGTGGGCACTTGGTAGTATTAAGAAAAAAATCGAGAAAGGACCCTTTCAACTAGTACAAAGTTTCTGCGTGTGATTTTAATTCTGGAACCCCAAGGAGTTTGGCAAAAATATTGTGATATTCAAATCAAATTGTCGTATATGATATTAAATTTTTCACAATTCGTAGAGCTACCAAAGAAGTAAAAATATACACAATATTAGAAGATGGGCCAAATTTTAAGAATTCAGTAATTTTATAGGCTGGGAACCGGACACCGGTACTTGATGGAGTGGTCCAATATGATGAGAATATTGGGATTTTTAAATTTGCTCAAAATAGAGATATATTTTCTTGTTCCAGTAAGTGTATTATTTTCTGTGAACATTTTGATCTTTTTGGTTTAGGTACTGGAACGAATGGACCATTGTGGTGTAGGTACTTGATGGGGTGGACCGATATTGTCCTAGCATTGATGCAAATATAAGGATTTCCAAAGTTGGAGCAAAATCGGATTGTCGTTTCTTTTTCTGTGCAAAAAATATTTCTTTTGAAAATGTCGACCTTTTGTGTGGGAGGTACCTGAAGGAGTGGACCGATATTGTCCATCTCCGAACTCGATCTAAGTTTGACAATAATGTAACGATGTACCAAGTTTGGATGAAACAAGATACTCCCTTCGAGAATTATCGTGCGCACCAGCCGACAGACAGACGGACATCCCTACATCGACTTCTAATGTCCTGAAACGGATTTGGTCCAAAGCGACTTAGGGTCACAATCATCATTTCGATGAGGAACGTTTTGGACGTATCAAATGATGTACACCCACTGTAGTCATATGGCTGAAAGTACAATTAAATTTTTCCTGATTTTGCAGTCGTTCTACAGGGCTCAATTAAAATTCAATCGCCACGGAATTTAGCATGAGGTTAGAGTTTAGAACAGGCAGAAGTCTAGCAATTTGATTTGGCTTGGGATTATAATTAATTAATTAATTAATTAATTAGCTTTGGATTATAATTAACTTAGGTAAAATGGATCAAAATAGTAAGCGTAAATATAGGGCAACTGTCACCGTTCAAATATCAAAGGTAACATTTGTGCAGGGCTGTATGGAATTATTTCAAAAGCGAAATCTACCAAAATGGATTTAGGCCTAACAAGTAAAAAAGCAGTAAGTTCGGCAGGGCCGAACTTTGAATACCCTCCACCATTTGGATTAGAAAATTTCCAAAAAAAATTAAATCCATTAAAAATTCTGTTAAAATCTTTAAAATACCTTTAAAATAAGTTGCCGATATATGGGAGGATATACTATGTACACACTATATATATATAGGTACACACTATATAGACAAATTTATGTCTGGGGGCAAAGTGCTCACAAAGAACTCCTTGTGTAGAATTTCAGACAATTCCGTTGAAAAATGTGGCTAAACTCATCAAAATACCGAATATCGTGGTGAACTGTTATATGGGGGCTATACGATATCGTGGACCTATATAGATAATTATCTTCCAGGGGACAAAGTACTCACAAAGAACTCCTTGTGTGGATTTTCAGACAAGACTATTGGAAAATGTGGTTAAAATCAATATACCGAATATCGGGTACCGATGCATAGGGATTTATACGATATTGTGGACCTATATAGACAATTTCCTTTCAGGGGATAAAGTGCTCACAAAGAACTCTTTGTGTAGAATTTCAGATAATTCCGTTGAAAAATGGGGCTACAATCATCAAAATACCGAAAATCGTCGGTTACCGTTATATGGGGGCTATACGATATGATAGACCTATATAGATAATTCTCTTCCAAGGCATAAAGTACTGACAATTAACTCTTTGTGTGGACTTTCAGACAATTCCATTGAAAAATGTGCCTAAAATCATCAAAATACCGAATATCGGGGGGTACCGTTATATGGGGGCTATAGGATATCGTGAACCTTTATAGATAATTCCCTACCGAGGTATAAAGTACCCGCAAGTAACTCCTTGGGTGGATTTTTATACAATTCCGTTAAAAAATGTGGGTAAAATCTTCTAAATACTGAATATCGGGGGGTACCCTTATGTGGGAGATATAGGATATCGTGGACCTATATAGACAATTCTCTCTCAGGGGATAAAATACTCACTAGGGACTTCTTGTATGGAATTTCAGACAATTCCATTGAAAAATATGGCTAACATCATGAAAATACCGAATATCGGGGGTACCGTTATATGGGGGCTGTACGACATAGTGACCTGCCTGCAGACAAAAGAGAGATCTGTGCAAAATTTTAGTTTCCTATCTTAATACGTTTTGACTGTAGCGTAATTACAACGGACGGACAGGTCTAAAATGATTATTTCGATGAGTTACAAACGGAATGACGAACTATATACTATGTATGGTGGAGGGTATAAAAACTGCAACCAGCTTCAGACTGCTGTCATTTCTAAGCCACATGTCCGACAGCTGTTAAAATTATTTCAGTGACAGCTCATATTGTTTACAAGCGTACTAAAGCATTTTGGTGGGAATTTTCGTAAGCGTAATAGTGTGATTTTTTTATATTTGGCTGGAAAACCGCAAGTGGCTATCCAGCATTTAAATATGAATAAATCTTTTGTGTGTCGTACCATCGCTAGTTATCGTGATACTGGAATAATTTACCCCTCACCACGATCTACGCTTGGTCGGAGAGCACTTGAATGATAAACGCCGCTTTTCAGCCCATTTCGATATTTTGATCTTCAAAAGCATTTCTAAATATTTAATAGACATAATTCGTTGCAAGCACCAAAGTCAAAGTTTTAGCATTATACTTACAAATCTGAAATATGTTTTTAAATAGAATATTGTTGCTTTTTTGCGATAATTCGATAAGTTGTACGTGCGTACCAAATCTTGCTAAAAGTTTTCGTTGAGAAAAGAAAGTAAATAAACTAAAAGTCGTTTGTTTGTTTGTCATTCGAACAAATTTGCCATCCATTGCAAAAAAACGTTGCTGCTTTCTGCCATTCATTCATTTGTGTGACGGTATTTTACATTAAACACATTGCAATGTAAATTTACGAGCTGAAAGGACAAAGTTTTTACTTTCACTTTGATTTCAAGTCGTCGTTTTTTTTTTTTTTTTTTCATTCGGCTGCATACTTTCCAGAGTTGTTGTTTTTTTATACTTTTTGTTATCCTTGTTGCTTTCTACCACTACTCAATGAAATTTGTTTATTGCTATGGCAAGGTGGGTGGGAGAAAAGAAGGGCGCAGAAGCAGCGTAACTAGTCAAGCAAACGGAATGACAAACACACATTTTTATGCACTGACATTGGGAAAGTTTGAAACACTTTTTTTTACAAGATTTCTAGTAATTGTTGTTAGGAAACTGTTGCCAGGACGAAAATCGAAAATCTGGTCCGGTATGGCTGCATCATTGACGATGGTTTGTGTTCTTTTATGTTTTCATATTTTCCTTGATTCAGCAAATCATTTTGATAATTGTTCAATGTTTAAGTAGGGAAAATTTGTAGGAAATATTTGCCGAAGAATAAATTTTATTCGTAGACTTCTCCGTACCGCCCCCTACCCCCGCACAAAAATCATTGATGTCGTTTGCTTGCCATAGAACTCATGTTTATGACACCAGATTAAGTTCCGAGTTTCTTGGATTTCTTTGCTCTTCTGTTATGCCAATGCTATGTGTGTGTGTTGGTAGAATATGTGTGGTTGTGTATGTATGAGTGTGTCTGTGTGTTCGTGCTTACTTGGAAGTCAAATCCGATACTTAATTTAATTGCTTTCATTGAAAGTTCATTTTTATTATTTTTGTTTCCACAGTATTCGAGTTCTTCTTTATTGGTTCGAACGAATGCTCAAAACGCAATTACACATATCGAGGCGTAAATATTTGCAAAGAGAAAAACAAAAGTTCAATATTTTATTGAACTTGTTATGAAAAACTTTTTCTTTTCGTAGAAAAGCAAGAAGAAGACGACGAACAATAAACACAACAACAAGAACAAGAACACCTTCAATAAAGTGATCAATTATCGTCGTCACAGCTCATGCATTCGGAAGTTTTCATGGGCAATTAAAAACAAAATAAGCAGCGTGTTTGTATTTCAATTATATGTATATAAGTGTGTGTGTGTGTGTGTGTTGGACATGTCATGCCATTAATAGCATAAGTTTTGACATACACTCGGATTGTTCAGACGTTTCACTTACCATTGGATTGGATCCCATTTTAACATTTTTGGCCATATCCATCATATCCAGGGCCAGTCTGGCAATACATTTAGCATGATTTTCACAATGATCGGGTAGGCCAGAAACGGCCATGTATTTGTCGCCCACAGTTTCGACCTGAAATATGGAAAATGTTTAAACAGAATTAATGCTAAGCAATATATTTATATAAATAGTTTGGAAATAGGACACTACAAGTAGTGGAATTTTCTAAATCGTTTTTTGAGTTACCGACAAAAAATCTGTAAAATTCAAATGCTCACAATTTCCACAATTAACGAAAATAAGTAGTCGCTAAGTCTAAACAAAAGCAACAGCGTTGTCAACTTAAAATTAAACTTTTGATTCATTATCCTGCATTTTTATTTGATCGATATTTGTCGGTAACTTAAAAAATTAGGTAGAGACTCTCACTATAGTTAGGGATTTTTATATCCTACACCACAAGGTGGTCAGGGTATTATGTCTTTGTGCATTTGTTTGTAACAGGCAAAAGGAAACGAGATAGACCCATAGTTCCTTTTGATGATCTGCATCACTTTCTGAGTTGATTTATGCATGTCAGTCCGTCCGTCCGTCTGTCCATGTATTTTTGTGAACAAAATGCAGGTCGCATTTATTATCCGATTGAGATGAAATTTTTGGCCCAAGGACGAACCCTATTGAAATTGGAGATAATCGGTAAAAATTTAGATATAGCTCCCATATATATCTTCGTCCGATTTGCCTTTTATTGTGCACCAAACGTGTAATATCAGGCCGAATAGTATGAAATTTTGCAACCAAATTAGGCCTAAAAATAAGCATGCCAAATTTGATGGAAATCGGTTCAGATATAACTATAGCTCCCATATATATTGTTCATCCGATTTGTTATTTTTGTCCTCCGCAGCCGTAATATGCACTCTGTAACAACAATATTTGGGGAAATATATCAAATGCAGCTCAGAAATACCTTTGCTAAATTTTATCGAGATCGGTTCAGATTTGGATATAGCTCCCATATATAACTTCGTCCGATTTACCTTTTATTGTGCACCAAACGTCTAATATTTGCCCAAATGGGATGGAATTTGGCACATACGACCGAATTCAGTCTAGAAGGGAGTATGCCAAATTTGATGGAAATCGGTTCAGATATAACTATAGCTCCCATATATATTGTTCATCCGATTTGTTATTTTTGTCCTCCGCAGCCGTAATATGCACTCTGTAACAACAATATTTGGGGAAATATATCAAATGCAGCTCAGAAATACCTTTGCTAAATTTTATCGAGATCGGTTCAGATTTGGATATAGCTCCCATATATAACTTCGTCCGATTTACCTTTTATTGTGCACCAAACGTCTAATATTTGCCCAAATGGGATGGAATTTGGCACATACGACCGAATTGAGTCTAGAAGGGAGTATGCCAAATTTGGTGAAGATAGGTTCAGATATAGCTATAGCTCCCATATATATTGTTCATCCGATTTGTTGTATTTGTTACCCACAGCCGTAATATGCACTCCGTAACAACGATATTCAGGGAAATATATCAAATACAGCTCAGAAATATCTTTGCCAAATTTTATCGAGATCGGTTCAGATTTGGATTTAGCTCCCATATATATCTTTATCTGATTTAGAATTAATTTTGCACCCAATGGGCAATACAAGTCCGAATTTAAAAGATACAAATGCTTCGGCGTATTTAGTCCTTTAAATTTTAAATTATAATTATAATCATAGGGTGTATGATTGAATTCTCCCATAAAAACTTTTACTTGTTATGTGGAGCTCAACTAAATTAGCAAAGTGGTGTAGGGTATCATAAAATCGGCCCCGCCCGACTTTAAGACTTTCTTTACTGTTTTTTTTTTTTTTAATTTGGTATTGACTTGTAGAAAATAGAAAATTTTATACAATCGTCCATAACATGGAGATGGATACTTGCAATGTCATTCCTCTAAATATTCAGCGGCGACCTATTACAGTATTCAATTATATTTGCAGTATTCCTAAGACATTTGGTATTGAAAATCAGTCCACATCCTGTAAATAATGTCGCTTAAATCACCAAAATACCGAAAATAGGGAGGTGCTAATATATGGGGGCTATACCAAAACGTTGACCTACATGGCTCATTTTCAATACCAAAAGTCCTGCAGACATAATATACATTTGATTAACATTTTATCAACCTGCTTCATTTCGTTCGGAAGCTAGAGTGATTTCCACAGACGGATAGACGGACGGACATCGCTAAATCGACATAGAATTTTAGAGGTGTTGCGAACGGAATGACAAAACTGAATATACCCTCCTTAAAAACTGACGAGAATCAACGCCTAGATGAAGCGGCTGAAGCTAGAATCTTGAAATAGTGCACGAGGGCCAGTCTTGGTGCGTAGGCCTGTGATAAAGCTGGGTTTTTGGAAATACTTACTAAAAGTGTACGAAAAGTACTAAAATTGATTACTTTGTATTGAACAAACGGAAAGAGCTACAATCTTGAATGAGGGTCACTGATGGGGTACAGGATAGATGTACTAAAGGATTTTTCGAAACTAAAACTTTAAGTTCTAAAATGGTAGAATAGATAAAAGCCTGAAATTTGGTATGAGAATCAAGGTTGGAAAGCATGTTCGACAATATGAAGGTGGTTTTTGAAAATGTTTACTAAGGGTGCAAACTGTACTGAATGGTACTTAATTTGGAACAGTTTGGTTTAGGGTGACCGGAGGAAGGTGAAATGTTGAAATTTCATGTGGTTTTGAAAATTTGTTGTACAAGTATACGAAGAATATTAAATGGTTTTATATTTGGTATTGGGTGAAAGAATAGATCTGGAATCCGGAAATTTGACCTTTGCATTAGGGGCGCCGTTCAATGTAGTCTGGACATATGGAGGTGGTTTTGGAGATGTGTCCTATAATTGTACAAAAAGTACTTAATGGTATTAGGCGAAGGGATAAAGCTGAAATTCTGAAATTTTATGTGGATGTATTGGGTGAAAGATAGAGATTAAATCCTGAAATTTTATATGACTGTCACTGTTGGTATCTGTGGTTGAGAGAAGGAGCCGGTTTTGGATATGCGTACTAAAATTGTACTAAGTGGTACAAAATTTGGTAATGGGGGAAGTCATGAAATTTCGTATTGAAGTCGCTTGGTTTTTAGGGTTTACATACAGGGTGAGATGAAAAAACTGCAAACTTTACAAGCGTACAAGCGTACATTTTAGTGAGAATTTTCCAGAAAAGAAGTTATTTGTGACGGAATTCAAGTGTAATAGTGTGATTTCTTTATATTTGGCTAGAAACCATAAGTGGCTATCGTTAGAGCACTCTAGCATTTAAATGTGAATAAATCTTTTGTGTCTCGTACCATCGCTCGATGCCGTGAAACTGGTAGCGCAGCCCGACGATAAGGAATTGTACGTAAGAAAACAGCAACATCAGCAGAAATGGTTTGAAAAGTAAAGAAGCGTCTTGTTCGAAATCCGCGTCGCAGTAGCCGCAAAATGGCTCGTTATCTGAACATATCACAATATTTCATTCGCCAAATATTGAAAAAGCCATTGAAATTCCAACAAGTAAAAAAGCTGTAAGTTCGGCCGGGCCGAACTTTTAATACCCTCCACCATTTGGTACAAATTTGGCAATTTCCAAAAAAAATAAAATAAATAAATAAATAAATAAAATAAAAAAAATCCTTTAAAAATTCTGTTAAAATCTTAAAAATACCGAAAGTCTATACGACGACGTATACCTGCATAGGCAACTTTTGTCATAAGTTATTACAACATTTAAATGCGAAACTTGAAGAAAAATTTGTTTATAATGTAGCTAAAATCATCAAAATACCGAATATAGGGGGTACCGTTATATGGGTGCTATACGAAGACGTGGACCTGCACAGACAACTTTCTGGCATGGGCTGAAGTATCCATTACGAACTTCAAATGCGAAATTTAAAAAAAATCCCGGTAAATAATGTCGCTAAAATCATCAAAATACCGAATATCGGGGGGTACGGTATATGGGGCCTATACGAAGACGTGGACCTACATGGTCCATTTTCTCTTTTCTGCTGCAGTATCTATTACGAACTTCAAATACCAAATTTGGAACGGTTCCGTTAAATAATGTCGCTAAAATCATCAAAATACCGAATATCGGCGGGTACGGTATATGGGGGCTATACGAAGACGTGGACCTGCATGGCCCATTTTCTGTTTTCTGCTGCAGTATCTATTACGAACTTCAAATACCAAATTTGGAACGGTTCCGTTAAATAATGTCGCTAAAATCATCAAAATACCGAATATCGAGAGGTACCGTTATATGGGGGCTATATGAAAACTTGGACCTACATGACCCATTTACGAACTTAACCTGCCTACTGGCAAAATATACATGTGTGCAAAATTTTAGCCTTATATCTCAATTTGTTTGAAAGATAGCGTGATTACAACAGACAGACAGACAGACGGACAGACACACAGACGGACATGGCTAAATCGTCTTAGAATTTTACGCTGATCAAGAATATATATACTTTGTTGGGTCTGACGTGAGTATTTCGAGGAGTTACAAACGGAATGACAAAATTAATATACCCTCCATAGTATGGTGGAGGGTATAAAAAGTGCAAGAACTTACACCGCAACAGAAAGAAAATAGACTCAAAAGAGCTAAAGAGTTGCTTCGCTTGGCCGAAAGTGGTGAACTGCCGAATTTGATTTTCTCTGATAAGAAAAAATTCGTTGTCCAGCAGTTTGTAAACAACCAAACTGATCGTGTTTACTTGCCAAAGAGGTCAGCAGAAAATTTGCACCTTCGGTTGGCCACCAGAACTCAAGCGCCAGCCATGGTGATGGTTTGGGCTGCCTTAACAACCGATGGGCGCTCTCCGCTCGTATTAATCGACAGTGGTATCAAATACCGAATATTATCGCGAAAATATTCTGGAGGGTGTATTAAACACATTAAATTAATCGCAAACATTTTGACCGCAAACCTAGGACATTCCAACAGGAATCACCATCATCGCACTCACCACGCGCCACCCAATAGTGGTTACAAAATGAGGTTTCTCGCTTCATTTCCAGCGCACAATGGTCACCAAAATCCCCGGACACCAAACAAATCTAAATTTATTTGGATATTAGATGCTATTTCCGACATTTTTTGCTTTCATTCAATAAAAGTTTAAAAATATGTAAAAATTATGGCGTTTAACGTTGTTGCAGTACAGACAATTTTCTGTCATAGGCTGTAGTATCCATTACGAACTTCAAATTCCAAAGATGAAACATTTCCACTGAATAATGTCGCTTAAATCACCAAAATACCGAAAATAGGGAGGAACCATTGGCTATATAATATACATTTGAGTAAAATTTTATCAACCTACTTCACTTCGTTCGGAAGCTAGAGTGATTTCTACAGATGTACAGACGGACGGACGTCTAAGCTAAATCAACATAGAATTTAATGCTGATCAAGAATATATATACTTTGTGGGGTCTAAAATGTATATTTCGAGGTGTTACAAACGGAATGACAAACTTAGTATACCCTCCATACTATGGTGGAAGGTATAGAAATAATCAACATCAGGTCCAGGTTTTTGTATAGCTCTTATACAAAGATACCCACGTGAAGTTGTGTCTAGGGTCCCCTCAATATGTTCATTGAATTTGGTTTATCCGGTGATAGAAAACCTTCCTACAGAAAATATTTAATTAATGTATGTGTTTACGGTGAAAGACAAATATAATGATTGGAACCCTCAGAACATCAGATAGGTTACAAACGGAAGAAAATAAATGTTTCCATTATTGCCTGTTGAACCATTCTACATTCTATAAACCCCACTTATAATCTTTGCTATTCTTCCTCTCTTCTTTTCACATTTCAATTTCATTGGGCATTGGTTCAATGAAGAAACAAGAATCCATAAAACCAACCGACCACCGACAACGACTGTAACCATCACCATGGGGTATATGACTTTTGTTGAATTGATTGTCCGGTTGGGTTAGTTTTAACCATTTCATATTTGTGCCTGGATGCCACAACGACTTTGTGACGGGGGACGACTGAGATTTGATTAAATGGCGGCGTCACAGTTATGATGACACACACACACATACACTCAGAAATTGCTGCAATTTTCCCCATCGCACTGTGGGTTTTTTTACGTTTTTTTTGGCATAAACTCTAATTTCAAAGCTATTGAATTGAAATTTGGTTTGTATTAATTTTTTATACCCCAAAGATGACTTACGAATTTTCATATGATTTGGGGCACTATTTCATATAGCTGCTATATAGCCGATTTGGCCGATTTGACCCAACTTTTTTGTTTATGAAGCTATTGAAGTGAAATTTGGTTTGTATTCATGTTTTATGCCCACAAGATGACCTACGAATTTTCATATGATTTGGGGCACTATTTCTTATGTAGCTGCTATATAGCCGGTCTGGCCTATTTGACCCAACTTTTTTATTTATGAAGCTGTTGAAGTGAAATTTGATTTGTATTCATTTTTATGCCCACAAGATGACCTACGAATTTTTATATGATTTGGGGCACTATTTCATGTAGCTGCTGTATAGCCGATCTGGCCGATCGGCTATGATGATTTGGAGAAACATACTGCTCATTCACTACAATAATTATACTTTTGCTAAGCCATTTTGAATGTTTAATTTTAAATCGCTCTAGTTTACGGATGCACTTTGGCAAATGCTTTTTTATATAATTAACAAAATCTTTCACTTGTTTTGATATCAAACGCATTTGGTCTTCATTTAAACTGATATTATTGATATTCTGTAACACATATTTCACAAGTGCATCTTCTGAGCGATTGTTGCTCCTCCAAATTTCAATGAGCGCTGCATGGACAAACACATGTTTATCTGCAAAACACGTGTTGGCACAAAATAGAACAAAAAAGGCTAGTTACTCATTAATTAACACACTTTTGTTAATAACTTGGTATTTATACCTTTTTGCAATGCTTTGCCATTCACAAGTTACACTCCACGGAACACAAGTACAATTTATAGATTTTAAATAAAGCTATACATAAACGAAACAATTCACAGTATTACAACAACAGACAATTATGACAAAAAGGGCACCTCATCTTAATTGTACATACCTGCACTAACGTTTTCCATAATTACACATTTTATTTTTTTTCAATTTTGTCAAATCAGAAGCACTTGAACTTAGCTGGTCTTTACCGCCAGTTGTACCAAAACAAAGTGACTTTCAAACAGCTGACTTTAAAAGCTCGCCAGCAAAAAAGGGTTGCCACCCGTATTGATATTAAACATTTTTTTTTCTAATATGGGTATCTACATTTAGGAAATCAGTTAAATTTCAAAATATGAAACCAAAAAAAAATGACTTTATGCCAAAAAATCATGCTTTTTACCCATAGTGCATCGGTGTGTTTGAATTTGCCATTCATTCATTCAAAGCGAAAGACTTTCATTCGAAGTGATCATTGAAATTAGAAATTGAGGTTATTGTTAAGTTTCTTAAACCGGATTGCTGGTTGGTGGTAGTTATCAATTTGATGCAGGCGTGTGGCATTGTGGAAAAAAGGAACTTTTTCAATGAATTGACTTTTATTATTCAAGTATTGTTATTTTAAATGCAGTAATTTTTTCAGTTAGTCGAAGTAATCTATATTAAATAAAAGAGTAATGTCATCATTTTAGTGAATCACCACAAGAGGGTCAGAGGGATGAAATAAGCCGGAATTGTTGAATATTCGATAATAGAGATTCTGAAAAGTACGGAAAGGCCCAAATGGTACGGCATAGTTATTTATAATCCGGTATGAGTCAGAACTTTTATATTTTGTACAAGAGACAGAAGAGAGATAAAAGAAAGTACAACGTAGTTAATGACCATTGTTATACGGCATGAAGGTCGTACTAATTTAGGCACCTATAAAAGTTCGAAAACTTACAAAAATTTTATAGAGCTACTAGCTGAACCCGGTGCGCTTCGCTACCCCTTTTGATTTTATATGCATTCAAAATATTATTTACGAATGTTGGTTAAAAAAAAAAAATAAAAATAAAAAAAAAATATTGCACTACTTTAATGCGTAAATAAATAAAACAATTAGAAAAGAAGTAACATGACATGCATACACGAAGGGTTTGTCCTTTGGATTTATTTATTTCATAGGAAATACCAAGCGTGCAGGAAAAAGCAATTTTTTGAAGTTGAGTGGCATTTCTTTTGCTTTTACTGACTTCGAGGTAGCAATATAATAAGCGTAATAAGCGTATTTAAAATTAATTGTTGTATTGTTTTTTAGTGTTAGCCTAAGGCGTTGTGGGTCAATGGTTCTTATTAAAATCATATCCCAATCTGATCCGATTTAAATATAATTTTAAAAAAATTACTTTTACACCAAATTCCGCCACACCTTTCATATTTCATTGAAATTGGTGCGTCAAATATGTGAAATCGGCCGAGAATATATATATGGGAGCTATATCCAAATCTTAACAAATTTCCAACTAATTTGTCTCATTTATTATTGTAACCAAATTCCGCCACATATTCTGAATTTCATTGGTATCGGTCATATATATAATGTTTGGTGCATAAAATGTATGAAATCGGCCGAAATATATATGTTAACTATACCCAAACCTCAACTGATTTCAATATAATTTGGCAATTTTTTCTGGTGCCAGATTTCGTCTCTCTCGCTTTGGGTGCATCAAATATGTGAAATCGGCTGAGTATAATCAAATCTGAGAATATTTGAATATAATTTGTCAAATTTATTTTTGTACCAAATTTAGCCACTTATGCCGAATTTCATTGGAATCGGAAATACGTATCGTGTTTTGTGCATCAAATATGTGAAATCGGCGGAAAATATATATGGGAGCTATATCCAAATCTGAACCGATTTTAATATAATTTGACTAATTTATTTTCTAATCAAAATCCCGTTACATATTGTGCATGGTGCATCAAATACATGAAATCGGTCGAAAATATATATGGGAGCTATATCCAAATCTGAACTGATTTCAATTTAATTCATTTCACAAATTCATTTTGGCTGCCAATTCCGTTACTTGTTTTAAATTTCATTAAAATTGGAAATATATATCGTGTTTGGTCCACCAAATACATGAAATCGGCCGAAAATATGTATGGGAGCTATATCCAAATCTGAACCGATTTCAATATAATTTGGGAAATCAATTTTTTAGATAAAATCTATCACACGTTTCAAATTTCATTGAAATTGGGGATACATAGCGTGTTTGGTGCATCAAATGCTTGAAATCGGTCAAAAATATATATGGGAGCTACATCCAAATCTGAACCGATTACAATATTATTTGGCAAACTTATTTTTGTTCCGAATTCCGTTACGCATTCCAAATTTGGAGACTGTATCTTTAATCGATCAATAGATATGTGCATATAAAATCTAAATTTTTGGGAGGTACCTCCGATTCTGATGCTATATCTCCAGTTCCAAGAGGAAATTCAAAAATGTATATAGCCTATGTTACTTTCAGGCGATGTTGCAATATATATGGAAATTTTGAGGAAAATCTATTCAGCGGTTTTCGAGTCCATAAATAACAAACAAACAAACATACAAACATTTTCCTCTTTTATAGATATAGATATATAAAAGAGCTAACATTTTGATATTTTGCATCAGGGACACTTATGTAGATAGGTGGCAATGTTGTTTGAGATCTTTAAAGTTTCCTCTTATAGGGTACGAAAATTACCAAAAAGTTACAAAATTATAAGACATTGGTCGGTGTAAGTGTCAATCTTGGTTGAAAGGATTTTTGAAATTCGTAATGCAAGTTTATGAAACGTTCTAAAAGAAGCAACATGATATAGCATTGTTATTGAGGGAACGGTTCGAGCTTTTATTTTGATATTTCGAAGGATTGTTCAGATATGGTGGAAACTTTTAAAGTCTTAAGAGCTTTTGCTTTGACATTTGGAAGGAGGGTTCATATATTGTGGAAACCTTCTTTAAGGGTATGAAGAGTGATAAATAATAAATAACATATGAAAACGATTGGTTAGAGCTGGAACTTTGGAATATTCCATGAGGGTCACTCTTGGTACAAGTGATGAAAAAAGCTGGTATTATGGGATCTTTGTGTATTGAAACAAGTATAAAAACATTAAGTTCTTTTTTATGCCCTTTTAATACCCTCCACCATTGGGTAAAGAAAAAAAATTCATATAGAAGTATCTTAATTCAACCGAGTTCCATTTTAAACTACAAAGTGAGTGAGTCCGTTATATGGGGGCCATTACCACAAAGGGTACCCATTTAGACAACTTTATACTACAAAGACTGTTATCTATTGCATGTCTTAAAAGCGAAATTTCCGTGGGTAAATGTGACTAGGGTTATCAAAATACCGAACATCAATGTGTACCATTATCTGGCGGCTATATAAAACATGGACCTAGATATTCACTATTCTGCCACTGGAGCGAAAACCCATTAAGGACTACAAATACCAGTTTTTAGACGAATCCCTGGATAATGTGACAAAAACTATTAAAATACCGAATATCGTGAGGAAACGTTTACCTATACATACAACAGGAGCTAGGACCAATTATGACCAACAAATACCAATGTTTAGACAAATCCGTGGAAAAATATAGTGAAAATCATGAAAATACCAAATACCGGAAGGTTTCGTTATATGAGGCCTATATGAAAATATGGACCTACACATAATCAGGGCTGTCATAGAAACCAATTTAGAAATCACTATTGGTTTTAAAAACGACAAGAAAAAATGCTTTGGTGTCATGAAAATCAATGTTATTGGTTTTATTTTCGAATTAGAATTTTATCGGTTTTGATTGTCATAGAAGCCAATGTTATTGGTTTTGTTATTCGAAATAAACCAAGTTGCTTAGAGCTGTCACTTTTCATTTGCTTTGGATTTTTTAAACAATTTTTAAAGGATATTCAAAGGACTAAAATGTGGATTTTTTAAACAATTTTTAAAGGATATTCAAAGGACTAAAAATGTGGATTTTTTTAAACAATTTTTAAAGGACTAGAAACTTGGATTTTTTAAAGAATTTTTAAAGGACTATAGACGTGGATTTTTTAAAGAATTTTTAAAGGACACTAGACGTGGATTTTTTAAAGAATTTTTAAAGGACTATAGACGTGGATTTTTTAAAGAATTTTTAAAGGACTATATATGTGGATTTTTAATGAATTTTTAGAGAATTATAGACGTGGATTTTTTTAAAGAATTTTTAAAGGACTATATATGTGGATTTTTAATGAATTTTTAGAGAATTATAGACGTGGATTTTTTTAAAGAATTTTTAAAGGACCATAAACGTGGAGTTTTTAAAGGACTATAAACGTGGATTTTTTTAAAGGATATTAAAAGGACCATAAACGTGGATTTTTTAAAGGACTATAAACGTGGATTTTTTTAAAGAATTTTTAAAGGACCATAAACGTGGAGTTTTTAAAGGACTATAAACGTGGATTTTTTTAAAGGATATTAAAAGGACCATAAACGTGGATTTTTTACAGGACTATAAACGTGGAGTTTTTTAAAGGATATTAAAAGGACCATAAACGTTAATTTTTTAAAGGACTATAAACGTGGATTTTTTTTAAAGGATATTAAAAGGACCATAAACGTGGATTTTTTAAAGGACTATAAACGTGGATTTTTTTAAAGGATATTAAAAGGACCATAAACGTAGATTTTTTAAAGGACTGTAAACGTGGATTTTTTTAAATGATATTAAAAGGACCATAAACGTGTATTTTTTAAAGGACTATAAACGTGAATTTTTTTAAAGGATATTAAAAGGACCATAAACGTGGATTTTTTAAAGGACTATAAACGTGGATTTTTTAAAGGATATTAAAAGGACCATAAACGTGGATTTTTTAAAGGATATTAAAAGGACCATAAACGTGGATTTTTTAAAGGACTATAAACGTGGATTTTTTTAAAGGATATTAAAAGGACCATAAACGTGGATTTTTTAAAGGACTATAAACGTGGATTTTTTAAAGGATATTAAAAGGACCATAAACGTGGATTTTTTAAAGGACTATAAACGTGGATTTTTTAAAGAACTATAAACGTGGATTTTTTAAAGGATATTAAAAGGACCATAAACGTGGATTTTTTAAAGGATATTAAAAGGACCATAAACGTGGATTTTTTAAAGGACTATAAACGTGGATTTTTTTAAAGGACCATAAACGTGGATTTTTTAAAGGACTATAAACGTGGATTTTTTTAAAGGACTATAAACGTGGATTTTTTTAAAGGACTATAAACGTGGATTTTTTTAAAGGACCATAAACGTGGATTTTTTAAAGGACTATAAACGTGGATTTTTTAAAGGATATTAAAAACGTGGATTTTTTAAAGGACTATAAACGTGGATTTTTTTAAAGGATTTTAGAGGATATTAAAAACGTGGATTTTTTTTAAAGGATTTTAAAGGATATTAAAAACGTGGATTTTTTTAAAGGATTTTAAAGGATATTAAAAACGTGGATTTTTTAAAGGACTATTTACTAAGGATTTTTTAAATAATTTTTAAAGGACCATAAACCATAAATCTGCAAAGCAGCTTTATGAGTAAGTTCACAATAAAAAAATTACTTACGCAATCTCCGGCAACTCCAGTGGGTTGCTGAAATCTCTAAGAACTTTTCTCGTCACCTTTTCTGAGCGTTCTTCGTCCAACAACACAAAAACTACCACTGCTGATGCCATCTTACTTTATTTATAGCGACTTATACCTTTTTTATTTACTTTACTTTTACTGATATTTGAATGACAAATAAACATACTACACATGTGAGCCACAACAGCTGTTTCGAACATTGGTTTTATTTACATTCTAAATTGACAAAACCAACTTGGTTTCATGACACCAAATGAAACCAACATTGGTTTACAAAAACGACAACATGGTAGAATTACAAGGTAACCCTTTCAGGCCAGCTGGTATCAATTTGATATGTCAAAAAATTGTTGTAATTTGAATTCGCCTTCATTTACACATAAGAAAATTGTTGCATGATTTCAAACTTTAACAATGCTATTGATAGAAAATCGAGATTTTACGTTTTTATAGAGTATGAGGGAAAGAGTGTATATTCAACATATGGTAGGCATATGTAATATGGAGATCTAAAATTCGTGGATATTTGAAATAAGTGAAACAGGGAATCAATTTAATATATGAGATAAACCGATACATGGAATTTCATTATCTTATTTGTACGGATTTTCAACTATGTTATACACTATAGGGCTTCAACAGTGAAAGGTGAATGATTCCAAAGCATATTGGATTGGTTTGGGGAACAAAACATTGGCAATTTTTGGGGTGTGATTAAATATTGAGATAATTTTTTTATTTCAAATTGTTCGAATGTATTAAAGTTATCTATACATAAAAAACTTCCTGTCTGCTATACATTTCATAGCTAAGCAAATAATATGCGTGGACGCACAGTAGACTCAGCCCCCTGTATCTTCTGCAATCTTTGATCCAAATCTTAAGTAAGCCTGAGGAGTAAATATAACCTAAAGTACCTTTTAGGTAGCATGTCACTACAGCGAGAAAGCTGACGATGTAGCAAAAGAAAAAAGGCTACACCCCAGAACCACCACAAAACCTAATTTTAAAGCATCAAAACTAATTTTCTGGATATTTTCTTGTAAAGAACATTATGGCTGTTGAATATGAAATCAACGTTGCCAACGTTACCAAGACTGCAGGCTGTGTAAGCATGATGAAGAGATAACAACGATTGGACATCTATTATCGCAAATGTCCTTCGTTGGCGCGCTGGAAACTATGTATTATGGGCGATCACTCCATTTCCAGTCTATGTGATTTTCAAAAATGTTGTATTGAACGTGCTACAATCAAACCAATATGCAGCGGCTTTAGCATTACTTTCAATCGATGTTGGAAGTTTTGAATAATTGCTTTTGTAATAGAAAAAACAACAATTTTGAAAAATTTTAATTCAATATTTTGATTGGAAAAACAATTTGCCCCAAATTTTGTACTTCAAATCAATTCGCCCTGACTACAACTTTGACATATCAAGTTTCCAAAAAAGTTGCTTTGTTGTAAATTTCGCCTATGTTGCTACCTGGTATTTCTACCATGAACGACAATAAGCAAAACCGACATGGTTTCTGTGACAGCCCTGAATATGTCCAACAATTAACAAATTTTTCACAAATCCGTGGAAAATGTGAGGTACCGTTGTATGAGGGCTATACGAAAACGTAGACCTATACTTGCAAATGTTCCACAACTAGAACCCATTATGACCAACATATGCCAATTTTTAGATATCAAAACACCTACACATACAATATTTTGCCACTGGAGCTAAAACCCGTTATGACCAACATATACCTATTTCTAGACAAATCCATGGAAAAATGTGGTAAATGTGGTAACAATAACGAAAACGGGGACCTATACATAAAATGTTCCGCCTCAGAACATTATTAAATCGACTTATAATTTTATGGTGATCATGAATATATATACTTTGTGGGGTCAACGACGAATATTTAGGGTTGTTACAAATGTAATGACATTGTTAATATGCCCTCCTTTTCATGGAGGGTATAAAAATACGAGACGTACTAAAAGCTTCAAAATACCAAATTTGACCGATCGATAGGAGCAGGAGCGCATAGGTCATACATTGCAAGATTTTCGGAAATGTAAATTTAGGTTTGTGAAAATATATAAAAATAGTAAATCATCGAGTTGGGTTTGGAAATGCGTTTAGCGAGGGTACGAAAGTTACTACATGGTACTAACTTTGCCATTGCGTGAATGGATACTGAAATTTGTAAGGAATTAGAAAGTGTGTAGAATTAGATTTGGAGGTGGTTTTGGAAATACGTACAAAAAATACCAAACGGAATTACCTTTGGTACCATTTGAAATTTTGTGAACAGAGACATTTGGAGCGAGAATAAATTCTTCGAAATGATGTTGTACTAAATTTGGTATAATTCCGTTTCGAACGAACGGAAGATAAATGGTACAACATTTGATAATTAGATTACTGATGGTATCAGTGTTCGAAATTCGGCGGTGGTTTGGAATTTCCTCTGTATTTGTACGAAATCTACTAAATGGTACTTAATTTGGTATTGGGGAATAGTTATTAAGGTGTGGAGGAGGTTTTAGATATGCGTACTAAAATTTTACTATAGTACTCAAATTAGTAATGGGGAAAATTACAGAGCTAAAATTCTGAAATTTGATATTAAGGTCACTTGTGGTATCTGCGTACTATAGATGTTCGAAATGTACCTAATTAAACTAAATTTTGTATTGGGTGAAGGGACAGGGCTGAAATTCTGAAATTTGACGTAAAGGTCATTGTTTGTTTCTATGATTTACATAAGAAGTCATTGAAATAACTTGAGACAAAAAATAGAAGGAGAAAATTGTGAAGACTGTTTGGTGTTAAAAGTAAACATTTTCCTATTTTTCTTTTCGAAAAAGAAAAACAACTGAATAATACAGCATGAGATAAAAAAAAACTGCAATAAAATCAAACGCAATAATTTTTAATTTTTTTAATTTTATTGAATGGAAGCAAAAAATGTCGGAAATAACTTCAAATTTTAGAATAAGTTTAGATTTGTTCGAATTTGTAACCTTTGGCACGAATTAAGGCCTTCACAAACTGCCCGAATGTTGCCCTGCGGTATTTTGGTCCATTCCCGGCGAAGCGCTTGTTTGAGGTGATCGACACTTTGGTATTTTTTAGTGCCAACCTTGCTTTCCAAAATACTCCAGACACAATAGTCCAAGAGGTTGGTATCCGGAGATTTTGTTGGCCATTGCGCGTTGGGAATGATGCAAGAAACCTCATTTTGTAATCATTCATGGGCGGCACGTGCTGAGTCCTGTTGGAATGTCCAAGGTCTGCGGAGAAAATGTTTACGGGCCCAAGGCTTTAATACACCCTCCAGGATATTTTCGCGATAATATTCTGCATTTATTTTGATGCCACGGTCGATTAATGCGAGCGGAGAGCGACCATCGGCTGTTATGGCGGCCCACATTTTCACATATTGTTTTTTCTGTTGCGATGTAAGTACTTCCACTTTTTGGAATTTCAATGGTTTTATCCTGAGCTCATTTTTCAATATTTGCAAATGGAATATTGCGATATGTTCGGATCACGAGCCGTTTTTCGGCCACTGCGACGAGGGTTTCGATCAAGTTGCTTCTTTACTTTTCAAACCACTTCTGCTGATGTTGCTGTTTTCTTCCGTTCACTTCCTTGACGTCGGGCTACGCTACCAGTATCACGGTAACGAGCGATGGTACGAGATGGATGCTGGAGTGCTCAAACGATAGCCACTTGTGGTTTTCCAGCCAAATATAAATAAATCACATTATCACGCTTGAATTCCATCACATATAACTATTTTTCTGGAAAATTCTCTCCAAAATTCTTTTGTACGCTTGTAAACAATATAATGAGCTTTCACTGAAATAGTTTTAACAGCTGTCGGACGAGTGGCTTTGAAATGACAGCAGTCTGAAGTTGGTTGCAGCTTTTCACCCTGTATATCAAAATGTAAAAAATCTTGTATGGAACATTTAAGCATGACAACTACCAATTAGATACACAACAAAACTACAATACCCTTTAAACTATTCACAAAGGAGCTACTTTCATTACTGAGCAAATCCTTTATTTTGTTAGCAGTGATTTGATTGAACTTCACTGAATTACCCACATTTACACCCCTTATTCATTCTTCTTTGTTTCTCTTCTTTGTGACCAAATCAATTTGTTTTATGCAAATATGAGAGGAAGAAAAAAATCTTTTGCACCTGGAACACCATAATATTTGTTTGGCTTATTGCTTGTTTATCTAATTTCAATTTTCATTTCTTTGTCATGCTCCAGTAATGAAAATGAAAAAAAGAAAACTTCTCAACTAAGAGAAGCAAAATCAATATTGCATTATTTACCTTGTAAATATTTGGATTGCGCTTCGAATCAGTCAGAGCATCAAAGACGGTATACAGTTCGTTTAGCATTTTCACAATTTTCATGGCTCCCTCGGGATCGGTGTTCTCGGCACAGTATTGGCCAAAGCCCACAATACCAGAAAACATTAACGTTACCGAATCATAACTGCAATGAAAAAAAAAAAGAAAACAACAGCAAAACAGTGAAAGAAGTGAACACAGCATCCAAATGAAAAGAAAAGTGGAAATTAAATGCAACAACAGCAAAAAAAGAAAATTCAAAAACTTTCCTTTTTTTCTTGTCAATGGGTTTGGATGGTCTAGTTTTTGAGTCGTAATCATCAATGCCAGACTACTTCGCTCTGTTTACTTACCGCTTTGGTGCCACCGGTCTTTGATGTCTCAGTTCATTAGCCACAGATTTTGGGAGTACCGAGTAGAGAAGTCTATTTGTAGTGGAAAAGAGAGAAAAAAATCACAAAAAAAAGTGTTGTGGTTAATCTATCCACCACCGAGCAGTTTGTATTGCCAATAAAGTCTAATCCGTCGGCTTGTTTGTGTTACCAAGCCGACGGATTAGACTTTATTGGCAATGTTTGCTAACTGGCCAACTTACCTATCTGTTTTTTGCTTTTCACTTTCCAAATCCCTAAAGGTTTGTTGCAATTTATCTGTGAGCATTTCCAAATTCTTGGTTAATTTATATTCGGCTTCAAATTTTTCAGACAGCAAAACCAAATCCCTTGTGGCATCATGCAGGGGTACATCGGAGATGTGTAAGCCTTTTCTGTAATGTTGAAAAGTTTTGAAAGAGTAAAAAATCACTATTTGTTTAAATTAAATTAATTTTGTTAGATTTTTGTTTTGGGTATGCTGAGTTTCAATTTAGTAAAATATACTCAAAGACTGAGAATGATTTTTCTATGGAATACTCTAAATATGTATTTTTTGAGACACTCTTTGTATTTTTGGTATGTTTAGCCGAATTTATTTATCATCAAATCTGACCAAACAAGTACAGATATCCTATTGACTATTTTCCAATTAAAACCAGAAATCCGTGTTCAAATTGTAAAGCTGAGATTTTATGAGAAAGATAGGAAATTTTTTTGTAAATCTAATATTTCTTACCATAAGGAGAATTTCAGAACCTTTATGCACTCCAATTCGAAGGAAACATTTGCCTAGGGATATAACAAACAATGGAGTTTTATGAACAGAAAGATATTATATTTTCCTGAACAATGAGGTCTAGATAGAATCAAAAACCGATTGAATAAAATAGAAATTTTCAAGATTTTGCAAATCCATCGGGTATCAAAATCTGAACTTTTTTCAGTTTCAAGGTGAATTTTGCCCCTTAAAATCAGGAGCCGTTTTTAATTGAGCTACGACGACAGCCTATTTTTTCACGACTACACAATCGACTCTAGAAAAATAAAATATATCTATATTAAAACCAGTAAAGAAAGTCTTAAAGTCGGGCGGGCCGACTTTATGATACCCTACACCACTTTGCTAATTAAGTAGAGCTCCACATAACAATCAAAAGTTTTTATGGGAGAATTCAATCATACACGCTATGATTATAATTATAATTTAAAGTTCAAAGAACTAAATATGCCGAAGCATTTGTATCTTTTAAATTCGGAATTGTATTGCCCATTTGGTGCACAATTAATTTGAAATCGGATAAAGATATATATGGGAACTATATACAAATCTGAACCGATCTCGATAAAATTTGGCAAAGATATTTCTGAGCTGTATTTGATATATTTCCCTGAATATCGTTGTTACGGAGTGCATATTACGGTTGTGGGTAACAAATATAACAAATTGGATGAATAATATATATGGAAGCTATAACTATATCTGAACCGTTCTTCACCCAATTTGACATACTAGCTTCTAGACTCAATTCGGTCGTAAGTGCCAAATTCCATCCCATTTGGACAAATATTAGACGTTTGGTGCACAATAAAAGGTAAATCGGACGAAGTTATATATGGGAGTTATATCCAAATCTGAACCGATCTCGATAAAATTTAGCAAATGTATTTCTGAGCTGTATTTGATATATTTCCCTGAATATCGTAGTTACGGAGTGCATATTACGGCGGCGGTGGAGAAAAATAACAAATCGGATGAACAATATATATGGGAGCTATAGTTATATCTGAACCGATTTCGCTCAATTTTGGCACACATATTTTCAGGCCTAATTTGGGTGTATGTGCAAAATTCCATACTATTCGGGCTTATATTATACGCTTGGTGCACAATAAAAAGCAAATTGGACGAAGATATATATGGGAGCTATATCTAAATTTTGACCGATTATCTCCAATTTCAATAGGGTTTGTCCTTGGGCCAAACAAACGATTTGTGCAAAATTTCATCTGGATAGGGCAATAAATGCGAACTGTACTATGTTTACAAAAATACATGGACAGACGGACGGACGGACATGCATAAATCGACTCAGAATGTGATTCTATGCAGATCATCGAAAGGAACTATGGGTCTATCTAGTTTCCTTCTGCCTGTTACAAACAAATGCACAAAGACATAATACCCTGACCACCTTGTGGTATAGGGTATAAAAATTCTGCATACACAGTATACATTTAAGTAAAATTTTATCAACCTACTTCATTTCGTTCGGAAGCTAGAGTGATTTCCACAGACGGATAGGCGGATGGACATCGCTTAATCGACATAGAATTGTATGCTGATTAAGAATATATATAATTTGTAGGGTCTAAAATGTATATTTCGAGGTGTTACAAACGGAATGACAAAGTTAATATACCCTCCATGCTATGGTGGAGGGTATAAAAATGACCAAATCAAATGGCTCATGAAATTTTGGGAGAGGTTCCGTAGGTGTCAGATATGGCTGGGTTTTTGAAAATTCGTACTAGACCGGAACGAAAATGACTAAATATGGATACCTTAGTATTTGAAGAACCAGTAGAGCTAGAACTGTTAAATTTGGAATGAGGGTCACTTAAAGAGTATATGATGGATGCATCAAATGGTTTTTGGAAGTTCTCACTATAAGTGTACGAAATATTTTAAAATGTACCACATTTGGACACTTCGTATCATAGCAAAGTTTGAGCTAAATATTTGGAATGAGAATAAAGGTTAAGGAGTAAGGGTCGATATATGAAGGTAGTTTTGGGGGAGTGTGCTCATTTATACGAATAGTATTAAACGGTACTAAATTTGGTACAATTTGAATTTAAAGGAACGGATGGAGCTGGATAAAAAAATAACAGAACTGGCGGAGTGTAGTATCGGGATATGGACTTAGTTTTTGAAATTTGCACTTATGTCACGAATAGTACTAAATGGTATTAAATTTGGTATAATTTCGATATATGTGAACGATAGAGCTTGAATGCGGAAATTTGGAAATAAGATTACTTTTTGTACTAAATGTTACTAAATTTGGCACAATTTAAATTTTGGGATTATCGTTAGAGTTGGAAAATGTTCTAATAAGGTTCCCATTGGATTATATGATGTATTTAGTTATGCAAATTTGTATTTGTGTACTAAATTTAGTAGAATGTGAATTTGGGTGAACCGATAGGGCCGACATCCTGAAATTTGGAGTCTTGAAATTTTTGAGGTGAGGGTCCGCTGGTGTCAGATGAGGCTGGGTTTTTGAAAATTCGTACTAGATCTAAACCGGACCGGAATGACTAAATATGGATACCTTAGTATTTGACGAACCTGGAGAGCTAGAACTCTTAAATTTGGAATGCGGGTCATATAAGGAGTGTATTATGGATTCATCAAATGGTTTTTGGAAATTCATACTAGAAGTGTACGAAAAGTTATAAAATGTACCACATTTGGACATTTCGTATAATTATGAATGGTTACAGCTAAATATTTGGAATGAGAATAAAAGTTAGGGAGTAGGGTCGATGTATGGAGGTACAGGGTGAAATAAAAAACTGCAACAAAGTCAATCGTCATAATTTTTACATTTTTTTTAAATTTTATTGAATGAAACAGAAATGTCGGATATACCATCAAATTTTTGGCACGATTTAAGGCCTTCACACGGCCAATGAAACCGTCACGGTATTTTGGCCAATTTCCGGCGAAGCGCTTGCTTGAGGTGATCGACACGTTGGTATTTTTAAGTGTCAACCTTGCTTTCCAAAATACTCCAGACATAATGATCCAACGGATTGGTATCCGGAGAATCTGGTGGCCATTGTGCGCTGTAAAAGAAACGAAGAAGCTCATTTTGTAACCATTCTTGGGAGGCGCTTGCTGAGTGCGATGGTGCTGAGTCCTGTTGGAATGTCCAAGGTCTGCGGATAAAATGTTTGCGTGTCCAAGGCTTCAATACACCCTCCAGAATATTTTCGCGATAATATTCGGCAATTATTCTGAAGATTTTGGTGGCCATTGTGCGCTGGAAATGAAGCGAGGAACCTCATTTTGTAACCATTCTTGGGAGGCGCTTGCTGAGTGCGATGGTGCTGAGTCCTGTTGGAATGTCCAAGGTCTGCGACTTAAATGTTTGCGTGTCCAAGGCTTTAATACACCCTTCAGAATATTTTCGCGATAATATTCGGCATTTATTCTAATTCCACGGTCGATTAATACGATCGAAGAGCAACCATCGGCTGTTATGGTGGCCCACACCATCACCATGGCCGACGCTTGAGTTTTGATGGCCAACCGAAGGTGCACATTTTCAGCTGACCTCTTTGGCAAGTAAACACTATCATTTTGGTTGTTTACAAACTGCTGGACAACGAATGTTTTTTTCATCGGAGAAAACCAGATTCGGTAGTTCACCACCTTCGGCTTAGCGAAGAAACTCTTTAACTCTTTTGAGTCTATTTTCTTTCTACTGCGGTGTAAGTTCTTGCACTTTTTGCAATTTAAATGACTTTACCCCGAGCTCATTTTTCAATATTTGACGAATGGAATATTGCGATACATTAAGCTCACAGGCGATTTTTCGGCTACTGCGACGCGGGTTTCGATCAAGTCGCTTCTTTACTTTTCGAACCATTTCTGCTGATGTTGCTGTTTTCTTCCGTCCACTTCCTTGACGTCGGGCTACGCTACCAATACGACGGTCACGAGCGATGATACGAGACACAAACGATTTATTCAAATTTAAATGCTGGAGTGCGATAGCCACTTGTCGTTTTCCAGCCAAATATAAAGAAATCACACTATCACGCTTGAATTCCAACATGAATAACTTTTTTTCTGGAAAATTCTCACCGAAATGCTTTTATACGCTTGAAAACAATATAATGACCTGTCACTGAAAGAATTTTAACTGCTCTCGGACAAGGGGCTTAAAAATGACAACAGTCTGAAGTTGATTGCAGTTTTTTGATGTCACCTTGTTGTATGCATTTCCAAACCCAACCCCAAATATCTTACCCAAAAATCAAATTTCAGATTTTTATTTATATTTTTTATACCAAAACCTAATTTACTGCCATTTAGTACTTTTCGTACAATTATAGTAGGTATTTTTAAAACCAGGCTACACATGAACAGCGATTCTAATACTAAATATCAGATTTCAAGCACTTTCTGTTCACCCTATACCGAATGGTACCAAATTTAGTGCTTTTGGTGCACTTGTAGTACAGATTTCCAAAACAATCGCTCCTAAACAAAATTTTAAAATTCCAGTTTCATCCGTTGAAAAAATGACAACCGCATGTATATTTACCTCTTGATACTTGGTATTTTCACGATTTTAGGCTTATTTTTAACTGAATTGTTTTAAAATTGTGTCCCCAATTGATTTCACTTCATATGACTAAAAATTGCCTATGGAATTCCACGACTTCGTATCGCGCCATATAATATTCGGTATTTTGATAATTTTCTTCTGTATAACCCCACATTTCCCTATAGCTACTATATAACTATAGCGATGATTTATCTTACATTTTTCGACATAATTGTTTCAAATTTGATATTTGGTTTACGTAATGGGTATGACGTGCTATCACAGAAAACCTATATCTATAAAACAGGAAAATGTTTGTATGTTTGTTTGTTTGTAATTTATGGACTCGAAAACCGATGAATAGATTTCCCTGAAAATTTCCATATATACTGCAACATCGCCTGAAAGTAACATAGGCTATACACATTTTTGAATTTCCGCTTGGAACTGGAGATATAGCATCAGAATCGGAGGTACCTCCCAAAAATTTAGATTTTATATGCACATATCTATTGATTGGTTGAAGATACAGTCTCCAAATTTGGAATACGTAACGGAATTTGGAACAAAAATAAGTTTGCCAAATTATATTGTAATCGGTTCAGATTTGGATATAGCTCCCATATATATTTTCGACCGATTTCGTTCATTTGATGCCTCAAACACAATATGAATGTTCGATTCCAATGAAATTTAAAATAAATAACGGAATTGGGAGCCAAAATGAATTTGTCAAATTAAATTGAAATCGGTTCAGATTTGGATATATCTCACATATATATTTTCGACCGATTTCATGTATTTGATGCACCAAACACGCTATGTATCTCTAATTTCAATGAAATTTGGAATGTGTAGCGGAAATTAAAACAAATATACATTTGTCAAATTATATTAAAGTCGATTCAGATTTGGATATAGCTCTCATATATATTTTCGACCGATTTCATGTATTTTATGCACCATACACGATATGTATGTTCGATTCCAATGACATTTGGAATATGTAACGGGATTTTGATAAGAAAATAAATTAGTCAAATTATATTAAAATCGGTTCAGATTTGGATATAGCTCCCATATATATTTTCCGCCGATTTCACATATTTGATGCACAAAACACGATAAGTATTTCTGATTCCAATGAAATTCGGCATGAGTAGCTAAATTTGGTCCAAAAAAAATTTGACAAATTATATTCAAATACGCTCAGATTTGATTATAGCTCCCATATATATACTCAGCCGATTTCACATATTTGATGCACCCAAAGCGAGAGAGACAAAATCTGGCACCAGAAAAAATTGCCAAATTATATTGAAAACAGTTGAGGTTTGGATATAGCTAACATGTATATTTCGGTCGATTTCATATATGTTATGCACTAAATATGATATATATGACCGATACCAATGAAATTCAGAATGTGTGGCGGAATTTGGTTACAATAATAAATGTGACAAATTAATTGGAAATTAGTTAAGATTTGGATATAGCTCCCATATATATATTCTCGGCCGATTTCACATATTTGACGCACCAATTTCAATGAAATATGAAAGGTGTGGCGAGTTTGGTGTAAAAGTATTTTTTTTATATTATATTTAAATCGGATCAAATTGGGATATGACACTTAAAAACAACACAACAATTGATTTGAAATACGCTTATTACGGCGAAGTATGTTGCTATCTCGGATTCACTAATTGCAATAGAAATGCCACTCAACTTCAAAAGATTGCAGTTTACTGCACGCTTGGTATTTGCTATGAAATAAATAAATCCGAAGGACAAACCCTTCGTGTATGTATGTCATGTTACTGCTTTCCTAATGGTTTTGGTTATTTACGCATTAAAGTAGTGCAATATTTTTTTTTTTAATTTTTAAATCTGTTTTTTTTTTTTTTAATTTGTTTAAATAAAATTTTGAATGCATATAAAATCAAAAGGGGTACCGAAGCGCAGCGGTTCAGCTAGTTACTTATACAGGCCCACATCTTCATGTGTTTCCCATATAAAGATACCTTCCGATATTAGGTGTTTTACGAATTTAAACACATTTTTAAATAGGATTATCACAGTAAAATTATATAAATACTGTTGGTAGCCTTTTGGTAGTATTTAAAAGGAATAAGTGTTTAGTCATTAATATGTAAAAGTTCATTTATTAATGATACAGGAAATCATTTTTGATAAAAAATCGTCAAAAAGTCATAACCCAAGTATAGATGTTTGATAGAAATATTACCGTGCCAAGTATTAATCTGAAACAAATTTTGTCTGTTGTAGACCCATGGGTCTACAACAGAATATCAATGAGACATATTTCGACTGTAACCATGAGGCTGAACGTATAAATAGAAATATTGGATTAATATTTTAAGGCGTGACAAGACATAGATTTAAAAAAAAAACAATGGTATTCGTCCATCATATACATTGTTCTGCGGCATGAAACAACCGCAACGTTTTCTCAATAGCAATACGAAGCTATGAGAATTAGTCAACAAACCACACAGACCACACGAAGTTAATCTTAACCATAGCTATAACAATTCATTCATAAGAAAATACGATTTTAAAATATGTTTCATTGACGCAAATAACATTAAAATCGCTCAACCAAAGCAGATGTGTTAAAAGATGTGCTTTCGTTAGCACGCCATGGAGGCACATTAAATATTTTCCGCTCACTGCAGTGATGTGGCCCTTTAAATGATTTGGTTTTGCGTTTTTTGTTTGGCAAACTTCCTTGGCCATGTTGTCGATGCTCGACAGAAATAATTTGTTAACAGAATGTGCGCTGTGCCCCGGGGACGTAAAATGACAGACGCCACGGGTTTCAACAATAAAAGCAACAAAAACATGGAGAAAAATGTTCATTCAGTCACTTCTTGAAGGCATCGTGTTTGCCACCCAAGTTTGCGGTCTACGAGGTGTGGAAGTGTGTAGTCAAGTGTTATTTGCATTTGTGGTGTGACAGAACCCGAAAAAAAAACAAAACAAGAATAATAAAAAACACAAAAAAGTTGAGTAAATCTGTCAGTGGATTTTCTGACAGTTATTAACACTCAGTCAGTGGTTCGTTGTTGTTCATATTGTTAAGTATCCTATTTAAACAAAGAAAATGGACTACACACCCCAACAACAACAAAAACAACGTCGAAGCAACTGAATTTAATAATAATCTTGGTCGTCACAGTTCAGTTCGCACAGATGCCAATTTGCGTCTGGATTTTCAGATCTGCGATGGCCCAAGGGAACGAATGTTTAAAAATTTAACTTGGATAAAGACAAATGACCACAAGAGTAGAGCGAAAATAGGATGTGGGCGATAATATTAAGGAAAAGCTTTCCCAAATGAGTTTTAAAATTAAGCAACTGTGAGAGGTTGGAAACTGTTCACTAATATGTTTCGGTAATTTGATGAAATCGAGATGTTTATTTAATAATATATTTCCTTTTCCTGGCTCATAATTTTTATACCCTACACCACATAGTGGTAAGGGTATTATGTCTTTGTGCATTTGTTTGAAACATGGAGAAGAAGAAAGAATTACTTTTCGAGTCGATTTATGCATGCCAGTCCGTCTGTCCATCCATGTATTCTTGTGAACAAAATGCAGATTGCATTTATTATCCGAAATTTTGGAAATAATATTTGTTTGGCCCAAGGACAAACCCTAAAATTTGTGATAATCGGATCAGATTCAGATATTGCTCCCATATAAGTCCAAATGACCTGTATTTCGGTACATCCAACCGAATTCAGTCTAGAAGCAAGTTAGCCAAATCTAGCTCCCAAATATATATGTTTCATCCGATTTGGGGTTTTAAGTCTCTCATATGCGTAATATGAACTACAGAAGAAAAATATTTGGTAACGGACATCAGATACTGCTCGAAAATACCTCTGTCAAATCCCCATGTATATCTTTATCCTATATCAAGTTTCTTGTGCACCAAATGGCTAATATCAGCCCAAATGAACTGAATTTGTGACACTTACGACAGAATTCACAGCATAAACCAGAACTTCAAATTTAGTGTAAATCGGTTCAGATATAGCTATAGCTCCCATATGTGTTTCATCCGATTTGGGGTTTAAAGTCCCTCACAAGCGTAATATGCATTCCACAACAATGGTCTTTGGTACCAGATATCAAATACAGCTCTGAAATAAATCTATCAAATTTTGTCAAAATCGGTTCAGATTTGGATATAGCTCCCATATATATCCTCCATTGATTTCGGGTTAATTGTACACCAAATGGCTAATATCAGCCCAAATGCAGTCTAGAAGCAAGTACTTTAAATTTGGTGAAAATCCGTTTAGATATAGCTGTAGCTGTATGTTTCATCCGATTTGATACCAGATATCAGATACAGCTCTGAAATCAGTTTATGAAATTTTGTCAAGATCGGTTCAGATTTGGATATGGATTTCTGGTTAATTGTGCACCAAATAGCCAATATCCATCCAAATTACATGAATTTTGGCATATCCGTCCAAATTCAGTCTAGAAGCAAGTATATCAAATTTGGAGATCATTGGTTCAGATATATTTCGGGACGTACGTTTCCATTTTGTGCAATTTGGCTCCGATATATATTTTTTATACCCTCCACCATACTATTGAGGGTATATTAACTTTGTCATTCCGTTTGTAATTCCTCGAAATAACCATGTCAGACCCAACAAAGTATATATATTCTTGATAAGCGTAAAATTTATAATTCTAAATCGCTTTAGCCATGTCCGTCTGTCTGTCGGTTGTAATAACGCTATCTTTCGAACGAATTGAGATAGAAGTCTAACATTTTGCACACATGTTTATTTATCAAGTAGGCAGGTTAAGTTCGTAAATGGGCCATGTAGGTCCACGTCTTCGTATAGCCCCCATATAACGATACCTTCCTATATTCGGTATTTTGATGATTTTAGCGACATTATCGTCGGAATTGTTTTAAATTTGGTATTTGAAGTTAGAAATGGATGCTACAGCCTAAGACAGAAAACTGTCTGTCTTCGTATAGCCCCCATATAACGATACCTGCTCATCCTTATATTCGGTATTTTGATGATTTTAGCTACACTTAAGACAGAAAATTGTTTGTGCAGGTCCACGTCTTCGTATAGCCCCATATAAGGGTACTTCCCTATATTCGGTATTTTGTTGATTTTAGCGACATTATTCACCGGAATTGTTTCAAATTTATTATTTGAAGTTCGAAATGGGTTCTACACCCTAAGACAGAAAATTGTCTGTGCAGGTCCACGTCTTCGTACAGCCCCATATAACGATACTTCCCTATATTCGGTATTTTCATTATTCACCGGAATTGTTTCAAATTACGCATTTAGAGCTCGTAATGGGAACTACAGTCTGTGACAAAAAATTGTCTGTGCAGGTCCAGGTCTTCGTGTAGGCCCCCCATACCAGTAGCTCCCTATATTCGGTATTTTGACGATTTTAGGTACAATACCCACCGGAATTGTTTGAGACGCGTATTTGAAGTTCGTAATGGATGCAGAAAATTTGAAATTTTGACGATTTTAGCTACATTATTCACCGTTTATTTCAAGTTTCGAATTTGAATGTGGTAATGACTTATGACAAACAATGCCCGTGTAGGTCCACGTCCTATAGACACCAATATAACGGCTATATTCGGTATTTTTAAAATTTTAACAGCATTTTTTAGGGATTTTATTTCCAAATTCGTTCCAAATGATGGAGGGTATTCAAAGTTCGGCTCGGCCGATCTTACTGCTTATATAGATATCATGCAAACTATAACTGATCTAAAGCCAAATGTTGATAGGTGCCATGGTCTACTTGAAATAAATTCCTTTGGCAGCGGGAGCTCTGCTAAATATGCATAGTGGTGTAGGGCATCATATAATCGGCCCCGCCGGTCTTTTGACTTTTTCTTACTATTTTTATTCTTTCCTAGATATGTTTTTATACTTTTAGCTTTATGGCTATATGTATATGTTTTACAAATTAGTCTTTAAAACAATCGTGGATTTTTATAATTGTTTTATAAATAAAACATTTGTAGTAGATTTTAATATATTTTGTATGCCTTTCTATGCCTCATAACAACAATGCTCATCCAATATGTCTGTATCACTCTGGCGTATACTTAACAAATATTATAAATAAAATAAAAATATAAATTTATCATACTCTATTTCTCCTCTTGCATATATTGAGTCGAAATACGAGGAAGAACAGCAATCAAATAGACACATATGCAGCTGCAAAATAAAATAATGGCCTATAAACGTTTAAACATGTCTCATTACGGGATGTCCATGTTTTATTACTCTGACATGCGTCCGGTTAATATCAAAGATTTTGCGCACCCACAATGTTCATGCATTCTACAATGGAGTTAAGATATGTTCCAACCGACTAACATTAGGACATACATATGTGTGTACATGAAATGTGACAGCTATACGGTATGTTGTTAATTGCTAGCTGGAGAAATTAAATGTACGATGAAGGATCTATTGTGAGCATGGGCCAAAACAAGGCGAGCGAGTTTAAAAGGCTCCCGATATCAAGAATAGGAACGTAAACTTATATGCTGCGGAGTGATTCTAAGTAAACCCAAATGAATATTGCAGATATCTGAAAAGCTTCCTGTCAGAGCCAATCCTTATACAATCCTTATAAGAAAGTTCGAGGGACTCGCAAATGGTGCCTATGGCACTGAAGAAGTCCTAATATACGAATCTAGTATGTGAAGACTGTATTTATAAGTGATCTGAATGGCTGAAGGCATTTTTTGTAGGCGAGCTGAATGCAGTTTTTGTAGATAAGCTGATTGAAGGTAGTCTTTATAAACAGGGGGGTTTCTGATGGATCAGCTGCCGGCAGTCTCTGAACGCGAGCTGAATGAATGATGTTCTTAAAACGATCTGAGTGAAGGAAGTCTTTACATTCAAGCTGAATGAAGGAAGCCCTTGTAGACTAGGTGAATGAAGAGATCTTTTATAAACGAGCTAATTGAAGTTTAAAATAGATCTCGTAATCTAACCTACGGAAAATTTTAAAGAATGATTCTTGGGAGTATTTATACACAATACTAGTGCTCGTCAATCGTCCCAACAGTTGGTGTTAGGCTTTTTTAAGTACTCTTAGTATATATTTTAATCATCGTACTAAATTTTCAAACCTCTAAAGTTTAGTATACAGGGTGAGATAAAAAAACTGCAACAGAGTCAAACGTCATAATTTTTAATATTTTTTTTAATTGTATTGAATGAAAGCAAAACATGTCCGAAATAGCTTCAAATTTTAGAATAAGTTTAGATTTTTTCGAATTTGTCACCTTTGTCACGAATTATGGCCTTCAAGCGGCCAATGAAACCGTCACACGTTACCCGAATGTTGCTCTGCGGTATTTTGGCCCATTGCCGGTGAAGCGCTTGCTTGAGGTGATCGTCACTGTGGTATTCTTTAGTGCCAACCTTGCTTTCCAAAATACTCCAGACACAATAGTCCAATGGATTGGTATCCGGAGATTTTGGTGGTCATTATGCGCTAGAAATGAAGCGAGGAACTTCATTTTGATACCATTCTTGCAATGGTGCTGAGTTCTGTTGGAATGTCCAAGGTCTGCGGCATAAATGTTTGCATGCCCAAGGCATTAATACACCCTCCAGAATATTTTTGCGATAATATTCGACATTTATTCTGATGACACGGTCGCAGAGCGGCGGTGTGGCGGCCCACACCATCACCATGTTGTGGTTCTGGTGGCACATTTTCAGCTGACCTCTTTGGCAAGTAAGCACGATCATTTTGTTTGCTTACAAACTGCTGGACAATGAATGTTTGCTCATCGAAGGAACCTACATTCGGCAGCTCACCACTTTCGGCAAAGCGAAGCAACTCTTTAGCTCTTTTGAGTCTATTTTCTTTCGGTTGCGGTGTAAGTTCTTGCACTTTTTAGAATGTTAATGGCTTTACCACGAGGTTCTGGTGGCACATTTTCAGCTGACCTCTTTGGCAAGTAAGCACGATCATTTTGTTTGCTTACAAACTGCTGGACAATGAATGTTTGCTCATCGAAGGAACCTACATTCGGCAGCTCACCACTTTCGGCAAAGCGAAGCAACTCTTTAGCTCTTTTGAGTCTATTTTCTTTCGGTTGCGGTGTAAGTTCTTGCACTTTTTAGCATGTTAATGGCTTTACCACGAGCTCATTTTTCAATATTAGCCGAATGGAATATTGTGATATGTTCAGTTCCAGAGCCATTTTTCTGCCACTGCGACGCGGGTTTCGATCAAGTCGCTTCTTTACTTTTTTTAATTTTCTTCTTTAATTTTCGAACCATTTCTGTTGATGTTGCTATTTTCTTCCGTCCACTTCCTTGACGTCTGGCTACGCTACCAGTATCACGGTAACGAGCGATGGTGCGAGACACAAACGATTTATTCACATTTAAATGCTGGGGTGCTATAACGATAGTCCCTTGTGGTTTTCAGCCAAATATAGAGAAATCACACTATCACGCTTGAATTCCATCAAGAATAACTTATTTTCTTGAAATTTCTCACCAAAATGCTTTTGTGCGCTTGTAAACAATATAATGAGCTGTCACTGGAATAACTTTAACAGCTGTAGGGCGAGTGGCTTGGAAATGACAGAAGTCTGAAGTTGGTTGCAGTTTTTTCATCTCAACCTGTATTATTCCTTTTTTTTTTTTTTGAAAAGAATAACATGTTTATATATTACACCAAAAAATCTTCAAAATCATCATAAGCATTGTAAAATGGACACACATTTAATTTTTCTGTCCAAAATGTCTCCATATTCAACCCCTAGAATTAAATTCGTACTGTAATTGTTGGAAAATTAAAATAAACCACCCCCAATTCTCAAACACAGACACCGTCAATAATGTAAATATCCAATTCCAGAACTTTATCTCTATCCCTTCATGCAATACCAAATTATGTACCATTTAACAAAATCAAATCAAAGTACCAAAATTTTGTATACATTTCCAAAACTGACTTTAATTAGTAAATCTATCAGATACAGTGATCCCAATATAAAAACTTCGAAAATTCAGTTTCTTTCCTTCACCGTAAACCAAACTCTTCCATATTTAGTACAGTTCGCAAACTTAGTACACACTTCCAAAACAAGCTTCAAGCTTTCCAAACTCGATTCTCACACCATAATTAAATTTCAATTATTGAACTATATCCGTTCACATTATACCAAATGGTAGCATTTTAGAAGTTCAGTACCATTTTAGAAATTTTTGTAACCATAAAGTTCGAATTTCCAAAAACCCTTTGGTAAATCTATCCTGCACTCCATCAGTTGATTTCATTCCAAATTTCAAGATCAATCCTTTTATATATATATATATATATATATATATATATATATATATATATATATATATATATATATAAAACAATTCTTAAAACAATTCTTAAAACTTAATTCTGCAAGCCCTTAGAAAAACACCCTTTATATAAGTTTTAAAAAAAATCACTGCCCTTGCATATCATTAGTAGCTTACTTCTACCATTCTTTTCTGTTTCCAAAAAAAAATAATTTTTTATTCATTAACTTTTTCCAAGTTTCTATAGAAGCTGTATATAGTTAATAGAGAACGTATCCAAACAGTCATTTTCAGCTGTAAATATCTCTATTTACCCATCGTTCTTCAGCAATGAACTTTAAAATGTTTAACCTTTCAATGGAAAAGGCCTTTCTTTTGAATTAATTCCTTTATCCGGCAATGACATTGAAAATTCATGGTTGATTTTGTATGTGTGTGAGTGGACGTGTGTAACATACCATGACATATGTCACTGAATTTGTCGAGTAACATTTACAACAATTGCAATAACAACCACAACAACAACCACAACAACAACCACAACAACAACCTCATCAACTTCTATCGTAAACTTTGTAGACTATATATGCCTGTCCATTCTAAAAATAATAAAAATAAAAACCGACAACAACAAATGTATGGAATGGACGAACAAAATGAAATAAATAAAATCCTAGAAACGATTATGGAATACAGCTTTTATTCACAAATGACAAATTGCCAGAGAAACACCAGAGAAGGAAAAAAAAAACTCCCAGCTTCGACACAATAAACATTTATCCATCTGTCTGTCTAGTTGAAGAATGAGAAGCATACACTGATAGCTGACAATAATGATTGCAGTCAGCCGGGCAGTGGGGGGTAACGGAAGTGTCAGATGTACACTTATACGAATGCATGCTGTGCCCGAGGAGCTGACTATTAAACAAACACCCGGGGTCAACTATTGTTTCCATTGAAATTGTTCCTGGTGGCAGTGAATTCGATACACCACATTCGAATGTAATAATGAATTGCCTTCTCTCAAATCATCCGTTTAGGCTATTGTCTATTTTTAATTGAATTTCAGCAATGACGACCTTTGATAGCTTAGATAGCCCGAAATGATTACCTTCAAAAGAAGAAATGAAAGTTATTGGAAAGTTTTCATTTTTTTTCATTTCTAAGGCGATTTATTTTTTTTCGATTCTGTCATTATTGCCAATCGTGGTGTACATTTTGCTCACGGATGTGTTAAATTGCCAGCTTTTGTTTGCAATTTTTCAATTTTAAAGTTTTTTTCTTATAGATTATGGGTTTTTTCCTATTATATATGATTCTCCACAATAGGGAGAATAAAGCAGCTGAGATGATTCTCCTTAGACAAGCTAAGGATATTTTTTACAGATAACATAAATCGTCTTTGCGGTCAATTTGTGTGTGTGAGCTGCATAAATGTTTATAGACAAGCTGATTGAAATCTTTGTAAATAAGATCAAATGTAGTTTAGCCAAATGGAGTCTTTTGCAAGAGGGCCAAGGGGGACTTTACAGAGTCCTTTTTAGTCTTATTATAGACAAATCAAGCGATTTTTCTGTTCTATGGACCAGCTGAGCAGAATATTTTCTTACCCTCCACCTTCAAAATATTAACATTGTCATTCCATTTGAAACATCCCTAAATATTCATCGTAGACCCCAAAAGTATATCAGCCTAAAATTCTAAGACGATTTAACGATGTCCGTCTGTTTGAATTTATATGATTTTGCCACATTTTTCCACAGATTTATTTATATTTTAATGGTATTAATGGGTTCTAGCTCCGGTGGCGGAAAATAGTTCATATATATATATAGAGGTCACTTTTTGGTGTACCACCCGATGGTCAGTGTTTTGATGATTTTTGCCACATTTTTCAACGGATCTGTCTAAAAAAGTAATTTGTAGTTCGTAATGGGTTCTAGCTCCGATGGACTAACATTGTGCATGTAGGTGCACGTTTCCGAATAGACCCCGTATGACTACAGTACCTTTCGATATTCATTTTTTATGGTTTAACCTACAATTTTCTTACAAAAGGATTCGTGTAAATATTGGTATTTGAAGCTTGTAATGGGTTCTAGGTCTGGTCGCAGAACATTGAATATCTAGGTCCACGTTTTCCTTTAGAGCACATTTAACGATTCCATTGGGTATTCGATATTCTGATATTTAAGGCACATTTTCTAAAAAATTTGTGTAAAATTTGGTATTTGAACTTCATAATGGGTTCTACAACATTGTCGATATTGCTCCTAATAATCCTAGTCACATTTACTCACGAATTTTGCAAAATTTGGTATTTAAGACTCGCAATAGATTACAATTGTTGTAGTATGAAACTATCTACATAGGCTCCTGTTTTAGTATGGCCCCATATCCTACCGATTTCACTGGAATTTTTAGATTAAAGTGGAATACGTTTGAATTCAGATACTTTTGTTTACAAATGTTTGATTTACCCAATGGTGGAGGGTATTAGAAGTTCGGCCTGGCTGAACTTAACGTCAATTTATTTGTATTTATATAATTTCGTCAAGGTCTACCAGAAGTAAAATCATTTTTTTCAAGGATTTTTAGATAAAAAATCTAGGATTTACAAAAAAAAAAAAAAAAAAAAAATCGGACCCTCGGAAAATAAAAAAGTAAAAAAGAAAAAAGTCTAAATTATAAACGAGCTGAAAGAGTTCCTTTTTTTATAGAGGTTCTGAAAGTTTTTTGCTTAAACGAGCTTGAAATTGGCTCTATAGTTAGTTAGTTGTGAAGGCCTCAAATACAAGTAGAGTTAGAGAGGATTTACATACATTTTACAGGGTCCACCATAAACAGGGACTATCAGAAGGAAAATCGACAGAAAATTATCAAGGACTATTATAATTGTAATAGACATTTTTAAGGCTATCAAGAAGCCAAGCTGAAGAGTGTCATTTTTATAGACGAGTTGGAGGGTGTCTCTATAGACGAAAAAGAGGCCGTCTCTATAGACGATCAGCGCCATCTCTATAGACGATCAGAGGCCTTCTCTGTAGACGAACCGTATGCAGTCTTTATGGACGAACTGAAGACAGTCTCCATGAACGGGCAAAAGGCAGTCTTTAGCTAAAAGTGTGTATAGACGAGCCAAAGCCACTCTGTCCTTCTAGACTTGTTAAGGTAGTCTTTCTAGTCTTTATAGACTAAAAATAGGACGCCTTTATAGACCAAAAAAAGGACGTCTTTATAGACCCAGAGGATGTCTCTATGGACGACCCAGGGACCGTCTCATAAACTAGCTGAAGCCCTTAGCCCATAGATTAGCTAGCGGTCTCTATCGAGAGACTGATGCCAGTCTCTCGAATCAAAGCAAGACAGTCAGTAATTCTAGACGGGTTTAAAGGGTTATTTCTAGGCAGTATTTCTGAACATGGGCGAATGGCAAAATACGAGTTCAACGGCATGTTCTAGTCTCTATAGACAAGTTTAGGAGAGTCTCTATAGACGATTTTAAGGGAGTCTATACAGGCGAGTTAAAGGAGGTCTCTACGAGTATAGACGAGTTTAAGGGAGTTTCTATAGGCGAGTTAAAGGAAGTGTCTATAGACGAGTTTAAGGGAGTATAGACGAGTTTATAATAGTCTTCATAGCTTAAGCGGGGGAGGTTTAAGGTAGTCTTTCTAGAAGAATTAAGGATTGAGTTTCTAAATGAGTCTTTGAAAGTTCTTTCTAGGCAAGTTTAAGGGAGCCCTGCTAGATAAGTTTAACATCAACGAGCGAAAGGAAAACTTTCTAGATGAGTTTAAAGTAGATTTAGGGTAGATTTGAGTATTTCTAGACTTGTTTAAAGCAGCATTTAAGCCTAAAGACGTTTTTTAGGTGAGTTTAATAAAGTTTTTCTAAGTGAGTCGACGATGGTAGTTTTTAACGTGGTCTTTGAAGGCGTGCTATTGGGAGTGAGCTGAGAGAATTCGTAAGGATGGGTTGAGCTTAAGCAGTCTATAAAGAAGAGACACGCTTAATATAGACCAGGTTGTACGTATTTAGCATCGGCGTATGTGTGTATTTTCAAGGGAATCTCCCAGGCAGCTTTAAAGAAGCTCCCAATGACTATGTTAGAGAAGATAGTAGAAATAGACAACATGTTTGAAAATCAAAAATTTTGATATGATTTTTATAAGTCGTTGGAAACTACTGCGGCTGAAACATTTTTTTATTATAACATTGCCGAATACAAGAGTAATTTTTATATATGACCTACATATATTTTTATTTAAGATCCAAAAGCTGTCTTTGATATCAGTTTGTTTTTAGCATGGCCTACAAAACTACGGTTCGTACTTTCGATCTATCTGGACATATAGATTTTAATGAACAATTGTTATATCCTAATATTAGAACAAGTTCGAAGAAGGATTTGTGGGTCGCATTTCCTCAGTAAAGTTTGAAAATGGATAGTATCGAATAACTTCGTTTAGTATTTGCGGAAAAATTAAAAATTCGAATTTGTATACATCACTTTCATTTTAGACCGAATAACGACTTCATATTATATTATTTTCAAAATTGGAAAGTCGGATTAGCAAAGATAACCGCAAAATCCGCATTGCTATTTGTGGTAACACCGATAGGCCATAAATCTAATAACTTGCTAGATTTATCTTCTCACACATAAAACACAATCTTGCAACGAATATATTTTACAATTCAAAAAGAGAACCAAAAGTCTATACTTACTTTGTCAAATCATCTAAATTCATTACGCTTGGATAACATTGAAATAAAATGCGATCTGATTCCGGTATATACATCATTTGACCCTGTAAGAAAAATACGAAAAAAAACAGCTATGAATTATTTGCATACAATGTTCATAAAATCTTTTTAACTGTTGCACCAGATATTATCCTGCGATTTTATTACACCCCTTATTTCTATTCAATTACAAGACAGTATAATCAAATGTTGTGAGTGAGAACAATTTCCTCCACGTCACCTAGAAGTCTGTCTGTTCAACAGAAGTCCATAAAAAGCAGGAGATCAGAAGTCGTAAACCACATTGTCTTTTAACGAATGGATGGAAAACCACCAAGGAAAATGTCTTTATTTTTTGCATTTTGGTAACAAAGCCCTTTCTTTAAAATGCCATCACCGGCAACAATACTTGGGCTGTCATCTTGGAATCTCCGAAATGCGGTTATATCGTCAATTGGCCGCATAATAATAAAAATAATAGCCAAATACATTTTGGTGCATAATCAAACATAATGTGGCATTAAATTTTATGTAGATTCCTATAATATTCTGAGTTTCATGAAAATTTAAGGAGCACCATGCACCCCATGCGGATTTTGTTTTCCTCTTAATTTACGTTTTTCCCTTCCTTGTTCAACTCCCGTTGGTTGTTTAGGCTATAAAATTTCCACATACAAAAAGAATTTAAGTGGAAAATACTCACATACATATGTTGTTGTTCCAGGATACATACATATGTAGATGGTGCTCTTTCCATACAACAAAATCTGTGGGTTGATGGTATGGTGCTCGACATTTCCTATTTCATGCGTATTATATTACCGATACACTCATTAAGAAAGGAATATTGTGTTTGATTGAAGTGAAATTTGATTGATACTTGTAACATCTAACAGATAGACAGGCATTGACAACAGAGAGGCAATTATCTTTGCCTCAGGCACAAATATTTTGAATACACGGAGAGAAATTCATAACAAGTTCTTACACAAATTGTATATTCTCTATCAAATCCGTCATTTCGCTTGTCAAAAAGGTTTGGTGATTGCTATCAAACGGGACATAGTCTCTATATAACGATATCTCCTGTTTTTCAGCATCTAGAGTTTCTCGGAAGCAATAGCAAATGTAATGACATGTAAATTTACATGTGGGTGTCACATGGATAGAATCTCTCTCTCTGGAAAAAAATGTTCATTATTGGTCCAACACAACCTTCAAATTTGAAGTATTTTGAAAGTCAAGAAAATTAGTTCTAATCACGGATAAAGGTTTCTAAAGAACATAAACCCTTCCTATAGAAACTGCAACCAATTTAAGACTGCTGTCACTCGTCCGACAGCTGTTAAAATTATTCCAGTGACAGCTAATTATTTTGTTTACAAGCGTACAAAAGCATATTGGTGAGAACTTTCCAGAAAAAAAGTTATTCGTGATGGAATTCAAGAGTGATAGTGTGATTTCTTTATATTTGACTGGAAACACAAGTGGCTATCGTTAGAGCACTCCAGCATTAAAATGTGAATAAATATTTTGTGTCTCGTAACATCGCTCGTTACCGTGATACTGGTAGCGTAGCCCAACGTCAAGGAAGTTGACGTAAGAAATTAGCAACATCAGCAGAAATGGTTCGAAAATTAAAGTAGCGATTTGATCGAAACCCACGTCGCAGTGGCCGAAAAATGGCTCGTAAGCTGAACATATCGCAATATCTCATTCGCAAATATTAAAAAATGAGCTCGGAGAAAAGCCATTGAAATTCCAAAATGTGCAAGAACTTACACCGCAATAGAAAAAAAGTAGACCCAAAAGAGCTTAAGAGTTGCATCGCTTGAACGAAAGTGGTGAACTGCAAAATTTTGTTTTCTGCGATGAGAAAACATTCGTTGTCCAGCAATTTGTAAACAATCAAAAAGATCGTGTTTAATTGCCAAAGAGGTCAGTTGAAAATTTGCACCTTCGGTTGGCCACCAGAACTCAAGTGCCAGCCATGGTGATGGTTCGAGCTGCCATAACAGGCGATGGTCGCTCTCCGCTCGTATTAATAGACCGTGGCATCAGAATAAATGCCCAATAGTATCGGGAAATATTCTGGATTGGGCACGCAAACATTTTGGCCGCAGACCTTCGTCATTCCAACGGGATTCAGCACCATCGCACTCAGCCACCCAAAAATGGTTACAAAATGAGGTACGTCGCTTCATTTCCAGCGCACAATGGCAACCAAAATCTCCGGATACCAATCTTTTTGACTATTGTGTCTGGAGTATTTTGGAAAGTAAGGTTGGCACTAAAAAATACCAAAGTGTCGATCATCTCAAGCAAGCGCTTCGCCGGGAATGGGCCAAAATACCGCAGAGCAACATTTGGGCTGGGTGTGACATTGGGTGTTTCATTGGCCGTTTGAAGGCCACAATTCGTGCCAAAGGTGACCAATTCGTTGTTGCTATTTCCGAAATTTGTTGCTTTCATTCAATAAAATTAAAAAAAAGCATTATGGCGTCTGACTTTGTTGCAGTTTTTTTTTGTTTCACCCTGTATAGAAGACCTTTGAGATGTCTTTGTATTTTCTCTACAGAAGTCATTTTAAGGGTCGTTTCTACGTTTGAAACGCCTGTTTAATGTATAGAGAACTTTTAAAAGTTCTTCCTTGTATAGATGGCTCTTGAACGATATTGTCTATAAAGGACTTACGAAAAGTCCTCCGTGTATAATAGACTACTGAAGGACCTTCTCTGAACACATAAGTTTTTTTTGTGTATATGCAATACCTTCAAAGGATCTTCTGTCTTTAGGAAACCTCCAAAGGATCTTTTGTGTATAGAGGACTCTTGAAAGGGCTTCTCAATCTAGAAAAATGGTTTGTCTAAGTCTATCGAAAGGACTGATTGACTGACTGGAGTGATTTAACAGGATTTCCCTTCATTAAGGACCGTTCAATAGTTTTGTGGGCATGGAAGTTGAACTTTAGAGAGTTATTCTATCAACTCAAGTCGCTTTTGATGTCAATAGAGAAGCTTTAAAGGTCTTGTGTTTGAACTCTTGCATATAGAAGAACTTTTGATTATAGAAAAACGCATTCATCTTTTGTACATATAAAATGTTTAGATGGTCTCTGAGTATAGAAGACCTTGAAAAGACATCTTGCCTATAGAAGAACTTTAAAGCATTCCCTGCCTGAAAAAATTCTTTAATTGTGTCGAGAAAATACCTTAAATATTAGATTTTTACTAGTACCAATATTCCACCCAAACTCTTCTCTATATATGCAGAAAAATCGATTTTTATTTGCATCTAATGAGATTTCTTGTTTTACCCTTAGAGTTAAAATTTCCTCCTGCAATTTACTTGACACGCATTTCGAGGGGCAATTACATAAATTGCAAAGTTTTCTTAAAGACATGCCTATCGTTAAAATAAACTTTAGACACATACTCGTACAATGAGTATGTAACCCCACTATATGTAGTACATACACCCATGCTTCATACAAATTTTATAGCATATTTTCGTGTTGAATTCTTCTGCTGTTTTCAATTTCCCCTCCATAAAGTTTGTCGCTATGTTGTTGTTGTCATTGTCCTTGTTTCATATAAAGTATAATATCGCTGATGATATATCCTTAAAGAAGCAGCCAACATTTGTGCTGTAAAAACCACTTAATGTCATCTTTTCCCTTACCCCTCCCAGAGATTCCTTGTCATTTTTTTCGATACTGTTTCACCCCTCTAGCTACTTTGTCGGTTTGCGCCTTTTAAGGACCATTATTTGACTGTAAAATATAACCAGACATTTGCGGTAGACATCAATGTCAGAAACATGTCACTGTCCCTGCTCGGAAGCAGTCATCTTCAATGAGATGGAATTTTTCTTTCCTTTAAAGCAAGCGAGAACATAAAATGAAGGGAAAACACTCTTGTCATAATTTAAAGAAAAGAATATGGCAAAGAAATTGGAACTTTAAAAGGAAAGTTATCCAATTAAGTTCAGTGATTTTGCCAAAGTAAATAAGTGCGTGAAAAGAAAAAAAAAGGAGACTGTATTTTAAGAAAAGTTTTGAAATTTATTGCAATGCATTAGTCCGTACATCTTATGAGTGTGTGTAATTAGATTTTAAGGACGAACTTTTATTGAAAACGAAGTGTAAACATAACAACGTAAGTGAAGAGGTTTGCCCTAGTCTTAAAAAATATATTCTGGTGTGTGGTGGAGTGACAAAAATCAAAATAAGCCAACAAAGTTGCAAATTTCTTGTTAAGCGGAATACGATTTATCAATTACAATATGATTTTAAAAAGATTCCCATGACATCACTTTGTAAAACCTGACCATAAAGTGTTCGGTTTTGAACTCTGTGCTAAAGTGAAGAATCTATCTTACAAAATATTGCTCTTCATAGCATTTATCCATCCATTATCATTCCCTTAGTCCCTTAGTCCATTACAATTTATAAACCTATGTATTACAGATAAAACAACGGTACGTTTGGCGGATTTTGTAAACCTCCTCCATGTGAATATTTAAACTGTATTAAAATTAGTTTTATTTAATTTTTTTTGAAGAACAATATTCCAACTTTTTCTTATGCAAATAGAGGGGTCCCTTTCCACTAATTTATCTTTAATATTGTGGGCACCATCAACAACAACAGTGGGCCCCACAGACGGGAATCGTTAAATATACAGAAAAATGTTATGCTGATAGCTCACCCACAAAGAGTTGTATAACTAAAAACGAGTTAAAAAGTCGGTTTAGCCGACAGATGTATACCTTCAGCCAATGTTCGATTATTTAAATATATTTTGACTTCTGTTACGATAATTTAAATTGTCTACTCACTATAGAGTAGGATTCGAAGAAATGTGTCAATATTTTCCATTTCGTATCGGACCTAAATAAATATGATATAAATATTACGACGTGGCAGATTTCGACTACATTGGTTAGTTCCTTCACTTTATATGAGATATGTTATCATTTTGAGAAAAATCGCAGACTAGTTTCGCAAGTTATGACAGATATAAGTATTGAAAATTGTGAGCCTTTGTGAGTGAGTTACCAGAAGGGGTTTCGGATATATATTATCTTCACAACAGATCTTGTGTTAACAACAATTTTTGTATGTGTGAAATTTGAAGAGAGTTTGATGCTTATTTCGCTTTCTTTGAGCGTTTTGTGGGAGGTAGGTACCATAAGAAATGGTCCGATATATACCATCTTTATTATATAACTTGTGTTGATAGAAATATGCAGATGAGCCAAGTCTTACTGGATTCGGATGGAAATTTCGCGTTTTATGAGCTTAATTGATATTCAAAATTTCGACCTTTTGTGGGGGAGGTATTAGAAGGAATGGACCGATATATTCCATTTTTATACCCTCCACCATACATAGTATGGAGGGTATATTAATCAAGCTACAGTCAAAACGAATTAAGATAGGAAGGAAAAATTTTGCACAGATAAGTTTTTTGTGTGCAGGCAGGTCAAGTTTGAAAATAAGCTTTATCAGTCCACGATAGCGAATGTCAACGGTACCACCCTATAATCGGCATTTTGATAATCGTCTGAAATTCTACACAATGAGTTCTTCGTGGGTACTTTATCCCCTGAAAGAGAATTGTCTATATAGGACCACGATATCGTAAAGACCCCATATAACTGTACCTCTCTATATTCGGTATTTTAATGATTTAACCGCATTTTTAAATGGAATTGTTTGAAATTCTACATAAGGATTTCTCTGTGAGTACCTTATCCCCTGAAAGAGAATTGTCTGTATAGGTCCGCGATATCAGATATTCCCCATATAACTGTACCTCCCGACATTCGGTATTTTGATGATTTTAGTCACATTTTTCAATGACATTGTCTGAAATTCTGCTCAAGAATTTCACTGTGAGTATTTTACCACCTGGAAGAGAATTGTCTATACAGGTCCTCGATATCGTATAGACCCCATAATATGGTACTCCCCGATTTTCGGTATTTTGATGATGTTAGCCACATTTTTCAATGGAAGAGTCTGAAAATCCGCACAAGGAGTTCATTGTGAGTACTTTACCAACTGAAAGAGAATTGTCCATATAGGTCTACGTTTTAGTATAGCAATCATATCGAAAGATATTCGGTATTACTAGGATTTTCGCAACATTATTCATCGAAATTGCATTAAATTTCGTATTTGAAGCTTGTAATGGATGCTACAACCTATGCCGCAAAATTATCTATGCAGCTCCACGTCTTAGTATACATACCTCCCATACAACAGTACCTCCCTTTATTCGGTATTTTGATGATATTTGTGACATTGTTCACCGGAATTGTTTCAAATTTCGTATCTGAAGTTCGGAATCGGTACTTGAGCCTATGACAGAAAATTACTTATCCAACACCATGTCTTTGTATAGCCCCCATAAAAAAGTTTTTATTTAAGCGGTATATTTCGAGGTTACTTTTTTTATATTTTAAGTTCCTTCTGAATGGTGGAGGGTGTAAAAAGTTCGACCCGACCGAACTAAGCTTGTTAATATTTTAAAATGTGCTAAGTTGGAACAATATCGGTTACTTCCATCCCTCTCTATGAGATTTGAAAGTGGAAAATAAGTGGACCTATATTGTCCAGTTGGGACCAAATCGGATTTTCTCTTCGTGCGTACAGTTCTCGCTGTGGCTTAAAAATATATGAGAAATTCGCTCTGAACTATTATTTGCAGGGAATGAAAAACATGGGCAGACGTATGGATGGATGGACCGACTCGGATCATTGAGTTGTGATAATCGGTAAACTATATGGTGGGTCTTAGGATATGTGTAACTATTTTTAATAAAAAATAATTTTCATTCTTACTCATAAGGAAATATTTTCATTGCACAGTTTCCACAAGTACATTTCTTCATGTTCATGCAAAAATATTTAGATGTCTACTTCAAAGAATCAAATATCTGACTTTTGTGTATATGATGTAAAAATGGTAAAATGATTAATGGCACAGCAACGAACAAAATACCATACTTACATTGTTGTTTACCTAAATGTGTAATAGTTTTGGTGTATAATTTACTCCTCTGACCAATGCCCTTCTTTTTACTTTTATCTAAAGTATTTTAGTAGATATCCCACCCAAACTATAAGCACTTCGCCAATTAAATTAAGGGCGAAGGCATATGAATTGTCCATTTTATTTCATCTTCTATTATAACAACAACAGCAACAACATTGCAAACTACACAATATGACAATTGTTAATTTCATTTGTGAACAGTTAGAACGTAACCAAAAATAAATCCTTTTGTTCTTCAAGACTTTCTATTGCCAACAAATGGCCTTGCTTTAGAGGATGCCAAGACCTATTGAAATTCTCGACACGTCCGTTCATTTAAAAGCAAATTTGTGTGTGTGTAATGTAAGTAAAAAGCTTGACTGTACAAGTGATTCATCGTTTTTGACCTTCTTCTCTCCAGATTGTTGTACAAGCCAAAATGACTAACTCTCATAACTCGTTCGTTGGTTCATTAGTTTTGTGGCCATGTTACGTTGTATTTTAATTTCACTTGAGAGAAAGTGAAAAAAAAAAACACACACACACAAGAACACACTTACAAAAAATAATTGTGTATGTGCGTGTGCCAATTTTAATCAATTTTCTAAGTAGCAGTAGTGTTTATGAAGCTGATGATGTGTGTGACCATGTGCCGATCTAATGAAAATCGAAGGACATTTTTAATTGAAAAATAATATAAATTGTTGTTTTTCTTCTTAGATGGGGATGTCCGAGATATCAATATATAGTACTTTACTTAAATGCTTATCATTGACCTAAAATAATAAAAAATATTATTTTTAAATTTTCGTTAAGTAATAAACTTGTGTGCATTTTTATTTTTTCTGCTCTCAATAAAAATAAAGAGTAAGATTGAAATACTTTTTGCGTTGCTGAAAACCAGCAGAGCTCTGTGAATTAAAATATTGGGTGGTTAGTAAAGTAAATCAAAAAAAAAAAAAATATATATATATAATCTTTAGCAAGACATGTGGAATGAAAAAAAGGATATGAATCTGGTTCATTTTTTCAAGGATATGTGAACCTTAGATTCTGAATTAAAATTATTTCTAATCCTTAGCCTAAATTGTGAGAGGGGTTTTACTCTCCAGTTTAGCCGCTACCACAATTTTACTTTATCCCTTCACCCAATACGAAATATAGTACAATTATAGTACACATTTACGAAACCCTTATGTATCCGACTTATCCAGACTTCTGATTCTCATGTCAAATTTAAAGTTTTTAGCTCTATATGTTCACATAATACCAAATGGAATCGTCTTGTAAGTTTAGTACCAACTTAGAACTTTTCGTAACCTTTAATATCGAATTTAATTTTAAATTTAATGACTCTATAGATCGCAGTTTTCCGATACCCATGAAATGTTCACAATTATATACCAATAGGTGTAGAATTTTTGTGGGGTTTGAGTTAAGAACAAAGCTGAGTCCTACGACCAGATTTTTTTGAATTTTTATTAGAAGTAACGCTGTATACGCTATTTAGTCACACTTAAAACTACCACGGGCATGGATCATTTCTTCCCGAGGGATGCAATTTCCGCGGTGAGAAAGTGATATCAACCACAAAAATTGTCAACACTTAAAAAAACACGAATCCTAAAAGGAAGTATATGATTTGGTCTTTCGTCAGATGTACAGCCAAGTAATATTGAGCATGTAGGTAAGATTTAGATATTTGATGTCTGACCTCTTGTAAAATTCGACAAATAATTTTGCAGAATAAGTTGTCTTGCTACGATCTTATTCAAAGGGACTTTTTACCCCATGACTCGCAAGAGGGTTAACATTTTCTATTTGAGTAACTCTTGTTTTGAAAATTGTCGAAGATATTATATACCTCCAATCCAAGGATTCCAAGGGATTTAATCATATGATTTCAAAAATATGTGAAACATCTATTTAGGTTAATTTGCGATGCCAAACTTCAAAACTTTGATACACGAGACTTCAGTTTTTAGCTACCTTCATAGCCTACGGGGATATTGTTGTCGATTTATTGCTATTATAGCATATATCTTACAATACATAATACATTTGTCAATAATATGTCATTTTCGATGAAAAACTGCATCGGTTCACCCTGTTCGATATCAACTTTCAGTTTTGAGTTATGACACTGTGGCTAATCGTTGTAAATAAGTACAATGTGTTGGTCAATTTCTTTCTTCCTCTCCATAAGCCACAAAAACTACAAATATTTTTAGAATCGTAATCTTATATAAATCCTACACACAGTGGCTATGGACCGAGGGTACATATATTTGTAGACAAAACTGGGTCATACTATTTTATTACGAGTTTTCCTATCAGAAAGTGTGGGCTGATATAAAGAACTTGTGGAATTTTAGAGAAGACGGAAAATTTTGACCCTTTGCCACACAAAATGTTCAACTTGTACATTTTTATACCCTCAGCCACATGGCTAGAGAGGGTATATATCATTTGATACGGTCAAAACGTGCCTAGTCGAAATAACGGTTTTAGAACCTAGGTATCTTTGGACCAAATCCGTTTCAGGACATTTGAAGTCGATCTAGCGATGTACGTCCGTCCGTCTGTCCGGCTGGCTGGTGCGCACGATAACTCTCGAGTGGATTATCCGATTTGGTCCAAACTTGGTACATCGTAATATTTTTGTCAAACTAAGTTCGAGTCCAGAGATGGGCAATATCGGTAAACTCATTTTGGTACCTTTCCCACAAAAGATCGAAACTTTCAAAAAACATATTTTCTGCACAGAAAGCGTAACCATAATCCGAATTTGCTCTAACTTTGCAAATCTTAATATTTGCGTCAGTTTTATGTCAAGTGCGAAAATGGCCAATATCGGTCCACGAAAATGGCCAATATCGGTACCTCCGCCACAAAGGGTCAAAATTTTGAATAATTACAACTCTTATAAAATATGACGTAAGAGTCCGATTGTCTTCAAATTTCGCACATCCCAATATATTTATAAACTCAAGATCTGGTGTTAAGATGGAATATATCGGTCCACTCCTTCTGGTACCTCCCCCAAAAAAAGGTCGAAATTTTGAATATCCATTAAGCTCATAAAATGCAAAATTAACTTCCGATTCCATTTAGACTTAGCACATCTCAATATTTCCATTAACACAGGATCTGTTATAAAAACGGTAGAGATCGGACCATTCCTTCTGGTACCTGCCCTACAAAGGGTCAACATTTTGAATATCTATGAATGTCATAAAACTCGAAATAAGCATCAGATTCTCTTCATATTTCAAACATGCCATTACATATTTCTACTAAGACAATATCTGTTGTGAAGATGGGATATATCGGTCCACTCCATCGGGTACCTCCCCCCACAAAGGTTAAAAATTGTGAATATCCATGAAGCTCATAAAAAGGGAAATCAACATCCGATTCCATTCCAGACTTGGTACATCTTAATATTTCCATCAACACAAGATCTGTTATAAAGATTCTTTTGCTGTTCTGTGAACCCCTTCTGGTACCTCACCCACAAAGGGTCACATTTTCAATACTTTTTTCTGTCATAACTTGCGAAACAATCCAGCGATTCTTTACAAATTGCTTTATCTAAATATTTCTCTCAACAAGAAACCAGAGATGAATATGGAATTTATGATTTCCCATAAATTGGATTTTCGATTTTCTTGTAATTTTGTCCATACCAATATTTGTATATGTATTAGATGAAGCAGGAAAATGGAATACTTCGGTCGACTATATCTGGTAACTGGTAATATTGGCCCATTCCCTCAGAATCCACTCCATAGAGGGTCAACAAAATAATCATAACTGAAGCCAATATATGTTTAAATAATCGAACAATGGCTGAGGGTATTAGTTTGTCGGCAGAACCGATTGATACTTTTTAACTTGTTTCTTTAATGATTCGACTGTTATATCAAGATGTGCAAATTTTTGTCAAGACTCGTAATATCCTTCTAGAGTAATAATTCATAGCAACAGATAAACGAGGAAACTATATGTCATGCCTGGAGCGACAAAAAAATCGAAAAATAGATTTTTCTAAATCAATCATGTATATTAACCCTTTGAAATTATCACAGAAATTTCACACGATTTCAACAATATTTTTATTCAAGAAATCACAAAACAGAATAATGCAAAATTCTTACTCATTTATGCAGAAAAACAATTTTTGCTAATTTTGTATATTTGAACAATTGATTATGATTTATCCATGATCTAAGAAAACGAGATCTCGATTAATACCTTTTGGAATTTTTTTCAAAATAGTCCCTCTAATAAAGTTATTTGTTTTTATTTTGGCGATAAATTGAAGAAAAATAAATCTGTTATTTCTAATTTCACACGAGTTCTGATTATTTAAAATGAATAATGAATATATGCTTTTTTGCAATGCTTAGTGACCAGGAAATAGAAGTTTTCGTGAGATATTACCTCATAAAATAATGTGTTGGTAACCAAATTTATATTGAGTTTTTACAAGCAAAGTATGGTTTCGCCGACTCCATTAGCTTAATATTTAACTTATTAAGGTTTCCAAAGATGTTGCCCATTATTTTTATACCCTCCACCATACTATGGAGGGTATATTAAATTTGTCATTCCGTTTGTAACTCCTCGAAATACTCATGTCAGACCCAACAAAGTATATATATATATTCATGATCTGCGTAAAATTCTAAGAAGATTTAGCCATGTCCATCTGTCTGTCTATTGTAATCACGCTATCTTTCGAACGAATTGAGATAGAAGGCTAAAAATTTGCACAAATGTTTATTTTGCCAGTAGGCAGGTTAAGTTCGTAAATGGGCCAGGTCCACGTTATCATATAGCCCCCATATAACGATAGCCATGTCCATCTGTCTGTCTATTGTAATCACGCTATCTTTCGAACGAATTGAGATAGAAGGCTAAAAATTTGCACAAATGTTTATTTTGCCAGTAGGCAGGTTAAGTTCGTAAATGGGCCAGGTCCACGTTATCATATAGCCCCCATATAACGATACCTCCCGATATTCGGTATTTTGATGATTTTAGCGATACAATTCCGGTGAATTTGTTTCAAATTTGGCATTTGAAGTTCGAAATTGATACTAGAGCCTGAGACAGAAAATTGTCTGTGCAGGTCCACGTCTTCGTATAGCCCCCATATAACGATACCTCCCTATATTCGGTATTTTGACGATTTTAGGTACAATACTCACCGAAATTATTTGAGATGTCGTATTTGAAGTTGGTAATGGAAGCTACAGGCTGTGACAGAAAATTGTCTTTGCAGGTCCAGGTCTTCGTATAGCTCCAATATAACGGTACCTCCCTATGTACGATATTTTGATGATTTGATTGATGATTATTCACCGTTTATTTCAAGTTTCGAATTTGAATATATACAATGCCTATGTAGGTGTACGTCGTATAGGCCCTAATGTAACGGAGAATGTTACCTTTTTGAAATTTTCCAAATTCGTGCTAAATAGTAGAGGTATTCAAAGTGCGGCCCGACCGAACTTAATGCATTTTTACTTGTTTTTTTCTTCCTATTCCACATTGAATATCCCGAAATAATACTCTTGCTGAACTTACAAACTTATTCTAATAAATTCACCTTCAAATCCAATTTCACTTTATGGCTATAATAATAACAACATGCATCTCTCCGCGATACTTACCTTCAGTCGCAGATAGCGTTCATGTTTACCCATTGCACCTTGACGTGTCTGCAGGACATAGATGGTATTAATGTGGGCCAATACATTTTCAAATGTCAGCTGTAAATGAGGACGTATAGCTTCAAGTACTTCCAATAACGAACAGTTTTCTTCGGCCACTCTAGAGTACAGCAACGACAAGAAAAACGAGAAAAGGAAGGAAAAATGAACATAAATTCAAGATGAAAATTTTTCGAATACCAAACAACCAACAAACAAAGACATCAATTTCGAATAACTTAACAAAAGGTATAAATGGCATATCGATGCACTTGTAAAGGACATTTCAGAGACAGCTCGCACATACCTCAAAAGGTTTAAAATGCGATGGAAAAGAGGATACGCAAAAAAAAACAACAAACAATCAATCAATTTTTTCAGCTAAAGAATTAAAGACAAAAAATGAAAGATAAAACAAACAATGAGGACAACATCTGTAGTGGTGGATGGGGGAAGGAAAAGTTTTTACCAATTTACGTGGCATATCTGCATCTCTTTAATGTCCTTCTCAACGCAATTGAAATTTTCAATGTACTCCCACTACTTACCTTGGTATGACTCTTGACACGGATTTACCAGCCTGGACAATTTTCATTTGACGATCGAATATCAGATGAAATGGAAATACTTTGCAAAATGTTGCGGGCGATATAAGGGGAGCTGCAAGGAAAGAATGAAAAATGACCTTTGAAAATATCCTGCCAAACGTCCAAAGCCTCAATTTATTCTTACCATCACACAAGAAGTCTGTGTCATCTGGTGGCTCTTTGCCCGCCTCATCCTTCGAACTGGATGCCTCATTATCCGATTTATTATTGGCCGATGTTTCACGTATTAGAAATTGGACATGGTCATAACGTTCAATGTCATCGCTTTTATTCTTGAGCAGCCGCAGACATTTCTGTTCCTTGTCGTCACTGTCAAAGCTATCGGCATTTGTGCCTGCCATTGATGAGGCGGAATTCGATTTATTTCTAGTAAAGGGACATTGTTGTTCTGTAACAATATGGAAGGAAACAGAGAATGAGCAGAATGTGTAATGGAAATTTGCTCGTTTTTTTTTTTCAATGTCTATGACATTGAATGAAATTCTAATCGAAGCAAACTTAAATTTGTATTCGTATTTTTTTTTTGCCCCCAAGATATTCCGTCTTTCAAAGGCATCATTTGATTGAATTCGGGCCTATTTACAGAATATTAAAGAGGATGAACGCATTATCAAACTACGTGGGATGGGTTCTAATAGTTGGGGATGCACAGAAATAGTTTTTCGAACTACCCAACTAATATTAGCAGATGTTTTGAATTTAATCAATATATAACAGGAGCTAGCTAGCCATTTCCGGAAAATAGCTACTTTAAAAGGGTTTCCATTTTATGGATATAAGAAAAGGAAACAAATCAGGATTCTAATGTATATAACACATTCAAAGTGATATGTTATTAATTATATACCCTGTACAATACTATGGAGTGTACAGGGTGAGATCAAAAAATTGCAACAAAGTAAAACGCCATAATTTTTACAATTTTTTTTTAATTTTTATTTAATGAAAGCAAAAATGTCGGAAATAGCATCAAATTTTAGAATAAGTTTAGATTTGGTCGAATTGGTCACATTTGGTCCGAACTATGGCCTTCAAACGGCCAATGAAACGGTCACACGCTACCCCAATGTTGCTCTGCGCTTTTTTGGCCCATTCCGGCGAAGCGCTTGCTTGAGGTGATCGACATGTTTGCGTGCCCAATGCTTTAATGCACCCTCCAAAATATTTTCGCAATAATATTCGGCATTTATTCTGATGCCACAGTCGATTAATATGAGCGGAGAACATCCATCGGCTGTTATGGCGGACCGCACCACCACCATGGCCGCCGCTTGAGTTCTGGTGGCGAACCGAATAGGCACATTTTAAGCTGACCTCTTTTGTAAGTAAACACGATCATTTTGTTTGTTTACAAACTGCTCGACTACGAATGTGTTCGCATCGGAGAAAACCATATTCGGCAGTTCACCACTTTCGGCCAAGCGTAGCAACTCTTTAGCTCTTTTGAGTCTATTTTCTTTATTTCTGAACTTACACCGTAGTTCTTGCTGAAAATGTGCCCCTTCGGTTGGGCAGAAGGGGCTAGAGCTCAAGCGCCGGCCATGGTGATGGTTTGCTGCCATAACAGCCGATGGTCGCTCCCCGCTCGTATTAATTGACCGTGGCATCAGAATAAATGCCGAATATTATTGCGAAAATATTCTGGAGGGTGTATTAAACCTTGGGCATTCAAAAACATTTTGGCCTCAGACCTTGGACATTGCAACAGGACTCAGCACCATCGAACCCAGTACAAAATGAGCTTCCTCGCTTAATTTCCAGCGCACAATGGCCACCAAAATTTGATTTTAAATTTTGAATTGTACATCTTCTAAAGTTTTTCTACACCCCGCAACACTATGCGTTAAGGGTAAGATATACAGGTCGCAATTATAGTCCGATACTCACGAAATTTTGCTTTGGGTAGGAATAGGATCAAGATTAAAGCCTATTGAAGATGTACATTTAGTGGTTCAAATGGAGCAAAAATTTTCCTGATTTCGCAGTCTCTCCATAGGCCACAATTATGAACCAATCGACACCGAATTTTGCATGAGAAGAGAATTAAGGCAAGGAAGAAGTCAAGTATTTTGGCTGACCATTGGATTATATTTAGCTGTAAAATTTATCACAATTTTCGTGTGAAATTGTTTTGAATACCTAACTGCATGACGGTGTGCCTAAATATTGGTCAAAAGCTAAAGGCAACATCTGCGCAGGACTCTATAATTTCTCTTTCTATGGAGTAAATTATGTTGTTTGCAAATTTTGTGGATTAGGTAAAAGGAGGAACGGACCGATATTAATCTAAGTTTTATAATAATAGTACGAAGTTTGGATCAAATCAGATACGTTCTACAAGAGTTATCGTGCGCACCAACCATCCAGACAGACGGACCGACACACCGAGATGGACTCCAACTTTCCTGAAATAAACTTGGTCCAAAGATACCTAGGGTCTTAAACTGTTATTTCAATGCCGCAACTTTTGGCATTAACAAATTGTATATACCCTCTGTAGCCATATGGCTGAGGGTATATCAATGTTTTAAAATTAAGATTCATCTGCGCAGATCATGTCTCCTCTGTTTGGCTATATTCGTCAACGAAATCAGCATCAAAGAAAAAGTTAGAAGTGCGATTTTCCGGTATGTGTGATTTCACCTGGAAGTTATCTTCAGAATTTCGTTGGAATTGTTAGTATTTTTCACACAAACGTTGTGGCTCATTTTTCCCCTTAATATAAGCCTATGGCCATGCAAAAAGCTAGGCTTCTGTCCTCTTCTAAATTCAAACCCCATGCAAAATGCAGTGTCGATTGGTCTGTACAGTAACTGCAAAGTTAGAATTGTTCTCTTGTTGGTCCATTTCGACCCCTAAAAATTTCGCGACCATCTTCAGAAATAATAGGCTTCTACTCCGACCCTAACCCCACCTCCATACTAAATTTCGTGAGGAGCAGGCCATAATTGTGACCTGTAACGTGGAGGTACCCTTATATTTGACCTACGTAGACTATTATTGGTCACAAGGGTTTCAGCTCATTTTGTTACACCAAACCGTGAACTTGAACACCGAATTTTACACAATAAAGCTTAAATAGTAAAAATAGCGAATATTGAGAGGTACTGATATATGGTGGCCAATCGAATATATAGACCGACATAGACGATTTAGGAGCGCTATATGTCTACCGATAAAATTGTATGCTGTGTATAATTGTAGGCGTCTATCTCAATTAGTTCGAATGATAGCGTGTTGGCAACAGTCAGAGACACAGGACGGACATGCATCGATAAATTTACTTAGAAGTTCTCGTTGATCCAATATATGTATAGTTTGTAAGGTGAAACGTGTTTTCACCTTTAATTATAAGCGGAATGATTAAGGTTATATACACTTCATAGCCTTGTGAAGGGAATAAATATTTCCATCAACAACAGCTACTTATTAATAAAGAATGCTTATCACAGTTCCAACAATTCCAATTCCAACCACAATTTTACTTTTCATGACCTTTCAATTAACACGATTCGTGTCACTTATTGCATTTCTACATAGCCTTACCGTTCAATTTGAGAACATATCGATCTCTGTAATACTTACCATCTGGCCTTCTGTTATTTATGAAATTATCTGTGGATCCATCGTTGTTATTGTTCAGATTGTTGTTGTTGCGATTATTATTTTCCTCATTTGAAAATGTTGTCGAAACGGAAGCGTTTGATTGTTGATGCTGTTGTAATTGCTGTGCAAAAACATCATCCTTCTCATCTTCTTCCACTGGATCACCTTTTCGCTTAACAATGTCGATTTCCACATCAACGCCATGCAGCTTTGAGGCCACAGCCTACAGCAGCAGCGGCAACAGAGGAGATTGAGAAAAAATGTATGTAATAAATAGAGAAAATAATATTGATTTTTAGTTTGACAAGAGTTTCAAATGAAAGTGGAAAATGTGGTAGTGTTTTATAGGCAGTGATCACAATAACCGGTTGAGAGTTTAATTTGTCTGAGAATATTAAGATTATTCGTTCCACTAGTAAAATGCTTCATACTATTATACATAAAAAATCGTAATGTATTCTACACGTATCCATTGGTCAACTCTACAGAACACCTTCGGGAAACATCTTCCTCATGAAGTATTCTATACAAATATATCTTTATTAAATACTCCGAATTTCGTCTATTCATGAGGTTTTATAATGATCTTAGATACTCAAAAGTTAATTTAAGGTTTCACACATACATAAAGACATTTCATGATATTCTTCACATATTTTTAAGATCTTCTGTAGGCTATCTCAAAATAAAAGACATTCTGGAGGCATTTTGTTAAAATGAAGACCATCGATTTCGAATTTCATAAACAGAAGGCATATCAGAGGTTTTACCCATATAAATGATTTTTTGGTCAAGAATCTCATTACTTGATAAAGGTTAATTCGGAATCTGAATATATTGTATGCCCTACACAACACTGTTGAACGGGATACTATGTATTTTTGTATTTGTTTGTTACATGCATAAGAAAACATGACCGAGCCATAGACCCTCATATAATCCTTCCTTAAGTCGATTTATAAATTTCTGCCGAGCTATTATTATTATGATCGAAGTATATGTTGCACTTAGTAAAGGTCTCATTTATTTTTTTTCTAACTCACCGAACAGAATCGATATACCTATGGGTGTTTGTCCTCTATTCTCTTGAAATTTAGCATGGAGTTAAGGTTAGGGGGAGAATAGAAGCCAAAAACAGAAAATTGTCCTACTTTTTAATCCCTCTAAAGGTCACAATTATGAGCCAATCAACACGTAACATTGCATAAAGTTAGAGTTTAGGGCAGGGTATTATTCCATCAAATTCTATGGTTATCAGAAAATCATTGAGGGATAAAATGGACCATAATTTTTATGTGAGATTACCAAAATATCCATTTAATTGCTAATCTTTTTGATGAAATCACATATGTATATATTTTACTATATATGCGATATCTTGGATATCAGCACCTTTTCGTGTATTTGTGATTTCGCTGGAATTTCAAATATTCGCGGTTAAAGGAAAATTTCGTATTTTTATGTAAAAGTTATGATCTATTTCAACGGCTAAATATTGTTTGATGACCATTTAAATTGGTTCTGCTATGGCGCAGCTCTAAACTCTAGGTCCTTGCAATTCCCACTGGACATTTAGAGAAACTACAAAATCAAGATTTTTCTGTTTTTGGTCCATTTCAACCCCTCATAGTTTTGAGATCCTCTCTTCCAAAAATAATTTTCTATTCTGATCCATGCTAAATTTCGTGAGAATCGGGCCATAATTGCGACCTGTTGCGTGGTTACAATTTAAGATGGACAGACTAACAGACATTTACCCCACCAATATTATCAAATGTGGTGGCGCTGTTGTTTTCCGCGAATCTTTCTTCAGTTTGGTTTCTATTTGAAAGGCAACGTGGAACTAAATATTCAATGTTCTGCCACCGGGCTAGAACCAAATATGAACTACAAATAGCAATTTTTAGACAAATCTGTAGTAAAATGTGGAAAAAACACATCATAATATCGAATATAGGGAGGTTCAGTTATATGGGGGTTATACCAAAACATGGACCAATACGTACAATGTTTCGCCGTACGAGCTAGAACCCATTATGACCCACAAATACGAATTTTTAGACAAATTCGTCAAATCATCAAAATACCGAATATCGGAAAGTACCGTTATATGGGGGCTACACAAAAACGTGGACCTACACATGCAATGTTTCGCCACACGAGCTAGAGCCCATTATGACCCACAGAGACTAATTGTCAGACAAATCTGTGCAAAAATGTGGCTACAATCATCAAAATACCGAATATCGAGAGGTACCGTTATATAGACACTATACCAAAATGTGGACCGATATATCTCATTTTCAATACCAACTCTGACACTTGTATTACGTACAAAAAAATTTCTGTATGTGGTTGTTGTACAACAACACTTGCTTTTACCTGCATTATTCTACCATGATGCTTGGGTAAATATTCTTTAAACGATATTTAAAATATTCAACAATTCTTGGACAAGGATTCCTTTTTATATCCTCCACCAAAAAAAGTATGGAGGGTATATTAAGTTCGTCATTCCGTTTGTAACTCATCGAAATAATCATTTTAGACCCAACAAAGTATATATATTCTTGATTAGCGTAAAATTCTAAGACGATTTAGGCCAGTCCGTCCGTCTGTCCGTCTGTTGTAATCACGCTACAGTCTAAACGAATTAAGATAGGAAGCTAAAATTTTGCACAGATCTCACTTTTGTCAATGGCAGGGCCCCATATAACAGTAACCCCCAATATTTGGTATTTTGATGATTTTACCCACATTTTTCAACGGAATTGTCTGAAAATCCACAAGAGGAGTTCCTTGTGGGTACTTTATACCGCGGCAGAGAATTGTCCATACAGGTCCACGATATCGTATAGCCCCCATGTAACGGTACCCCCACGGTATTCGGTATTTTGATGATTTTAGCCACATTTTTCTATGGAATTGTCTGAAATTCCACAAAAGGAGTCCCTTGTGGACATTTTACCCCCTCAAAAAGAATTGTCTATATAGGTCCACGATATCGTATATCCCCCATATAACTGTACCCCCCGATATTCGGTATTTTGATGATGTTAGGCACATTTTTCAATGGAATTGTCTTAAAATCCATCCACACAAGTAGTTCTTTGTGAGTACTTTACCCCCTGAGAGAGAATTGTTCATACAGGTCCACGATATCGTATATCCCCCATATAACGGTACCCCCACAGTATTCGGTATTTTTATGATTTTACCCACATTTTTCATCGGAATTGTCTGAAAATCCACACAACTAGTTCCTTGTGGGTACTTTATACCTCGGCAGAGAATTGTCCATACAGGTCCACGATATCGTATAGCCCCCATGTAACGGTACCCCCACGGTATTCGGTATGTGTATGTATGTGTTTGGTGTCCTAAATAATTTTGGTCTATGATAGTGGGGATCGGACAATAATTTTGACATGTCCAGCGATTACTATTCAATATGGACAAACGAACGCACACACAGCTGGATCGACCCAGCTCTTCACGATATGGTGATCATAGCGGGTCTAGGACCAAGATTTTGAGGTGTAACAAACTTTTAGGCTTAATCAAACATTCGTGTATTACTGATTGAGGTCTTTAACTCATATCAATGTTTACCACATTTGTTTCAATTTAAATCAACCTCGATAGTATTTGTGACTTATATCTTTCTAAACATAATCGACCTTGTATTTGTGATCACTCTTTACATATACACACACACTTACCTTAACAATGCCAATGACAATATGTTCCAAACCCGGTCGCTCTGAATAGTAATGCAGCAGTAATTGACCATCCTTCTCTGTGCAACGAAACGAAGGAGCTCTCATACCCGGATACAATGTGCCCAAATGGTCGTGCAGGGCATCCAGATTCTGATACAAGGCAAGATTTGTTTTTTCATTTTTATTCGATGCAGTTATCGTGTGTCGTCGTAGTTTGTTTTATTTTTTTTTTTATTTTTGTGTTCGTAGTTCGTTTTATTGACAATAATTGAAAATAACAGTGAACCGAATAACGTGGCATTCGATGTTATTTGTTTGGTAAAGTTAAGGTATTAAATCATCGATGAAGAGGTAGGGGTATTCAGCGAAAACAATTGGGATTGTTGCATTTCCCCAAAAAGAAATATATAAAAAATACACAGATGGCGATGGCAAGTATAGCAGCGGCGGCAGCAACATCATCGGGGTATTGTCACACACAATTCGTCGTCATAATTCAATGCAGGCGACGGCGAACAGCAGAAATTCAATTCAATTCAAGTTTTTCCATTATGGCATGACAAACGAGCACCAGGACGACATGGACAAATAACAGAGAAATTGTTGAGCACACAACAGTTTTGTAGGTTTGTTTTGTGTTTTTTGTTGGGAATGAAAACAGCAACAACAACAGCCAACAAGCCATACAGTCCAACACAGAAGCCATATCCCAGGCAAGGATGACGTTGGCGTCCAAAGAGAGAAGCCAGTAGAGTATTATTGAGTTAAAATTTACAGCATCGGTGTTCAGCGCATAACGAGAAAGAAAATGGAATAAAAAAGGAAAAGAAGAAAACGGAAAGGATGTAATGAAAATCATTTGAAATTGAAACTAAATCGAATGTGAAAAGTAGTTGTTGTCTGATTATAGTAAGTAAGAAGAGGTGGGTGAATGGCTTTGGTAAAATAACTCTCCAGAAAAAATAGTAGAAAGCAGTGGGAAATTGATCAAATGAAAACCCATTTGAGTCTTTTTATTCACAAATACTCCATTGGGTGTTGAGTATCTCCAGAGATTGTTGTCGGCAAGCCACAACGCAGTTATCACCACAGATGTTATGGGAGGAAAATAATTAAAACTAATAGCTAATAATGAATGAAACCATGAAAATGATTTTAATTACAATCAGACACCTGATGATTTGCATTGGATAATGTGTTGTGTAGTTGAAGTATTAGGCGAATTCATACATTAAATAGCCTAATGACAAATTTACCTGTAAAAAATCTCTGGGGGTTGCACCGAGTACTTGCAGAATTTTATCATATCCTGAATCCTGACAAAATTCAAAAAAGGTTTTACCAAACAACTCCAGTATATCATCTGCGGGTATATCTGTAAGAGTAAGAAATATGATAAAATTTTAAACAATGTTTTATAGATTTAAACAGTTAATCGAAAATATAGATTATCCCTATTTTTGAGTAGGTCTTAACATCATATTCTTAATTTCTTTATTTCACTTTAATTCAAAAACGTGTATCCACCTGATTTTCGGTATTTTGATTTTTTCAGCAACGGCATTCGACAAATATTTTTCAATTAACAAGGTTGTAGTATTGTGGGACTTGTGTCAACCCACATCTAATGGTAAGGACACTTTGCTAAGATTTGTAAATTCATGTCTAACAGGGGTACCTTCAATCCGACGTTGCGTACAATAACCTTCAACTTCGCCATTATGTAAAATGTTTTGCACGAATTTATTGCCCAAATATGCCCGGTTCATATCATCAAATCTACAAAATAATCACGCTGCATCAGTTTAAAATTCTTTAAACATACCAAATTTATGCATATTTGTATAGCATAAAACACTACTTTTTGGGTATATTATAAGTTTAAAATTTTGCAAGAAGTTGGGGCTAAAATCAGAATAGAAGTCCATTTTTTGCAGACTGAAAAAATTTCCTGATTTTGCATTGGGATATTTTTAAGACGGGACGGAAGCCCTGCAATTCACCATAGCTGTGTGAAAAATTCCAACAACATACGATCTAGCTATGTATGTCCGTCCGTCTGTCCGTCTGTCTATGTTAATTTGTAATCACTCTACAGATCGCAATTATGACCCGATCTTCACGAAATTTAAAGTGGAGGTAGGTCTAGTGCCAGAATAGAACCCTATTGCTGTTGGAGATGATCGCATAATATTTAGGGGTTGAAATGGACCAAAAACTGAAAAATTTCCTGATTTTGCAGTTGCTTTACAGGTCACAATTATAGACCAATCGACGTGGAAGTTAGTATGGGGCTAGACCTTAGAGCTGGGCAGAAGCCTTCCAATTTTGATGGTCATCGGGTAATATATAGTGGGTGAAATAGACCATAATATTTGTGTTAAATAAAAGTCAAATTTTCCATTAAACCGCGAATATTTTAATCCCGGCGAAATCACATATAGACGAAAAGGTCAATTCTGACCGTTACGTAAATGCCGACAGTAAAAATATCGGATTTATATAGCGAAATATATACAATGTGTATACAAAAAGAACAAGGATGTTAGCTAGAATGCTTATATTTCAAGAATTGTTGAACCGATTTTGACAAATTTGTCAATTCCGAATGCCCTCTTGGCATAAAAGAATAAAAGCCAAAAAATTTGCATAAAAATATTCCAGTAATGGTGTTAATATAGATTCTGTAGCATTTTGAGATATTTTTTTCAAATTGACTTGTAATATTGAAGTATATATTTTGTAATATTTTTTCATCTTACAACACTGGTTGGGGTTATTATATACAGATTGCAATTATCGTCCGATCCACACAAAATTTTTTAAAAGGATAGGGATAGGCTCTGAAGGGCTTAGCCTGTTGTTTTCAAAGATGCCCGCAATATATTTAGGGGTTGAAATAGACCAGCAACTAAAAATGCTTCCGATTTTGCAGCCGTTATAAAGGTCACAAATACCAACAATAGGACACGAAATTTCGCATGAAGTAAGAGTTTAGGACAGCGAGTAGAATGGACCACTACTTTTGTGTGAAAAAATACCAACATTTCCATTGTACCGAATGAGAACATATTGTAGTGTTGTAGGGTATCACATGGTCAGCCTCGCACGACTATAGCCTTTGCTTAGTTGTTTCTTTAATTTTATTGAATGAAAACAAAAAAAGGAAACAGCATAACAGCATCTTTGGCACGAATTATGGCCTTCAAACGGCCAATAAAGCCGTCACACGCTGCCCGAATGTTGCTCTGCGGTATTTTGGCCCATTCCCGGTGCATTCGATCAAGTCGCTTCTTTACTTTTCGAACCATTTCTGCTGATGTTGCTGTTTTCAAACAAAAAATTTATTCAACACAAAAGATTTATTCACATTTAAATGCTGGAGTGCTTTAACGATAGCCACTTTTGGTTTTCCAGCCAAATACAAAGAAATAACACTATTACGCTTGATTTCCATTACGGATAACTTTTTTTCTGGAAAGTTCTCACCAAAATGCTTGGAAACAGTATAATGAGCTGTCACTGGAATAATTTAAGCAGCTGTCGGGTGAGTGTCTTAGAAATGACATCAGTCTGAAGTTGGTTGCACTTTTTTCATCTCAGCCTGTATACCATCTCTAGCCATATGGTTGAGGGTATAAGAAGGATCTCAGTTTAAAACTCGGGTTATGGTTAAAGAGAAATAATGATTGATATGAAATAGGCCAAACATTAAATTTCTTCTGATATTGCAATGAAAATAGAACAAGATTCTAGCCCCATATCTTAAAATATTTAGGTGCCTTTTTATAAAGGCCTTAACCGAATTGAAGTCATTTTGTTTTGTTTCAGAAACTTCAAATTAAAAAAGTAAAATAAAATTTTAATATGAATGAATGAATAAATTAAGTATATGGAATGGAAACGTGTTAAATTAGCAGTAAAAACTATTAACTAATATTTTCACAAACTTTACACCTTCTTTAATTATGCTTTGTAGGAGAATTGTTCATCAATCCATTAGAAGTAGAGCTTTTACCCTAAAATGTGTTTCTAATGTTACTGTTTTAGTAACTTTTAGACTTTTCATGTGTTCTAAGACAAATAGTCGAATATTTGATTTGCTGCTATTCCATTTTAAGAGAGTTTTTAACCATATTTAAAAAAAGGACCAAAGATACCCCTTTGATGATTCGCTGAGGGTTAAAATTTTTGATCAAAATAATCTTCGAATTGTTATCAGCAATATTGCTCAAGATAGTATGTAGTCAAAATGACCGTTCTCCAAATAATCTGAATCCGAAATTTTTTAAAAAAGGTACAAGAAGGGAGTTTTTTTACAATCAAGCTACTTTGCGATGTATACATTCAAATTGCCGATAAACGTTTCTCCTATTTTAGCTTCTGTAATAATCCCGGGGGTTTCCTGTAATAATCGAAAATTTTAATTTTGTCTTACAGTGTTTTTGCATTTGTTTGTAGTATTCTCTTTTGATCACGTATATTGAAACGTATTGCTCCAAGGACGAACTCTGTTGAATTTGGTGAAAATCGGTCCAAATTTCGATATTTTTGGCACATTTGACCGGTTATATCCGGTATTAAATACGACAAATTTGGCGACTCATACATATCCTTACGTGTTCCTTATTTAAAAAATTCGAATACTCACTTAAAATTTCAACTGCTGCTCCAATTAAGTTGTACGTAATTTCATCGTCATAAATTTGTCGCACCAAAAATTGTCCTTCCATTGAGACCATGGCTTTTTTCCTGAAAATATAGAAGTAACAAAGTGAGTTGTTAAATATAATGATTACAGATTTATGTTCAAATTTATTTCAATAAAAACATAAAAAAATCATAAGCCCTCACTATCTATTTTAGCATCATAATAAATATAAAAAAGTGCATATTATACTTTACGTTTAACTTTCAAATTTGGTGTCAGCAAGGGCAATGTTTTTCGGCCTTAATCTTCATTGAAATTTAAAATTCGCTATGTGTGAAATAATTCAATTCTTTCTCAGACCAACAGTTAAACCTAAACCTCCAGTATTTAAAACCAACTTTTCCCAACGTAACCAATACAAAAAATCCATAAAGCCACTATTAATTGAGGTGTACATTTTAATGGTCATATTTAAATCGTTGTTGCAATTTATCTTATAAATGTTTTAACAATTTAATTAAAAAACACCCAACCAAGGGTAATTTCAAATTCAGAGTTTCTGGTGTGCAATGCAATGCATGAAGGATATAAAAAAGCTCCCAGCAAATTTATGTGAGTGTCTGTGTGAGTTTGTATGTGAGAGAGAATCCATCAAGGAAATTAAGAACAATTAATTACATTTCTTGTGGGGTTTCATCCATAATGATCCATATGTCCAGTGCACCACACAATGGAAACAAATGTTAAATAAGCAATTAAGATTTAATCAACAGTGACAAATAAATTATTTTTTTTAATGGATTACACATATACAAATGCATTTTGGATAATCCATATTTAAAACATGCTAGCTGCTGCAGGCTGGGGAAGAATTGCATTTATTTTTGAGTAGAATTAAACCCAGCAAAAACTTCGGAGCTCTATGAGCCGAAAAGTCCATGAAAAGGTACAGTAAAACAATTTCCTTTTGCATTATCAGTAGTTGAAAATAATGAATTATTCCTTAAAAAAATTTAAAGCAAAATAACTTTCTTTGTTCTCATTAGAAAACCAAAGGTTGTGAGTTGTGAGTATACCATAATCCATAATACTATGTGTAATCAGCATTTACCTGGAAATAAGCATTTTAGACCTCACAAACAGTATTTACTCTGGTTTCGGAAACAATTTTATGTTGGTTTAGCCCTTCTATTCTCCGAACAGAATACAATTAATTGATAATGAAAATTTTAACCATGAAAATATTTTTTGGTAACGAAAATGGGAATGAAAGGTTGGCAGTAGGCATGATTTCGGATTTTACCGAATTTCCGGTATTTTGTCGATTTAAGTCACATGTTCTAAGAGAAACTTATGAAATTAAAGTTTGTAATGGGTTCTACCTCCCCCATTTTACTGTAAAAAAAACACGCCCAGCGAAACGGCTGAAGTTAGAATCTTAAAATTTAAATGAATATAGTACAATTCAGTGCTTTTCATACAATTATACAGGGTGAGATAAAAAAGTGCAACGAATTCAAACGCCATAATTTTTACAATTTTTTGTTTTTAATTTTTATTTAATGAAAGCAAAAATGTCGGAAATAGCATCAAATTTTAGAATAAGTTTAGATTTGTTTGAATAAGTCACCTTTGGCACCAATTATGGCCTTCAAACGGCCAATGAAACCGTCACACGAATGTTGTTCTGGGGTATTTTGGCCCATTCCCGAGGAAGCGCTTGCTTGAGGTGATCGACACTTTGGTATTTTTAGTGCCAACCTTGCTTTCCAAAATACTCCAGACACAAGATTTTGGTGGCCATTTTGCGCTGGAAATGAAGTGAGGGACCTCATTTTGTAACCATTCTTGGGTGGCGCGTGCTGAGTACGATGGTGCTGAGTACTGTTGGAATGTCTAAGGTCTGCGGCCAAAATGTTTGCGTGCCCAAGGCTTTACTACACCCTCCAGAATATTTTCGCCATAATATTCGGCATTAATCGACCGTGGCTATTAATACGAGCGGGAGCGACCATCGGCTGTTATGGCGGCTCACACCATCACCATGGCCGGCACTTGAGTTTTATTGGCCAACCGAAGGTGCACATTTTTAGCTAACCTCTTTGGCAAGTAAACACGATAATTTTGTTTGTTTACAAACTACTGGACAACGAATGTGTTCTCATCGGAGAAACCCAAATTTGACAGTTCACCACTTTCGGCCAAGCGAAGCAACTATTTAGGTTTTTTGAGTCTATTTTCTTTCTGTTGCGGTGTAAATTCTTGCACTTTTTGGAATTTCAATGACATTACCCCGAGCTCATTTATCAATATTTGCCGAATGGAATATTGTGATATTTTCAGCTCACGAGCCATTTTTCGGCCACTGCGACGCAGGTTTCGATCAAGTCGCTTTTTTACTTTTCGAACCTTTTCTGCTGATATGCTGTTTTCTTCCGTCCACTTCCTTGACCTCGGGCTACGCTACCAGTATCACGGTACGAGACACAACAGATTTATTCGTATTTAAATGCTGGACTGCTCTTAAGATAGCCACTTGTGGTTTTCCAACCAAATATAAAGAAATCACGCCATCACGCTTGAATAACTTTTATTTCTGGAAAATTCTCACCAAAATGCTTTTGTACGCTTGTAAACAGTATAATTAGCACTACCACTGTCGGACGAGTGTCTTAGAAATGACCGCAGTCTGAAGTTTGTTGCAGTTTTTTCATCTCACCCTGTATACAATTCTCGAATTATGTAATTCTACACATTTAAAAATGCATTCCATGCTCGGCAGCTTTTTATATAAGTCAAAAGAGGAAAATTCTATATGTGTTATTTTTTGCTTTATTTATTTTTTTATTTACAATACACACTTTTCAGTATTCATAATATACTCAAATTTGAAGTACATTCTTCTATATAATAATTCAAAGAAACGTTTTCAACAAAAAGCACACCTCTTCCAAAAATTCTCAAAATTCATTAAACTACAATCCAATACAGAGAAAGACACTTTGACGTGTTTTTAATTTTCCTCTCCTCTCAACACCTTCTGTGCATATCTTCAGGTGCGAGAAGAAAATGAAAAACGAAATTTCTTGTTAAAAAAAAACAAAAACTCAACAAAGTTTCCAAGTTTCAATGCGAACATACCGACTGATGTGAATGTGTTAACTAAAAGAAAACTGACAGGTTAAATTCTGATTGAAATGCTCGTATTTGCCAAAACTACTACTGAGTCATGAGTAGACTACCCAACATACCAAAATGGCTTGAGAATAATATTACAATAAGCTTATGAACATAAGCCTTAAGCTTGAGAAAATCTTGAGAAAACATTGAAAAATGTTTGTGTAACAAGTATAGAATAATCGAAACGGAACCCTTATTTATAAGCTTATACTTGAAATTGTAGAATAAGCTTACAAAAATAATATTAAAATAAGCTTATTTTTGTAATAGTATATAATATTATTTTTTTTTAATTTTTAATCATTTTTCACATTTTTTTTCTTGATGGACATCCCAGTAGTCACTCCTTCATGCGGCCTTGATACCCTGACGCTTTCTTCTCCCTTATTTGAACTTCTGCATCTCTTCCACTAAGACTACACACATATTGAATTCCTTCAACTTTTTTGATGCTTCCAATCTGAAATGGGATTGGAATAATTTATGTGAAAGATTCCCGGATTTATTATTCATCCATACCTTAAGGGTTCGGTCCAGAAATGGGTCCTAAATTTGCATGATTTTGTTTTTTGCCAAAGAAAATAATTTCTTGCTGACAATTTTCACAAAAAATCAAAACAAATTTGTCAACAAGGGACAGATTTGAGAAATGTTTGTGGAACATAAGTGTTTCTCAAGCATTGTTGAAAAATTATATTTTTATAATATTGTTCTCAAGCTGTATTGTATTTTTGGTATGTTGGGTACATTGAGCTGGGAGACAAAAGTTATTTGTTTTTTTTTTTTTTTTTGCGACTTTTTAGTTAATGGAATTTTGTTTGTTTAGTCGGTTGCTCTTTTGATTTGAACCAAATGAATTCTTAAGGTCATCATCGTCAGAGTTTTAATTCAAGCAGAACAACTAGCAAATGGAAATGAAGATTTTGTGTTTGTTAAAATGTTAAAGAACAGAGAAGAAGAAATAAATTTGACATATATTATAATTTCACAAATTGGATATATGAATTTGAAATGTGTTGTTTTGTTATTCAAAAATATTTCCACTGTCAGACCATATAAGATTTTTTCTCGTATAGTTGAATATTATTTGAAAAAACAACAACAACAACTAAAAAATTGTCAATGCTTGGAGGAGAGGAAGTTTAATTTACTTTATTTTGGAGACCTGTGTTTGTAAATGACCTCATAATGTTTACTGTAGGAGGTAATTTAAGGTCGAAACCTCTCTTCGTCTTACATCAGGTTAGGAATTAGTTTAAATGCTAACTCCATCCATTCTAATTTTGTTTACTATTACGATATTTGGACTACATTGTGAATTCAGTTAGCCGATTTTTAGTGCATTTCAGATTTTTCTCGGTATTTTGACAATATATGATCAGCCTGTCCCCATTTTGAATAATTTGTTTATCATTTGTTTTTTTATGACAATAAATACTTGAACAATTTATTCACACAGAAGCTAAAATATTAAAGAAGTTCTAGATATTCTGAGCCCTGCTATTGACAAATCAAAAAAAAAAAAAAAATATGAAAAATGTTAACTTCTGTGTACAATTTTTAATTTAAAATGTGAAATTTATCAGAACCCATAGAAAATATGAACTCAATCGCTCCATTGTGTGTATATGATAGTCTGGAGGGTAAATTACAATTTATAAAGTGAAATAAATATTTTTTTAACGAAGAAATTTCAAAATTTCTAGTGAAAAATAATTTATTATTTAATGAGAAATTAAAAAAACTCAATTTTTTATATAAAAGTATCTGAATTTAAACGTGTTTCACTTTAAACTACAAATACGAGTAAGACCGGTTGGATAATGCCATGGTACAATAAGGAGGTAGAACAGCTTCGTAAAACTACAGAAATACAGCCCTGAGGCTATGCCCGCTTCCTGTCAGACTCATTAAAAATTATACACACAAAGTTTTCTTTTTTCAATATTTTCCCTCATTTTTAAAATAAAATAATTAGCGCGAAAAATGAATGAAATGTTTGGATTTTTTCTCAAAAGTATGATCCAAACTGTTCGATCTTTCAATTTCACGGCTAAACGGTTAATAGCTTTAATACGCGAGCCGCGATGTACGTGTATTCCATTCATTGGTCTTGCAAATATTTTGTTTTTATTTCTCAAAACAATAATACATACACAAAATTGGTAGAAGTCGGGCACACTTAGAAAAAAAATTGTAATCAGCTGATAGCTGTACCTTACTTTTTTATTGTACCATGGATAATGCTGTTAAAGTTTTCAATAAACCATACATTGGGTATGGCCGTTGTATGAGGGCCGTTTCAAAACGGAAACATCCATAGATAATTTTATAATTCAATGATTGTCATCTACAAAATCTTCTTGAATACCAATTTTGAAACAATTTTTGTTTTTATAGAGAGTCCCTCAAAAGCTATGTTATATAAATAGAAGACCTCTTAGACACAATGCATACACACGACTTCAGAACTGGAAGGACTCTATTCATTTATTATGAAGTGCACTATTTACAATCTGTGCAAAATGTTAAACAAAAATTTAATATTTACTTAAATATAATCACAAGCACATCTCAACAAAAACAACTAACATTTTCCTATTAACATAACTTTTTATATTTGCACAAGAAATTTATTTCTCTTCAATTGAATTTTGAACAAGTTTTCATACTTAAAACACGAGTAATTACTCGCCTAATGGCCGTAGGATATTTATGCAGAAAAGTTTTCTTTTTTTTTACTTCTACATATTTAAATATATTAGATTTGCATTGCACAATTAGAAATGTTGAATGTTGCAAAGTTTATTACATCGTACAACTTAAATATGGAAATGTTTTAAACTTTAAACAATTTTGTTAGGAGTGAAAGAAAAATTGAATAAAATGTCTGAACAAGTTTGAGAAATTCTTTTCTAAATATTTAAATGAAATAACACGCTATTCATATTAGTACTTGTTCAACACACAATAACGAGGGAAAAATATTATATTTTTAAAAGATACATTCAGTTAAAAATATGTAAAATAATTGAGTTAATATAACTTGACGATGAATAGATTTAATATTTCTTATACAAGGTGGCGCAAAGGTAATCCAGCTATCAGAAAATACTATACATTTTACGATTGGCCCCTAATGTCAGTTCTTGTTTGACATTTCCCATTTCCATCTTAGCGGGTACGAAAACAAGCAAAGTTTACGATTCCGTTGCACTGAAAATCCGCGTGTAACCCACGAAAAGCCATTACACCCGCTCAAGGTCACTCTACGGTATGCTGTTTTCACTGGAGGAGTCATCGGCCTTTTTTCTTCGAAGACGTCACGGGCCAAATGGTTACAGCGAATGGTGAGCGCTACAAATGAATGATTAACGACTTCATTTGCCGCAAACTTGATGAGTTGGGATTGGGAAACGTATGGTTCCAACAGGACGCACACTGCACGTGCCACAATCGATATGCTGAAGTATGCATTTCCCAGACGCCTGAGCTCCCGTTTTGAGATCTCCACTAGCCAATAAGATCGCCTGAGTTGAGCGCTCCAGACTTCTTCTTGTGGGGCTTTTCGAAGTCGCGGGTTTTTGTCAACAAGCCTTATATTCTTTCAACTCTTAAAGACAGCAAGAATATGAGGACCTATCGCCGGAAATTTTAGCCAAAGTGATGGAAAATGTCATAAAAAGGCAATAAACTGTGACTGAGACCATTTCGACCTGATGTAAAAAAAAACAAAAAGACCAAATAAAAATAATCCAGAAGAAGAATCAAAGTTTTTTATTTTTTTAACCAAAAAAACATCGGAAGTTTACTTTTGCGTTTCGAAAATATAACCCCTAATAGTGCATACAGGGTGAGATAAAAAAACTGCAACAAAGTAAAACGCCATAATTTTAACATTTTTTTTTTTTAAATTCTATTGAATGAAAGCAAAAAATGTCGGATGTACCACCAAATTTTTGGATATATTTAGATTTATTCGAATTGGTCAACTTTAGCACGAATAATAGGCTTCAAACGGCCAACGAAACCGTCACACGCTGCGCGAATATTACTCGGCGGTATTTTGGTCTATTCCCGGCGAAGCGCTTGCTTGAGGTGATCGGCACTATTGTAAGTAAGTTTAGTGCCAACCTCGCTTTCTAAAATACTCCATACACAATAGTCCAACGGATTGGTATCCGGACATTTTGGTGGCCAACTGGGCGCTGGAAATAAAGCGAGGAACTTCATTTTGTAACCATTCTTGGGTGGCGCGTGCTGAGAGCGATGGTGCTAAGTCCTGTTGGAATGTCCAAGGTCTACGGCCAAAATGTTTGCGTACCCAAGGCTTTGATACACCCTCCAAAGGGTGTACAGGGGTTCAAATGGACAAAAAAATAAATTTTTTCGGATTTTTCAGTAGCTCTACAGGTCACAATGGACAACCAATAGACACGGAATTTTGCATGAGGAGTGAGTTAAGGACAGGGAAGAAGTCTAGCATTTTTTATTGGCTGTAAAATGGACACAACTTTCGAGTGAAATTGTTTTGAATACCTTAAAACACGATGGAGTGCGTAAATATTGGGCCCCGGTCAAAAAGCTAAGGGTAAAATCTGGGCAGTGCGGATTTGGACATAAGAGGGGCTTCGAACATATTGTAGTGTTGTAGGGTACCATATGGTCGGCCCCGCACGTCTACAGGGTTGCCCATATTCGACGGACCCATCTGGCAACGCCATAACTTTTGACAGAGATGTCACATCGCTTAATGACATACCGCGTTTGAAACGTCAGTCCAAGCAGATTTTTACCATGAACCAATACAAGCCACGCGAGCGTTCTGAAATAGTTGAAATTTACATTCAACAGAAGAAGTCAATTGTGAAAAAAATGTGAGAAGTGCGCCTTCTAAGAACACCCATTAAGCGTTTATACGAAAAAATTTCGACTGGTAAGGCTCTTTCTAATCCGAAGAGGCCACATAAAAGTCGGCCATATAAGAGGCCATATAAAAGCCACAAGAACATCCCAAAAACGTCGTTCTCAGCAGTTGGGTATGGCTCGGTCCACTTTACAACAGATTATTCGCATTGATTTGCATTTGTTGCCGTACAAAATTCAATTGACGCAAAGAATGTTGCCTGCGGACAAGCCTCGTCGACTGGAATGGGCCCCAAGGTCCGTCGAATATGGGCAACCCTGTATAGCCTTTGCTTACTTGTTTTTCAATATATTGTTAAAACCTTCATTAAACGAGAAGGTTTATAAAAAAGTTTTTTAATGTATTCTGGGTCCTATAGCAGAATTTTATGACAAATAATTTTGTAAAATATTTTGATTTGTCACAATCGCCTTTAAATGAGGTTTTTAATTTTTTTTTCGAAAAATATTGTTCTTGATAAAAGTGCCAAAACAGCCCATTAGTCATCCTCTTATGTATGCCTCTTATATATTCAAGATACTCCATGTATTGTGTACTCAATGTAATCGATAATATAACCGAAGACACTACATACAACTTGTAAGAATTGGGAACTTGACGATTTGAGGTTAACTTTCAAAACACCATTACACCTGTTTTCTATTTTTAGGTCTGGTTCTTACTGGACTTTTCATGTAATTACTGAAGAAATTGAGTTTTTTTGCTTAGACGAAGTTCGAATCAGGTAAAAGGCTCACTGAAGAGTTATTTAGAACCAATATTTCTAGGTTTTATAGTCTTCTGAACCTAAATTGTTGTCTAGTTTCCTCTTAGCATTATCGTGCTGGGTATAAAGATCCAATAGGAAGACAAAGTAGATTATATAATCTTAAAACATGGTATTCATAGCTTAGAGAATCGACTGCCATTCTTTTATGAATTCTGCACCTCAGCAGCTTTTTGTAAAAATACTAGCTCAGTTTGATTTGACGGGCGAGATAATTTCCATTGAAAACAAGTAAGCAAAGGCTACAGTCGAGCGGGGCCGACCGTTGAATACTCTACAACACTATAATAAACCAAACAGTTTATATAGGCGAAATACTCGACAGAATTCCACAAGATATTGTGACAAATAATGAAAGAAAACCATCAGGTTTCGTTGCTCATTTCCAATTTATTGGTAGATGTTGCACCTAAACAGTCTTCCTAGATCTGGAACCAATATTTCCCAAAGACCTATAATCCCTCAGAAGTGGCAAAAGATTAACATTTATTATTGGTTTTTGACTGAAACGCATCTATATGAGATACAGACGTTTGACTATATTCTTCAACGAAATCAGCGTTAACGAAATAGTCAGAAGTGTGTCTTTCCTGTATTTGTGAATTCTACAAAAAGTCACTGGACATTTTCGTATTTTGTCTACAAAAGTTGGCAAACTATTTCATACATTGTATATGTTTGGATGGCCATCCAAAACTGCTTGGCTTTTTGCAATGCCCGTAACCCCCATTCAAATGTGCGTGAGGATCGGGCAATAATTATGACCTGCTGACAATTTTGCAGTTTTTTTGGTCCATTTCAACCCCTAAATATAGGCCGATCATCTCCAAAAAGAGTAGGTTTCTATTCTGACCCTCATCTTATCCCCATGCAAAATTTCGTTAGGATTGGGCCATAAATACGATCTGTATATGATATCCTGATATCCTAACTACTTAGTTTTGTTAGCTGTGGAAATATTACCAAATGTTTAATTCAAAATGAAACAAGTAAGCAAAGGCTACAGTCGAGCGGGGCCGACCGTTGAATACCCTACAACACTATAATAAACGATACAGTTTATATAGGCGAAAAACTCGAAAGAATTCCACAAGATATTGTGATAAATAATAAAATAAAAGCATTCTAAAAAAAGGATTCGTTCTCTAATTTTCGAATAATAGCAACTTAAACGAATTTGCTCATTTCCAATTTATTGGTAGATGTTGCACGTAAATGGTCTTCCTAGATCTGGAACCAATATTTCCCAAAGACCTATAATCTCTCAGAAGTGGCAAAAGATTAACATTTATTATTGGTTTTTGACTGAAACGCATCTATATGAGATACAGACATTTGACTATATTCTTCAACGAAGTCAGCGTTAATGAAGTAGTCAGAAGTGCGTCTGCTCTGTATTTGTGAATTCTTCAAAAAGACACTGGAATGGTAATTTTCGTATTTTGTCTACAAAAGTTGGCAAACTGTTTCACACATTGAAAATTTTTGGATGGCCATCCAAAACTGCTTGGCTTTTGCAATGTCCGGTAACCCCCAATCAAATGTGGGTGAGGATCGGGCGATAATTACGACTTGCTGACAATTTTGCAGTTTTTTGGTCCATTTCAACCCCTAAATATATGGCGATCATCTCCAAAAAGAGTAGGCTTCTATTCTGACCCTCATCTTATTCCCATGCTAAATTTCGTAAGGATCGGACCATAAATGCGATCTGTATATGATATCCTAACTACTTAGTTTTGTTAGCTGTAGAAATATTACCAACTGTTTAATTCAAAATGAAAATATGCCAAAAATGTGACAAAATTGAAAAAAATATGAGAAAATGTTACAAAATCAATATTTTCATCTTTAGAAGGATATTTTTATGCGATTTTTTAGACGTTGTTTCTTTCCTGCCAAGAGGTCATTCTGAATTAATGAGAACTGTCGAAATCAGTTCAGCCGTTCTCGACATGTAAGAGATTTTTCAAGCATATCTTCTTTGATAGACATATATATCGCACATATTTTGCTATACATCCGTTTTGTTGGATGTTAACATCAATGTAAAGATCAGGAGTAACCGTGTCATGGCTTTGTGATTTCGCCGGGATTTAAAATATTCGCGGTTTAATGAAAAATTTTGAATTTTTTCAACACAAAAGATATGGTCTATTTTACCCGCTAAATATTATCCGATGACCACCCAAAATGGTAGGCTTCTTCCCCGCCCTAAACTCTAGCTACATGCGAATTTCCGCGTCGATTGGTCTATAATTGCGACCTGTATAGCTACTGCAAAATCCGACATTTTTTCAGTTTTTGGTCCATTTCGACACCTAAATATTATGCGATCATCTCCAAAAGAAATAGGGTTCTATTCTGACCCTAGCCCCACCTCCATTCTAAATTTCGTGAAGATCGGGCCATAATTGCGACCTGTAGAGTGATTACAAATTAACATGGACAGACGGACAGACGGACGGACGGACATACATAGCTAGATCGACTCAACTCGGCGAGATAGGAAGATCCATATATACTTTCCTATGTGGGAAATCAATATTTCGAGGTGTTACATAATTTTTGGCCCAATCAAACTTATAATACCCCCAACACATAGTGTTGTAGGGTATAAAAATTACATATTCAACTTTTACTGAAAAAAGATCTGTACAACCCTTAAAGAAAAACATTTTTTGTATTGAAATTTGAGACATCTCTTAACTTCTTTTGTTTGGTACGAAATCAATTTACCCCATTCGACTAAAAATGAAAACAACGAAAAAGAATAGAAAACATTTGCAACTATCCCCACCAAAGGGGTCATGAACAAAGCATGCTCCTTGCATTAGAGTGTAACGATGAAAGAGACGAACGCTTTAATATATCTTAAATTGAATTCTATTAAAAATAAATAATACATATGTCCTGATTGCCAAGTTGCAGTTTTTGAATAATAAATCTATTCCAATTGATTTTTCTGTTTTCCAAAATTGTTTTTTTTTCAGCATCCTTTTTGGGTTGAGGATGCAGTGAGCCTACGTGCAAATATTGGCAACATCAAAAGGACAAACAAACATCCAACAACAATGATAAGGACAATGATGTAGGCATTGTCTTCGGATTCAGTGGCACAAATAAGTTTTTTATGTAAAAAATAACAAGAGGTTGCTCTACAAGTAGTACTGCCACTACTACGACGACGACGACTACGAACATGTCCTTGTTTGTGTTCTTTCAACGCCTCATTTGTTGGTCTCCTATCGTCCTGTCTTCCTTATATTGCTTACTGAGGCGGTGGTGGCGGTATCACAGCCGACTAACTACTATCTTTACCATGTCACTGTCAAGGCTGTAAACCATTTACATATTATTTTTGTTCACCCAGTTTTTTTCTATTTGCTCGGCACTCTTTTTTATTTTCCTTCATGTGTCGTTTTCTTTCAGTCTTTCGTCTCTTGCCATTGATGGCATGGTCTCGCTGGGTACTCTTGGAATACATGCAGTGAGTGTCTGTCGGATTTGCAGATTTGCCTTTTTTCTGTAGTTGATTTCGTGATGGGGTTTCTTAAGAGATTTTATTTTACATGTGTGTGTGTGTGAATTTTTTGCCCTCTTTGCAGTATGTGGTAAACCAAAAAAAAAAAAAAAACGAAAAAAAGACCAGACTGTGGAAAATGGGCCAATAAAAAAGGCAAATAAAATTTAGCAATGTTTTTCTTGTCGTCTGTAGAATATACATATTTTATTATTTTATATGCAAAATAGTAGTTTTCTGGCTTTTTAATACTACTACCATCGTAGCTGCATAAGTGGAAGTGTATGTGTGTGTTTGTGGGTTTTTTCTTCTAATAGTTTTGTTCTCTACGACCATTGTTAATGGCTTGTACGTTGGTTGACCAAACGTATACGTGTTGTCATTGTTCAAACGCACCCTGTTATGAGAGGACTTTATTTTGGCTTTACCCTTGTTTGTTTTCTTCTAGTATTTCCTCTTCCTCTTTTCCTTTTGACAATAAGGTGGTTATTGTTTTGTCTGTTTGTTAGTGGGTATGTGTGTGTATGTGTGTTTCTTTGTGCGTTTACCCATTTCCATTAATTTTAATTTTCATTCTCAGCTATGTTAACAAACCTCATCAGCAATTAAGTTTTAGTTGATTGTTATGAGTTAATTGTGAAAAACTTGATTTTATTACTACAAGTCAACAAGGACAAAGGTTAGCAAATTCAAAGAAGACTTGGTAGATTTTAAGAAAGACTGAATCGTTCGTTGTCCTTGAGAGATATTTTGTATATTTGGAGATTTTTTTATGTGTACAGAAGGGTTTGATTATATTATACTTTCGTGGGTTTGATTAGAAGGAATGGAGGGGGAAGAAGACATATACACACTACTGTTTTCTCTTCTGCAAGTAAATAAAATGCATATAGAACACAAAAACGTCCTCTAAATATAGCCCAATGAATCTGCAAATTGACGTACATCACAACCAGTTCTGCCTACTTTCTGCATTATTTTGTGTATGTGTCTCTCTTTTTTTTTCTAAAGCTATTTTCATGTTTTGCAACGTCGTTAAATTTTCCACCCAATTTCCAAAATACATTTTCTACATTTGACATTGATAATGATTAATTACTGTTGTTTTCGGATTTTTTTCGAAGTGCTGATGAATCATTTGCTGCGGTGACAGACAATCGATTCTCGGGAAGAATTATCGCAACACCAATGAATCATTGGTTACGAATTAAATCTTCTTAACCTTAATGGGACCAAAGCCATGCAGGCGAAGCAAATTGATGAATCGATTTTTTTCGGTCATGGTTGGTGGTGCAAATCGTTAGAATTTTTTCATATCCTTTTATATTGCCGATATATTAAGTTTATCATTCCGTTGGAAACACTTCGGAACATCCATTTAGACCCTAAAAATTATACATGGTGAGATAAAACAAGTAAACAAAGGCAATAAGCAAATTTGACTATACTCTTCAACGAAATCAGCGTTAACGAAATAGTCAGAAGTGCGTCTTTCCTGTATTTGTGAATTCTCCAAAAAGTCACTGGAATGGACATTTTCGTATTTTGTCTACAAAAGTTGGCATTGAATATTTTTGGATGGCCATCCAAAACTGCTTGGCTTTTTGCAATGTCCGGTAACCCCCATTCAAATGTGCGTGAGGATCGGGCGATAATTACGACCTGCTGACAATTTTGCAGTTTTTTGTCCATTTCAACCCCTAAATATATGGCGATCATCTCCAAAAAGAATGGGCTTCTTTTCTGACCCTCATCTTATCCCCATGCAAAATTTCGTAAGGATCGGGGCATAAAAGCGATCTGTATATCATATATCAGGATATCCTGATATCCTAACTACTTAGTTTTGTTAGCTGTAGAAATATTACCAAATGTTTAATTCGAAATGAAAATATGCCAAAAATATGACAAAATTGAAAAAATGTGAGAAAATGTTACAAAATCAATATTTTAATCTTTAGAGAGATATTTTTATGCGATGTTTTTAGACGTTTTTTCTTTCCTGCCAAGAGGCCAGTCTGATTTGTTGGATGTTAACATCAATGTAAAGGTCAGAAGTAACCTTGTCATGGCTTCGTTATTTCGCCGGGATTTAAAATATTCGCGGTTCAATGAAAATTTTTGAATGTTTTCAACACAAAAGATATGGTCTATTTTACCCGCTAAATATTATCCGATGACCACCCAAATTGGTAGGCTTCTTCCCCGCCCTAAATTCTAGCTACATGCGAAATTCCGATTCGATTGGTCTATAATTGCGACCTGTTTAGCTACTGCAAAATCCGACATTTTTTCAGTATTTGGTCCATTTCAACCCCTAAACATTTGGCGATCATCTCCAAAAGAAATAGGCTTCTATTCTGCAAAATTTCGTTATGATCGGGCCATAATTGCGACCTGTAGCGTGATTACAAATTAACATGGACAGACGGACGGACGGACATACAAAGCTAGATCGACTCAGCTCGGCGAGCTAGGAAGATCCATATACACTTTCCTATATGGGAAACCAATATTTCGAGGTGTTACATTAATTCTGGTCCAATACATAGTGTTATAGGGTATAAAAACGGCAACTAAGTCAAACGCCATAATTTTTACATTTTTTTTTTAATTTTATTGAATGGAAGCAAAAAATGTCGGAAATAGCATCAAATTTTAGAATAAGTTCAGATTTAATCGAATTGGTCACCTTTGGCATGAATTATGGCCACAAAACATTTATTCACATTTAAATGCTGGAGTGCTCTAAAGATAGCAACTTGTGGTTTTCCAGCCAAATATAAAGAAATCACACTATCACGTTTGAATTCCATCACGAATAACTTTTTTCTGGAAAATTCTCACCAAAATGTTTTTGTATTGTCACTGGCAAAATTTTAACAGCTGTCGGTCGAGTGGCTTGGAAATTACATCTCACCCCGTACATTCGGAATTTTTGTGATTTTAGGAGGGTATTGAAAATTCAACCAGGTCAAATTTATATCTTGTACCGAACATTATGTTTGTAGAGTTGATATTACGGCAGCAAATACTTATTGGAGCTGTAGCTAATTGATTTTCATGAATTGTAAGTAAAATACTTATACTCGGTTTGGTTTACAAAAAGACAGCCCTGCAATTCCAGGCTAGTTCGACTATCAGAATCGTTAGCTGGCCTATAATTATTTTTTTAATTTATTGGCTATAATTAATTTAAGTGGTTGGTAGTTCATTTACAAAGGGACTTCGGCTTGTTGTCCCGCAGAAGTCTTTGGCTCCTTCAACCGTTTCGTAGTTCAAACATAGGTAGTGAATAAGTGGTAGTCATAAACCGTAGTGTTAGCTAGAACAGTTTCCAAGCCATTCTAGACGACCCAAAGAGCTAAAGCCGAACATACCCACACTTAGTGAGTCGTCGAATCCGAACGAGTTCCGTTCCATCTGCGGAGGTGTGGATATATTCTGCCAACATAACTACAATGACCTGCCGAATCCGAATAAGCTCCCATCCATCTTAGAAGTCCTAGACATCTACTGCCGAACATACCCACAGTGAGCAGCCGAACCCGATTCATCTTATAAGGCTGGACAGCTGCTCCGGATCATTCCCACCGTAAGCATACAAATCCGAGCAACACAAAACATACCTAAACATCTTCTCTCGAATATCTCAACAGTAAACTGCCATCCCCGAACGATGCTACCACCTGTCCATAGCCCGACTCAGTCTCAACCTAAAGACCATTCTCACTAACCCTCAAATCGTCACCATCTCGTACGCCAGCGTCATTCCGAACACAAACATTGTAGTTTCTGATCTTCCTTACTTCTCTGCATCCGCCGATCATCCACGACGATCAATTTAATTTAATTTGTTTAAATTTTAAAATAATAATTATGATCAAAACATTTATCGATTATAACTTACATAGTCCTTAATTTTTTTTTAATCAACCACTATAGCTCACGAAGTCCTTCAGAAAAAATCCTGCAAAATTTTTTTTGAAACCGCAATAATACAGAAATTCCATAGCTTAAAATATCCTTTAAGATGTTCTTAATTAGGTTTTCCTCTGAAAGAATTTAGCGAGTCAAAATATATTCCCCAGTTCTCTTAAAAAAGTTTGAAGGTGGCATAAATTGGCCCTATCTTTACTGTTCGTGTCCCAAAAATGGTCGAGGGTAACATTTACATATCTGACCTGGAACTTTCTAACCTTTGTTTTTTTGTTCCTAAAATACATACTATAGAGGTCTTCGCATACAACGCCAACCGCTCTTCTCAAAGACATTCCATGGTTCTTCTCATGGAGGACCCTAGAACCCCCACGTATTCTTGTAGAAGACCACTTGGTATTTAGATGGAAGACCAATAGCCTTTTTTTCCTATCGTAGAAGTCCCTTTTATGAAAGGTCCAAAAACTGGGCGAATATGAATTCAATGGGAATTCTTATTCATTGGAAAAGGTTTAAGAGCATTAGTTCTTCTTCAGAAATTTAGTAACCAACAATTTATTTTTAACTTTTCATTTCAATGGAATAATCATATTCATCATTACAATTAACATTGCCGGAAGCACCATTTACACGTCCTTTTTGCACACATCCGTAGCTAGCAATGACATTATTTTCAACATAGTTTTATTTTGCCCAACATATTTTTTGTTTTTATATTGTCCTTGTGGTAGATATTTGTGGCTGCCGTTGCCACCCGTCTTGCGGTGCTGACCTGCTATCCTAGATACAACGGCATGGCTTCTTAGACAATTTTCCATTCCACAAAGCGGCAATTTAATTGCCAAAGTGGAGGGTGGAGGAGAGGATAGTTGGAAAACGTATGAATACTTTAGCGGAAGGTAATTTCCAAACTCACAACCAACTGAACGAATGAAATACTTAGCAAACAACCTCGCGCACACACACATAAAGAGGCAAAATTGAAAATGTAGAATGAAAGCCACTATAAAATGTAAACAATAAACTATAAAAGTGTAAGGCCATAAAGAGACGACTTGAGGAACAAAAGCGAACAGCAACACAACAAACAAAGCAGCAACAACTGAATACTGTTCCTAGATTAATGTCATAATTTACACAATTTTGTGAGTTATGAGCATTTCCAGCTGTTTTGCAAAGATGCAAGGCAGGCAGTCAGGCAACAGGATAATATGTGAGCTATTTAAATTTTATTAAAACATCGTCAAAAACAAAGAAGGGGAGCTAGCAGTTGCCACTTCGCCAAATCACTTATGGTGAATGCAAAAGTGCGACTAAATCTCGAAGATATTGAAAAACAAAATGCAATGATTGAAAAGTGCCAAGCGAAGTTCGGAATACATTTAAAAGTTTAGTTTTCAAAAACCATATTTTGAACCATTATGGATTATATTATGAATATATATATATAAACATGATTCTGAGGAGGACTTGTTTAAATAATATCTCCGAAGGAATTTTAGAACCATAAACGTAGATTTTTAAAAAATGTTTTTGGAAGCTCTAGTCATTAAAATACTCCGCACAAAAAAAAAATTAGTAAAAGTAGAGGAAAGAATACTTGAAATCGGAGTTGTTCTTACATGGGGAGTTATCCTTACCCCTTAACTGTACGTAGGGGTTTTCCTTTTGGAGGCAGATAGCAATGTAGCCCAAAAAGAATATATTTATTATTATTACCAAGAATGGAAAGAATGGAAAAATATGTCGCTTATGTTTTTTATACAGGGTGAGATAAAAAACTGCAACAAAGTCAAACGCCATAATGTTTAAATTTGTTTTTTTTTTAATTTTATTGAATGAAAGCAAAATAATGTCGGAAATAGCATCAAATTTTGAATAAGTTTAGATTTTTTGGAATAGGTCACCTTTGGCACGAATTGTGGCTTTCAAACGGCTTATGACACCGTCACACGCTGCTCGAATGTTGCTCTGCGGTATTTTGGCCCACTCCCGCGCTTGCCAAGTGCCAACCTTGCTTTCCAAAATACTCCAGACGCAATAGTCCAACGGATTGCTATCCGGAGATATTGGTGGTCATTGTGCGCTTGAAGCGAGGAACCTCATTTTGTAACTACTCTTGGGTGGCGTATGCTGAGTACGATGGTGCAGAGTCTTCTTGGAATATCCAAGGTCTGCGGCCAAAATGTTTGCGTGGCCAAGGCTTTCAGAATATTTTCACGATACTATTCGGCGTTTTTTCTGATGCCACGGTCGATTAATACGAGCGGATCGCGACCATCGCCTGTTATGGCGGCCCACACCATCACCATGGCCGGCGCTTGAGTTCTGGTGGCCAACCGAAGGTGCACATTTTCAAGTAAACACGATCATTTTGTTTGTTTACAAACTTTTGGACAAAGAATGTTTATTTATCGGAGAAAACCAAATTCGGCAGTTCGCTTAGCTCTTTTGAGTCTATTTATACCCTACACCACAAGGTGGTCAGGGTATTACGTATTTGTGCATTTGTTTGAAACAGGCAAAAGGAAACGAGATAGACCCATAGTTCCTTTTGATGATCTGCATAGAATCACTTTCTGAGTTGATTTATGCATGTCAGTCTGTCCGTCCGTCTGTCCATGTATTCTTGTGAACAAAATGCAGGTCGCATTTATTATCCGATTGAGATGAAAATTTCCAAACAACATTTGTTTGGCCCAAGGACGAACCATATTGAAATTGGAGATAATCGGTAAAAATTGAGATATAGCTCCTATATATATCTTTTATTGTGCACCAAACGTGTAATATTTGGCCAAATGGGATGGAATTTGGCACATACGACCGAATTGAGTCTAGAAGGTAGTATACCAAATTTGGTGAAGATCGGTTCAGTTATAGATAGCTCCCATATATATTGTTCATCCGATTTATTGTATTTGTTACCCACAGCCGTTATATGCACTCCGTAACAACGATATTCAGGGAAATATATCAAATACAGCTCAGAAATATTTTTGCCAAATTTTATCGAGATCGGTTCAGATTTGGATATAGCTCCCATATATATCCTTATCTGATTTCAAATTAATTTTGCACCAAATGGGCAATACAAGTCCGAATTTAAAATATACAAATGCTTCGGTATATTTAATCCTTTGAATTTTAAATTATAATTATAATCATAGAGTGTCTGATTGAATTCTCCCATAAAAACTTTTACTTGTTATGTGGAGCTCAACTAAATTAGCAAAGTGGTGTAGGGTATCATAAAATCGGCCCCGCCCGACTTTAGGACTTTCTTTTCTGGTTCCTTTCCGTTCTCACCAAAATGCTTTTATACGCTTGTAAACAATATAATGAGGTGTCACTGGAATAATTTTAACACCTGTCGGACGAGTGGCTTAGAAATAACAGCAGTCTGAAGTTGGTTGCAGTTTTTTCATATCACCCTGTATATGGACCCTACTGACAATTCAAATAAAGATTTCCTGCAAGTTTATTTTGCTTTGTTTTTCTGTTTTTCTATAAAACTCTCCTATCGCCCTTTATATTATACCTGTCGGCCTTCCGTGATAAGGTCCTCTTGCCTTTCCACTTTGAGTCACTGTAGCATGCGTGACAATTCCTTGGAATGCAATGCCGTTTCATGAACATTTCCTTGCATGGCCTTTACCAAATTATACATTTCATTAACCCGCACACTCGTGTGTGTATGTACCTGTGCAATTGTGTGCGACAACGATCTTGACTGAATACTGTGTCGCATTTTTGCTGTACTATTTACTCATAGCTTAAGTGGCTTTTAACCTTATTTTGTTTCCGTTTTCCTTTAAGCTTTGTTTTGTCGTATGTTGTTTGTGAATTTGGCACAATCATCACGTCTCACCTTCCCGGTAATACTAATAATAATAATAATAATGATGATAATCATCATCGTCAACGTCATTAAGGCGAGGACAACGATAATAATTAGGAAATTGTGCTTCATTATAGAATCGTTCTTCACATACCAATGTATCGCACACACTCGCATATTTCTTGGCTATGAGAAAATGCATCATTTGCTTTCTTTTTCTACATGAGTTAGAATTCCGTTTAAATAAAATTGTTTATTTTCATGTTGTTTCGTTTCGTTTTCTTTCTCCTCTTACCCTCTGATATACCACCTGCAGTTTCACTTTCATGTGAATGTAGTTGGATGCTGGCAATGGGACTGTCATTTACAATGTTTTCGGTTGACTTTAGTCGATGATGTATGTGAGTGTGTTTCCGTGTTATGGAATATGAGATTTATACACCAAGAAAAATCTAAAATCTGTTAGTAATTGAGGCGTTTGGACAAAATTATTATAAAATTTTGAAGGGCTATTGAACGTTACAAATGATTTTGAATTCTGAAAGTGCTTTGAAGGTAGTATTTTTTTGAGGGTAGTATTATTCGTCAAAATAATGCAAAAAAATCAAGGTAGTCCAAACGAATTATCATATCTTAGAACCTTAGCACGTATGTAGTTCTAGCCCCTAAAGGAAAAAACATACTTGAGAATAACTGTCCATATAGGTTGTAGTGTGTATACTTACAACGGTACCTCCTAATATTATGTATTTGGATAATTTACTATGTTTTTCGCACGACTTTTCTTAAAGTCACGATATAACCCAAATTTTTAATTTTTGTACACTACAACGCAATGTATTGGAGGTATTATAAAATATATCTCGCCGAACGATATGTATCTGTCCGTCGGTGCATAGAGGTGGGATAAAGGTAAGAATAGAACCCAATTGTTTTTGGATATGATCACAAAATTTTTAAGACAGAAAAATGTCTTGATTTTGCAGTTGGTCTAGAGGTCACAATTATAATTGACTCAGAAATTTCCATGGGCCAAATGTATAGGCTGGCCAAAACCTTACCAATTTGTATGGTCAAAGAAAAGAATAATATCTTGAAAAATACCATAAAAAGATGGTAATACAAATGAAAACAGGAATAGGATCTGAATAGAGGTCTATTGTTTTAGAAGATTTTTGCCCTGCATTTCTCAATTAAGGATCAATATACATGGAATTTTTTTCGAGTTAAAAATTTGCGACAGCTCCGAGGTAGGGAAACGGACCATAATTTTCAAAATTAACGAAATCACAAAAACACAAAAGACGGACCTCTGACCTCCACATTGAAGTTAATTTCGTTAACAAATAAAGCTAAATATGGGCGATAGGGGAAATCATATCGTGGTATTTAAATTTTCAATATTTCAATAAATTTATACATTTATAAAATACATATATTTTATGAAGGGTATATAAGCTTTGTCATTCCGTTTGCAACTCCTCGAAATATTCATAATAGACCCTAAAAAGTATATACAGGGTGAGATAAAAAAATGCAACAAAGTCAAACGCCATAATTTTTAATTTTTTTTTTTTTTAATTTTATTGAATGAAATCAAAAAATGTCGGAAATAGCATCAAATTTTAGGATAAGATTTGTTCGAATTGCACTCCAGACAAAATAGCCCAACGGATTGGAATCCGGAGATTTTGGTGGCCAATTGTGCGCTGGAAATGAAGCGAGGAACCTCATTTTGTAATCATTCTTGGGTCCCGTGTCCAGGGTCTGTGGCCAAAATGTTTGCGTGGCCAAGGCATTACTACACCCTCCACGTCAAGGAAGTGGACGGAAGAAAACAACAACATCAGCAGAAATGGTTCGCGTCACAGTGGCCGAAAAATGGCTATGGCTATTTTTTCGGTTGTTTTCTTCCGTCCACTTCCTTGACGCCGAGCTACACTACCAGTATCACTGCAACGAGCGATGGTACGAGACACAAAATATTTATTCACATTTAAATGCTGGGGTGCTCTAACGATAGCCACTTGTGTTTTTCCAGCCAAATATAAAGGAAAAATCTCACCAGATTGCTTTTGTAGGCTTGTAAACAATATAATGAGCTGTCGCTGGAATAATTTAAACAGCTGTCGGACGAGTGGCCTAGAAATTACAGCAGACTGAAGTTGGTTGCAGTTTTTTCATCTCACCCTGTGTGGTTAACTTCAAATTAAGGTCTCACATAAAGATTTACTATGACTATCTTGTAGCTCCCCTTACAGACACTTTCTAACTTGTTTTATTTCAAAGTGTAGCAATTGCATACAAAACAGTCCAACTTTCTTTCATTTTTATACAAGTTCATGCGGCAAGTAGCTTCCTTAAAAATGTAACATATGCACATATTTTCACACAAGGTTAAGGCATATGGTAATAAGGTGGTTTTGAGAAGATTTCGGTAAGGATGTTGCGGTACTTAAGTTTTAATATAGTTTATCTTGAAATGTACTCATAGGAAAAAACACATTTCATAAAACTACAGTGGATGGTGAGAACATACCTTTTATGACCACAAAGTCTACAACACAGCAAATATAGAGCCTATATTTGAAGTATTTGAAACTATGAAAATTAAAATCTATGAATAAAGCATAAATTCACAATAACAGTTCTAACAAGTAAACCAGTAAAGAAAGTCTTAAAGTCAGACGGGGACGACTTTATGATACCCTACACCCCTTTGCTAATTTAGTAGAGCTGCGCATAACAATTAAAAGTTTTTATGGGAGAATTCAATCATACACGCTGTGATTATAATTATAATTTAAAGTTCAAAGGACTAAATATGCCGAAGCATTTGTATCTTTTAAATTCGGACTTGTATTACCCATTTGGTGCACAATTAATTTTAAATCTGATAAAGATATATATGGGAGCTATATCCGAATCGGAATCGATCTCGATAAAATTTGGCAAAGATATTTCTGAGCTGTATTTGATATATTTCCTTGAAAATCGTTGTTACGGCTGTGGGTAACAAATATGACAAATCGGATGAACAGTATATATGGGAGCTATAGCAATATCTGAACCGATCTTCACCAAATTTGATATACTATCTTCTAGACTCAATTCGGTCGTAAGTTCCAAATTTCATCCAATTTGGGCAAATATTAGAAGTTTGGTGTACAATAAAAGGTAAATCGGACGAAGTTATATATGGGAGCTATATCCAAATCCCAACCGATCTCGATAAAATTTAGCAAATGTATTTCTGAGGTGTATTTGATATATTTCCCCAAATATTGTTGATACAGAGTGCATATTACGGCTGCGGAGCACAAAAATAACAAATCGGATGAACAATATATATGGGAGCTATAGCTATATCTGAACCGATTTCGATCAAATTTGGCATACGTATTTTCAGGCCTAATGTGGTTGTATATGCAAAATTCCATACTATTCGGACTGATATTACACGTTTGGTGCACAATATATATGGGAGATATATCTAAATTTTGATCGATTATCTCCAGTTTCAATAGGGTTCGTCCTTGGGCCAAACAAATGATTTGTGCAAAATTTCATCTGGATAGGGCAATAAATGCGAACTGTACGTTGTTTACAAAAATACATGGACAGACGGACGGACGGACACACGGACGGACGGACATGCATAAATCGACTCAGAATGTGATTCTATGCAGATCATCAAAAGGAACTATGGGTCTATCTCGTTTCCTTTTGCCTGTTACAAACAAATGCACAAAGACATAATACCCTGACCACCTTGTGGTGTAGGGTATAAAAAGCTGTAAGTTGGACCGGGCCGAACTTGGAATACCCTCCAGCATTTGGAACGAATTTGGCTATTCCGGAGAATAATGTCGCTAAAATGATCAAAATACAGAATATCGAGAGGTACCGTTATATAGGGGCTATACGAAGACGTGGAGCTGCACAGACAATCTCCTGTCATAGGCTGTAGCATCCATTACGAAAATGAAATACCAAATTTGAAACAATTCCGGTGAATAATGTAGATAAAATCATCAAAATACCGAATATCGGGAGGTACTGTTATATGGAGGCTATACCAAACGTGGACCTACATGACCCATTTTCAATACCAAAAGTCCTGCAGACACAACATACATTTGAGTAAAATTTTATTAATATACTCAAATTCGTTCGAAAGCTAGAGTGATTTCCACAGACGGACAGGTGGATAGATGAACAGACGGATGGACTGCGCTAAATCGACATAGATTTTTATGCTTATCAAAAATATACATACATTGTGGGGTTTAAATTGTGTATTTCGAAGTGTTACAAACGGAATGACAAACTTAATATACCCTCCATACTATGGTGGAGGGTATAAAAAGCATAAATACTTGTATACATACTGTCCATGTTAATTTGTAATCACGCTACTGGTCGATAGTTACAAAAGATAGACATGAAAGATTTATTCACATTTAAATGCTGGAGTGCTCTAACGATAGCCACTTGTGGTTTTCCCGCCAAATATAGAGAATATAAAGAAATCACACGATCACGCTTGAATTTCATCACGAATAACTTTTTTCCGGAAAATTGCTTTTGTACGCTTGTAAACAATATAATGAGCTGTCCCTGGAATAATTTTAACAGCTGTCGGACGAGTAGCTTAGAAATGACAGCAGTCTGAAGTTGGTTGCAGTTTTTTCATCCCACCCTGAATATGGGAGTTATAGCTATATCAGAAACGATTTATGCTAAATTTGAAGTACTGGTTTACAGGATGAATTTAGTTTAATTTCCGAAATTCAGCCCATTTGGGCTAATATTAGCCATTTGGTGCACAATAAATATGATATGGGATAAAGATATATATGGGAGCTATACCCTATTCTGAATCGATCTCGATAAAATTGTACAAAGGTATTTTCGAGCAGTATATGATGTCCGGTGCCAAATATCATTCATCTGAAAAGCCTATTTCGCATGTGAAGGACCTACCATGAAACAGATGGACAGCAATAGCTAGATAAACACAGCTTGGCGAGAGAGAAGATTCATATATAATATGGACCATCATATGTGATGGACCAATATTTCGACGTGTTACATAATTTTTGTCCCAATTAAACTTATAATACCCCCATATATAGTGTCGAAGGCTATAAAAAATAGTGGAAATCAATAATAAATGGAATTCAGGAATAACCAGAAAAGAAAGTCTTAAAGTCGGGCGGGGCCGACTTTATAATACCCTACACCACTTTGCTAATTTAGTAGAGCTCCGCATAACAATTACAATTTTTTATATGAGAATTCAATCATACACGCTATGATTATAATTATAATTTAAGGTTCAAAGGACTAAAATGCCGAAGCATTTGTCTCTTTTAAATTCGGACTTGCATTGCCCATTTGGTGCACAATTAATTTGAAATCGGATAAAAATAAAATTTGGCAAAGATATTTCTTAGTTGTATTTGATTTATTTCCCTGAATATCGTTGCTACGGAGAGCATATTACGGCTGTGGGTAACAAATATAACAAATCGGATGAACAGTATATATGGGAGCTATAGCTATATCTGAACCGATCTTCACCAAATTTGACATACTAGCTTCTAGTAGTAAGCTCGGTAGTAAGTGCTAAATTCCACCCAATTTGGACAAATATCAGACGTTTGGTGCACAATCAAAGGTAAATCGGACAAAGTTATATATGGGAGCTATATCCAAATCTAAACCGATCTCTATAAAATTTAGCAAATGTATTTCTGAGCTGTATTTGATATATTTTCCCAAATATTGTTGTTACAGAGTGCATATTACGGCCGCGGAGGACAAAAATAACAAATCGGATGAACAATATGTATGGGAGCTATAGCTATATGTGAACCGATTTCGATCAAATTTGGCATACTTATTTTGAGACCTAATTTGGGTGTATATGAAAAATTCCATACAATTCGGGCTGATATTACACGTTTGGTGCACAATAAAAGGCAAATCGGACGAAGATATATATGGGAGCTATATCTAAATTTTGGGCGATTATCTCCAATTTCAATAGGGTTCGTCCTTGGGCCAAACAAATGATCTGTGCAAAATTTCTTCTACTTTGTTTACAAAAATACATGGACAGACGGACGGACGGACGGACGGACGGACATGCATAAATCGACTCAGAATGTGATTCTATGCAGATCATCAAAAGGAACCATGGGTCTATTTCGTTTCCTTTTGCCTGTTACAAACAAATGCACAAAGACATAATACCCTGACCACCTTGTGGTGTAGGATATAAAAATATATATTTAAATAAACGGAAACTTCCTAAACTAATTCTACCAGTAACATTCCAAAAAGTATTGTTAAAAAAAACCCTTTACATAGCACTCTCGACAATTCTTCATATGAATCCCCTTATTATGTGAGACATCTTTCTTATCAAATTCTGAATCATACAACACATTATATTAGTATACAATATTGCGGTAGTAGCGGTTTTAGGGTAATGAAAAATATAATATTCTTTTTCGCAGTTCGGTTCCATTCAGATCTTGGAATAATAAATTTTCTACATGTTCAACATGATCTTAGTGTACAGATACTCTCCGTTTGGTTAAGTTGAAGTCGTTCTTCAAAAACGAACGTTCCTCAAACGAAATGATAGTTCTGGCGTTAATAGTCTTATTACTTTGCAATTTTGCTTCAAATGATGCCGCTAAAGAGTTCTGTGAGCAAGATATGTACGAAGCCAACTTTTACAATGCTTCCATACACTTACGGACTCTTGTCATTTGGTTTCCAGTTGCTGTGGGTTCAAAAAACAAGTTAAATATGTGCTCCCTCAGCAATGGCGAGCCTGTACAGCGAAATTGTTACCGCAATGGCAGTGGTGTTGACTGGGAAGAAATTAAGAACTTTGACCAAGATTTGCTCTTTTGCAGTTCCATTAACAATAATTGTCACCCGGAGCCATTTGAACATAAATATCTAATGAAAAATAACATTTCCAAAGCTCACACCAACTATTGGCCAGCGGGTCGAATAGGCGATGTCGTGGGTAGTCAGGAGCCGTGTTTGCTACAAAATGGTCAGCTACTGACAAGGGCATGTGAATACAATGTCCAGCTTATTCAAAGCGAATGGATGCCAGGCTCCTTCGGAAACATTACCTGTTTGCACGATGTCGAAAATAAAATTATAACCCAGGATCTGTATAAGTTAAATAATGAAGTCGAAATGAAAAATGGAAAACTCAGTGATGCGTATGCCTTAAAAACTACAACGAGGCTATGTGATATCTTGGAAAACGAAAATACCTATCGGATACCAGCTGATTTCCAAATATCCACAAATATTTTACAAACTGTAGTCGAGAACCACAAACCAGCGGAATTATTGCCAAATATTCTCAAGATTGCCAATAATCTAATGAATAGCTCGGACATTGTTATACGAGACTCAGTTAAATCCGGCACCTCGAATATCCTCCTCAAAACGGTGGAAACATATTTTGATAGCGTCACAGAGACGGCAGTACCAACATCCAAATGTGACCGGATTCCAAATGGTGTACTCATCAAATCCGAAGGTCTTCTAACCGTTTTCTATATCAATGCCTTGTGTTCGAATGTTTCGGGTATTGCAGTTTACAATCGACATGTTCGACCCAGCCTCAAAATGATGTACGATGCCCAGTCGGAATCGTATTATCGTTACCTGTATATGAATCAATCAATAGATGATCTGATCCAAGAGGACAATGTCGAGGCAGCTGTTCATTTACCCGAAATTTTATGGAATTCAAATGACAAACTTAGTACCGTGAAAATTTCATTATATCGTCGTAATGCATTATTTGCCAGATATAACTATCAACCGAAAAGTGTGGTACTGAAGGTTACGGTGCCAGAATATGTTGGTAAGTCTTCTTGTTTTTTTGCTATGATAATGCGGAGCATGGAAAATTAATTAAACAAAAACATTTGAATTGTTCAGTACAGCAGTATAAAGAAGTACGGAAATCTAAAGTTGGGCAGGGTCGATTACAAAATACTTTGAGATGAAGTTCAGTAGATCGAACACTTTCCGATAATGAGATCCGTTGAGTGCATAACTCATGAAATCATAGAATATTCGTTAGTTTCTTAAAACAAAAGTGTGCCACACATACGGATCTGATACTTTTCACAGAAGTGAGATGGCTTAGTCGCGGACAGTGTCTTAACCGTTTATTTGAAGTCAGGACATATGTGCAAGAACTTTTAGAATTGGAAAGTCTTGAAGAATTCCTAATAATGAAAGATCAAGGTTTTTATTGAATCTGGCATTCTTAACAGATATTTCAACCATATTGAATAATTTGAATGTGGAACGTCAGGGCAAAGGAAAGAATGTATGTCAGTTATGGGAAACCATTGTGGAATTTAAAATAAAAATATTTCTTATAGCAGAGGAGTTGAAGCCCATTAATATTTTATAAAAGTAAATAAAAGTCTGAAGATCACTTTTATAAATTAAAACAAGTAAGCAAAGGCTACAGTCGAGCGGGGCCGACCGTTGAATACCCTACAACACTATAATAAACGATACAGTTTATATAGGCGAGATACTCGAAAGAATTCCGCAAGATATTGTGACAAATAATAAAAGAAAACCATCAGGTTTCGATCTCTAATTTTCGAATAATAGCAACTTAAACTAATTTGCTCATTTCCAATTTATTGGAAGATGTTGCACGTAAATGGTCTTCCTAGATCTGGAACCAATATTTCCCAAACACCTATAATCTCTCAGAAGTGGCAAAAGATTAACATTTATTATTTGTTTTTGACTGAAACGCATCTATATGAGATACAGACATTTGACTATATTTTTCAACGAAATCAGCGTTAACGACATAGTCAGAAGTGTGTTTTTCCTGTATTTGTGAATTCTCCAAAAAGTCACTGGAATGGACATTTTCGTACTTTGTCTACAAAAGTTGGCAAACTATTTCACACATTGAATATTTTTGGATGGCCATCCAAAACTGCTTGGCTTTTTGAAATGCCCGTAACCGGGCAATAATAACGACCTGCTGACAATTTTGCAGTTTTTTGGTTCATTTCAACCCATAAATATATGGCGATCATCTCCAAAAAGAGTAGGCTTCTATTCTGACCCTCATCTTATCCCCATGCAAAATTTCGTAAGGATCGTAAGAGAGATACTTTTATGCGATTTTTTAGACGTTTTTTCTTTCCTGCCAAGAGGCCATTCTGAATTAATGAGAACTGTCGAAATCAGTTCAGCCGTTCTCGACATATAAGAGATCTTTCAAGCATATCTCCTTTGATAGACATATATATCGCACATATTTTGCTATATATCCGATTTGTTGGATATGATGGCTTTGTGATTTCGCCGGGATTTAAAATATTCACGGTTTAATGAAAAATTTTGAATTTTTTCAACACAAAAGATATGGTCTATTTTACCCGCTAAATATTATCCGATGACCACCCAAATTGGTAAGCTTCTTCCCCTCTCTAAACTCCAGCTACATGCGAAATTCCGTCGATTGGTCTATAATTGCGACCTGTATAGCTTCTGCAAAATCCGAAATTTGTTTAGTATCTGGTCCATTTCAATCCCTAAACATTTGGCGATCATCTCCAAAAGCAATAGGGTTCTATTCTGGTGCAAGCCCCACCTACATTCTAAATTTCGTGAAGATCGGACCATAATTGCGACCTGTAGAGTGATTACAAATTAACATGGACAGACGGACAGACGGACGGACGGACATACATATCTAGATCGACTCAGCTCGGCGAGCTAGGAAGATCCATATATACTTTCCTATGTGGGAAACCAATATTTCGAGGTGTTACATAATTTTTGTCCCAATCAAACTTATAATACCCCCAACACATAGTGTTGTAGGGTATAATAATCCAAAAACTACTTTAATAAAATTAATTTTTAGTCGGCAGTTGCTTTTATTTGTGCTTTTTGACCCACTTACCCTATATTAATTGAGGACCTTATAACATAATGATGTAAATTTGGTTCTTTCAAATTTTAGTGGGTTATGATATATTCAGTAATGGTAGTATATGATAAAAATCCTTCTCATTGATACATAATGCAAAATGCCTTGAATTCATTTATTGTTTATTTTTAAAGAAAATATTAATCAGTATTTATATACCTACATTTATGATTTTTGTTTTAGCCATTGAGGCATGAATGTTGACATCGAAGTCTTTTTGTATTTTGGTTTGATTTTTTTTTGTCTATCTTATTTTCAAAGATTGACGAAAAAAGTATACAAAAAAATCCGTTCGATTAATACGTGCGAAGAGCGACCATCGGCTGTTATGTCGGCCCACACAATCACCATGGCCGGCGCTTGAGTTCTGGTGGCCAACAGAAGGTACACATTTTCACTTGACTCCTTTGGCAAGTAAACACGATCATTTTGTTTATTTACATACTGCTGGACAAAGAATGTTTTCTTATCAGGGAAAATCAAGTTCGGAAGTTCACCACTTTCGGTCAAGCGAAGCAACTCTTTAGCTCTTTTGAGTCTATTTTCTTTCTGTTGCGGTGTAAGTTCTTGCACTTTTTGGAATTTCAATGGCTTTTTCAATATTTGGCGAATGGAATATTGTGATATGTTCAGATTACGATACATTTTTCGGCCACTATGACGCGGGTTTCGATGAAGTCGCTTCCTTACTTTTCGAACCATTTCTGTTGACGTTGCAGTTTTCTTCCGTCCACTTCCGTAACGTCGGCCTACGCTACCAGTATCACGGCAACGAGCGATGGTACGAGACACAAAAGATTTATTCACATTTAGTGCTCTAACGATAGCCACTTGTGGTTTTCCAACCAAATATAAAGAAACCACACCATCACACTTGAATACCATCACGAATAACTTTTTTTCTGGAAAATTCTCACCAAAATGCTTTTGTACGCTTGTAAACAATATAATGAGCTGTCACTGGAAAAATTTTTACAGCTGTCGGACGAGTGGTTTAGAAATGACAGCTGTCTGAATTTGGTTGCAGTTTTTTCATCTAACCCTGTTTTGTCTTCAACAATAATACTGATAAGAAATTTTTTATTACTTTCTGAGAAGACCGAGGAAAACTTTATCAAAAAATTAGGAAAAAAAATGTGCAGCATTGATTTTTTTAATGGATAATGGAGATTTCTTCTCTTGGGTGATATGTAGTAAAATTTAATGTAGAGTAATTTGTCTCTGATAATGGTTTCTAGGAGTGTTTCCAAACACATCAATGTGTTTCTAACATATATGAACTTTTGGCTTTTATATGGTGTGATTTACACTTTAAATATATTTTTGGACCGATAACAAAATATTATGACTTGTAAATTTTTAAAATATTTTGGTACTGTACGACCACGTTTAAAGGAAGTTCCTAACAATATTTTGCAAAAAGAAAAAAAGAGACCCCTATGTTGACTCACTGGTGGCTTAAAATTTCCGATCTAAATAATCATCGTATTGATATCTTTAATACTGCCGAATACACTATGTATATTCCGTAAATGCGTATTCCGTAAAACAAATTTTTGCAAAAGATGGTGGCGCAAATACAAGTGACGTTTATTTTTTGTTCCACTACCGCCATCTGCAGAATTTTTCCTGTAATAATTTTTATGTGTTGCACAATATGATAAACAAAAATAAAACATCCCGAAAAAGAACAAATTGTGATGCATTACCAAAATTTAATACAAATACAGAATTATGTATTTGAAATAAGAAATTATAGGCATTCAAAACTTGTTCATAAAATTGTAGTATGAAGGGACTACAAGTGCTACATGTAAACCTGCATAGATTTCACAAAAAAAAACATTCAAAACTAAAATTTTAAAATATTTAAAATGCATTTATTATTCCCCTCTTTCTTTACAGAATTACCGGGTAATGTATCGCTAATATTCCGAGATCATCAGACGGAAAAAGAAACCCGATCACTCAATGGATACGAAAATCAACGGCACTGCGGCCAATGGAATTACGAATGGTGGGATTATGGCAGGAACGGCGGATCAGCTTTGGTTAATTTTAATGATTTGGTTTTATGTCAAACCACGAATACCGTCTGGTTTGGCGCTCTTGTTGGCCTTGATACCAAACCGACGTTTTCAAGCGACAACATTGTGTTGCGTGTACTCATGGGCTATACCCTGGATGTTATTTCAATAGTTGGATGTTGCCTATCTTTGTTCGGTCTGATTTGCATTTGGATAACCGCCATATGCTGTAGGAAGTGGCGTTTGCAAGCCTCAAATAAACTTCTGCTTAACATGTGTCTCGTGCTCACGCTACTCATGGCCTATTTCCTGTTCATAAATCTGCCAGATGCCCGAGACGGTATTGTTAACTTAACGAATCCCAACACTTGCATAGCTGAGGGTGCCTTCCTGCAGTACATCATTTTGGTGCTCTTCCTTTGGATGTTTTTCTTGGCCATATTACAATATCAGCGTTATATTGTTGTTATTGGTGTACAAAAACCACAATACTACATCTTAAAATATGCTTTAGCCGCTTGGGGTCTACCGGTAATACCCACCGCCTTGGTCTTGTATTTCGATAGCAATTCATACCTTCCTCTCTCGACTGGATTTAACGAAAATGCATCCATTTGCTATCCGAAAGGTTTGAGCTTCAACCTCTCTCTGCTGTTACCGATTTCGATTATAAGTATTGCGAATTCTGCCATTTTCATTTACATTCTTGTCAGCGTCCAACGTTCGTTAACTAAATTCCGATCGAAAAAAGATCGAAACATGATTTACAAACAGCTACGTCTATCGATTCTCCTGTTCTTTCTGTTGGGTATATCATGGCTATTCGGATTGTTGGCCCATTTGGATCAGAGCGGAGTATTGGCGTTTCTATTCTGCATCACGGCAACATTACAGGGATTTGTCTTGTTTATATATTTTGTGGTGATCGATGATAATGTTAAGTTCTCGTGGATGGTCTTCTACTGTGGCGGTCGGGAATACGTATTGACTGAGAATCAGTCATCACAATATACATCATCAACCGCAATGCAGAAATAATTTTTTTTTGTATTAATTTTGTAGCATAACGTTTTAAATGTTTAAGAATAACAAAAAAAATATATATTTTTTTTATTTTGTTTAACTAATATAAAGTTAAATTTGTACATAATTTGGATCAGAATTTTGTATAAAAAATGTATAAAATGTTTAAAATCCGGCGCTACGATGATGATACTGTGGACCTGTTTGGCTCATTTTTACCACCAAAAACTCTATGTTCCTAAAATCCATTTGACTATATCTCAAAAAACCTAAACTTCGTTAAACACGGCTTGATGAAGGAAAATAAAAACAAGTAAAAATGTATCGGTCGGTTTTGCCGACAGATGTATACCCTCAGTCAATGTTCGATTATTTAAAAAAATTTTGAGTTCTCTTATGATTATTCAAACTCTTGACCCCCTATGGAGTGGGTTTTGAAAGAATGAGCCAATATTGTCTATTTTGTATCGAACCTAAATAAATATTATATAAATATTGGGAAGTTCCAGGTTTAAATTATGTTGGTAACTTACTTCTCTTTACATGAGATATGTGATAATTTTTAGTAAAAGTTAACATGTGCGTGAGGTACCAGATACCAGATATAGTCGACCGAATTATGCCATTTTCAAGCTTCATTTAATACTGAGAAAAATATTGGTATGACCAAAATTATAAGATAATCGAACATTTATATCCAACTTATGGGAAATCATAAATTCCATATTCATCTCAGGATTCTGGTTGAGAGACATATATTTAGATACAGCAAGTTGTAAAGAATCGCTAAGTTGAGATCTTATGTTGTTGGAAATATTGAGATGTACCAAGTCTGTAATGGAATAGGATGTTGATTTCGCTTTTTATGAGCTTCATGGTTATTCAAAATTTTGAAACTTTTTGGGGGAAGTATCAGAAGGAGAGGACCGATATATCCCATCTTCAGAACAGATCTTGTGTTAGCAAAAATGTTTGTATGTATGAAATATAAAGAGAACCTGATGCTTATTTCAGATTTTATAAACGTTTTGGTTATACAAAACTTTGACTCTTTGTGGGGGAGGTACCAGATGGAATGGTCCAATCTCTACGTCTTTATAACAGATGCTGTGTTGATGGAAATATTCAGAGGAGCAAGTCTGGAATGGAATCTGATGTTAATTTCTCGTTTTATGAGCTAAATGGATATTAAAAATTTCGACCTTTTCTGGGGGAGTTACCTGAAGGAGTGAACCAATATATTCCGTCTTACTACCTGATCTTGGGTTCATAAAAATAGTAGGGTGTGTGAAATTTGAAGACAGTCGGACTATTACATCATACTTTATAAGAGTTAAAATTATTTAAAAATTTGACCCTTTGTGGGGGAGGTACCAATATTGTCCAATTTCGCACCTTACCTAGTACTGACACAAATTCGACCTTTTGTGGGGGAGGTAGCAGAAGGAGTGGACCGATATGTTCCATCTTAACACCAGACCTTGGTATGTGTGAAATTTGAAGACAATCCGACTCTTACATCACATTTTATAAGATTTATAATTTTTCAAAAGTGTTACTCTTTGTGGGGGAGGTACCTGATGGAGTGGGCCGATATTGTCTGTTTTCCCACCTTACCTGATGCAAATATTAAGATTTGCAAAGTTGTAGCCAAATCGGATTATCATTTCTCTTTCTGTGCAGAAAATATATTTTTTGAAAATTTGGTGGAGGTACCAGAAGGTGTGGAGCGATATTGACCATCTCCGAACTCGATCTAAGTTTGACAAAAATATTACGATGTACCAAGTTTGGACCAAATCGGATACTCCCTTCGAGAGTTATCGTGCACACCAGCCAGACAGTCAGACAGACGGACGGACATAGCTAGATCGACTCCAAATGTTCTGAAACGGATTTGGTCCAAGGAGACCTATGGTCTAAAACCGTTATTTCGACTGGGTACGTTGTGACCGTATCAAATGATATATACCCTCTCTAGCCATATGTCTGAGAGTATAAAAAATTAGCACAACTATATCTCTGCACCAAACAATAACCCGTTTTGGTTACAACGGCTTTTTATAGTGCGGGCTGTCTGCGCACCAAATGCGACAAATTCCTAATGTAAACTTTTATTTTTTATAAATAGCTATACTTAATATCCATATCATCATAAAGTCGGCTCCACCCTAATTTCGAATTTTCATTACAGGTTTTAAACATTATTTGGGGCTGTTGGTGGCTGGTGTTTCGTATGTTTTAATTTCCCAGGATATGTCCATACCCGGAGATATGTCCTTTATTAATCCATTATTTGGTATGAGATATTTTGCTGCAAGTTGATTTGTCAAATTTTAGAGCTCTCTATGAAATAATCTGGACTCTATCTGGATTCTAGCAAACTGTTGTGCGTCGTTCAATCGATATAGTGTGTAATAGTAATTAAGAATATATGAGCTTAGTTAAGTCTCCCGATATTGCAAATGAATAGAATAATTTAGTATTACCTCAATTTTTTGTGGAGCGTACTACAACGAGTTCACCGGATGCCGTAGGAGAATTAAGAGCGGAATGCCTCTGGCGACAGTAAAACTCCCTTCAATACTTGGGTTGATTTCCGATCCTAAAACATTAGCTTGTGCTTATTTTTATCTAGAGTATTTAATTTTTGTAGATTTAAGAAAGGCCTCTAAGAAAATATATTTATACACACACTTTAGCGGCCCAACACCTATCAGTCCATCAAACCATTCTCGATACACGCACAACTGTTCTATAACCTTAACGAAAACATTATAACTTTAACATGTGTGGTTGTCTTAAATTGAGTGTTAAACATTTTATTGTCCATAAATATACAGTTATTTCGAAGCATGATCACGAGTATCGACAGGCACGTGTTAGGTATGTTTGTTGCTACAAATGTAAATGTGTTTTTCACAGGATATGCATCTCAATAATGAAACGGGCATTAACAGGCCGCCAGCCGCAAACAGCAATAACATATTTTGTTTTTAAATGCCCACAAATAAATACATAAACATAAACGAGGGCAATATCTATTCAAATCGGTATTCGACTCGAAACAAATGTTGAATTTTAGTTGGTTTTGTTTGGTATCCCAAAGCTATCAGTAGATGCGAGACTTGAATAATATTATTTCCGGGAATGTGTGGCATGTGTAAAGAGGCTGTGAATACATCAGGGTAGGAAATGTACGAGTCTGTTTGATTTCTATATTATTGACAGATAATAACCTTTAATTTAAGAGAAGTACTTTGTTTCTGAAAATGGGTAAAGAGCTCACCGACCTGGACTGTTCTTCGAGGCGAAATGGGACGGCCTCTGAATTTTTGGACCTCCCAGGTGTTGGGGTTCTTACTAGATTGATGGTGCCAAAAAGTTGTTAACCAATCTCACCAAACTAGTTCGTACGTCTGTTCATGTTAATTTGTAATAACGCTACTGGTCGCAATTATGGTCCGATATTTTGAAATTTTTACATAGAAGTAAGTATTAGGCTTTTTATAGAGATTTTCGCAAACTATTTAGTGGCTGCAATATATCCTTGTTATTGTCTTCGCTCCACAGTTTGTAATCATAAAGCAAGCACTGTGGAATTTAGCAGGAGTCTGGTCATGGAATAACATTTAGACCATTAGCTTTTGTGTGAAAAATACCAAAATTCCTATTCAAATAATACTGATTTAATGTCAGACGAATTGAAAATTAAAAATGTTTAAATATTTTCTTGAATTTCCATTAGTATATCATCAATAACTTCCATTATTGTGCAAAACTAAACAACTAAAATGATTAGAAAGTGTCAGCCAAAAGTACATCTTTAATTTTAGATTCGGGCCACCCCTTCGTGTTACGCCCTTTTATACTCTACACCACATAGTGGTAAGGGTATCATGTCTTAGGCATTTGTTTGTAACATGGAGAGGATCTGCATAGAATCACGTTCTGAGTCGATTTATGCATTTCAGTCGGTCGGTCCGTCGATCCATGTATTTTTATGAAAAGAATACAGGTCGCATTTATTATCCGATTGAGATGAAATTTTGCAAACAATATTTGTTTGGTCCACGGCCGAAACCTATTGAAGTTGGTGATAATCGGATCAGATTTAGATATAGCTCTCATATATCTTCAACCGATTTCGGGTTAATTGTGCACCAAATGGCTAATATAAGTCCAAATGACCTGTATTTTGGTACATCGGATTTGGTGTTTTAAGTCCCTCACATGCGAAATATGCATCCCACAACAATGATAATTGGTACCAAATATCAGATACATCTCAGAAATACCTCTGCCAAATTTTATCAAGAACGATTCAGATTTGGATATACCTACTATATATATCTTCAAGCGATTTCATGTTAATTGTGCGCCGAATGGCTAATATCAGTCCAAATGACTTGAATTTTGGCACATCCGACCGAATTCAGTCCAGAAGCAAATACATCCCATATATATGTTTCATCCGATTTGGTTTTTAAGTCCCTCATATTCGTAATATGCATTTGGTACCACATATCTTATAGATCTCTGTCAAATTTTATAAAGATGGAATCAGATTTGGATATAGCTCCCATTTATATTCTCAACCGATTTCAGGTTAATTGTGCGCCAAATGGTCCTAATGTCTTGAATTTTGGTACATCCGACCGAATTCAGTCTAGAAGCAAGTACATTAAATTTGTTCGGTTGAGATATAGCTATAGCTTCCATATGTATGTTTCATCCATATGTATGGTGTTTGAGCCACTCATATTCGTAATATGATTTAAACGACAATGACATTTGGTACAAGATATCTTATAGAGCTCAGAAATACTTTTCGCAAATTTTATCGAGAACGGCTAAGATTTGGAAATAGCTCCCATATATATCCTTAATCCGATTTCAGGTTTATGGTGAAAATAATGGCTAATATCAGCACAAATGAGTGAATTTCGGGACGTACGTTTCCATTTTGTGGAACTCGGCTCCGATATGTATATTTATACCCTACAAAACTATGTGTTGGGGGTATTATAAGTTTGATTGGGCCAAAAATTATGTAACACCTCGAAATATTGGTTTCCCACATAGGAAAGCATATATGGATCTTCCTATCTCACCGAGCTGAGTTGATCTAGCTATGTATGTCCGTCCGTCCGTCTGTCCATGTTAATTTGTAATCACTCTACATGTCGCAATTATGGCCCTATCTTCACGAAATTTAGAATGGAGGTGGGGCTAGGGTTAGAATAGAACCCTATTTCTTTTGGAGATAATCGGTCGCATTGGACCAAATACTGAAAAATTGCCTGATTTTGCAGTTGCTCTACAGGTCGCATGGGGCTAGAGCTTATGGCTGGGCAGAAGCCTTCCAATTTTTATGGTCATCGGATAATATTTAGAGGGTGAAATAGGCCACAACATTTCTGTTAAATAAAAGTCAAATTTTCCATTAAATCGCGAATATTTTTAATCCCGGTGAAATCAAAAATTGACGAACAGGTCAATTCTGACCGTTACGCAGATGCCTGTAGTAAATATACCGGATATATATAGCGAAATATATACAATGTATACATACAAAGGAAGGGGATGTTAGCTAGAATGCTTATATCTCCAGAATGGCTGGACAGATTTTGACAAATGTTGTCAATTCAGAATGCCCTCTTGGCATAAATTAATAAAACCTAAGAAAATCGCATAAAAAGATACCAATAATGATGTTAATACAGTTTTTGTAGTATTTTGTGACATATTTTTTATTTTTTCATATTTTTTATCGCATGCGATTTTTTCAATTTGATTTATAATATTTTGTAATATTTTTTCACCTTACAACACAGGTTAGGGATATTATATAAGTATTGCAAATATCGTCCGATCATCACGAAAATTTTCACAAGGGTGGGGTTGGGATCAGAAGGGCTAGACCCATTGTTTGTAAAGATGTCCGCAATATATTATGGGTTCAAATGGACCAACAACTAAAAATTTTCCTGATTTTGAAGCCTTTATAATGTTTACAAATAGAAACCAAAAGACACGAAATTTCGCATAAAGTTAGAGTTTAGAACAGCGGGTAGAATGGACCACTAATTTTGTGTGAAAAATACCAGCATTACTTACAGGCGATATCCGAAATACACAAAAGGCGAACTTCTGGCTTTTTTATGCTGATTTCGTTGACAAATATAGCCAAATATCGTAGACAAGTAAATCATATAGATGAGTCTAAATTTGGAGATACAGAGGGGCTTCTTGCTTTTGAAGATGATTGCAAAATATTTAGGGGTTCAAATTAACCAAAAACAAAAATGTTTTTCCGATCACACAATTGAATCCAATCGACACGACTGTGAAGAGGGTTACGGACAGGGAAGCATTCTAGCATTTTGGATGACCACTGGATTATATTTAGCTGTAAAATTGTACACAACAACTAACAGCCCGACGGAGTGCATAAATATTGGGCAAATGTCCCTAGTCAAAATCCTAATTTCAAAAGCGAAATCTTCCAATATGGATTTGGACATAAGGGGGCTTCTAACATAGTGTAGTGTTGTAGGGTATAACATAGTTGGCCCCGCACGACTATAGCCTTTGCTTACTTGTTTTAATATAATCCTTCTCGAAGCGGTATTGTGCACCCTATAGTAAACAATGACTACTCTTAAGCCAAATGTTTATAGGTGGTATGATCTACGTGAAATAAATTCTTTTCTTACGGAAGTTCTACAAAATATGCATAGTGGTGTAGGGTATCCTTACTGATTTTTAAGTTGTTCACTTTTGTATTCCAATATTTTCAGGGTTTTTATTATTTTTAGTCAAAAAGGTTTAAGATCTACCGAAATCTTGCCGTATAACCTCTTTATTTTGTACCGAACTTATAAAAATTCAGTCAATACTGATCATCGTTCAAAACAAAACACTCCTAATCTTGTTTGTATAGCACCCGAAATACGTTATTCCAAGGGTATTGGATCGTATTAGAATTTAGGATCGTTATAAAAAAGCCTTCCCGTTTCCTAATGGGGAGGCTATCTAAATGTCTCCTATATATATATATATATATATATATATATATATATATATATATATATATATATATATATATATCTATATATCTATATATATATATATATATATATATATATATATATATATATATATATATATCTATATATATATATATATATATATATATATATATATATATATATATATATATATATATATATATATATATATATATATATATATATATATATATATATTTAATATTTATGTTATTTAATTTTTTACTAAAACACTATCTACAAAGAATATTTAATAATACGGCATTTCCATTTGACACACATTTCCCCATTTTAAATGAAGCCCCTGTAGATTGCCGAAATACATTTGCTGATTATGTTTTTGGCACTCTTACATTCTGACACCCTTTCTAATTGCTGGTATCCTTGAAGAATTAACAAATTGTGTGTGGGGGGTCTAACTTTTACACGCGATTAACACTTCGTTGTGGAACACTCAAAGTTATTACCGAGCCAGCCAGTTGGAAATTTATTTGGATTAATGAGTTCGTTTCCGAAAATAGATTCAATAACGTTTATTTAGTTTATTTCTACAAGCAACCGTCTCTCTTCGCCTGCGCTCCCCAAAGATTTATGAACCTTCACAAGTGGGGGTGTGTGTGTGTGTGTATATGTTCATTGACAGCTTGTATATTCGTGACTACATTGAATGACTACACTCGCTTATAAACGTTCGACAAAATGTATCTTTAAGTACCGTTATAATGTTAACAAGCCAATGTTTTTGTGTTAGTTTTTTATTAATTAGAATTTGTTTGTAATCGAGTTGATGTTTCTCTTTTATATTAAGAATCACGTAGACGCATCACACAACAAGTACTCACGCACACACACTTGTATTAACAAATAGGTATATTTCATATATCCGCACTTTAGTGCTATATATACGTATGTTGAGAGTTAGGTGGTTAGGCATATTTAGGTTTATCTGTCTGTAAATTACAGTTAACTGAAAGCATTTCAAACATGTTGCCAGCCATTAAGCCAAGTGTTCGTGGCATCATATCTGCCATTAACTCCCCCTTTCCGACCCATTTAAACCATGTATGTTTGAATCCTGTTCGCAGTTAAAGGGGTTAAAGGTACTTCTTCGTGCGTTAATATGAGTACATAGGCATCGTAAATATATTTAATTTCTAAGTAAATGTTGTGTTTAACACAACGAGTACCATAATTAATTAATAATTATATTGGATTTGAAAATTGTTGATATTTAGGAGATGACATTAAAACTTTGAAATCAATGAAAGTCAAAAAGTTGTTTTGAAACAAATGTGAATCAATAGAAGTGTGTAATAAAGTAAGTAATGTATACCTATAAAAGAGGAAAATGTTTGTATGTTTGTTTGTAATTTATGGAGATTTCCCTGAAAATTTCCAAGCATACTACAACATTGCCTGAATATAACATAGGGAATATAAATTTTAGAAATTCCACTGGGAACTGGAGATATAGCATCAGAATCGGAGATGCCAAAAAATTAGATTTTAGATGCACATATTTATTGATCCATTACAGATAAAGCCTCCAAAATTGGAATGCCTAACGGAATTTGGAACAAAAATTTGGCAAATTTTATTGAAATCGGTACAGATTTGGATATACAGCATGTAATGAAAAAACTTCAACTAACTTCAGAATGCTGTAATTTCTAATCCACTCTTCCGACAGCTGTTAAAAATATTCCAGTGACAGCTCATTATATAGTTTACAACCGTACTAGAGCATTTTGGTGCGAATTTTCCAGGAAAAAAAGTTATTCGTGATGGAATCCAAACGGGATAGTGTGATTTCTTTATATTTGGCTGCAAACCCACAAGCGCCTATCGTAAGATCACTTCAGAATTTAAATGTGAATAAATCTTTGAATTTCGTACCATCGCTCGTTACCGTGATACTGGTAGCGTAGACCGACTTCAAGGAAGTGGACGGAAGAAAACAGTAACATCAGCAGAAATGGTTCGAAAAGTAAAGAATAGACTTGAAATTCCAGAATGTGCAAGAACTTAAACCACAACAGAAAGAAAATAGACTCAAAAGAGCTAAAGAGTTGCTCGCTTGGCCGAAAGTTGTGAACTGCTGGTTTTGGTTTTCTCCGATGAGAAAACATTCGTTGTTCAGCAGTTTGTAAACGAAAAAAATTATCGTGTTTACTTGCCAAAGAAGTCAGCTAAAAATGTGCTCCTTCGTTTGGCCACCAGAACTCAAGCGCCGGCCATGGTGATGGTGTGGGCGTCATAACAGCCGATGGTCGCTCCCCGCTCATATTAATCGACAGTGGCATCAGAATAAATGCTGATTATTATTGCGAAAATATTCTGGAGGGTGTATTAGAGTATATTGGGCACCTAAACATTTTGGCAGCAGATCTTGGACATTTCAACAATACCATCGCACTCAGCACGCGTCACCCCAGAATTGTTACAAAATGAGGTTCCTCGCTTCATTTCCAGCGAACAATGGCCACCAAATCTCCGGATACCAATCCGTTGGACTATTGTGTCTGGAGTATATTGGAAAGCAAGGTTGACACTAAATAATACCAAAGGGTCGATCACCTCCAGCAAGCGCCTCGCCGGAAATGGGTCAAAATAACGAAGAGCACCATTCGGGCAGCGGGTGACGGTTTCATTGGCCATAATTCGTGCCAAAGGTGACCAATTCGAACAAATCTAAACCTATTATAAAAGTTGATGCTATTTCCGACATTTGTTGTTTTCATTAATAAAATTTAAAAAAAAAAATTAAAATTATTGCGTTTGACTCTGTTGCAGTTGCTTTGGCAAATTTGTTTTTGTTCCAAATTCCGTGCATACAAGATATAAATCTGTTGGAAGTACAGGGTGAAACCTCCAAAAGAAATATATTTTGTATGCACGGAATTTGGAACAAAAACAAATTTGTCAAATTATATTGAAATCGGTACAGATTTGGATATAGTAGTTTGATGCACCAAACAAAATATGTACATTCGATTCCAATGAAATTTGGAATGTGAGACTGACTGAAGCGCCCATATAAAGGTACCTCCTGCTTTAACCCATTTAGACGGTCTTGAAAACATTTTCCAGTTGACTTGGGTAAGAATGTGTCAGACCCCTCGTAGACGACACTGATGCTAGGTTCAGTTCTGACAAACATATAGCTGAGATGTTTGCGGAGCAAGTGCAGGCAATGCTTCGGTCAACTATTCTTTTCAGCGTCAAAATAGCTTGGCGTTAGAGGGTGTTAGAGATCATTATCCTATTGTGTCAGCAGTTTATTCACTATTAACGTTTCCTCTGGACAACATATCTCTTTGGGAAGATAATGAATTTATCTATCCCAGGAAGGTTGGTGTTGTGCTTTCACGTCGGACAGCCCGTTAATCCTGCGGTATTGACCAAATTATAGAGGTATCCTTTAATAGAATGGAAATGTAAATCTGTTCTCTTTTGACGATACTATTCAATCATTAGCTGAATATAGGGTGCTTCGACATGGAAGGAAGCCGAGATGGATTCCATACTGAATTGGGGTTCTGATCCCTCTCAATCTGATAGTCAATCCTTTATAATGGTCACACTGCCAAAGGCAGCCCCCGCTGTTGGCAGTGGTTTTTAAAGGTTCCCTCCTTAGTTCGAGTCCTGAGACATCCCGGCTCTTTCCTCTGCCGGTCTGCTCCTGACCTATGCCAACGATGTCGTGTTAGCCTTCTCCGGTCTTATTGCTAGACCGGTCAATAGGCGCGCTTTGTGCCGGTCCTGAAGATAGGTTCGGGGCTGGTTCCTGTCTCGGATACAATTAGGGTTAGTATTTCAGGAGAGATTCAACAGTATCCGTCATGTAGACTAAGCCCTTTCTACGTCCATAGCTCTGTATTTCGAATATAGTTGAATCTTGAGGATTCCGGTGATCTTTCTCACTATGTTAGGCTCCTGATCTACCGGTAGGTGGTCAGACCTATCGTCGCTTATGTCTTCCCTTTCCAGATCGAAAGGCTATTTGAAAGGATTGAAACCTAGTTTCATTAAAAATGCTCTATTTTAGACGCGAAAGATATATTTGCCTTTCCTTAAAAACCACGATTTTAATCTTAAAAGTCTTTGAAAATGGATTGCTTATAATCTACGATTTCGGTCTACGATTTAAACCTGGAAATTCATTGAAAACAAATTTCTTAAAATCCACGACCTTAGGTTAGGAATTCCTTCAAAATATACTCTTAAAAAATTCCTGATATTGGCTTCGCAGTTATGTTTCGTAAAACCCACAATTTTTGCCTTGAAAGTCCTTAAAAATAGGTTCCTTAAACATTCATGTAATCTTGGAAATTCTGTACAAAAGAATCCTTGTCCTCGACTTTTACCCTTAGAAGGCCTTAAAAAATATATTCTGAAAATATCCATGACATTAGCTTGTAAAAATTTAAAAATCCATAAATATATATTTTTTCTATTTATTTACAAAAAATACTCCTTAAAAATTCACAATCGTAGCTTTAATATTACGTTAAATCCAGGGTGAATGCTTTGGATTATAAAATTTATCTTAAAATATAAATTATTTCAGCTTAGAAAATGATTCAAAAAATGTCCTTTTAAATATAATTTGATGCTAGAAATGTCTCAAAATGGTCCCTCAAAAATCCACGATTTTTGACTTAGTAGGCTTTGAGACTATGAACCGGGTATAGTAGTTTTAATGCACATTTTTTGATTGCTGAATTATAACCCCAAGTTCTAAAATTCATATTACTCTCTATTAAAGAGAGAAATGTTTTTTTCAAAACGAACTAAGAGCTTTGCAATATTTTCTGTTCGCTACCAATATCATGATTTAATCACGGCGAAGGAAATGACCACTTGGCTTTTTCAGATTATTGATATGACACCTTTGTAGAAAACCAGGCTCTATAAGTCAAGAACTCACAAGTGAATGAGAATCACATTCACTTCTTGCCTTTCCACAAAACAAAATATTATTACTCTGTAAATTGAAGAAACGGCCAAATACGAGTATATCTGCGGCAAACTCTTTAATATTTCTGTTTTGTTTTATGACAAATACTAAAACCAAATATAAATATGTACAAGACTTTGCCAATTCCAATTGAAAATTCATGAAATTATTTAAACGACAAAGTTCAAGGGACCTAAATCAACAACAGGGTTTTTTCTCCTTTTAAAATTCTTCTGATATCTACGTATACAATACTTTTTTTTTGATGAATTGAGAAAAAGGTATGTCGTATGCTCTACAATGTTTGACTTAAAGACTGCTTAAAGAACAATAAATGCCTTCCAATAGTCACCCTGAAAAATCAAATAATCCACACAAACAAACATACATTTATATGTGTATATATACATGAACATGTCTGTGTGTGTGTATCCTGATGGTGGTGTCCTTTAAATTCCCATAAACATTCACACATTCAGTCATTCGTCGGCTCAAGCTCAACAGTTGTTTTCCAAATAACAAACAAACGACCAAACACGAAGAAGCAGCAACGACAGAATAACTGAAAATTCTGACAAAGTTTTCAACCTTATCTCAGTGGGGAATTAAGTGAGACAGGATACAGAGAAAAAGAAGAATAAATATTGAAAAGTTCAAATGTTCTCGGTATATTGTCATCGAGTTTTTGTCTGTCTTGTTCTGTTTCGATTTTTTTTTTTGGAAATGCTAACGAGAATACATACAAAATTTATTGACTGCAAGCTATACTACCATCCACTACACAAGTGAAGCACCTGGTGTGCTACAAGCAGTGTTGCCAATTGTTTGAAATTGTATGCTTTGAAGAGAGGCCCAATAAGGATAAAATTAATGAAAAGGAAACGAATATTTATACAGGTTCACCCAATTCAACTGCAAAGCATTATATTCATTGAATTAATTTCAACAAGTAAACAAGCTGTAAGTTCGGCCGGCCGAACTTTGAACATTTGGAACAAATTTAACAATTTTTCAAGAAAAATAAAATCCGTTAAAAATTCTGTTAAAATCCTAAAAATACCAAATGTAGCAGTTATATTAGGGTCTATACGACGACGTGGACTTGCATCAGCGAAATGATCAAAACACCGAATATAGGGAGGTACTATTATATGGGGCTATACCAAAACGTGGACTTGCACAGACAATTTTCTTTAATAAGCTGTAGTATCTATTACCAACTTCAAATGCCAAATGTGTAACAATTCCGGTGATAATGTCACTAAAATCATCCAAGTACCGAATATCGGGAGGTACCTTTACATGGGGGTTATAGAAGAAGTGGACCTGTACAGACAAATTTCTGTCAGAGGCTGTAGTACCCATTACGAACCTCAAATACAAAATTAGAAGCATTTCCGGTGCGTAATGTCGCTAAAATGACCAAAGTACCGAATATCGGGAGATACCGCTATATGGGAGCTATACGAAGACGTATACCTGCACAGACAAATTCATGTCTTAGGCTGTAGTATCTATTACAAACTTCAAATACCAAATGTGTAACAATTCTGGTGAATAATGTCACTAAAATCATCAAAGTACCGAATATCGGGAAGTACCGTTATATTGGACAATATGAAGACGTGGACCTGCACAGACAATTTTCTGTCATAGGCTGTAGTACCCATTACAAACTTAAAATACCAAATTAGAAACAATTCTGGTGAATAATGTCGCTAAAATCATCATAGTACCGAATATCGGGAGGTACTGCTATATGGGAGCTATACGAAGACATGGACCTGCACAAATAAATTTTGGTTTTAGACTGTAGTATCCATTACGAACTTCAAATAATAAATTTGAAACAATTCCGGTGAATAATGTCGCTAAATTCATCAAAATACCGAATATCGAGAGGTACCTTTATATGGGGGTTATAGAAGAAGTGGACCTGCAGAGACACTTTTCCGTCTTAGGCTGTAGTATCCATTACGAACTGCAAATAACAAATTTGAAACAATTCCGGTGAATAATGTAGCTAAATCATCCAAATTCCGAATATCGAGAAGTGCCGTTATATGGGGCTATACGAAAGCGTGGACCTACATGGCCCATTTTAAATACCAAAAATCCTGCAGACATAATATAAATTTGAAGAAAATTTTATCAACCTACTTCAATTCATTCGGAAGCTATATTGATTTCCACAGACGGATGGACATCGCTAAATCGACATAGAATTTTATTCTGAACAAGAATATATCTACTTGGTGGGGTCTTAAATGTATGTTTCGAGGTGTTACGAACGGAGTGACAAACTTAATATGCCATACTATGGTGTTGTGTATAAAAATTGGAAAAATGTGATTAAACGAGATTATCGTTTTAGCTCTACCATGAAGTAACGAAAATTTAATACATTCCCAAATGTTCGTCTTTTTAAGATTTTCACAGCCTGAATTATTCGATAAAGTCCACAATGGCAACACTGTGCTGCTCCTGAAGTAGTGTTCCCCACCACAGACACAATCATACATGTACGTATGTATGACTGCATGTACACACATATGTATAACATAAGAACGGCAATTCGTCTTTTATGTTTGCTTAGCATTTCACGCCTTCGCATCTATCACCTGAGGCAATTTATGTGTGAGACAAGGAATCATTTTTTTTCGTATGGTTAGAGAAAATGGCTTATCGGAACGATAATAAGTGAAGCGAAAAATTGGTATATCTTTGATATGACATGGGATATATGCAACCAACGAAATCTTCGAATGGGAAATTATCTAATAAACAAAAAAGAAGTATTTAAAGGCACCGTTCATGGGATACCATACATCATTATAATCTAGGTAAAGTTTCTGTTGATCCGAAACACATTTAAATAGAAAGAAGGAATCCTCATGATATATGTTCATATCTACTATCTTAAAAGTCCAAAAAGAAAGGTTCGTTCTACAATTTTCGATTTTTAAGGGTTATGTTTTCGTCTTTACATTTCTCGATTTGAAAATTCTTTATAGACCTAAAACCTAAGTTATGCAGAAAACTAGGTTCACTACAAGCATATTTCATGTATTTCATGCAAATATATGTTTGGCGAATATATTATTCTTGATTATTTTCAAGTGGGTAATCATTATATATCTAATATGTGACTATATGGCTTTTATGGAAAGAGCCTATATGCGCCTAAATGGACAATTTCGTATTTTTATACCCTACACCACAAGGTGGTCAGGGTATTATGTCTTTGTGCATTTGTTTGTAACAGGCAGAAGGAAACGAGATAGACCCATAGTTCCTTTTCATGATCTGCATAGAATCACATTCTGAGTCGATTTATGCATGTCCGTCCGTCCGTCTGTCCGTCCGTCCGTCTGTCCGTCCGTCCGTCCGTCTGTCCGTCCGTCCGTCTGTCCATGTATTTTTGTAAACAAAGTACAGGTCACATTTATTGCCCGATCCAGATGAAATTTTGCAAAGATCTTTTGTTTGGCCCAAGGACGAACCCTATTGAAATTGGGGATAATCGGTAAAAATTTAGATATAGCTCCCATATATATCTTCGTCCGACTTGCTTTTTATTGTGCACCATACGTGTAATATCAGCCCGAATTGTATGGAATTTTGCATATACACGCCAATTAGGCCTGAAAATATATCGGTTCAGATATAGCTATAGCTCCCATATATATTGTTCATCCGATTTGTTATTTTTGTCCACCGCCGCCGTAATATGCACTATGCAAGAACAATTTTTCAGATTTGGATATAGCTCCCATATATAACTTCGTCCGATTTACATTTGATTGTGCACCAAACGTCTAATATTTGTCCAAATGGTCAGTGTATGTCAAATTTGAAGATCGGTTCAGATATAGCTATAGCTCCCATATATACTTTTCATCCGATTTGTTATATTTGTTACCCACAGCCGTAATATGCACTCCGTAACGACGATTTTCAAGGAAATATATCAAATACAGCTCAGAAATATCTTTGCCAAATTTTATCGAGATCGGTTCCGATTTGGATATAGCATATACATCTTTATCCGATTTCAAGTTAATTGTGCACCAAATGGGTAATACAAGTCCGAATTTAAAAGATACAAATGCTTCGGCATATTCAGTCCTTTGAACTTTAAATGTATGAACTTTTAATTGCTGTGCGGAGCTCTACTAAATTAGCAAAGTGGTATAGGGTATCATAAAGTCGGCCCCGCCCGACTTTAAGACTTTCTTTACTGGTTTATAGTATTTTCAACGTATTTTTTAATATTCAAATTTCTTCCAAATGATGAAGGGTATTCAAAGTTCGATCCGATCGAACTTATTGCTTTTTTACTTGTCATCCTTCTTCTAATGCACATAAAATATTGGTGTGGGCTAAATTATAAGAAAATCCAATTTTATGCTAAGCCATAAATTCTATATTCATCTCAGGTTTCTGGTTAAAAGAAACATTTACATATAGCAAGTTATAAAGAATCGCTGAATTGTTATTACAGATAATGGGTGATGTACCGGAAGGGGTTCGCCGATATATACCATCTTCACAACAAATAATGTGTTAGCCAAAATGCTTGCATGTGTGAAATCTAAAGAGAGATGCTTATTTCGCTTTCTTTGAGTGTTTTGTTTTTCAAAATCTTCAACCCTATGTCAATGGAGATAGTTATCGCACCATGATCAATGATTTTTTGTTTACAAATATGAATGATTGATCCGGAGGAGATGTGATTTCAACAGGATGGCGCTAAGTGTCATACAGCAAACGCAAGTTGATTTCGAGAAGTGGACCTGTCAAATGGCCTCCAAGGTCGTGCGATTTGACACCTCTCGATTATTTCCTGTGGGACTACGTGAAGTCACTGGTGTATGCTAATAAACCAGGAACAATTGACGCCTTGAAGGCCAGCATTGTTCGTGTTTTTCGTGACATACGGCCAGCAGTGCTCGAAAAAGTGGCCAAAAATTGGACGTCCAGAATGCACTTCGTCAAGAACAGCCGCGGTGTCCATATGCCCGAAATCATTTTCAAATGTTAATGTCACGTATTGATCCTTCGAATAAAAAAATTTTTGATTAAAATTTAATTTTTTGTGTTATTTTTTAAAATTTCAAATTCTATCGGGCTTAAGAAAAACACCCTATAGTTATTTTTACTGGCCAAAGGTAATTTTCACACAATGGCTTCAGACTTATTTGTGGGTAGAAAATTGTAGAATCACATTAGAGCATATAAAAATAATACCGCGGAATGATAAACTGTCAAACATGATGTATCGCAATTATTTAAATAGGCAATGCCAACTGATGCAGAAAATTAATAATTTTTTAGATTTTTTCTTTCAGTGTCAGTTTTGTGAAGTTTTACCCTATCGGTCAAGCAACACACAATTGAAATATTTTCGAAAATTTTAGTTTTATAAATTTTGTTTAAATCTCGCTCCCAATAACTGTTCTGAAAATGATTATGCGATTATTCAATGTCGATGACTTCAATTGTTTAGATAAATAGCTAACTTTTAAGTTTTAGACCATAAAAGAGGAAGACACTTAACATGTATAAGAACATTAGAGGGTAAAATTTTGTTCTCGATTTTGCTAAAGATCTTTTCTCGAAACAATTCTGACATAGACGATGTTTGACCAATATAAGTTCCCGTTCAGGCTATAGTAGGTCTATAAATGTGTATTTTGAAGGGAATGCAAGCCCGGGTAAAAGCCGGTTTTTGGTCCATTTATATTTGTGATTTCCTTAACTAATCGTAATTCCACCCTTAATTGTCATTGTTGTGTTTCTCTCAGCCATTCATAGCTTATTTCAAAAATATATTCCTTGACATTCCACGATTGCAGGAAGTAGTTTAAAAAAGGCCCTTAAAGTCTGTTTGTTTTTTATTTTCAAAAGTTTTTCAAATTGATTGCTTACAAATTCATTATTTTAGACTCGGAAGACCTTTAAAATAGTTTTTCTGTAGATCCTTGGAAATATTTTGGTTAAAACTCTACTACGATCCCACGATTTAAGGCTTGAAAATCTTCGCAAACAAGTTCCGTAAAAATCTAAAGTTTTAGCCTCGAAATACCCCCAAAGTGTTTTGCTTAAGATTGCTATAAACTTTGGAGGACCTTGTAAATATATACCTAAAACATCCACAATATTGACTTTCGAATCACTTGAAGAAATAGATTCCTTAAATATACACAACATTCGTGGTGAAAGTCCTTAAAACTTCAATTTCAACATTGGAAATCCTTAAAGAATAGTCATTCAAAAACCACAATTAGTGTTTTGAAAAGTAATTGAAAAATGTAGCTTAATATTCACCATTGTTGTAGAGAAGTCTTTGAAAAATAAGTCAATTTTAACGCTTGAAAATGTTTTTAAAATAAAAGTCCTTCAAAATTTACTATTAATACATTACAGGTCCTTGAAAATGTTTCCTTTAAAAATCCACGAATATTTAAATGCAATTTCTTATCTTTTTAAATCCACGATTTAAGTTTTAAAAATCCTTGACATTATAATCCCCCAAAATTCAGAATTATTATTTTTAAGTCCTTGAAGATTACGTTAGATTAGGTTGGAGGAAGCGCCGTTGCCTTAAGGCAACCTCTCCACTCGGAGACCTGCTAGTCAATTTTTTCTTTCCAAATTTTAGGAAATAGAAATGAAACTAGAAAGTGTTTGTACAAAAATTAATTGACGAATAAAAATTCCGTTAGGTCGTTTATGCCTAACGGAATAATTACTGCTGGTTCTGTGTTTAAGGAAGGAAGACAAATCGTGTATTATTTACTCTCCCAAAAGCCACTGTCTCATATTGATGAGAGTTGGACAGTGGCAGAATAAATGTTCAACTGCCTCAGTTTCCTCTTCTTCTTAGAAAACTCTGCAGTAATCGGTATCATCGCCACTCCCCTTAAAAGTCGTGCTTGAATGACCTGTGATTATATCCACCCACCGACCAGTTTTTGGTCATGGGGATGAGTAAACATTATTGACATTACATTGATGGCATTATTGTTGAAATCTCCCGGAGTATTTGTGTATCGCACGAAAAAAGTGGCACAAGATTTCAGTCAAATTATTCCGATCCCTGTTTAGCCAATTCATCTGCTGCCTCATTATTAAAATATTACAATGACCTAAAACCCAACAGAGATTGAGTCCTTATTCCTTAAAATATAATAATATGAAAACTTATTTATTAAAAATCCACATTTATTATTGAAAAAAGTATTTCTAAACAATCCATGGTTATTGCCTTTTGCTTTAATATTCATTAAAAGTTGTCGTTAAAAATTGAGAAAACCTTAAAAATCCACGATTATTTCTTTAAATGTCTATCCATATACATATCAAACTTATTCCTTGAAAAAGCATTCCTTTCAAACATATCACTATTAATATTCACTATTATGGCTTTGAAAATCTACAAGACAGCTGAAAATATATTCTTTACAATTTTCGGAAATCTTGCCAAACTCCTTGATTTGCAAAGACTTTTTTTGGAATGCTTGGAAAAAATATTACATGAAAATACTCAAGTAGTACTTTAATTTTTTTTTAAAGATACTTTTAAAAATTTCTTTTTATACTTATAACAATAGATGTCGTAATGAAACAAAGGGATGCTTTAAATTAACATTCTTTTTATTATTTCATATTCAATTATTTTGCTCCCTCACCTTTTCTAATGTATAAACCCTAAAACCATTTTGAAAACATGGATCTCCTTGAATGAAAATGTTCCCAAATATTTTTTTTTTGTTCCCAAATTCCCAGAGAATAAGATTTCTTCTTTTTTATTACTGCAAATCAATAGAAAAAATCCACAGTCAAATATGATTTTCAACCGTGTCGCTGTTGATGGCTTCCACCTTCCAGTACCCAATCTTTTAATTTCCTCCACAAAACGTCAGTTGGGGATTTTCATGTTATTTCCGTTCTCTCTACAACATACGCTGATGATAAAAAAACTGATTTACAGTCATCGAGGTATGTGGAATCTACCCACATGCTGGTGGTACGTACATACCCTTTTACAACCACGCTCGCTGTACATGGGAATTTTGATTTGATTATGTTAAACTAAGAATTGTTATTCGTTCGTTATTTTCTTTGTATTCTGTCTTATTTTTTGACATCTGACGTGTTGCTGATTTGTTATTATGAAACACCTTCGTATTAGGGGATGAATTCCGTTTTCGTTTTTTTATTTTTCTCAAAACTTCTTTAGAAATGTTTCATTTCAATCAAATCAAAGTCCATGAAAGTATAGGAGCGAAATAAATTCAATTGCTTGAAGATAAGAATGAGTGTGGCATATTGTGGTTCTATGAGAAGACCTATTCTATGAAAAGACCTCTTCTATGAGAAAACCGCTTCTGTGAGAAGACTTCTTCTATGAGAAAACCTCTTCTATGAGAAGACCTCTTCTGTGAGAAGACCTCTTCTATGAGAAAACCTCTTCTATGAGAAGACCTCTTCTATGAGAAGACCTCTTTTATGAGAAGACCTCTTCTGTGAGAAGACCTCTTCTGTGAGAAGACCTCTTCTATGAGAAGACCTCTTCTATGAGAAGACCTCTTCTATGAGAAGACCTTTTCTATGAGAAGACCTCTTCTATGAGAAGACTTCTTCTGTGAGAAGACCTCTTCTATGAGAAGACCTCTTCTGTGAGAAGACCTCTTCTATGAGAAGACCTCTTCTGTGAGAAGACCTCTTCTGTGAGAAGACCTCTTCTATGAGAAAACCTCTTCTGTGAGAAGACCTCTTCTATGAGAAGACCTCTTCTATGAGAAGACCTCTTCTATGAGAAGACCTCTTCTATGAGAAGACCTCTTCTATGAGAAGACCTCTTCTATGAGAAGACCTCTTCTATGAGAAGACCTCTTCTATGAGAAGACCTCTTCTATGAGAAGACCTCTTCTATGAGAAGACCTTTTCTATGAGAAGACCTCTTCTATTGGAAGACCTACTCTACGGGAAGACCTCTTTTATGTGTAGACCTCTTCCATGTGTAGATTTTTAGGTGTTCTATGAGAAGACTTTAATATCTTCTATGAGAAGAAATTTAGGTGCTCTTATAGAAAGTCTTCTATGAGAAGCCGTTTAGGTCCTCTATTTGAAGAACTTTATGTCTTCTTATTTGGGTCTTCTATGAGAAGACCTCTAGATCTTCTATGAGAAGACGTTTAGGTCCTCTATTTGAAGAGCTTTATGTGTTCTTATTTAGGTCTTCTATGAGAAGACCCTTAGGTCTTCTATGAGAAGACCCTTAGGACTTCTATGAGAAGACCCTAGGTCTTCTATGAGGAGACCATTTGGTCTTGTGTGAAGATATCATTTGGTCTTCTATGATGTTCCATATGGTCTTCTATGAAAAGACCTCTAGATCCTCTATGAGTATACCTCGTTTGGTCTTCCACGAGGAAAGATTAGTTAGTCTTCTATGTTGTTCTTGCATTAGATGTTCTTCTATGAGAATGGGAAGAGTAGCTATTGTCCTCTAAAGGAGGTCCTTTTGCCTTACTATAAAATATTTTCTTGGGATCCTTTAAAGATATCATTTTGTCTTCTGTGAGGAGGATATCCGATCATTTATACAAAGACCTATTTTTCGTTTATAAGGAGACCTTATTGTTGTAAACTTGAAGACCTGGTAACTTTAAAAACATGTTCTTTATTTCTGTGAGTGTGGCTTTTGATCTTCGATAAGAATACATTTTCGCCATGATTTTTAGATTCCCCATCATCATCTGATGATGATGACAAATTCTCCTTCGATTTTGTTTTCAAACATTTCCCTGCCTAAGCCTGTCATTAGAAAAACATGACATTCATTGTGAAAATCATCAGATTTTGTCAGTATTCCTAAAACGTTCCAACATTTTCTGCTTCGTTAGAATTTTCCTTTTTGGTATTTGTAATTTGAGCAATGGTGTTTTTGGGGGAACACGTTCTCCTAGTTATTGATGTGATTATGACTTTCAGACAACTGAGTTCGTAAAGGTTTCACGTGGAATACCACTGCGATTGTCATCGTTCGTCATTGTATTCCGTTGTTACCTTCTGACAGTTGTTATTTTGACATGTTTGAAGAAATGTTCGCCGAATGGATGATAGATTAGGCGGATTTTAGATTTGTATTCAAAACAGCCAGGGAATAGGATGTGACTTGAAGAAGCTTTGTTGTCTTCGTTAGATAAGGAGTTGAAAATGGGTAAATGGGGGCTTATTTTCTATGGAGAGAAAAATGTCAATATTCTATCAAAAATTATCAATATGTTTTTTTAAAATCATTTTCTAGAGGAAATTTTCCAATCAATTTTTTTTAAATAAATAATTATTACATGTTTACCTTTCGGGAAAAATTATTTCTAAAAATAACAATACCTTTCTGGCTATAAAAAAAACATGCAAGGCTTTACCACAATTAAGAATACATTTTTCCATGAAAAACAAAATTCGAGGTAATATGTCACAGTTAAATCTGCCTAAAATTTATTTTTAAACTCATTCCTCCTTCCAGCTAGCTATTCGAATAAAGTGACACAGATTCCAGTATTAAAATGTCATGATAGCTATCGTACACACAGCTATGTGTGGAAAAGGCTTCATATGTGTGTATTTGGGCATATAAATTTTGTGTACGATAAATATCTCCATCTCCCACCCCCACTATATTCGTAAATCTATCCCTGTCGAGAATGCAATGAAATTGGTAACACTTTGCTGATAAAATTGAATCAAAGCCGAAAAAAAAATTGAAATGAATTTATCTTATAACGATTACAAACACTCTTATATTCACGAAAACACGTACGTGTGCGTATATCCGTACAGACAGAGTTACATACCTGATACATACGTTATTAGATACCATTTCGGTAGATTTTGGTTCATACACCCCCCCAACACCATCACAACCACAAAACGTTTGTTATCGTCGAAGAACGTACATAAACATCTACTTCAACTCGTTCATAAAATATTAAATTACCAACAACCAACACATACTCACCGAGTATCGAAAAGAGGTAGAAGTTTGCCTGGTAAGCAGATCCCGAACGTTTTTGGATTATAAATGGGTTCTACTTGAATGTCAGACGTGTAGAAGAGCGATATTGACAAATTTTATGCAGACATGCATGTGTGTATGAGTGGATGATTTTATATATTCAGATATATACTTTGGTGTAGGTGAATTTGAAAGTAGGTCATTCTAAGAAGACGCAGAACAAACAAAATTGCTTCGGCGAAAACTTTTTAATTTTTAAAGTTTTCTTGAAAAGAACAGTTCGGGTTGTTACGGAAACGAAATGTATTCTCTTCTGTGTAAGGATATTTTTTTGGGTTTCGTGAAAAGGAACATTCAGCTCCTCCTCTTCAAGAAACCGCGTTGCTCTTCTATGAACAACCCTCCCTGGAATCAATACTTGACTCGCTCGCGCTTATAGCTACATCTTGTGTTTTACCCGCTTCCGCTTATAGCTACATTCTGCGCTTCACACGCTTATAAGCAGCTCCAGTAATTTAACTGCCCAAGCTTATAGCTAGCTCCCGCTAGCCTGGCTTGATATGACCCCAATTTAGGCCGTTGAAAGTTATCATGTAAGACTAGCTAATTTTAATCTATATATATCACTATGTTTTATTCGACGAAATCCGATCCCCGCCACTCTGCATGGCGAACGATAAATCTCAAAGGAAGTATATGATTTCGTTAAAAGTTTCTATGAAACTTCAATCGGCTTCGAAGTTGGGCAAAACCTTCTCCACAAAAACTCGAAATTTTCTAAGAAATAATTTACTTTATTCTAAGCAACGGAGTGTCCACTTTATGTTGATTTATATTTAGTTCAGGTCAGAAAATTAAATCAACAATTAAAATGGAGAATTGAGATACACCCAAAAGTATCAAAATTTTGAATCATATAATGTAAACTAATTCACCGATGTTTCCTATGATCTCACACAACGCAGTATTTCCATATATGTGTATTAGATCTAGTTCGAATCGGTAGTCTTCCTTTGGTACCTTCCCCACTAAAGGCCGACATGTTTTAAATATGAAAAACTCTTATGAAAGGATGAATTTATCACCTATATTCTTCTGACTTTGGATATTAAAATATTTGTATCGACACCAAACATAGAGCGAAAATGGGATATACAGGGTGAGATGAAAAAACTGCAACCAATTTCAGACTACTGTCATTTCTAAGCCACTCGTCGATAGCTGTTAAAATAATTCCATTGACAGCTCATTATATTGTTTACAAGCGTACACAAGCATTTTGGTACCCTTATATGGGAACTGTACTAAAACTTGGACCTATACATACAATGTTTCGATATACTAACTAGAACCCATTATGACCTACAAATACCAGCTTTTGGCAAATCCGTGGAAGAATGTGGCAAAAAACATCAAAATACCGAATATCGAGAGGTACCTAAAACGTGGATCGATATATCTCATTTTCAATACCAACCATCCAAGACACAATACAAATTGTTCTGCTCAATTTTGACGCTCTACGTCATATAATGTGGGCCGTATCGTGATTTCAACAGACAGACGGCCATCGTTAAATCAACTTAGAATTTTATGCCGAATAAGAATATATGCAGGGTGAGAAAAAAACTGCAACAAAGTCAAACGCCATAATTTTTACATTTTTTTTTTTTAATTTATTGAATGATTTTGGATGCAAGCGTGATAGTAAAATTGTTTAACATTTGGCTGGAAAACCTCAAGTGACTATCGTTAGAGCACTCCAGCATTTAAATGTGAATAAATATTTTGTGTCTCGTACCATCGCTCGTTACCGCGACACTGGTAGCATAACCCGACGTCACGGAAGTGAACGGAAGAAAACAGAAACATCTGCAGAAATGGTTCGGAAAGTAAAGAATCGACTTCATCGAAACCCGTGTCGCAGTGGCTCGTGAGCTGAACATATCGCAATATTCCATCCGGCTAATATTAAAAAATGAGCTAGGGATAAAGCCATTGAAATTCCAAAAAGTGCAAGAACTTACATCGCAAGTGAAAGAAAATAGACTCAATAGAGCTAAAGAATTGCTTCGCTTGGCCGAAAGTGGTGAACTGCCGAATTTGGTTTTCTCCGATGAGAAAACATTTGCTGTCCAGCAGTTTGTAAACAAGCAAAATCATCGTGTTTACTTGCCAAAGAGGTCAGCTGAAAATGCACACCTTCGGTTGGTCACCAGAACTCAAGCGCCGGCCATGGTGAAGGTATGGTCCGCCGTAACAGCCGATGGTCGCTCTCCACTCGTATTAATTGACCGTGGCATCAGAATAAATGCCGAATATTATCGCGAAAATATTCTGGAGGGTATATTAAAGCCTTCAGCAACAACGGGCCACCCAAGAATGGTTACAAAATGAGGTTGCTCGTTTCACCACTAAAATTTTCGGATACCAACCCGTTGAACTATTGTGTCTGGAGTATTTTGGAAAGCAAGGTTGACACTAAAAAATACCAAAGTGTCGACCACCTCAAGCAGGCGTTTCGCAGGAAATGGGCCAAAATACCGCAGAGCAGCATTCGGGCAGCGTGTGACGGTTTCATTGGCCGCTGAAGGCTATAATTCGATTCGAACAAATCTAAACGTATTTTAAAATGTTATGCTATTTCTGAAAATTTTCTTGTTTCATTCAATAAAATTAAAAAAATAAATAAATAAATAAAAATTATGGCGTTTGACTTTGGTGCAGTTTATCTCACGCTGTAATAATACACTTTCAAAATATCAAGTTACCTTAATTTCTATTGTCAATTTCGAATATATAAAATTTCATCATTTTACAATATCCCAACATACCAAATTGACTTGAGAATAATATTTTAATAAGCTTACAAACATAAGCCTAAAGCTTGAGAAAATCTTGAGAATGTATTGAGAAATGTTTGTTTAACAATTATAGAATAATCGAAAAGGAACCCTTATTCATAAGCTTATTCTTGTAATTGCAGAATAAGCTTACGAAAGTAATATTTTATAAAGCTTATTTTTTCAATGGTAAAAAATATTTATTTATTCATTTTTTAATTATTTTACACATTTCATTCATTGATTGCCATCCCAGCTGTCACTGCATCCTGTTGCCTTGATACCTAGATGCTTTCTTTCCCCTTATTTGAGCTTTTGTATCTCCTCCACTTATTCTTCACTTCTGTTGAATTCCTGCAACTTTTTGACGCCTCCATTCTGAAATGAGATTGAAATAATTTATACTACAGATTCCCAGATTTATTATTCATCATTACCTTAGAGTTTCGTCCGGAAATGGGTCCTAAATTCGCGTGATTTTGATTTTAACCAAAGAAAATAATTTTTTGTTGACAATTTTCACAAAAAAAATCAAAACAAATTTGTCAACAAAGGACAGATTTGAGAAAAGTTTGTGCAAAAAAGTGTTTCTCAAGCATTGTTGAAAAATTCTTATGATAAACTATTTTCATAATATTATTCTCAAGCTGTATTGTATTTTTGGTATGTTGGGATTAATTCCAATAAATTTACAAACATAATCAACAAATAATTTTCCTACTATTATCAGACTATTTGTCATAACGAAAATATCTAAAAACGGAAAATATACCCAAAATTGTAATGGTCAATTGGATATATCGAAGCGTTAAATGTCCTGCGTAATAACCCATATATATAGTGTATGTGTGTGTGTGTGTGTGTGTGTGCGTGAGACGAAGACCACAAAACGTTTTATGAATACCATATTTTTACAGATGAAAACACCTTCTCTCCCCTCAACGTTTTAACTACTAGCATGATATGGTGAGTTTAATATTCAAAGTTTTCTTTGCTTTTCCAAAAGGATGGACGATAACATTTTGGTCAAAACGCCATTAGTAGAAAATATTGGTCATGTTCGCCATGTATGGGGTATTTGGTTTGAGTGCTGTTTTTCGACGTTGGTTTTAGCCTTTAGCTATGTTGATGTGAGCGCGTGTGTGTATGTCAGTGGTGGCGGTATTGACTACAGTTTATATTGACCCACCTTCGGCAATGATGTAAGGGTAGCACCACCCAGAACAGAACAGAAGCATCATTTCTGACAAGGGATACAGTGTTGGCCATACACACACAATACTTTGAGAGCCATAATCGATTTTAGGCTAAAGTGACAAAAAATGATGATGGCGATGAGAACGACGATGATGATGATGAAACACGATAGAGTGAAATATATAAAAGAAGGAAAGTTTTCTTCTGCCATACACTGCATTAACGTTAGCCCGAGGCAAAAGTGACCCTACAGTGCTTGTCACAACTATTATGACAATCACTGATGTTTTATTTCGGGAAATATATTTTCTTTGTATTCATAGAAAATTATTAAGCATTCATTGATCGAAAGGAAACTATAGCCAAAAATAGTTTTTATAAAATGTGAGGAGTAAATAACAAATTGGAAACATTCATATTGTCGAACAGTGTTCGAAATTTCTGTCACTCGTCGCCGTCTGTAACAATTTCATCTATTTCTTTGCAATGGCCCGAATAAACTCAAAATGACGGTTTCTAACAGCACATTCCGCCTGGATTACGCCACTCCAGTCGTTATATATACGTGAAAATATATTGAATATCTATGATTGGTTAAGAACCTAGAGAACCTAAAAGGAGATGAATTCTCAAAAACGGAGAGCATGCTATCGCTTTGAAAATTTTACCCCTAGTATGTTTGGTTCTCAAAATGGGACATATTAGTCCACATTTTGTCATGGCCGTTACTTCCTGATTTGACGGTGCAAAAGTTGTATTGATCATAGCTAACGGCACTGGGTCCCTATAGTGCCCAATTGGGGTTAGATCCCAAAAAAACAGAAATAAATTCAAATGAAGCATTTTGTTGCTGTCTTTTTTCAATTTTCATATTTTTATCACCATAAAACAAGTAAGCAAAGGCTACAGTCGAGCGGGGCCGACTGTTGAATACCCTACAACACTATAGTAAACAATACAGTTTATATAGGCGAGATACTCGAAAGAATTCCACAAGATATTGTGACAAATTATAAAAGAAAACCATCAGGTTTCGTTCTCTAATTTTCGAATAATAGCAACTTTAACTAATTTGTTATTTCCAATTTATTGGTAGATGTTGCACGTAAATGGTCTTCCTAGATCTGGAACCAATATTTCCCAAAGACCTATAATCTCTCAGAAGTGGCAAAAGATTAACATTTATTATTGGTTTTTGACTGAAACGCATCTATATGAGATACAGACATTTGACTATATTCTTCATCGAAATCAGCGTTAACGAAATAGTCAGAAGTGCGTCTTTCCTGTATTTGTGAATTCTCGAAAAAGTCTCTGGAATGGACATTTTCGTATTTTGTCTACAAAAGTTGGCAAACTATTTCACTCATTGAATATTTTTGAATGGCCATCCAAAACTGCTTGGCTTTTGCAATGTCCTGTAACCCCCTTTCAAATGTACATGAGGATCGGGCGATAATTACGACCTGCCGACAATTTTGCAGTTTTTTGGTCCATTTCAACCCCTAAATATATGGCGATCATCTCCAAAAAGAGTAGACTTCTATTCTGACCATCATCTTATCCCCATTCAAAATTTCATAAGGATCGGGCCATAAATGCGATCTGTTTATGATATCCTGATATCCTAACTACTTAGTTTTGTTAGCTGTTGAAATATTACCAAATGTTTAATACAAAATGAAAATATGCCAAAAATATGACAAAATTGGAAAAATATGAGGAAATGTTACAAAATCAATATTTTCATCTTTAGAGAGATATTGTTATGCGATTTTTTTAGACGTTTTTTCTTTCCTGCCAAGAGGCCATTCTGAATTAATGAGAACTGTCGAAATCAGTTCAGGCGTTCTCGACATATAAGAGATCTTTCAAGCATATCTTCTTTGATAAACATATATATCGCACATATGTTGCTATATATCCGATTTGTTGGATGTTAACATCAATGTAAAGGTCAGAAGTAACCTTGTCATGGCTTTGTGATTTCGCCGGGATTTAAAATATTCGCGGTTTAATGAAAAATTTTGAATTTTTTCAACACAAAATATATGGTCTTTTTACCCGCTAAATATTATCCGATGACCACCCAAATTGGTAGGCTTCTTCCCCGTCCTAAACTCTAGCTACATGCGAAATTCCGCGTCGATTGGTCTATAATTGCGACCTGTATAGCTACTGCAAAATCCGACATTTTTTCAGTATTTGGTCCATTTCAACCCCTAAACATTTGGCGATCATCTCAAAAAGAAATAGGGTTCTATTCTGGCCCAACCCCGACCTCCATTCCAAATTTCGTGAAGATCGGGCCATAATTGCGATCTGTAGAGTGATTACAAATTAACATGGACAGACGGACAGACGGACAGACGGACGGACGGACATACATAGCTAGATCGACTCAGCTCGGCGAGCTAGGATGATCCATATATACTTTCCTATGTGGGAAACCAATATTTCGTGGTGTTACATAATTTTTGGCCCAATCAAACTTATAATACCCCCAACACATAGTGTTGTAGGGTATAATAAAAAATTCGAGTTAAGCCAGGAAAAATATGCTATCCTTTGCAGACAGAAAAAGTATATTGTCATAGCAGCTATTTTTAAATAACTCCTGGGGAGAATATCCCCAGACAGAAACCAATGATGAGGATTGATAGCTCTTTCCTAAACCTAGGAATTCCCTGCCGTACCTAACAAACTCATTTCATTTATAAAAACAACAATAATGGGATTAAGCCTAACTATTTTGCAACATCAAGGGGGCCGACCTACACTACTATGAGTATTTATTAGATCTCCGGTAACAAAAAAAAAATATATATATTGGGAATTTATGTGAATAAGATCATCCAACAATGAAGCAAATAACATTGCTGTATATATATGATAAGACTTCCATAAGGATTACAGAGTGAGAAAAAAACAATTAAAGAAAGTCCTAAAGTCGGGCGGGGCCGACAATTACAATTACACATAACAATTTAAATTTTTTATGGGAGAATTCAATCATACACGCCATGATTATAATTATAATTTAAAGCTTAAAGGGCTAAATGTGCCGAAGCTTTGTATCTTTTAAATTCGGAATTGTATTGCCCATTTGGTGCACAATTAATTTGAAATCGGATAAAAATATATATGGAAGCTATATCCACATCTGAACCGATCTTAATAAAATTTGGCAAAGATATTTCTGAGCTGTATTTGATATATTTCCCTGAATATCGTTGTTACGGAGTGAATATTATGGCTGTGGGTAACAAATACATCAAATCGGATGAAAAATATATATGGGAGCTATAGCTATATCTGAACCGATCTTCACCAAATTTGGCATACTAGACTCAGTTCGGTCGTATGTGCAAATTCCATCCTATTTGGGCAAATATTAGACATTTGGTGCACAATAAATGGTAAATCGGACGAAGTTATATATGGGAGCTATATTCAAATCTGAACCGATCTCGATAAAATTTAGCAAATGTATTTCTGAGCTGCATTTGATATATTTCCCAAAATATTTTTGTTAGAGAGTGCATATTACGGCTATGGAGGACAAATATAACAAATCGGATGAACAATATATATGGGAGCTATAACTATATCTGAACCGATTTCGATCTAATTTGGCATACTTATTTTCAGGCCTAATTTGGTTGTATGTGCAAAATTCCATACTATTCGGGCTGATATTACACGTTTGGTGCACAATAAAAGGTAGCTCGGACGAAGATATATATGGGAGCTATATCTAAAAGTTTACCGATTATCTCCAATTTCAATAGGGTTCGTCCTTGGACCAAACAAATGATTCGTGCAAAACTTCATCTTAATCGGATAATAAATGCGACCTGCATTTTGTTTACAGGAATACATGGACAGATGTACAAAGACATAATACCCGACCACCTAAAAAACTGTAACAAAGTCAAACCCCATAATATTTATTTTTTTATTTATTTTATTGAATGAAAGCAAAAAATGTGGGAAACAGCATCAAATTTTAAAATAAGTTTAGATTTGTTCAAATTGGTCACATTTGGCACGAATTATGGCCTTCAAACGGCCAACGAAACCGTCACACGCTACCCGAATTGTGCTCTGTAACACCTCGAAATGTTGGTTTCCCACATAGGAAAGTATATATGGATCTTCCTATCTCGCCAAGCTGAGACGATCGGAATTTAGCATGGGGTTAGAGATTAGGCCTGGGCAAAAGTCTTCCAATTTTGATGGTCATCGGGTAATATTTAGTGGGTGAAATAGACCATAACATTTGTGTTAAATTAAAGTTAAATTTTCCATTAAACCGCGAATATTTGTAATCCCGGCGAAGTCACAAATAGACGAACAGGTCAATTCTATCTTTATATACATAATATAGCGAAATATATATAATGTGTATATACAAAGGAAGGGGATGTTATCTAGAATGCTTATATCTCAAGAATGGCTGGACAGATTTTGACAAATGTTGTCAATTCAGAATGCCCTCCTGGCCTAAAATAATAAAATATAAGAAATTCGCATAAAAAGATACCAATGATGATGTTAACATAGATTTTGTAGTATTTTGTGACATTTTTTTTTATTTTTCATATTTGTATCGCATGCAATTTTTTTAATTTGACCTATAATATTGAAGGGTTTGTTTTGTAAAATTTTTTACCTTACAACACAGTTTGTAGTAATAACATACAGATTGCAATTATCGTCCGATCCTCATGAAAATTTTCAGAAGGGTAGGGCTAGGCTCAGAGGGCCTAGGCCTATAGGCCAAAGATGTCTGCAATGTATTTAGTGGTTGAAATGGACCAACAAATAAAAATATAAATGATTTTGCAGCCAATAAAAAAGTCACAAATAGAAACCAAAGCACACGAAATTTTTTGTGTAAAAAAAATACCAACATTTCCATTCTACCGAAACGCTGAAATAACTTACAGGCGAAATTCAAAATACACAAAATGCGAACTTCTAGCTTTTTTATGCTGATTTCGTTGACGAATATAGCCAAATATAGTAGACAAGCAAATCATATATATGAGTCTAAATTTGGAGATTCAGAGGGACCTCTTGCTTTTGAAGATGATCGCAAAATAATTAGGGGTTCAAATGAACCAAAATCAGAAAAAAAATCCTAATCACACTATTCAAACCAATCGACACAGAAATTTGCATGAGAAGAGAGTTAAGGACAGGGAAGAAGTTTAGCATTTTTTATGACCATTGGATTTTTAGCTGTAAACTGGACCACAACAACTAACAGCCCGACGGAGTGCGAAAATATTGGGCAAATGGCCTTGGTCAAAAAACTAAAATCGAATCCGATCTCTGGCCAAGATATGATTGTCGAACAGTAATCCAAGAACTTTCCACAAGACTAAAAAGTTATTTCCTTCGTTTTTCAGAAAAAAGTGATTATCTTTTATTTTAATATCTTTCATATTTCCTTAAAAGCCTATTAAAATAATATTATTCCAGAAGTTACTAACGACATTTTGATAGAAAAATTTGACACAAATGTTTTAACATTCCCCTTTCTCTAATACTTTAGCTACAACTATGTTCTCCATCCAGACTCCTGCCTGTCTATCAGGTTTTTTTTCTTTTTGGTTTGTTATTTTTAAATTCGAATATATACATACGCTTGTGTCCAGTATCTGGAAGGTCGTTTCGTTGGGCTGTTAGGCATAACCGATGACAATAGAGCATCGGTATTAAATTTTTAACATTCAACATCCATCCAAGCATTATCAAAACCAATACAAATAAAGCTCACAACGAACGACAGGCAGAACGCTAGGTAAAATGAGAACATAGAACGAATATGGATGAATGGCCGTTCAGTTGTTCGTTCTGTCGGTGGGACTGCCCGTCATTTTCCAAATGAAATTTATTTCCATGTCGTCGCTGCATGTGTCAATGGCGATGATGCTAAATATGTAGCCGAACAGCTTTTATTTTTGGTGTTATTTATTATTCGGGAGGATTTATAATACTACTATTTGTATGGGGTTTTATATTTTGGCCATTGGGCTTCGTCGTGGGTCGACGCTGTTGACCCTTTTTATATATTCATGACGGCCGAAGCAACACAACAATGCCATATTTCAAAAATAAAACCAAACAAAAAAGAGAATATTTTTGTCTTTCATAATGGCATTAAGTGTTGTCACACAGCCCTCTTGGCCCAAAATTAGGGGTTGGAGTGGTGTGGGTGGTGTGGGAAGATAGATATGTTATTTATAGTCATTTTATATTTTATAATGAGGATGTGTTGTTTACTGAATATTTGTCTGTTTGTTGTCTCTGCATGCGTGTGTGTGTGCTTTCCAAATAGAATGCCCAAAATAATTTGGCTTATATCTCCATTAGGTATTCATTAAGTACAGAGTTCAAGTTTAAATAACCCAATTCAGATTAATGGATAAAATTGTGGTTTAAAATTCCACAGCCACTTGACTAAGGGATAAGGTTGTGTTTTGATTGAGTTGTAAAAAGCCATTGTTAACATGTGTTTACTAGCATTGAGATATTTTGAAATAAAAACAGCATACCTTAATTAGTAATATAAAATCCAAACCTTGAAGAAAGAAAATGTAATGTATCTACGCCATACATTCTAAAACGCTTATTTTGGTTGAACGAAATATTAATGAAAGTTTATTTTTTCCCAAAAGTTGAGAAAATAATAATGAATTGTGAAAAGCTGTTTTATATTCTGAGAATGGGAACATTTAAATAACTTAGGGCATTATTCAGAAAAATTTTTAGTTCAAATTTCTGACTTATTTGTCGGCAAAATTTGCTATTATAAAACTGAGTTTCCTCGCGTAATGAGTTTCCTATCACTCAAATTCGTTTTACTTCTATTTATTCCCTACAACACTGTGTTGGGGGTATTATAAGTTTGATTGGGTCAAAAACTATGTAACACCACGAAATATTGCTTTCCCATATAGGAAAGTATATATGGATCCTCCTATCTCGCCGTGCTGAGTCGATCTAGCTATGTATGTCCGTCCGTCCGTCTGTCTGTCTGTCCATGTTTATTTGTAATCACTCTACAAGTCGGCAAGGCAATTATGGTCCGATCTTCACGAAATTTAGAATGGAGGTGGGGCTAGGGTCAGAATAGAACCCTATTTCTTTTGGAGATGATCGCATAATATTTAGGGGTTGAAATGGACAAAAAACTGAAAAAAATATTTGGTGCACAAAACACGATACGTATTTCCGATTCCAATGGAATTCGCCATGAGTAACTAAATTTGGTACAAAAATAAATTTGACAAATTATATTCAAATTCGCTCAGATTTGATTTGTAGCTCCCATATATATTCTCGGCCGATTTCACATATTTGATGCACACAAAACGAGAGAGACGAAATCTGGCACCAGAAAAATTGCCAAATTATCTTGAAATCGGTTGAGGTTTGGGTATAGCTAACATATATATTTCGGCCGACTTTGAAATTCGCTTATTACGGGGAAGTATGTTGCTACCTCGAATTCACTAATTGCAATAGAAATGCCACTCCGTTTGTAACATGTCTAAATATTCGTCGTAGACCCCATAATGTATATATAATCAGCATAAAATTCTAAGTCGATGTCCGTCTGTTGAAATCACAATACAGCCCACATTATTTGACTTAGAGCGTCAAAATTTAGCAGAATAATTTGTATTGTGTCTAGGATGGTTGGTACTGAAAATGGCATATATCGGTTTACGTTTTGGTATAGTCCCCATATAACGGTACCTCCCGATATTCGGTATTTTGATGATTTTTGCCGCATTTTTTCATGGATTTGTCTAAAAATTGGTATTTGATCTAATAGGTTCTAGCTCCGGTGGCGAAACATTGCGTGTATAGGTCCACGTTTTGGTATAGCCCCCATACAACGATGTTTGCCACAATTTTTCACGGATTTGTCTGTATATTTGTAGGTCATAATGGGTCCTAGTTCGTGTGGCGAAACATTGTATGTATAGGTCCACATTTTTGTATAGCCCTATATAGCGGTACCTCCCGATATTCGGTATTTTGATGATTTTTGCCACATTTTCCCACGAATATGTCAAAAAATTGGTATTTGTGGGGCATAATGGGTTCTAATGTTTCCATTACCCTCAGGTGGAGGCTATCAAAAGTTCGACCCGGCCGAACTTAATGTTTTTTTTTTTTTTTTTGCTTGTTAAGTGTTGTGTGACCTCTTGCATCAAATAAATTTTTATCCACGATAACAGGAATTTTAACGAATTTACCGGTACCTCCCAATATTCAGTATTTTGATGATTTTTTTACACATTTTTTTACGAATTTCTCTGAAAATTTGGTAGTTGTGGATCATAATGGGTCCCAGTTCGTATGGCGAGTCATTGTAATTATAGGTCCACGGTTTGGTATAGCCCCCATATAACGGTATCTCCCGATATTCGGTAATTTGATGATTTTTGCCACATTTTTTTCACGTATTTGTCTGAAAATTGGTATTTGTAGGTCATAATGGGTTCTAGCTCCGGTGGCTAAACGTTGCATGTATGGGTCCATGGTTTGGTACCTTCCGATATTCGGTATTTTGATGGTTTTTGCCCATTTTTTCACTGATTTGTCTAAAAATTGGTATTTGTGAGTCATAATGAGTCCTATTTCGTGTGGCGAAACATTGTAGGTATAGATCCTCAATAATGTTGTACAATGATTGAAACTGATTTTAACAATTCTATACCTCACGAACTTTTAAAATATTCATAATATAAATGTACTTTGTTGGAGAATTGAGAATAATTTGCTCGGGAACAGTGTTATTGCTAATATACAATATGGGTAAATATTAATTAAACTCAAAATATTTATCAATATTATTTGCCGTTTTCTTGCTGAACAACAAAGTGTACAGACCTATGCCAATGGGTGAAATGGACCATAGTTTTTGTGTGAAAAAGAAAACCAAACAATACAGCTATATATTTATATTATTCACAACCTTCAAATCCCAATGACTACATCCAAAAATAAAATAGGTAAATATGTAACAAAAATGTTCAAAATTTTATATCCTGAAACTCCTATAGAATTTACAATTACCTTCTTTACATTTTGCTGGCAACAAGTTAGAATACCAAAACCCTATATTGAAAATAAAACTTTCAACAAAACTATCAAAAAGGAGGTCAGTTTTCAAACCAACTCTTGCGGTGGTAACCTTTGTGAAAGCAAATGTCATCATCTTTCATTCTCGGCTTACAAACAAAATCTTCTGCAGTTTATTTTTTTTATCAACTTTTCACAATATGCTTAATGTACGCTCTGCCGACCTTCCCCTCACGCTGTACCACCTTCTGTGGTGGGACAAAACCACTTTATTTAAAATTTGTCTGTGTGTGATTGAGTTCCTTTGCCTGTTGGCCAAAAAGTCTGAACATTTTATCAGAAAACTTAAAACCCTATCTCAAGCTTTTTTCCCCATGTAAACACTCTTTAAAAATTAATCCAAATTTATTGGAGTGACCTCATTTTTAGTTTTGTCTTTATTTTGTTGAGGGTTTTCAACGCCAGCCAAGCAAGTAACCAGTGCAACGATGAAGCTAGCATATTGGAAAGATACATACTTTTAAAGTGATTGTCGTCCTAGTCTGCAAAACAACAACAAATAGAACAACAAACGACAACAGCAGCAGCATTAACTATAACAGGGAGGCGTCGGAGGGTTGGCAAGTAGATATATAGCTTGAGTAGTTTTTCTGCCATTATCCTCTTAAAAGTGTAACAATGTAGGCGTTATGCCACAAACTATGGCTTTATAATCGTGCACAATCGCTTTAAAGCATGGCAAGCAATTGCGCCGACGATAACGGCAAGGAGGGCTGAGGACGGACTGCCTTCTTGCCTTTTTGCTTGATTATTCTTGCCAAAATATTTATAGAACATTTTTCACTTGTATGTTAGATATGTATATGCGTGTGTGTGTGTGTGTGAGTTCCATTTATTTGAGCACATGGATGGAAGTAGCACAAATTACTTTGGTACTTAGAACATATTGCTTGCTTTCATTGCTGGCGCAAATATGATTGGTAATTCTTTTGCAAAATACACTCAAGGATTTTTGAATGGTCATTAATAATTTTACATTGTAGGTAGTAGAATATCTATGAGTTCTAACAATTCTGTGTAGAGATTCGAGAGTGGAGGAATATGTGGGTAAAACCAGACAACAATTACAAAATATTAGGTGTAGGCATTCAGAATCGTAGATAATTGAAGAAGATAATTCTGGTTTTAAAAACTATTTACTTCCCTTTATACCAAATAACAAATTTTAATAATATGTTTCCTTTCTAGGAAGTAAATAACATTGCAACTCTTGGCGGCAGCATCAAATTTTGTGAAAGCATACTTATTTAAAACAATAATTTTGTTCTTAACCCATGTATCAAAAATCATTGATTTTCACAACAAATTTTTTCAAATGGAATTGTAAATGAACATTGAATGTAAACGGACATTCGGTGGCAGCGTATACATTGGCGATCACTGTTGAAAAAATGTTTCAACTCTTAACAGGCTGCAAAATTCGTAAAAATGGATCAATCGACTCAATTTTTTTTTGCAAGATAGCCAACTCGAATGGTTTTTATACCCTCCACCATACATAGTATGGAGGGTATATTAAGTTCGTCATTCCGTTTGTAACTCATCGAAATAATCATTTTAGACCCAACAAAGTATATATATTCTTGATCAGCGTAAAATTTTAAGACGATTTAGACCTATCCGTCCGTCTGTTGTAATCACGCTACAGTCTAAACGAATTAAGATAGGAAGCTAAAATTTTGCACAGATCTCTCTTTTGTCTGCAGGCAGGTCAAGTTCGAAGATGGGCCACGATATCGCATAGCCCCCATATAACGGTACCCCCGATATACGGTATTTTGATGATTTTAGCCACATTATTCAATAAAATTGTATGAAAATCCACACATGCAGTTCTTTAAGAGCATTTCATCTCTTGGCAGAGAATTATCTACATAAGTCCACGATATCGTATAGCCCCCATGTAACAGTAACCACCGATATTCCGTATTTTGATGATTTTGGCCACATTTTCTAATAGAATAGTCTGAAAATCCACCTGAGGAGTTCTTTGTGGGCACTTTACCCCCTGAAAGAGAATTGTCTATATAGGTCCACGATATCGTATATCCCCCATATAATTGTACCCCCGATATTCTGTATTTTGATGATTTTATCCGCATTTTTCGACGGAGTTGTCTAAAATTCTACACAAGGGGTTCCTCGTGAGCGCTTTATTCCTTAGCTGATAATTATCTATATAGGTCCACGATATCGTATAGCCCCCATATAACGGTACCCCCCGATATTCTGTATTATTATGATTTTAGCTACATTTTCTAATAGAATGTCTGAAAATCCCCACGAGGAGTTCTTTGTGGGCACTTTACCCCTTGAACGGGAATTGTCTATATAGGTCTAAAATATCGTATAAACCCCATATAACGGTATGCCCCGATATTCGGGATTTTGATGATTTTAGCCACATTTTTCAACGGAATTGTCTGAAATTCTACACACTTACATAAACGACAAATAATTCAAGAATCTTTCTGTTTACTTCGCACAGTGCTATGCATTGACTCCTTCTGGTACCTTCCCCATAAAATGTTTTTTGACATTTTAAAATGGAAATGCTTACTCGATTTTTTATTTTTTTAATTTTTATATTTTAATATTGCATCAGTGCAAGGTGTGTTGTGAAAATGTCCCACTCCATTAAGTGCTCCCCCCACAAAGGTTAACAATGAAATAATCACAACTCTTATTTACTCCGATTATTATAAAATTCGCACATCCCAATATTTCTACAAGCTCTAGAATACGAAATTTGAAAATTTGAATACTGTCACTAAAATCATCAGAATACCGAATATTGTGAGGTACCGTTACATACGCTATACGAAATCGGGGACCGACATGGCCCATTTACCAACTTAACCTCTCTACATGTGTTCCAAACTTTAGCCTTCTAACTCAATTCGTGCGTCAGATAGTGTGATTGCAACAGACAGACGGATACACAGCCGGACATCGCTAAATCGTCTTAAAGTTTTACGCTAATGCAGCATGTTTCCCTCGTCTTAGAGTGGAGCAAAATTCGTTCGAAATAGAGCAGATTCTACTCTTGGCGTGCACTCTTTTAATTGTTGTCATATAGTTCTATGTATGTGTATTTTTTTTTGTACACGTGCTCTGACATTGAGAGCCCTCTTGTATGTTTGCATCATTTAAGAAGGATTTTGCATCGTTTATACCATTCTATCTCGAATTTCTACAAATAACATCCTTTTGAACCCTACAAAGGTTGATGATTTTTGTTTCGCTCGTTCCGTCTGGTTATTGAACATACATTTAAAGCGATCGTTTTCTTCTTGATAACCATCGGCTGAGATGTGTTTGGTAGGTTTTAGCAATGCCATGCATAAAACATTTCCTTAGAAAAATGTGACATAAAACAAGTAAAAAAGCAGTAAGTTCGACCGGGCCGAACTTTGAATACCCTCCAACATTTGAAACGAATTAGAAAATTTTCAAAAAAATAAAATCCATTAGAAATTCAGTTAAAATCTTTAAAATACTTAATATCGGAAGGTGCCGATATATGGGGGATATACGATCAAATCTATGTCTGGGGGTAAAGTACTCACAAAGAACTCCTTGTGTGGATTTTCAGACATTTCCGCTGAAAAATGTGGCTAAAATCTTCAAAATACCTAATATCGAAGAGCTACCGTTATATTGGGGCTATACATTATCGTGGACCTATATATAGACAATTCTCTTTCAGGGGGTAAAGTACCCAAAACAAACTCCTTGTGTGGATTTTCAGACAATTCCATTGAAAAATGTGGCTAAAATCATCAAAATACCGAATATCGGGGGTACCGTGATATGGGGGATATACGATATCGTGGACCGATATAGCCCATCTTCGAACTTGACCTGCCTGCAGATAAAAGAGAGATCTGTGCAAAATTTTAGCTTCCTATCTTAATTCGTTTAGACTGTAGCGTGATTACAACAGACGGACGGACGGACAGGCGGACGGACAGGGCTAAATCGTCTTAGAATTTTACGCTGATCAAGAATATATATACTTTGTTGGGTCTTAAATGATTATTTCGATGAGTTACAAACGGAATGACGAACTTAATATACCCTCCATACTTTTTTTGGTGGAGGGTATAAAAATATGACGTAAAAACGGGTGTAGGGGGTTGTAAGAAAACATGGATCTACGTAAATAATTTTCTGTCAGAGGCAACTTTTAAATAATACCTTTAAATGAAGTGGCTAAAATCATCCAAATACGGAACATCGGATTTATCATTATATGGGGTCTGTGCCACAATTTGAACAATTTTATAATGTTTTCTAATCGTTGCAAAAGTAAACTGCCAATTTTCAGTAAATTAAGTTGGAAAATATGACTTAACCCCCAAAAAATGCCTTAATTCGGATAGTATCCTTATATGGAGGTCAGAACAAATCGCTGACCTACCTGTCCCATGTTTCATACCAAAAATGTACGTATTAAAATATATTTAACTACCTCAATTTGGCAGTCAGATACGGAGGCAGACGGACGGACATTGTTAAGTCGCCATAGATTCCGATGTTGATCCAAAATGTTCATTAAAAATTAAGCATTACAAGCGAAAGCTTGCTTGAAGCATTACAAGCGGAATGACAAATAGAATATAATATAGTGATATGATGGAGGGCATACAGCACCCGATTTAGGATAGTACTAAATACTTGACGAAACGTTGACAAGGACATTATACTTTGTTATTTGGGTCCTACGACAACTTTGTACAAATAAAGTTTACCACATAATTGCGTGAAAATATGTATTAGCGTTTCCAGTAACAGTAATTTATAGGCTTCTTCCGATTATAAGCAGTTTAAGAGTATAGTTTCATTCATTTCAAAATTCTTGGAGATGTGTCAGTGGGTGCTATTTTCAAATACCCTAAGGATATATGAATACATCATTCAATAGTGATAGGCATTTTTTCGCTACCAAACCTTTTTTAAAATTCATTATAATTTTTCACAGGCGTATACATTCTACCACAATTAGGCTACAATTATTGCACAATCTGTTTATATTTTCCTGCTTTTTAAAAATTTTTATATTTATGTACACTCATAAATAAGTACGCGAAAAAGTTTAATTTTTTTCTAAAGTATAATGCCTTCAGTAAATCATTTGATATGTGTGAGTGAAAATAAGCCGCAAGTATATCCAGGCCACATTTTTTTGCTCATGTATGAATGTCGTCTGTATGTATCACACATTGTATCCTTTTTATATATTGTTGTTTAATTGACCTTTGCTGTCCACCACACTACTGGCACACACATACACAACAGTGTTCTTGTGTGATTGCTCTGTTGGCGGCTCATTTGTTATTTGTCTCTACGTATGTGTGTGTGTGTGTGAAAGATCATTAAATACAAGTTGACAGACATAACAAATATAATATAAATTGCATTACACAATAACTAATCCACTCAACTCCATATTTGCTGTGGGTTTATGTATTTTAAATGTCACAACATATAAAAAATTATTTTTGCTAGTTTTATATATTTAAGTTGTGTTTTATATATCCTTGAGTAATGTTTACATTGTGCTTTTATGCAAACTTAGTGCGTTTAATGTCGGTTGTTTGTTTGTATGCTATGCACCACAATTGTTGGTGAATGGCAAATATTAGCTTTGTTCTATGCAATTATTTAAATTTTCCGTATGTCTATAAAACTAAGGAGTTGAGAAATTTGCATTTTGCAGAGTTTCACAATTTTCTGAAGGCAATTTACTTTATACAAATCAAGTAATATAACACTTTGCGACAAATTTAGATTTTTCCAATAACTGCAGCGAAAAACCAGCAGATTATGAAAATAGAGCTTAGTAAACAAGTATTCGTGATAGAATGCAAGCGTGATAGTGTGATTTCTTTAATTTTGGCTGGAAAACCACAAGTGGCTATCGTTAGAAAACTCCAGTCGTACCATCGCTCGTTACCGTGATACTAACATAAAGGAAGTGGACGGAAGAAAACAGCAACATCAGCAGAAATGGTTCGAAAAGTAAAAAAAGCATTTTGATCGACGTCAGTGTCGCAGTGATCGAAAAATGGCTCGTAAGCTGAGCATACCCCTATATTCCATTCGGCAAATATTAAAAAAATAAGCTCGGGGTAAAGCAAGAACTTACACCGCAACAGGAAGAAACTAGACTCAAAAGAGCTAAAGATTTACTTTGCTTGGGCGAAAGTGGTGAACTGCCGAATTTGGTTTTCTTCGATGAAAAACTTTCGTTGTCCAGCAGTTTGTAAACAAACAAAATTATCGTGTTAATTTGACAACGAGGTCAGCTTAAAATGTACACCTTCGGTTGGCCACCAGAACTCAAGCGCCGGCCATGGTGATGGTGTGGGCTGCCATAGCAGCCGATGGTCGCTCTCCACTCGTATTAATCGACCGTGGCATCAGAATAAATACCGAATATTATCGCGAAAATATTCTGGAGGGTATATTAAAGCCTTTGGTAAGCAAACAATTTGGCTGCAGTCCTTGAACATTCCAGCAGGACTCAGCACCATCGCACTCAGCACGCGCCACCCAAGAATAGTTACAAAATGAGGTTCCTCGCTACATTTTCAGCGCACAATGGCCTCCAAAATCTCCGGATACCAATCCATTGGACTATTGTGTCTGTAGTATTTTGGCAAGCAAGGTTGGCACTAAAAATACCAAAGTGTCGATAAGCTAAAACAAGGGCTTTGCAGGGAATGGGCCAAAATGCCGCAGAGCAACATTCTGGCAGCATGTGACGGATTCATTGGCAGTGTTAAGGCCATAATTCGTGCAAAAGGTGACCAATTCGAACAAATCTAAACTTATTCTAAAATTTGATGTTATTTCCGACATTTCTTGCTTTCATTCAATAAAATTAAAAAACAAGTTAGAAAGCAGTAAGTTCGGCCGGGCCAAACTTTGAATACCCTCCACCATTTGGAACGAATTTGAAAATTTAAAAAAAAAATCCTTAAAAAATTCTGTTAAATTTTAAAAACACCGAATATTGCCGTTGTATTGGGGTCTAATGGGGTCGACGTGGACCTACATAGACATTGTTTGCCATTAGCCATTACCTATTCAAATTCGAAACTTGAAATAAGCGGTGAATAATGTAGCTAAAATCATCAAAATGTCGTATATATGAAGGTACCAATTTATCGGAGCTGTGGGAAGACCTGGACCAGCATAGACAATTTTCTGTCACAGGCTATAGCATACATTACTAACGTCAAATACGATATCTCAAACAATTTCGGTGGTTATTGTACCTAAACTCGTCAAAATACCGAATATTGGGAGGTACTGATATATGGGGCCTATACGAAGACCTGGACCTGCATAGACATTTTTTTGTCACAGACTGTAGTTCCCATTACGAACTCTAAATACTTAATTTGAAACAATTCCGGTGAATAATGGCGCTAAAATCATCAAAATCCCGAAGTTTGGGAGGTACCGTTATATGGGGGCTATACGAAGACGTAGACCTTCAAAGACAATTTTCTGTCATGGGCTGAAGTATCCATTACGAACTTCACATGCGAAATTTGAAACAATCCCTGTAAATAATGTGGCTAATATCATCAAAATACCGAATGTAGGGGGGTACCGTTATATGGGGGCTATATGAAGACGTGGACCTACATGGTTCATTTTTTGACTTTGGATGAAGTATCCGTTACGAACTTCAAATGCCAAATTTTAAACGATTCCGGTAAACAATGTCGCTAAAATCATCAAAATACTGAATATCGGGGGGTACCGTTATATGGGGGCTATGTGAAGACGTGGACCTGCACAGATAATTTTCTGTCTTAGGCTGTAGTATCCATTACGAACTTTAAGTACCAAATTCCGGTGAATAATGTCGCTAAAATCATCAAAATACCGAATATCGGGAGGTACCGTTATATGGGGGCTATGTGATAACTTGGACCTACATGGCCCATTTACGAACTTAACCTGCCTTCTGGGAAAATATACATGTGTGCAAAATTTTAGCCTTCTATCTCAATTTGTTCGAAAGATAGCGTGATTACAACAGACAGACAGACAGAAAGACGGACAGACAGACAGACAGACACACAGACGGACATGGCTGAATCGTCTTAAAATTTTACGCTGAAGATACTATGTAACTAAAATGCCCGGATTTCGAGGAATCATAATCCCAAAATTTCCAAAAGTTTTGAAGAGGGGGAACTAGCCTCCGCTATTTAATTTACTTTGCGATGTAAACTGATTAATGATCGGCTGGATTTTGCCCGTAATTTTGAGTTGCACGGTGTACAACGTATTTGATATTATCAAGATAGAAGTTATCTGTAAGTTTTTCCAACAACTGGTGATTTTAGACCCATTTTTCAATTTTTTATTGCTTGAAATTTTAATGGAATTGTTTTTACATTGTTTATTTTCCTGGTTTCTGAATGGACGTCAAATAGCAGTACACCCATAAATTTGGAATTACATGTTCCTAAAAATTAAAGTAACATAAACTGCTTGAATACAAGACATCGGCACTTATGTAATTATTTAAAAAAAACTGTTACTTTCCAGAGAGTGGCTAAAGGTATAAAAAGCTGATTCGAAATGTTAAAGAAACCAGTTCCCACCATTCCACTTCAGGGAAAAATCAAGCTAATATATACCTGCACATATGCATGTGTTTCTATGTATGTATCCAAATGTCCCTACGATTTTAACTTCTGCCTAAACCGGGTTATTTCCACGAATGACTAGGCTCAGCAAATAATTACAATAAACATTTAATTATATACACGTCAAAAACATAACAATTCCGATTCACTCCGTAATTAAGACAATGTGAATTAAGTTTTACGATTTTTGTTCACAAATCTCTAAAGAGAACAAGCCGAGCCGCTCGCTTCCAACAATAAAACAAGGCAATCTGAATCATCAGAATTTCTTGCAGCTACTACATACAATTCGCCTGAAGGTTAAGCATTTCATTGTTTTGCGGTTAGCAGTGAATGAATGGCAACTTTGTGTAGTTAGGGTTTATTTGTGGGCGGTCGCTTAGATGGGGATAAAATACACGCCATGAACTTATGAAAGGGTGGTAATCACAATTTTGTTTCCAAGTGGAAGCGTGTAAATTACGCAATTAGAATATGTATTTGTGTAGCACCCCGCATATTTACATAAAAGCATAATATATAAGTATGTACATATGTATAGGCGGAAAGTTATGTATATTAGGATGAAATGAATATTCTTAGCTTTCATAATTAAGTATTTAGAATATGAAGAGAGAGTTTAGAATATCAATGCAGGTGTCAAATCTCAAGATCAACAGTATTAAATTATATGTTTGTAGCTCTAGAAACAACTTCACAGAATTGAATAATGTGTGACCATGGAAAACAATGTGCGTAAAAATTTAATTATTTCAATAATAACAGCGAAAATCCTGCTGATTATTGAAGTAGAGCTAAAAATAGAAAACAGCATTTTGAAAGTTGACATTGCAAACCACATTTTTGAATTTAAAAACTGCCTTTAAACGAGGTCGTAGGAAGTAAAAATATTCTGGAATTTTTTTGTCTTATAATTCTATTATAGGCCCAGAAGACATCAAATATCTAAATAATCTAAAGGTCAGAATTTCGTATATATTTGTATACCCTACACCAAAAGGTGGTCATTATACCCTACACCACAAGGTGGTCAGGGTATTATGTCTTTGTGCATTTGTTTGTAACAGGCAAAAGGAAACGAGATAGACCCATAGTTCCTTTTGATGATCTGCATAGAATCACTTTCTGAGTTGATTTATGCATGTCAGTCCGTCTGTCCGTCCGCCCGTCCGTCTGTCCATCTCTCCATGTATTCTTGTGAACAAAATGCAGGTCGCATTTATTATCCGATTGAGATGAAATTTTGCAAACGAACCCTATTGAAATTGGAGATAATCGGTAAAAATTTAGATATAGCTCCCATATATATCTTCGTCCGATTTGCCTTTTATTGTGCACCAAACGTGTAATATCAGCCCGAATAGTATGAAATTTTGCACATACAACCAAATTAGGCCTGAAAATAAGTATGCCAAATTTTATCGAAATCGGTTCAGATATAGCTATAGCTCCCATATATATTGTTCATCTGATTTGTTATTTTTGTCCTCCGCAGCCGTAATATGCACAACAATATTTGGGGAAATATATCAAATGCAGCTCAGAAATACCTTTGCTAAATTTCATCGAGATCGGTTCAGATTTGGATATAGCTCCCATATATAACTTCGTCCGATTTACCTTTTATTGTGCACCAAACGTCTAATATTTGTCCAAATGGGATGGAATTTGGCACATACGACCGAATTTAGTCTAGAAGGTAGTATGCCAAATTTGATGAAGATCGGTTCAGATATAGTTATAGCTCCCATATATATTGTTCATCCGATTTATTGTATTTGTTACCCACAGCCGTAATATGCACTCCGTAACAATGATAATCAGGGAAATATATCAAATTCAGCTCAGAAATATCTTTGACAAATTTTATCGAGATCGGTTCCGATTTGGATATAGTTCCCATATATATTTTTATCCGATTTCAAATTAATTTCGCACCAAATGGGCAATACAAGTCCGAATTTAAAAGATACAAATGCTTCGGCATATTTAGTCCTTTGAACTTTAAATTATAATTATAATCATAGCGTGTATGGTTGAATTCTCCCATAAAAACTTTTAATTATTAAGTGGAGCTCAACTAAATTAGCAAAGTGGTGTAGGCTATCATAAAATCGGCCCCGCCCAACTTTAGGACTTTCTTTACTGGTTTTTAATACAATAAAGGCTTAAAGCCGTTCTTTACGCGAATTTGTGCAAAATACTACCAGAAAACATCAGTTTGGAAGGATACCATCAAAACTTCCAAATTTTTGACAAATTTCGAACTTTTTTCGAATCCTCTTCACATTTTATTATACTTTCACTGTCTAATGCCCATAAAGAAAAGACAAAAGTCGGGCGGGACCGACTTTATGATACCATATGCTTATTTATATTTTTTTCTGATACTAGAGCTAGAGCTACCCGTTGCAAATAAACGTTTATACTGAGTATTAATGGAAAGTGGATCGTACCAATTATGACCTTGTTTAAATGGCTATTGTAGCCTTAGATCAGTTAACTTTTTTCTCTGACAGAAAAATGGGATGTATATTCAACTCTGAATCGATTTTCATCAAATTTGATGGATGCATTTGTGCCTCTCGTACCAAATAACATTACTGTAGAGTGCGTAATATGATCACAAGGAGTATTATATTAAAAATTATTTATTGGGAAATATATATACCTGAACCAAGTTTCACCAAATGTCGTATTTGCTTCCAAGATGGAGTGTTATTAAATATTTTGTGGAAAATAGCCGTCAAATCGGATGATCATATATATGGAAGCTATATCCAAATCTGAACCGATCTCGATAAAATTGATCATATGTATTTCTGCGTTATGTGTGATATCTGATAGCAAATATCATTGTTATGGAGTGCATCATCCATATCGGATGAAACAAAAATTTGGGAGCTATAGATATATTTGAACCCATTTTTTCCAAAATTGCAAAACATACTTTTAAGGCTGAACTTTGCCGTGTGTGCTAAAAATATTACGAATTCGGTGCACAACACTTATGAAATCGGATGCCACTATATATGGGATCTATATCTGACTCTGATCCGATTATCAAGAATTTTAATGGGGTTCGTCGTTGGGCTAAAAAAATTATTTGTGGAAAATTTCATCTCAATCAGGCATTAAAAGTGGCCTGTAATTTGCTTATAATAATACATGGACAGATGGAAAACTAGCATAAATCGTACAAGAATGTGATTCTATGAAGATCATCAAAAGCAGGGTGCACCAAAATTCGCTCGCGAACGTTCTTCTCACTTGAGCTTATTTTGCGATGTATTTTAACGCTATAAATTCAATGGAATTGTAGTTGAAATTGAAAATTCACACAAGGAGTTCATTACCCCATGGAAGAGAATCATCTATATAGAGCCAAGATATCGTATAGCCCTCACATAACGGTACCCACTGATATTCGTTATTTTGATGATATATGTTTTATACCCACCACCATGCATCGTCTGGAGGGTATATTAAGTTCGTCATTCCCTTTGTAACTCATCGAAATAATAATTTTAGACCTAACTAAGTAATAATATTCTTCATCAGCAAAAAGACGATTTAGCTATTTGGTATTTTGACGATTTCGTATTTGAAGTACCTTATGGGTACTACAACCTATGACAGAAAATGGAATTGTCTATGCAAGTACAATGCTTCGCATAGCCCCCATATATAAGGTACCTCCGTATATTCAGTATTTTTATGATTTTAGCTACATTAATCCCGTAGTTTTTTCCAGTTTTGTATTTAAATATTGTAATACCCTATAATAAAAGTAGCTAATGCAGGTCAACGTCTTCGTACAGACCCCAATATGATGGCGATTTCCTAAACAGGGTGAGATGAAAAAACTGCAACCAACTTCAGACTGCTGTCATTACAAGTAGCTATCGTTAGAGCAATCCATCATTTAAATGTAAATAAATCTTTTGTGCCTCGTAACATCGTTCGTTACCGTGATACTGGTAGTGTAGGAAGGAGGGAAGAAAGTGGACGGAAGAAAACAGCAACATCAGCAAAAATGGTTCGAAAAGTAAATAAGCGACTTGATCGACACCTGCGTCGCTGGAGCCGAAAAATGGCTCGTAAACGGAAAATATCGCAATATTCCATTCGGCAAATATTGAAAAATGAGCTCGGGGTATAGTCTTTGAAATTCCAAAAAGTGCAAGCACTTAAACCGCAGCAGAAAGAAAATAGATTCAAAAGAGCTAAAGAGTTGCTTCACTTTCCCGAAAGTGGAGAACTGCCGAATTTGGTTTTCTCCGATAAGAAAACATTCGTTGTCCAGCAGTTTGTAAACAAACAAAATGATCGTGTTTACTTGCCAAAGAGGTCAGCAGAAAATGTGGACCTTCGGTTGGCCACCAGAAGTCAAGCGCTGGCCATGGTGATGGTGTGGGCCGCCATAACAGCCGATGGTCGCTCTCCGCTCGCATTGCCGAATATTATGGCGAAAATATTGGAGGGTGCATTAAAGCCTTGGACAGACAAACTTTTTGGCCGCAGACTTGGACATTCCAACAGGACTCAGTACCATCGCCACCTAAGAATGGTTACAAAATGAGGCTCCTCGCTTCATTTCCAGCGCATAATGGCCACCAAAATCTCCGGATACCAATCCGTTGGACTGGATGGCATTAAGAAATACCAAAGTGCCGATCATCTCCATCTCCGGGAATGGGCCAGAATACCTCAGAGCAACATTCGGGCAGTGTGTGACGGTTTCATTGGCCGTTTTAAGAGCATATTTCGTGCCAAAGGTGACCAAATAGAACAAATCTAAACTTATTCTAAGATATGATGCTTTCATTTAATAACATTTAAAAAAATGGCGTTTGACTTTGTTGCGGTTTTTTTGTTCACCCTGTATATTCAGTATTTTGATGATTTTAGCTGAATATTGTAGTGGCCTATAACAAAAGTTGCCTATGCAAGTCCACGTCTTTCTATGTTTTTTAAGATTTTAATAGAATTTTTAACGGATTTTATTTTTTGAAATTTCCTAATTCGTTCCAAATGATGGAGGCTATTCAAAGATCGGCCCGGCCGAACTTACTGCTTTTTTACTAGTTGTCTTTTTGACGCCCATAAAAACATATCTCACACACAGTTTTCTAACGTTCTGACTCCTTTCGCGATAGATTAATATTTATATACCACTGAGAGCTGGATCAGGGCCTTACAAAATCTGGAATGATTTTTATCTATTCGCGATGTTGTTCAATCTTGAGCAAAATTCATATTGAATATTCCGAAAAGTAACAATACCGCCACAAAATCAATATTATTAGCTAATATATCATCATTAGCTAATATGCCATCACAAAACACTCTAATGTTCATCTTATCCCGCATAATATTTCATGTTTTAAAACAAAAAAACGAAACCAAAGTCATAGAAAGTTATTGTTTTGTGTTTTACAAACAAAACTCTTTTGTCCAGTATTTGAAAAGATAAAAGTTTTTGTGTGGAATTTTTCAATTAAATATGAATAAGACACAGTAGCCGATTTAGACTGAATGGCGCCAAGAAAAAAATATATATAAAACAACGACATAATATATTAGTACATGCAGTATGTTCTTCGATAAGAGATTTAAATGTTTTCTCCTAATGTCATTAAAGAGGAAATATAACTTTTTAATTGGATTTGCGACCAATTTTAATTATATTCTGACCAAAAAAGCCCAATAAAACCCTCTAAATTAACTTTTTAAGTCTTGGTGTTTCGATTAAGTTATTGCTAAAATTACTATTATCCCAATAAAATTATATTTCAAAATTGAAACGAAATTCAGAAACTGCTAGTTTCTGCAAAGAAAACCTTGACAGAATTAACCATAGGACAATATAAATAGTCGGGAAGCTAAGTGGTCACAGCAAAGAAAAATAGTCATTGTTTTGTTTTATTTTCTCTTTTTCTCATAAGCCACATGTTTTGTTAGCTGTCGTCCGGCATTGTTCTGTTCGCCCCCATATCATTTCATTTTCATTCATATTCTTTTATTACACACATACATACGTATATATGGTTTTTGTTCTATTTTAATATATATATATATATATTTGCATTCACCATAACACATTTCATTGTTGCGAATATATAATCTGCTCTTCTACACTTCCTATGTACGCCGGCATACATATACACACACAGATACATCTACGGACATCCATGTAAAACATGAGTATGAAAACTGCAAAAAACACAGCAAAAACTACAACTACAAATGCATTAACATATGAGAATACATGAGAAACATGCATATTTGTTGTAATTTTATACACATGAAAAAAAAAAACAAAAACTACAGATATGGAAATGTTTTTAAATTTCCGAAAAGGGATATATAAAAATATATAAAAGGATTATCTCTGAGCAATCTGAGTTCTAATCCTGATATGTTTTAGATGTTAAGAATACTGGATATTTTCAAGGACTATGTGAAGATTATCTAACTTCGATCTTCGATAGTGCAAAGCTATATTTGTTTTATAAGAATTTTTGAGAAGTTGTAAACATTTTTTTCTGATTGCGTCATAGTATAAAGGGTATATTAAGTCCGTCATTCCGTTTGTAATTCATCGAAATAATAATTTTAGACCCAACAAAGTATATATATATATATATATATATATATATATATATATATATATATATATTCTTGATCATCGTAAAATACTAAGACGATTCAGCCCTGTCCGTCTGTTGTAATCACTCTAGAGCCTTTTGTTTGCAGGCATGTCAAGTCCACGATATCGTATAGCCCCATATAACGCCACCCGCCTCCCCCGATATTCGGTATTTTGATGATTGTAACCAAATTTGTTTAACAAAATTGACTGAAAATCTCCTAGGGACTTCCTTCTGAGTACTTTACTTTACCCCTGGAAGAGTATTGTCTATATATATCCCCCATATAACGGTACCTCCCTATATTCAGTATTTTTTGTGATTTTAGCCACATTTTTCAATGGTATTGTCTTAAAATCCATACTAGAAGTTCTTTCTAATATCTTTACCCCCTGGATGAAAAAGGTCTATATAGGTCCACTATATCTTATAGCCCACATACAACGGCACCTCCAGATATTTGATATTTTGACGATTTTAGGGACATTATTCACCGGAGTTGCTTCGTATTTGGAATTCGTAACGGCTACTACAGCCTATGACAATAAATTGCGTATGTAGGCCTACTTCTTCGTGTAGCCTCCATATAACGGTACCTCCCAAAATTCGGTTTTGATGATTTTATTGACATTATTCACCGGAGTTGTTTAAAATTTGGTATTTAGAGTTTGTACTGGTAACTACAGTTTACGACAGAAAATTGTCTATGAAGGTTCAGGTCTTCGTAAAGCCCCGATATATCATTACCTCCCTATATTCGGTATTTTGACGATTTTAGGTGCAATATTCAGCGAAATTGTTTGAAATTTTGTATTTGAAGTTAATAATAGTTCCTAAGACAGAAAATTGTCTTTATTCGGTATTTCGATGATTTTAGACGCACTATTCACCGGATTTTTTTAAGTTTCGTATTTGAATATTGTAATGGCTTATGACATAAGTTGCCTATGCAGGTCCACGTCTTCGTATAGACGACGATACAATGGCTGTATTCGGCGTTTTTAAAATTTCAACAGAATTTTCAACGGTTTTTTATTGTTTTGTTTTATTTTTTTTAATTTCCAAGTTCGTTCCAAATGGTCGAGGGTATTCAATGTTCGGCCCGGCCGAACTTTCTGCTTTTATACTTGCTAACATTTCTTAAGGATTTTTTCTTATTTATATTCCATTTTTGAAGGACAAGCTGCGGTATACTCATGGATATTTAATCATATATTTGAAGGATTATTCGAGCTTTATTCGTGGTCTTTTTAAGATACAGGGTGCGACAAAAAAAATGCATCAAAGTAAATTTGTTCGAATTGATCACCTTTTCACGAATTATGGCCTTCAAACGGCCAATGAAACCGTCACACGCTGCCCGAATGTTGCTTTGCGTTATTTTGGCCCATTCCCAGCGTAGCGCTTGCTTGAGGTGATCGACACTTTGGTACTTTTTAGTGCCAACATTGCTTTCCGAAATACTCCAGACACCATAGTCCGGAGATTTTGGTGGCAATTGTGCGCTGTAAATCAAGCGAGAAACCTTTGTAACCATTCTTGGGTGGTGCGTGTTGAGCGCGATGGTGCTGAGTCCTGTTGACATGTCCAAGGTCTGCGGCCAAAATGTTTGCGTGCCCAAGGCTTTAATATACCCTCCAGAATATTTTCGCGATAATATCCGGCATTTATTCTGATGCCACGGTCGATTAATACGAGCGGGGAGCGACCATCGGCTGTTTTGGGGGCCCACACCATCACCGGCACTTGAGGTTTGGTGCCCAACCGAAGGTGCACATTTCAGCTGACCCCTTTGGCAAGTAAACACGATCATTTTGTTTGTTTACAAACTGCTGGAAAACCAAATTCGACAGTTCACCACTTTCGGTCAAGCGAAGCAACTCTTTAGGTCTTTTGAGTCTATTTTCCATCTTTCTTTTGCGGTGTAAGTTTTTGAACTTTTTGGAATTTCAATGGCTTTATTCCAAGCTCATTTTTTAATATCTGCCGATTGAAATTTTGCGATATGTTCAGCTCACAAGCCATTATTCGGCCACTACAACGCCGGTTTCGATCAAGTCGCGTCTTTACTTTTCGAACCACTTCTGCTGATGTTGCTATTTTCTTCCGGTCACTTCCTTGACGTCGGGCTACGCTACAATTATCACGGTAAAGAGCGATGGTACGAGACACAAAAGATTTATTCACATTTAAATGCTGGAGTGCTCTAACGATAGCCACTTGTGGTTTTCCAGCCAAATATAAAGAAATCACACTATCACGCTTGAATTCAATTACGAATAACTTTTTTTCTGGAAAATTCTCACCGAAATGTTTTTGTACGCTTGTAAAAATATGATGAACTGTCACCGGAATAATTTTATCAGCTGTCGGACGAGTGGCTTAGATATGACAGCAGTCTGAAGTTAGTTGCAGTTTTTTCATCTCACCCTGTACAATATATATCTAACTATAGGGGTCTCTCTGTGGAGTGTAAAAACTATATAAGGGTCATAACGCCTAATATAGTTTTTACAGTGCACAAGGAAACCCCTATAGTTTGATATATATTTCGAAATATTTAGGACAGATCTTTGAAATTTGATAGAGATCTTTGGGAAATATCTACTCGTTCTATTCTTTATAAACTTAACATTTTTTTTAATTATATAAAATTAGGGTTGTTTAAGAGTACTTTTTACAAGGATCTTGTAGACGTATTTTCTGGCAGACAATTTTAACCATAATCGTGTATGTTAAAATACCATGCTTTGAAGGTCTATATGTTAAAGAAAATTTTTTAATAATCGTAGAACTTCCAAAAAATTATTATTTTCAGTGTGTGCAAAGTGTGAAAAATCATAGACACTCATGCATACATATGTACCATTATCACTACTGCAAAACACACAGACATCACTGCATTATTTAATACAACCTTTTTAGTCAATGTTCATGTTTTTGTGCAAAAAAAAAAACATGAAAAACTAGAAAAAAATACAATTTATCTTTCAAATGCAAGCAAAATATATTCACATTATGAAAATGGATTAAATTATTTCCATTTTACAGATGATGATGACGACAAGGATGTACAGCCGATGTTCAAGAGGATAATGATCATAGGCAGGAAAATAATGATGGTCGGCAGATTGCATTTGTGCCGGGTAAGTAATTTTTATTTATTTTTATGAAGGACCAATTGTTATCGACTTATTTTGCCCATGGATGGCCTAAATTAAATGAAATTAGGTTTTAAGGTTTAAGAAGGTAGACTAACTCTAAGGAGGGCAGAGAGCATTTGAAGGCTATATACTGCCAGGTCATTTTTATGGACGAGCTGAAAGGTGTCGGCGAGCTGAGGAAAGTCTTTATCAACGACTGAAGGGGAATCTTAACCAACCAGCAGAAGCGAGTGTCTGTAAATCAGTTAAATGGAGTTTTTATAGATTTAAAGGCAGGGATTCTGTAGTGACGAGTTGAAAGCCTGGGAGTCTTAAGAGACGTGGTAAAGGCCAGAGAGTCTTTATAGACGAGCTGAAGGCCAGGGTGTTTTCACAGACGAGCTGAGGGCCAGTGAGTCTTTGTAGACGAGCTGAGGGCCAAGGAGTCTTTGTAGACGAGTTGAAGGCCAGGGAGTCTTTATAGACAAGTTGAAGGCCAGGGAGTCTTTATAGACGAGCTGAGGGCCAGGGAGTCTTTATAGTCGAGCTGAGGGCCAGGGAGTCTTTATAGTCGAGCTTAGGGCCAGGGAGTCTTTAAATACGAGTTAAAAGCCAGGGAGTCTTTGGAGACAAGTTAATGGTCAGGGAGTCTTTAGAGAAGAGCTGAAGCCCAGGCAGTCTTTATATACGAGTTGAAGGCCAGGGAGTCTTTATAGACGAGCTGATGGCCAGGGTGTTTTCATAGTCGAGCTGAAGGCCAGAGAGTCTTTATAGACGAGCTGAAGGCCAGGGAGTCTTAAGAGACGAGGTAAAGGCCAGAGAGTCTTTATAGACGAGCTGAAGGCCAGGGAGTCTTAAGAGACGAGCTGAGGGCCAGGGAGTCTTTGTAGACGAGTTGAGGGCCAGGGAGTCTTTGTAGACGAGTTGAAGGCCAGGGAGTCTTTATAGACGAGCTGAAGAACAGGGAGTCTTTATAGTCGAGCTGAAGAACAGGGAGTCTTAAGAGACGAGGTAAAGGCCAGAGAGTCTTTATAGACGAGCTGAAGGCCAGGGAGTCTTAAGAGACGAGGTAAAGGCCAGAGAGTCTTTATAGACGAGCTGAAGGCCAGAGAGTCTTTATAGACGAGCAGAGGGCCAGGGAGTCTTTATAGAGCTGAAGGCCAGAGTGTTTTCATAGACGAGTTGAAGGCCACAGAGTCTTTAAAGACTACCTGAAGGCCAGGGAGTCTTTGGAGACGAGTTGATGGTCCGGCAGTCTATACAGGCGAGTTGAAGGCAGCGATTTTTTAGAGACGGGTTGAGAGCCAAGAAGTCCTTAGAAACAAGTTTGAGGTTAGGGAGTCTTGGGGCCAGGGAGTCTTTATAGACGAGCTAAGGGCCAGGATGTCCTTATAGACGAGCGGAAGACCAGGGTATCTTTATAGATGGGCTGAAGGTTTGGTATAGATTCTTCTACTGATAAAATCATAAAAATCTATCTATCAAGGTTATTCATTATCCACAGCAAACATCTGCCTTACATGTGTATTCAAATCGTAATTGAAAACTTTTATGTAACACAGTATTCCCATTTACATTGGAATTAATCCACTTCAGAATGTTTTAATTTGCTTTATAATTCTATAACATGTCTGGCTGGCTTCGGTGGCATAATAATTCATATTCACATTGTGGAGATACTGTTGTTATGCCATTGTCATATTTAAATATAAGCTGACAAAAACATACATATTATTTATTTGCACATAAACACCCACACAGTTATATAAACGCACACATTTATGGGTTTATGTTTCGTAATTAACCTTTGACACCCCCAGCAGAAGCATTAATAATTTATTTAAGGATTTTTGTTTAATTAAACTTAACCAAATAACAAATTGTCGAGTGCCGGCTGTGAGGCTTTCAAGTTGAATAGAAACATAAATTACACGTCACACGAGCATACATTTACACATATTACACCAAACACATACATGCACGCACACACGTTCGATGTTTGTTTGTTTGTTTTAGTTGAATATTTTTTGTTTTATTTTGCTCTTCAACTAGGCTTGCTTCGTGTCTGCCACATTGTCCTTTAAACAGCTACTCTCTTCCTATTTGTGTTGTGTGGAAATTGAGTAGAGATTTATGCCGTTAAGAATGTGGAGAGTAAAGACAGCCGGCAATGCTTAAGTCAATAGAGACATAGACAGACTGGCAGGCAGACAGACAAACAGATAGACACAAGAGATGAATTAACAATGTAATCGAACACATGAACAATATTGACAGTGGAAATGCAGGGCCAGAAATACTCAGCATTAAATAGATAATGGCTGGATGAGATATGAGGCAGTGTGTCATACAGTGATATTAATTTGGAAATTATACTAAAAACATAGATGCGTTTGAAGAATATGCCATTTGATGTGGTGACGAAGGGAAATCGAGTTCCTCCGGCCAGAGGTTTTGATCCCATCATTGGGAAAATATAAAAAATTTGGGAAATATGTGCGTAAATCCCTAACAATTGTAAAATGTCATATCTTCAAAACACCCCAATTATCGAAAATCTGGAGGTACCGCATATGTATCGGCTTAAAGCCGTACTTTTTGTTAGTTTGCGAAAAAATCTTACTATAAACCACAATAGACGAAAAAAGAAACCACGCACTTTTTTCGAGTTGAGCCTGAAAGTAGCATAACATTTCGTTCAGGGCGGAAGATGTCAAAAGAAAAAAAAAAACATCATTATAAATTTTACAATAATTCTCACAATAAAACATATATTAAGGTATAATTGTTTTTCATATGTATATATACAGAGTGAGATGAAACAACTGCAAGCAACTTCAGAATGCTGTCATTTCTAAGCCACTCGTCCGACAGCTGTTATAATTATTCCAGTGATAGCTCATTATATTGTTTACAAGCGTACAAAAGCATTTTGGTGATAATTTCAAGAAAACTAGTTATTCGTTATGGAATTCAAGCGAGATAGTATGATTTTTTTATATTTGGCTGGAAAACCACAAGTGGCTATCCTTAGCCCGACGTCAAGGAAGTGAACGGAGGAAAACAGCAACATCAGCAGAAATGGTTCGAAAAGTAAAGACGCGACTTGATCGAAACCCACGTCGCAGTGGCCGAAAAATGGCTCGTGAGCTGAACATATCGCAATACTGCATTCGGAAAATATTGAAAACTGAGCTCGTGGTAAAGCCTTTGAAATTTCAAAAAGTGCAAGAACTTACACTGCAACAGATAGAAAATAAACACAAAAAAGCAAAAGAGTTGCTTCGATTGGCCGAAAGTGGAGAAATGTCGAATTTGGTTTTCTCCGATGAGAAAACATTCGTTATCCAGCAGTTTGTGAACAACCAAAATGATCGTTTTTACTTGCCGAAGAGGTCAGCTGAAAATGTGCACCTTCGGTTGGCCACCAGAACTCAAGTGCCGGCCATGGTGATGGTGTGGGCCGCCATAACAGCCGATGGTCGCTCTCCGCTCGTATTAATCAACCGTGGCATCAGAATAAATGCCGAATATTATCGCGAAAATATTCTGGAGGGTGTATTAAGGCCTTGGGCAAACATTTTGGCCGCAGACCTTGGACATTCTAACAAAACTCAGCACCATCGCACTCAGCACGCTCCACCCAAGAATGGTTACAAAATGAGGTTCCTCACTTCATTTCCAGCCCACAATAGCCACCAAAATCTCCGGATACCAATCCGTTGCACTAATGTATCTGAAGTATTTTGGAAAAAAAGGTTGGCACTTAAAAATACCAAAGTGTCGATCACCTCAAGCAAGCCGAGAATGGACCAAATACCAGAGCAACATTTCGCCTGCGGCCAAAATGTTCGCGTGCCTAATTCTTTAATACACCCTTCAGAATATTTTCGTGATAATATTCGGCATTTATTCTTATGCCACGGTTGATTAATACGAGCGGAGAGCGACCATCGGCTGTTATGGCGGCCCACACCATCACCATGGCCGGTGCTTCTGTTTCTGGTGGCCAACCGATGGTGTACATTTTCAGCTGACATCTTTGGCAAGTGAACACGATTATTTTGTTTGTTTACAAATATCGGAGAAAACCAAATTCGGCCGTTTACAACTTTCGGCCAAGCGAAGCAACCCTTTAGCTTCTTTTGAGTCTATTTTCTTTCTGTTGCGGTGTAAGTTCAATGGCTTTACCCCGAGCTCATTTGGCAATATTTGCCGAATGGAATATTGTGATATGTTCAGCTCACGAGCCATTTTTTGGCCACTGCGACGCGGGTTTCGATCAAGTCGCTTCTTTACTTTTCGAACCATGTCTGCTGATGTTGCTATTTTCTTCCGTCCATTTCCTTGACGTCGGGCAACGCTACCAGTATTACGGTAACGAGCGATGGTACGAGACACAAAAGATTTATTCACATTTAAATGACGGAGTGCTCTAACGATAGCCACTTGTGGTTTTCCATTCAAATATAAAAAAAAATCACACTATCAAGCTTGAATTCCATTACGAATAATTTTTTTTCTGGAAAATTTTCACCAAAATGCTTATGTACGTTTGAAAACCATATAATGAGCCGTCACTGGAATAATGTTAACAGCAGTCCAACGAGTGAAATAAAATCAGTCTGATGTTAGTTACTGTTTTTTTCATCTCACCCTGTATATATATATATATATATATATATATATATATATATATATATATATATATATATATATATATATATATATATATATATATATATATATATATATATAGATATATAGATATATATATATATATATATATATATATATATTTAGGCTTAAATACGTACCCTACAACACTACCATATGTTAGAAGCCCCCTTATATGCAGATCGATTTTTGAAGATTTCGCTTTTGAAATTATGTCACGGAGCACTGACCAGGGACATTTGCCTAATATTTAACCAGTCCGTCATGCAGTTACTTGAATCCTTCCCTGTCCTAAAGTCTCTTCTCAAGCGTGTCGATTGGCTTCAATTGTGTGATCAAAAATTTTTTTCTATATTTGGTTCATTTGAACCCCTAAATATTTTGCGATCATCTCCAAAAGCAAGAGACTCTGTATCTCTAAATTAAGACTCATCTATATGATTTGCTTGTCTACGATATTTGGCTATATTCGTCAACGAAATCAGCATAAAAAGCCAAAAGCTCGGCTTTTGTGTATTTCGGATATCGCTTGTAAGTAGTGCTGGTATTTTTTACACAAAAGTAGTGGTCCATTCTACTCCTTGTCCTAAACTCCAATTTCATGAGAGATTTCATGTCCTTTGATTTCTATTCTATTTCTGCTGCAAAATCAGTAACATTTTTAGTTGTTAGTCCATTTCAACCCCCAAATATAATGTGGACATCTTTAAAACCAATAGGCCTATCCCTTCTGAGCCATACCCTTGTGAAAATTTTCGTGAGGATCGCATAATAATTGCAATCTGTATATAACAGCCCCAACCGGTGTTGTAATGTGAAAAAATATTACAAAATATACACTTCAATATTTTAAATCAAATTGAAAAAATCGCATGCGATAAAAAATAAGAAAAAATAAAAATATAACACAAAATACCAAAAAATCTATATTAACATCATTATTGACATCTTTTTATGCGATTTTTTTAGATCTTATTCTTTTATGCCAAGAGGGCATTCTGAATTGACAAAATTTGTCAAAGTAAGATATAAACAATCTAGCTAACATCCCCTTCCTTCGTATATATACATTGCATATATTTCGCTATATATATCCCATATATTTATTATCGGCATCGACGTAACGGTCAGAATTGACCTGTTCGTCCATTTTTGATTTCGTCGGGGTTAAAAATATTCGCGGTTTTATGGTAAATTTGAATTTTATTTAACACAAATGTAATGGTATATTTTACCCACTAAATATTACCCGATGACCATCAAAATTGGAAGACTGCTAGCCACCCCTAAGCTCTAGCCCCATGCCAACTTCCGCTTTGATTGGTCCATAATTGCGACCTGTAGAGCAACTGCAAAATCAGGAAATTTGAAATTTTCGGTCCATTTCAATCCCTAAATATTAAGCGATCATCTCCAAAAAGAAATAGGATTCTATTCTGACCTTAACCCCACCTCCATTTTCAATTTCGTAAGGAATCGTAATTGCGCCCTGTAGAGTGATTACAAATTAAAATGGACAGACGGGCAGACGGACGGACATACATAGCTAGATCGACTCAGCTCGGCGAGATAGGAAGATCCATATATACTTTCCTATATGGGAAACCAATATTTCGAGGTGTTACATAATTTTTTGCCCAATCAAACACATAATACCCCCAACACACAGTGTTGTATGGTATAAATATTAAATATGAATATGAAGAAAGTGGTGACTTTTAGGCGATAGACAAAATCAAATGGTCCAACCTATCTAGCCGCTTCGCAACAAACGCTCTACGCCATACTAAATATTAAAAGTTTAAGGCCAGGCCATAACTTTTGTTTGCATATGAAAGTGGTCATATACTGAGAGGATATATATACCTTTTAATCACTTGATTGTTGTAACTTAACTTAAATTTCAATATTTTGTAATCGTCTCCACCAAATTTAATGCCTCCCAAAACACTGTGAATGTTTCCTAACACAATTGATTAGTGGTTATTGACACAGTAGCATATATTCGAGTATGTGTGTGAGTGTGTATAAATAAAATATTATATATCACACATTTACACGTTTCCTCAAAAGTCTGAATGACCTACCAACCGACCGACCGGCCAGCCACATTAGTTAATGGATTTTTATTACATCAGACACCGCACAACTTGTCCGCTATTATTATCAATTCTGTGTTGTACACTTCTTATGACCACTACTACCAACTAATATTACAAATTTTGTTCGAATTTGGGTTTGAGTGATAAATTGTCAGTGTAGCTATGGCTGATGCCGGTTTTTCACTCACCGACCGGTCATTGCAGATGGCGGTTAACATCCGCAAAAAGTGATAATATATTGCGTGTTGCTCAAATTTCCCATTGTAACTGGGTTAGACGAGGAGTAGAGTAATCTACTCGACAGTTTGGTTGTATTTGTTATTGTTAAATTTGTGTGTTTGTGTGACTGTGCGTTCGTGTGTGTGTTAATTACACGAAATAACTGGACATAACAGAACGCAATAAAGCCATTATCATTTGAACTTGATTAAATGTTTTGTGTACCTTTTGCGGGAGGGCGTTGCGTTTTGGTTTGCGTTTTTGTTTCTTTCGTCTATTGTCTGAAATTTATCGAACATAAAATCGCGCTAACAAAAGCCAAACAATCAATTAGTTCGCTAAATATACGGCTTTGTTATTGTTGTTGTATTATTGTTGTAAATGCATGCAACAGCGTAATTTATATAAAAATAATTGTTACAGTTAGTTAATTATATATTCATTAAAGCTGTTCTATTCATTTTATGGCAAATTATTTCAACACCTAATGTCCGTTTATGATGAATGGCAATTGTTGTGGAATTTTTTATGTCGTTGTTTTAGATAAGTTATATATTTAATTGGAAAAAAAAATTAAGTAAATTTTTGCAAAACCATATTGTATGTTCTGAGCTATATATTTTTATACCCTACAACACTATGTGTTGGGGGTATTATAAGTTTGATTGGGCCAAAAATTATGTAACACCTAGAAATATTGATTTCCCACATAGGAAAGTATATATGGATCTTCGTATATCGCCGAGCTGAGTCGATCTAGCTATGTATGTCCGTCCGTCCGTCTGTCCATGTCAATTTGTAATCACTCTACAGGTCGCAATTATGGCCCGATCTTCACGAAATTTAGAATGGAGAACCCTGGGCCAGAATAGAACCCTATTTCTTTTGGAGATGATCTCATAATATTTAGGTATTGAAATGGACCAAATACTGAAAAAGTTCCTGATTTTGCAGTTGCTCTACAGGTCGTAGTTATAGACCAATCGACGCGGAAGTTAGCATGGGGCTAGAGCTTAGGGCTGGGCAGGAGCCTTCCAATTTTGATGGTCATCGGGTAATATTTAGTGGGTGAAATAGGCCACAACATTTGTGTTAAATAAAAGTCAAATTTTCCATTAAACCGCGAATATATTTAATCCCGGCTAAATCACAAATAGACGAACAGGTCAATTCTGATCGTTACGTTGATGCCGATAGTAAATACATCGGTTATATATAGCGAAATGTATATAATGTGTATATACAAAGGAAGGGGATGTTAGTTAGAATGCTTATATCTCAAGAAGAGCTGGGCCGATTTTGACAAATTTTGTCAATTCAGAATGCCCTCTTGACATAAAAGTATAAAACCTAAAAAATTGCAGAAAAATATGTCAATAATGATGTTAATATAGATTTTGTTGTATTTTGTGACATGTTTTAATTTCTTCATATTTTTTTATCGCATGCGATTTTTTCAATTTGACTTATAATATTTTGTAATATTTTTTCACCTTACAGCACAGGTTGGGAATATTATAAAAGTATTGCAAATATCGTCTGACCCTCACGAAAATGTTCACAAGGGTAGGGTTTGGCTCAGAAGGGCTAGGCCTATTGTTTTCAAAGATGTCCGCAATATATTAGGGGTTGAAATAGACCAACAACTTAACATTTTCCTGGTTTTGCAGCCGTTATAAAGGTCACAAATAGAGAGCAAAAGACACGAAATCTCGCATAAAGTTAGAGTTTAGGGCATCGGGTAGAATGGACCATTAATTTTGTGTGAAAAATACCAGCATTACTTACAAGCGATATCCGGAATTCACAAAAGGCGAACTTCTGGTTTTTTTTTGCTGATTTTGTTGACGAATAAAGCCAAATATAGTAGACAAGCAAATCATATAGATGAGTCTAAATGAGGAGATGAATGCAAAATATTTAGGGGTTAAAATTAACCAAAAACAGATTTTTTTTCCGATCACACAATTGAAGCCAATCGACACGCCTGTGAAGAGAGTTACGGACAGGGAAGAATTCTAGCATTTTGGATGACCATTGGATTATATTTAGCTGTTAAATGGACCACAACAACTAACAGCCCGACGGAGTGCATAAATGTTGGGCAAATGTCCCTAGTCAAAATCCTAACTTCAAAAGCGAAATCTTCCAATATGTATTTGGATATAAGGGGGCTTCTAACATATTGTAGTGTTGTAGGGTATAACATAGTCGGCCCCGCACGATTATAGCCTTTGCTTACTTGTTTGATATTTTTTGTCCATTTCTAAATTAAATACCTGGACGTTCCCTCAAAAGTAAGTGTTCAATCTCTCAGTTACATGGCAAATTTGGTCAATATTATTAAAGCGCGTCCCGCAATTTAAGTTTCTTCCAATCATTGATTTTCGAAAATATTTTTTTTAGTTTTAAAACAACAAATACATAAACAAAATTGGCAGAAGTCGAGCACACTTAGAAAAAAATTGTGATCAGCTGGGAGCTCTACCCTACCTTTCTATTGTTGTTTTTTAGTGTTAGCCTAAGGCGTTGTGGGTTGTGGTTCTTATTAAAATCATATCCCAATCTGATCCGATTTAAATATAATTTTAAAAAAATTACTTTTACACCAAACTCCGCCACACCTTTCATATTTCATTGAAATTGTTGCGTCAATAATGTGAAATCGGCCGATAATATATATATGGGAGCTATATCCAAATCTTAACTAATTTCCAATTAATTTGTCACTTTTATTATTGTAACCAAATTCTGCCACACATTCTGAATGTCATTGGTATCGGTCATATATATCATGTTTGGTGCATAACATGTATGAAATCGGCCGAGATATATATGTTAGCTATATCCAAACCTCAACTGATTTCAATATAATTTGGCAATTTTTTCTGGTGCCAGATTTTAAATCTCTCGCTTTGGGTGCATCAAATATGTGAAAATGGCTTAGTATATATATGGGAGCTATAATCAAATCTGAAACGATAATAATTTGATAATTTGTCTAATTTATTTTCTAATCAAAATCCCGTTACATATTCCAAATTTCTTTGGAATCGAACATACATATCGTGTATGGTGCATAAAATACATGAAATCGGTCGAAAATATATATGAGAGCTATATCCAAATCTGAACCGATTTTAATATAATTTGACAAATGTATATTTTTTTTAAATTCTGCTACACATTCCAAATTTCATTGAAATTAGAGATACATAGCGTGTTTGGTGCATCAAATACATGAAATCGGTCGAAAATATATATGGGAGCTATATCCAAATCTGAACCGATTTCCATTTAATTTGACAAATTCATTTCGGCTCCCAATTCCGTTACTTATTTTAAATTTCATTACAATTGGAAATACATATCGTGTTTGGTCTACCAAATACATGAAATCGGCCGAAAATGTATGTGGAAGCTATATCCAAATCTGAACCGATTTCAATATAATTTGACAGATTTATTTTCGGATTAAATTCCGTCACACATTACAAATTTCATTGGAATCGAACATTCATATTGTGTTTGAGGCATCAAATGAACGAAATCGGTCGAAAATATATATGGGAGCTATATGCAAATCTGAACCGATTACAATATAATTTGGCAAACTTATTTTTGTTCCAAATTCCGTTACGTATTCCAAATTTGGAGACTGTATCTTCAACCAATCAATAGATATGTGCATATAAAATCTAAATTTTTGGGAGGTACCTCCGATTCTGATGCTATATCTCCAGTTCCAAGTGGAAATTAAAAAATGTATATAGCCTATGTTACTTTCAGGCGATGTTGCAGTATATATGGAAATTTTCAGGGAAATCTATTCAGCGGTTTTCGAGTCCATAAATTACAAACAAACAAACATACAAACATTTTCCTCTTTCATAGATATAGAAGAAGAAGAAGAAGATAGAAGAAGATTCATAACACATCTTGTGTTATCAAAAATGTTGAGATGAGTAAATTGAAGAAAATCTGATGGTAATTTCACATTTTAAGAGAGATATAATTATTCAACTTTTTGACTCGTTGTCGAGTAGATAAGGAAGAGTTTGATCACTACCAGATCTAGAGTTTTTCTAGTGGCTCCTTAATTTATAAAAGTTATAATTATTCAAAATGTTGATCTTTTGTGGGGAAGGAACTCTATGGAGTGGGACCGATATTGTCCATCTTTGCACCTGACATAGCACTAATATAAATATAAAGATTTGGAAATTTTGTACGAAATTGTTTGATCTTTTCTAGTTCTATACTCCAAATTATTTTCTGGAAAATGTTAACCTTGAGTGAACTCGATCTAAGTTAGATAATAATACAACGATGTACCAAGTTTGGATCAAATCGAATACAACCTTTGAGAGTTATCGTGCGCACCACCTAGATAGACGGACACCACTAGATCGACTACAAATGTCCTGAAACGGATTACAAAGTGACCTAGCGTCTAAAACCGTTATTTCGAAGAGGCACACTGGCCTCATCAAATGATATATACCCTCGCAATACATAACAATTCATGTTTCTGAAAATTATCAAAATAGGACCACTTTTTCCTATCTCCCTTATATAACGGTCCTATTCCATATTCGATATTTTGATTATGATCATGGTTTTCCAATGGATTTTTTTGGGATTTAGTATTTAATCTTATTGTTGATACCAACTTCTCACACAGAAGGCGGTTTATATACAGCCACCTTTTCCTATAACGGTACCACCCGATATTCGGTATTTTGATGATTATAGCCACAGTTTTTATACCCTCCAGCATAGTATGGAGGGTATATTAAGTTTGTCATTGCATTTATAACACCTTAAAATATACATTTTACACACCACAATGTATATATATTCTTGATCAGCATAAAATTCTTTGCCGATTTAGCGATGTCCGTCCGTCTATCCGTCTGGCCGTCTGTGGAAATCACTCTAGCTTCCGAACGAAATGAAGTAGGTTGATAAAATTTTACTCAAATATATATTATCTCTGCAGGACTTTTGGTATTGAAAATGGATCTTGTAGGTCCACGTATTTGATATATACAATGGTACCTCCCAATATTCGGTATTTTTATTATTTTAGAATTATTTTAAATGTGGTATTTGGATTTCGTAATGGATACTACAGCCTAAGACAGAAAAGTGTCTGTGCAGGTCCACGTCTTCGTATAACCCACATATAATGGTAACTCCCTATATTCGGAATTTTGATAATTTTAACTATATTATTCACCGATTTTTCAAGTTTCGCAATTGAATAATGACTTATGACAAAACTTGCCTATGCAGGTCCACGTCGTCGTATAGACCCTAAACGGCTACATTCGGTATTTTGAAGATTATAGCAGAATTTTTAACGGATTTTTTTTAAATTCGTTTTTATTGAAAATTCGTCCTAGCCGAACTTCCAGCTTTTTTACTTGTTTTAATCGAATTGTTTAAAATTTGGCATTAGAAACGTGCAATATTTTCTTAATTTCCTTATGTTTTGAAGTAATCTCAGTAATCGTACTACCAACTGGTATTTTGAAGGCTCGGGTTTTATTGAACGTGTTATTAAAAGCAGTAAAAGTTCGGTACGGCCGAACTTTTTCACTTATACCATTTTGAATTTTCATTTGACATGAGGTCATAATTTGAAGACTATTTTTAAGACGTCTTCTTTTGATAGGTGGAAAATTGGTGTCAATTTATGGCATTAAACAAAGCAAGCTAGAAAGCAAACACCACAGACCACAGTGCTCCCACATGTGAAGGTGTGACAAAAATGGTTCTATCTATCGATGTGATTTCTTAATTAGCTTCATAATAAGTAAAAAATAATATAATCCAACAATTTTTAATATTGGCCCGCGTATTGGCATAGTCTTCATATAACGGAAACTCCGATTTAAAGAATTTTGAAGTTTTTGGTACATTTTTAATTAAAATGGAATGAACATTTGACATCTGGTGTTCTTAATGAAAACCTGATGTCCTTGCAAAATAATGGTAATATGGTTTCACAATTTGATATAGCTCCCTTAGGCACTACCACCGAATGTACCTTCTTTGTAGGTTTTTTTTAACAGAATTTATATACTGTGCGACAGTATGATTTAAGTTCTAGTTCCAGGTCTACGAGGATTATTAGAAGGAAGGAAGCTAGGATAACAACATCGAAACTCTTAATTTAAAAAAAAAAATTACTTCAAAAATTAACTAACACTGATTTTTGAATTGATATTTTAAAGATTCAAATTATATATTGCCATATCTTGAGGAATTTTTTCATTTTAGTCAAAAGCGTTTTAGATCTGAAAAAACTGTACCTCAAAATATACACAGTAGGCCTATGCAAATAAAAGGGTTTGTTTGTCTTTTAATTTTAAAGTAGATGAATTTCCTCTAAGGAGATTAGCAGGAATGTATGAAAACAAGGACATTTGAATTTACTAGAAAAACGAAATTTTGAGCTATCGCGAATTTTTTTCCAAATATGAAATATTTATTCTTCTATCATCGTTGCCTTTCATTTACATTGGAACTACCCATATCTTGTTATTTCACAGTGCTTAAAAAATAAGCATCATAATAAATTTAATAAAGATTTTCGCTTAGTTATTCACAAATTGAAATTAAAGCCAATCAAAAATATTCAAAACCAAACAGAACAGGAAAATCAACTTTAATTTATGTCAACAATTGTATTGTATAAAGAATTTTCCAAGCAAAGCTCATTAGAGGCAGTAAAAAGAAAATATTGCAAACATAAGAAAAAAAAACAGACTCCAACCGGAAAGTGTCGAGACAACACCATCATGGTATTGATTTTCTTTAAAAGTAGCACTTAGACACATTTTGTTTATAGGCTTATGAAAGTGTGTGTGTGTGTGTGTATGTTGTCGTCTTCCGTTTCCGTTTGTCAATACATGTATGTGTATGTGTTTGGCACGTGCTGTCATCGACAAATTCACAACGCACAAATGCAAAGACTCGCACACACAATGACACGTATTTATATAAATACGAATTTATCTTGTGTGTTTGTGTGTGGGTGGAGGTGTGGTAATTTTTTTGTGTTTTTACTTGTTGTCACTACAGTGTGTGAGGGGTACAGTGGTTAACTTGTGAAAATAATACGAAAACTGATCATTTTGAAACAAGATCAATATCAATTACATTTTTGTCGAGGTCTTCAAACGCCTTTCGAATGTCGTATATTCATTGAAGACAAAATTGATTAGATTAAAGTGTCCGCCAGGAAAATAATGCAATTGCAAAAACACATTGTGTTTTCAATCACAGCTGCCAATGAGACAAAGCTTTAAGTAATGGAGATTCTTGCAACAGCAAGATTTATGCCAAGTTCTGTTTGTCAACTATACAAAATCTTACAATTTAACAATGATCTATCTTCCTAGCCAGCTGTAATTCATTCGGGATTTTTTCTTTGGTATAAATCTCGAAAGAGCGTTATGTTTGAAACTAAATTTAGCCACAACTGTCCAAAAATAAAAAAAGAACATATGAAAATTGGCGTGGCTTATAATCATTATAGATTGGGACATGGAGACGGTACTTAAAACAATTTTCATGGTTTATTATAATTTTTTATAATGCAACTTTAATGCAAAACAAATAAAAAAACATTAAGTTCGGCCGGGAAAAAAAACTTTTAATACCCTTCACCTTAGGGTAAAAGAAACATTAGAAGAAATGAGGCAAAACCCATTAAAATGCCGAATATCGGGAGGTACCGTTATATGGTTGCTACACCAAAACGTAGACCTATAATTACAATGTTTCGCCACACGAACTAGGACCCATTATAACCCACAAATACCAATTTTTAGACAAATCAGTGAAAAAATGTGGCAAAAACCATCAAAATACCGAATATTGGGAGGTACCGTTATATGGGGGCTATATCAAATCATGGACCGATGCATGCAATGTTTCGCCACCCATTATGACCAACAAACACCAATTTTCAGACAAATCCGTGAAAAAATGTGGCAAAAATCATCAAATTACCGAATATCGGGAGGTACCGAGGGGCTATACCAAAACGTGGACCTATAATTACAATGTTTCGCCACCGGAACTGGAAACCATTATGACCCACAAATACCAATTTTTAGACAAATCCGTGAAAAAATGTGGCAAAAACCATCAAAATACTGAATATCGGGAGGTACCGTTATATGGGGGCTATACCAAATCATGGACCCATACATGCAATGTTTCGCCACCGGAGCTGGAACCCATTATGTCCAACAAATACCAATTTTCAGACAAATCCGTGAAAAAATGTGGCAAAAATCATGAAATTACCGAATATCGGGAGGTACCGTTATATGGGGGCTATACCAAATCATGGACCCATACATGCAATGTTTCGCCACCGGAGCTGAAAACCATTATGACCTACAAATACCAATTTTTAGACAAATCCGTTAAAAAATGTGCCAGGAAAAAAAACTAAAATACCGAATATCAGGAGGTACCTTTATATGGGGGCTATACCACAACGTGGACCTATGCATGCAATGTTTTGCCACACGCTCAGGAACCCGTTATGATCTACAAATACCAATTCCAAATCCATGAAAAAATGTGACATAAATCATCAAAATACCGAATATCGGGAGGTACCGTTATATGGGGACTATACCAGAACGTGGACCGATATATCTCATTTTCAATACCAACCATCCTAGACACAATGCAAATAGCTCTGCTAAATTTTGGCGCTCTAAGTCAAATAATGTGGGCTGTATCGTGATTTCAACAGACAGACAGACGGACAGACGGACATCGTTAAATCGACTTAGAATTTTATGCTGATTATGAATATATATACTTTATGGGGTCTAAGGCGAAAATTTAAGGATGTTACAAACGGAAGTTAATATACCCTCCTTTCCAAGGTGGAGGGTATAACAAGTAAGTAAAATAATGGTAGGGTAAATCCCACCGTGTGATTCCTTGATTATCTGTAGATCTTAAAAACTATGGATGAAGTCTTAAGATATAAGGATGCATCGCTTCGTTCTCTAATTTCCCAGTGTATTGATCTCCAATTTAACGGTCGAATTTTGTCATCATTTCGATCTTCCGTTCGAACAATCCTCGTTTGGTTTTCCAAAATCTTGAAACATATGTGGGTGAGGTACAAGAAGAAATGTTCCGATCTCTACCATCTTTTTGTGGTGATGGAAATATTAGGAAGTACCAAGTCTGAATGGAATCGGATGTTAATTTCGCGTTTTATGACCTTAAAGGATATTAAAAATGTTATCCCTTTTGTGGAGGAGGTACCAGAAGGAGTAGACCTATATCTCCAATCTTCACAGCAGATCTTGCGTTAGTAGAAATAATGAGATGTTGAATGAGATAATGATTTGTGGGAGAAGGAGTGCACCGATATTTCCTGTCTCCGAACTCGATCTAAGTTTGATAATAATTATACGAAGTAGTAAATTTGAACAAAATAGTATACATCCTTCGAGAGTTATCGTGCGCACCAGACAGACAGTCGAACGAACGGACGGGCGGACATCGCTAGATTGACTCCAAATGCCCTGAAACGGATTTGGTCTATAGTCTAAGACCGTTAAGTCGATGAGGCACGTTCCGGACTTATCATATATACCCTCTCTAGTCATATGGCTGAGGTCATAAAAATAAAGAAATTTATTATCTCACAGAGAGCGAAGGATATTATGTCTTTGTGCATTTGTTCGTGACATGCAATTTTGCACAAATCATTTGTTTGGTCCAAGGACGAATCCCATTGAAATTTGAGATAACCGGTCAAAATTTAGATATAGCCTCAAATATATATTTTCGTTCGATTTGTTTTTTTGTGCAGCAAACGTGTAATATCAGCCCAAATAGTATGTAATTTTGCTCATACCACCAAATTAGGTCTGAAAATAAGTTTGCCCAATTTGATCGAAATCGGTTCAGATATAGCTGCAGCTCCAGCATATATATTTTTCATCAGATTTGTTATTTTTGTCCTCCGCAGCCGTAATATGCACTCTGTAACAACAATATTTGGGAAAATATATCAAATACAGCTCGGGTCAGATTTGTTTATAGCCACATATAACTTCGTCCGATTTGCTTTTTATTGTTCACCAAACGTGTAATATTAGCCCATGGAATGTGCCACTAACGACCAAATTGAGTCTAGAAGCTAATATGTCAAATTTGGTGAAAATCGATTCAGATATAGCTATAGTTCCCATACATATCCTTCATCAGATTTGTTATATTTGTTACCCACATCCGTAATATGCCCTCCATAACAATGATATGCAATAAAATGCAGCTCAAAAATATCTTTGCCAATTTTATCGAGATCGGTTCAGATTTGGACATTAGCTCCCATTTATATCTTTATCCGATTTCAAGTTAATTGTGCACCGCATGGACAATACAAGACCATATTGAAAAGATACAAATGCTTTGGCACATTTAGTCCTTTGAACTTTAAATTATAATTATAATCATAACGTGTATGATTGAATTCTCCCATAAAAACTTTTAATTGTTATGTGGAGCTCTACTAAATATGCAAAGTGTTGTAGGGTATCATAAAGTCGGTCCCGCCCGACTTTAAGGCATTCTTTACTGGTTGTTTTCAATTTTTGTGAATAAAAAATCATGACCCGTTAAAGTAAAAACCCTTCCTTGCTCTTTTTTGATGAACAATTTTACAACTAATGCTCTGGACCAAATTCTAAAGCTGATACATAATCATTAATTATTCTTCGGTAAAGTCATATATTTTTAGCCAACTTTATAAGAATCCGATAATGTTCAATTCATGTTTATTTCGAAAGTAAGATTTCGAGTCAAAACATCTGATAGAAAGCAGGCATTGGTCGGGTGCGAAAAAGGTGAAATATCTACTCAAATCTTTCGTAATCTCACCACTAAAAATGACCTTTTAAATATTCTTTGCAAAATCGAATATGGAAGAAGAGGTCAAAAGTCGGGCGGGCCGACTATATGATACCCTACAACCCAAAATGCGTATTTAATAGAGCTCTTGTGACAAAAAAAATATTGGGAATTCATGTGAAGTAGATCAATCGAACTATTAAATAAATAACATTGCTATATAGTGCATGATATCACTTCGATAAGGCAAGCGTACAAAAGCATTTTGGTGGGAATTTTCCAAAAAAAAAAACAGTAAAGAAAGTCCTAAAGTCGGGCGGTGCCGATTTTATGATACCCTACACCACTTTGCTAATTTAGTTGAGCTCCACTTAATAATTAAACATTTTTATGGGAGAATTCAATCATACACGCTATGATTATAATTATAATTTAAAATTCAAAGGACTAAATATGTCGAAGCATTTGTATCTTTTAAATTCGGACTTGTATTGCCCATTTGGTGCGAAATTAATTTGAAATCGGATAAAAATATATATGGGAACTATATCCAAATCTGAACCGATGTCTGTAAAATTTGGCAAAGATATTTCTGAGCTGTATTTGATATACTTCCCTGAATATCGTTGTTACGGAGTGCATATTACGGCTGTGGGTAACAAATACAACGAATCGCATGAACAATATATAGGGGAGCCATAGCTATATCTAAACCGATCTTCACCAAATTTTGCATACTACCTTCTGGACTCAATTCGGTCGTATGTGCCAAATTCCATCCCATTTGGACAAATATTAGACGTTTGGTGCACAATAAATGGTAAATCGGACGAAGTTATATATGGGAGCTACATCCAAATCTGAACCGATCTCGATAAAATTTAGCAAAGGTATTTCTGAGCTGCATTTGATATATTTCCCCAAATATTGTTTTTACAGAGTGCATATTACGGCTGCGGAGGACAAAAATAACAAATCGGATGAACAATATATATGGGAGCTATAGCTATATCTGAACCGATTTCCATCAAATTTGGCATGCTTATTTTTAGTCCTAATTTGGTTGCATGTGCAAAATTCCATACAATTCGGACTGATATTACACGTTTGGTGCACAATAAAAGGCAAATCGGACGAAGATATATATGGGAGCTTTATCTAAATTTTTACCGATTATCTCCAATTTCAATAGGGTTCGTCCTTGGGCCAAACAAATGTTGTTTGGAAAATTTCATCTCAATCGGATAATAAATGCGACCTGCATTTTGTTCACAAAAATACATGGACAGACGGACGGACGGACGGGCAGACGGACTGACATGCATAAATCAACTCAGAAAGTGATTCTATGCAGATCATCAAAAGGAACTATGGGTCTATCTCGTTTCCTTCTGCCTGTTACAAACAAATGCACAAAGACATAATACCCTGACCACCTTGTGGTGTAGGGTATAAAAATCATACACCGAATAGAATGCAAAAATATTCCGAGTGATAATTTCTCAATGATTGTATTTCTTTTTTTCATTTGAAAACACTTTCCATCTACTAAATTCATGTATAAATGACGGTATGTTGTTCCTGTACTTTTGTATCAATTCTATTCCCTTCGTGTGGCATATGAAACACATAAGTCGATTTTTTTTTTCTCGATTTAATAGTATTTACAAGAAAAAAAACTTCTTTAGATTATTGACACAATTCTTTTGAAATGGGATTGTTGTTTAAAACTCCTACGGCAAATAATTACAATAAGGATTTTCTTTTTTGTCGTTTCTTTCTATGAACAGATTTATATCAGCATCAAAGAACATTAAAATGAGGAATTGAGTTAAAATTTGTCACTTTAATTAAGTACAATACACAAAAAATTTACAGTGGAACCTTCAATCGAGTTCACAAACAATATTCAAGACTTTAAACAATATAAGACGATAAATTTTATTATTATTATTATTATTATTATTATTATTATTATTATTATTATTATTATTATCATTATTATTATTGTTATTATTATTATTATTATTATTATTATTATTATTATTATTATTATTATTATTATTATTATTATTTTTATTATTATTATTATTATTATCATCATCATCATTATTATTATTATTATTATTATTATTATTATTATTATTATTATTATTATTATTATTATTATTATTATTATTATTATTATTATTATTATTATTATTATTATTATTATTATTATTATTATTATTATTATTATTATTATTATTATTATTATTATTATTATTATTATTATTATTATTATTATTATTATTATTATTATTATAATTATTATTATTATTATTGCTGGAAATTATTGCAATAAGCCAAATATTTACCGTCAACCGAAAGGTTCCACTGTACATACACACTTTTTTTGCTCTAATCTTCGCATCATTAAATTATTTCTATTCATTTGTTATTCTAAAGAAGAAAAAAGAGAATACGAAGAACAAAAAACCAACTTACTTTATTTTCTCCCATATTTCTTCACCAAAGTGTTTAAGCACCAATAGCTCCAGAGCGTAATTAACAAATCCATACTGAAATGAGAAAGAAGAATGATGAGACAATGAACAACAATAATAATAATAATAAGAAGAAGAAGCAAAAGAATTAGATAAGAAGAACAGAAAAATCATTACTAGGAATCCCAGATAGATGGGAGTTGATTAATGGTGTATCTGTGTCAGTTGATCAGCTTGTCATGGTTAATGTTCAGTAATTAAAACTCTACAAAATCTGAATGGGTGAGACAAAAAAAAATTGTCTCTCAACACTTCCGTTCGTCGGCAGAACAAAAACAACATTAATAAAGACATGAAAGATGGATTAATTAATTTGTTCATTTTTATGCTTTTTATTTTTCTGTTTGCCTTTCGATATGAAAGAGAAAATAAATACATTTTCTGAAAATTAATATTTTAGATTAATTTATTATATATTATATCTATATCTATATCTATATCTATATCTAATGGCAAAATGATGATATGATAAAATTCGCTTAGACGACCATCATTTACACTACGTATCATGTATTGTGGTATAATAAAGAACCAGTAAGGGAAGGTCAAAAGTCGGGTGGGTCGACTATATGATACCCCACACCACTATGCGCATTTAGAAGGGTTCACGTAAAAAAAGTTTATGTTGGAAATGTATGTAAAGTAGAGCGGACCAACTATGAATCTCATTTGAATGCGTATCATTGCTATAGAATATTCACAATTTGGGAACAATATCCAACTGTGAATCGATTTTCAACAAATTTGATGGAGGCTTTTGTACTGTAGTACCAAATAACTTTGCTGTATAGTGCCTGATATGACTTCGATATGAATTATATTGAGAAATATTTATTTGAGCAATAGATATAGATGTAGATATTCGGTCGGTGCCAAAATTCAGGTCATTGGGGCCATTTGGTGCACAATATACCTGAAATCGGATAAAGATATATAAGGAAGTTATATCCACATCTGAACCGATATTGACAAAATTTTAAACATATAATTCTAAGCTGTATCTGTAATCTGGAACAAAATATCATTGTTGAGAAGTGAGAAGAGAGAGAAGAGGGACTTAAAACCCCAAATCGGATGAGGCATACAGCTATATCTAAACTGATGTTCACCAAATTTGGATTACTTGTTTCTAGGATGAATTCAGTTGGAAGAGACAAAATTCTGTCTATTTGGGCTGATATTAGCCATTTGGTGCACAATATGCATGAAATCGGATAAATATATACATGCAAGCTATATCCAAATAAAGATATACATGCAAGCTATATCCAAATCTGAGAAAAAGAGAAAGTAGAGTACATCGGTCTACTATGCCTCGTACCTCCTCCACGAAAGCTTATATTTCATATAAAATGGAGGAAGAATTCACGTCGCAATATGACTCAGATTAGAAAGGCCAATTAATCAGTAGGAAGTACAAAACTGTGGTATAGTTTCCACATAATGGTATCTGCCGTTATTCGGTGTTCTGGCTATTGTTGCCACATTGTTTGATGGAATAATTGCAAAGTTGGTATTTGCAACCATCGCCACCGACAGAACATTTTCTAAACAGGTCGAAACCATATAAGTGTACCTCAAGATATTTTGTGTTTTTATACCCTACAACACTGTGTGTTGGGGGTATTATGCGTTTGATTGGGCAAAAAATTATGTAACACCTCGAAATATTGGTTTCCCACATAGGAAAGTATATATGGATCTTCCTATCTCACCGAGCTGAGTCGATCTAGCTATGTACGTCCGTCCATCTGTCCATGTTAATTTGTAATCACTCTACAGGTCGCAATTAAGGCCCAATCCTCACGAAATTGAAAATGGAGGTGGGGTTAGGGCCAGAATAGAACCCTATTGTTTTTTGAGATGATCGCATAATATTTAGGCGTTGAAATGGACCAAAAACTGAAAAATTTCCTGATTTTGTAGTTGCTCTACAGGTCGCAATTATAGTCCAATCGAAGTTAGCACGGTGCTAGGGCTTGGGGCTGGGCAGAATCATTCCAATTTTGATGGTCATCGGATAATATTTAGTAGGTGAAATGGACCATAAAAAAACGCGAATATTTTTAATCCCGTCGAAATCACAAATAGACGAACAGGTCAATCATGACCGTTACGTAGATGCCGTTAGCAAATATATCGGATATATATAGCGAAATATATACAATGTGTATATACAAAGGAAGAGGATTTTTGTTAGATTGCTTATATCTCAAAAATGGCGGGACCGATTTTGACATTTATATATTTTTTATCGCATGCGATTTTTTCAATTTGACTTATAATATTGAAGTGTATATTTTGTAATACTTTTTTCACCTTACAACACAGGTTGGGGATATTATATGCAGATTGCAATTATCGCCCGATCTTCACGAAAAGGGTAGGGTTAGGCTCAGAAGGGCTAGGCCTATTGTTTTCAAAGATGTCCGCTATATATTTAGGGGTTGAAATGGACCAACAACTAAAAATGTTCCTGATTTTGCAGCCGTTATAAAGGTCATAAATAGAATGGACCACTATTTCTGTCCGAAAAACACAAACATTACTTACAGGCGATATCCGAAATACACAAAAGGTGAACTTCTGGCTTTTTTATGCTGATTTCGTTGACGAATATAGACAAATATCGTAGATAAGAATATCACATAGATGAGTCTAAATTTGGAGATAAAGGGGGGCTCTTGCTTTTAGAGATGATCCGAAAATATTAGGGGTTCAAATGAACCAAAAACAGAAACAAATTCCTGATCACAAAATCGAAGCCATTCGACACGCCTGAGAAGAGCGTTAAGGACAAGGAAGAATTCTAGCATTTTGAATGACCATTGGATTATATTTAGCTGTAAAATGGACCACAACAACTAACAGCACGACGGTGTGCGTAAATAATGGGCAAATGTCCCTGGTCAAAATACTAAGGGCAATATCTGGGCTGTGCACTGTGACATAATTTCAAAAGCGAAATCTTCCAAAGTGGATTTGGACATAAGAGGGCTTCTAACCTGTGTAGTGTTATAGGGTATCACATGGTCAGCCCCGCACGACTATAGCCTTTGCTTACTTGCCCTCGCCGTTCTATGGAGGGCATATTAACTTCGTCAACCCGTTTGTCAGAATATTTATAATAGACCCTACAAAGTATATATATATATATATATATATATATATATATATATATATATATATATATATAAAAAGCGTAAAATTCTAACACGAGCTAGCGATATCCGTCCGTCTGTCTGTTGTAATAACGCTATCTTTCGACCGAATTGAGATAGAAGACTAAAACTTTGCATAGTTTACCAGTAGACAGGTTAAGTTCGTAAATGGGCCATGTCGGTCCATGTTTGCGTATAGCCCCCATATAATGGTACCTTCCGATATTGGGTATTTTAATGATTTTACCGGAATAATTTCAAATTTCGTATTTGAAGTTCGTAATGGGTACTACAGCCTATGACAATTTTTTTATGCAGGTCCACGCCTTCGTATTGCTTACTCAGTATTTTGATGATTTGTGCAATATTATTCACCGGAATCGTTTCAAATTTCGTATTAGGAGATCTTAATTGTAACTTTAACCTAAGGAAAAGAGAAATTCGTATGCAGGTCCACGTCTTCGTATAGCCCCTATATAACGGTACCTCCCGATATTCGGTATTTTCATGATTTAAACGGCATTATTTACCGGAATTGTTTCAAATTTCGTAATGTTTTGTATGCAGGTCCTAGTATTCGTAAAGCTCTCACATCACGGTAATCGGTATTTTTATGATTTGTGCGACATTACTCACCGGAATTGTAACAAATTTCGTATTTAAAGTTCGAAAAGGGCACTACAGCCTATGACAAAAAATTCGTATGTAGATTCACGTTTTCGGATATCCCCCATATAACGGTACATCCCGATATTCGATATTTTCATGATTTTAGCGACTTGAAAAATTTCAAGTTCCAAATGGTGGAGGGTATTAAAAGTTCTGCCGGCCGAACTTAGTTGCTTTTTACTTGTTTTAACTTTGCCTTATTTGGTTATAATTATAAATTCACATTTAATTTTTATTATAATTCCTCAAATCAGAAAAAAAAATTATATAGGCACAACTATAACTTCTTCTTCTATTCAGTAGAAGTGAGTTGCATATTGGTGGTGTAAACTTTGAAAATCAGCTTAGGAGAGGGTTTTCGAAAATTTAAATTTAGCCAATTATGAATTATATTTTATGACATAGGCTGTCGTATTGAAAAGAACCGGAAGCTTATTTTTCATTTAATGAGGGTTATGGGTATTCACGGTACCAGAAGGATTGGCCCGCTCTATCCCATTCTCTTTCAAAACATAAAGATGGTTCAAACATAGTTATAAGTGAAATTTGATAACGTTGACCCTTTGTGGGGGAGTAAGCAGAAGGAGTTGTGTGATCAACCCCACCTTTACAACAGATCTTGTGTTCGTATATATATTGGGATGTGCCAAGTTTGAAAATAATCAGATGTTCTTTTTTTGAGTGTCATGGATATTCAAAAATGTTGAAGATATTTTAACTTTTCTTTCACAGTTTATAAGCGTTGTGATTATTCAAAACGTGCCCCTCTTTTAAGGACGTACCAGAAGGACTGACCTAACATTGTCTAGTTTCTCACCTGACGTAGGCCTGATTAACATATCAGGATATTCAACGTTACAACGAAATCGAATGCATCCATAGCTCTTTGTGCGATATAAATTTTTTATATTTTTTATACCCTAAGCCATATGGCTAGGGCAGGTACGTCCAAAACGTACCTCATCGAAATAAAGGTCGTAGACCCTAGGTCCCTCTGGACCAAATCCGTTTCAGGATATTTGGAGTCGATCTATCAATTTCCGTCCGTCCGTCTGTCTGTCTGACTGGTTGGTGCGCACGAAAATTCTGTAAGCGTATCCCATTTCGCCAAAACTTGGTACATAACAATGTTATTGTCAAACGTAAATTGAGTTCGGAGATGTGCACTCTTTCTGATACCTCCCTCAAAAAAGATTGAAATATTCAAAAAATATATTTTACTGAACACAAAGAGAAAGAATAATCTAATTTTGCTCCAACTTTGCAAATCGTAATATTTGCATTAGTGCTAGGTTAGATGCGAAAATGTAAAATGTGGGTCCACTTCATGAAGTACCTCCTCCACTAAGGTTAAACATTTTGAATAATTTTAACTCGTAAAAATGTGAGGTAAGTTTCCGACTTTCTTCAAATTATATACATCACAATATTTTTGGTATCCCAAGGTCTGGTGTGAAGTTTGCATATATAGGTCCACTCCTTCTGGTACCTCCCCCACAAAAGGTCGAAATTTTGAATACCATTAAGCTCATAAAACGCAAAATTAACATCCGATTCTATTTAGACTTGGCACATCTGAATATTTCCATCAACATAGAATCTGTTATAAAGACTGTAGAGATCGGACCCTTCCTTCTGGTACCTCCCACACAAAGGGTCAAAGTTTTGAATAACCAAAACGTTTATACAATCCTAAATCATGATCAGGTTCGCTTTATATTTCACACATTCCATTATTTCTACTAACACAAGATCTGTTGTTAAGATGGGATATATCTTCTCCTTCTGGTACCTTCTTCACAAAGGGTCCAAATTTTGAATATTCATGAAGCTCATAATACCCCTAATTAACTCACGTTTCTATTCAGACTTGGTACATTTGAATATTTCCATCAACACAATATCTGTTATAAAGATGGTAGAGATCGGACCATTTATTTTGGTACCTCCCCCACATAGGGTTCAAGATTTTGAAAAACAAGACGCTCAATGAAAGCAAAATAAACATCCAAATCTCCTCAAATTTCAAAATTTTTGCTAACACAATATCTGTTGTGAAGATGATATAAATCTGCGAACCCCTTCTGGTACTTCACCCACAAAATGTCACAATTTTCAATACTGTTGTCTGTCATAACTTGCGAAACAAGTCAGCGATTCATTACAACTTGCTATATCTAAATATTTCTCTGAACCTGGTACCTTAATATGGAATTTATGGTTTCGTAGGAAATTGGATATAAATGTTCGATTTTCTTGTATTTTTGTCCCTATGAAAATGGAGTACTTCGATAGACTATATCTGGTACCTCACGTACATTCTAACATTTTCAAAAAATTATCATATATCTCATAAAAACATATATTTTAATCATATTTATTCCTACGAAACCTACTTCATAGAGGGTCAACAATTTGAATAATCACAAAAGAAATAAAAATATATTTAAATCATCGGCTGAGGGTATACACTGTCGGCAAAACTGATTGATACTTTTTAACTTGTTTTTTATACCATACAACTCCAGTATGGGGGGTATTATAAGTATGATTGGGCCAAAAATTATGTAACACCTCGAAATATTGGTTTCCCACATAGGAAAATATATATAGATCTTCCTATCTCGCCGAGCTGAGTCGACCTAGCTATGTATGTCCGTCCGTCCGTCTGTCCATGTTAATTTGTAATCAGTCTAGAGGTCGCAATTATGGCCCGATCTTCACAAAATTTAGAATGGAGGTGGGGCTAGGATCAGAATAGAACCCTATTTCTTTTGGAGAAGATCGCATGATATTTAGGGGTTGAAATGGACCAAAAATTGAAAAATTTCCTGATTTTGCAGTTGCTCTGCAGGACGCAATTATGGACCAATCGAAGCAGAAGTTAGCATGGGGCTAGAGTTTCGGGCTGAGCAGAAGCCTTCCAATTTTGGTGGTCATCGGGTAATATTTAGTGGATGAAATAGACCATAACTTTTCTTTTAAATAAAAGTCAAATTTTTTATTAAACCGCGAATATTTGGGAAGGGGATGTTAGCAAGAATGCTTATATCTCAAGAATGGCTGGACCGATTTTGACAAATTTTGTCAATTCAGAATGCCCTCCTGGGCTAAAAGAATAAAATATAAGAAATTCGCATAAAAAGATGCCAATAATGATGTTAATATAGATTTTGTAGTATTTTGTGACATTTTTTTATTTTATCATATTTTTTATCGCATGCGTTTTTTTTTTTCATTCTGACTTATAATATTAAAGTGTATATTTTGTAATATTTTTGCACTTTACATCACAAGTTGCGGTTATTATATACAGATTGCAATTATCGTCCGATCCTCACGAAAATTTTCATAAGGGCAGGGTTAGACTCAGAAGGGCTAGGCCTATTTTTTCAAAGATGTCCGCAATATATTTAGTGGTTGAACTGGACCAACAACTAAGAATGTTCCTGATTTTGCAGCAGTTGTAAAGGCCACAAATAGAAACTAATGGACACGAAATCTCGCATGAAGTTAGAGTTAAGTACAGCGGGTAGAATGGACCACTACTTTTGTGTGGAAAATACCAGTATTACTTGCAGGCGATATCCGAAATACACAAAAGACGAACTTTTGGCTTTTTATGCTGATTTCGTTTACAAATATAGCCAAATATCGTAGATAAGCATATCATATAGATGAGTCTAAATTTGGAGATACAGAGGGGCCTCTTACTTTCGCAAAATATTTAGGGTTTGAAATGAACCAAAAGCAGAAGAAAAATCGTGATTAAACAATTGAAGCCAATCGAACGTCTGAGAAGAGGGTTAAGGACAGAGAAGAATTCTAGCCTTTTGGATGACCATTGGATTATATTTAACTGTAAAATGGACCACACAACTAAAAGCACGACGGTGTGCGTATATATTGGACAAATGTGCCCGGTGGCATAATTTCAAAAGCGAAATCTTTCAAAATGGATTTGGACATAAGGGGGCTTCTAACATATTATAGTGTTGTAGGGTATCACATGGTCGGCCCCGCACGGCTATGGCCTTTGCTTACTTGTTTTTTTTTTTAATTTAACAGTTTGAAGGGATACCAGAGAGTAGTCAGCCAGACCGGCTGACATTTTTGAAATACGGAATGAAATTATATATACTCTTAGTAGCCATATTGCGGTAGATATAAAAATCTTTTCTTCAGCGAAAAGCTGGTTTCTTGTATTTATGTGTAGTGGTGTTCTCTTACTTAATTATACTTACCATAGTGGCTGCTTTCTGGATTCTCCTTTGTTGACTTTCTTTGAATTATGTTTGCAAATTGCAGCTGCTGATGAATGCAATTTTGAAATATTTCACACAACGTATTTTTTTCTTTAGCCCTTACTTTTCACTGGAGTTTTTAATACTTTTTAAGAATTTTATTATATTTTTTCTTTTACACTGATTCAACCTATAGTAATATTTGAAAGAACATACACATACATAATTTAAATTCATTCTCTAATATGCACACATACTAGATGTTAGTTTTTTTTTTAACATTCACCAGTACCTCAGTAATCGTTGTTGCCGTTGCCCATGCCATGATTTTACTTTAGGCCGGATGGAGAAAATTATAGGCAAGCCTTTTAAAAACTAAAGCACAAAACACAAACTCTTGTTGAAGAAGTTCTTTGCGTGGCAAACTGGTTTAAAGTCAACCCAGTAATGATGCCAAAATACACACACGAGAACTTAGTGAAAAAAAGAAAAACTTTTTATTTACAAAGGTTGGCTTAATCCGGTTTCTTATAACATTAAGTAATTTGCAAAAGAAGAAAAAGGGGGACAGAGGAAAACTTTTACACACATCACTACTTCACTCAACTAATGTGAAGTTCTAATTTGCAAAGAAACGCAGTTTCTTTTTGCTGATAAGGGAGAAGACTTGTGAAAATTTTCAAGCATTATGAGATTTTGCCCTACACGAGCATAATGTTGTTTGACAATTTTTTTTTTATTGGAAAAGGGGCAGAAGTATATGTTTTTCTTATGTATTAAATAGGAATTTTTATAAATTTATATGTTTTATGACAAACTATAAAAGAAAAATACCATATCGAACCGGTTGGATAATTTATTTAATCGTGAGCTGAGCCATATTCCATTCGGCAAATATTAAAATTCCAAAAAGTGCAAGAACTAAAACAGCAAAAGAAAGAAAATAGACTCAAAAGAGTTGCTTCGCTTGGCCGAAAGTGGTGAACTGTGGAATTTGGTTTACTCCGATTAGAAAACACTCATTGTCCAGCAGTTCGTAAACAAACAAAATGATCGTTTTTACTTGCCAAAGAGGTCAGCTGAAAATGTGCACCTTCGGTTGGTCACCAGAACTCAAGCACCGTCCATGGTGATTGTGTGCGTCGCCATAATAGCCGATGGTCGCTCGCCGCTCGTATTATTCACCCGTAGCATCAGAATAAATGCCGAATATTATTGCGAAAATATTCTGAAGGGCCTTGGGCACGCAAACATTTTGGCCACAGACCTTGGACATTCACATTTAGCACTCCACCCAAGAATGGTTACAAAATGAGATTCCTCGCTTCATTTCCAGCACACAATGGCCACCAAAATCTCCGGATACCAATCCGTTGGACTATTGTGTCTGGAGTATTTTGGAAATCAAGGTTGGCACTAAAAAATACCAAAGTGTCGATCACCTCAAGCAAGTGCTTCGCCGGGAATGGGCCAAAATGCCGCAGAGCAATATTCGGGCAGCGTGTGACGGTTTCATTGGCCGTTTGAAAGCCATATTTCGTGCCAACGGTGACCAATTGGATCAAATCTAAACTTATTCTAAAATTTGATGCTATTTCCGACATTATTTTCTTTCATTCAATAAAATTTGAAAAAAAAAAAACATTAAAAATTATGCTGTTTGACTTTGTTGCAGGTTTTTTATCACACCCTGTTTAGTTGTATATTGATATGTGGACCTGTAGAGTGATTTTATAAACAATTTTCCAGATGTTGTGGGCTACGAATATTTATACTTTCCACCTTGAATTATTAATTATTATTAAATATTAACTTTGTCATTCCGTTTGTAACATCCCTAAATATGCGTCGTAGACCCATAAGGTAAATACATGATCTGCATTAAAGGCAATTTACTGATGTCCGTCTGTCTGTCCGTCCGACTGCCTGCTGAAATCACGATACAACCCACACTTTATTACGTAGAGCTACAAAATTTGACACAATTTACACTGTATCTAGGATGGATGGTATTGAAAATCAGTCCACGTTTGGTTATAGCCGCCATATAACGGTACCTCCCGACATTTGGTATTTTGATGATTTTCGGCACATTTTTTCACGGATTTGTTTTAAAGATTGGTATTTGTAAGTCATAATGGGCTCAAGCTCCAGTGGCGAAATATTGTAGGTATAGGTCCACGTTGTTGTATAGCCACAATATAACGATATACACCGATATACAGTATTTTGATGATCCTAGTCACATTTACCCACGAAATTGTTTCAAATTTGGTATTTAAGAAGATTTGGTAGATGACAGTCCTTGAAGTATAAAATTGTATATAGACTTTCCCGTTTTGGTATGTCCGCCATTTTACGGCCTCACCCACTTTATTGCTTTTTTTTTTTTTTGAAATTAAAAAGCATTATCCGCACGGTCTTGCTGGTATTTGTAGTTTAAAGTGGAACACATTTGGACTGAGATACTTTTGTATAATATTTTTTTTACCAATGGTGGAGGATATTAAACGCTCGGCCGACCGAACTTAATGTCTCGATACCATCCACCATAGTATGGAGGGTATCTTAAGTTTGTCATTCCGTTTGTAACACCTCGAAATATATATTTTAGACCCCACAAAGTATACATATTCTTCATCAGAATAAAATTCTATGTCGATATAGCGATTTCCGTCCGTCTGTGGAAATCACTCTAGCTTCCGAACGAAATGAAGTAGGTTGATAAAATTTTCCTCAAATGTATATTATGTCTGCAGGACTTTTGGTATTGAAATTGGGAAATGTAAGTCCACGTTGTGGATTAGCCTCCATATAATGGTACCTCCCTTTTTCGGTATTTTGGTGATTTAAGCAACATTATTTACCGGAATTGTTTCAAATTTGGTATTTTAAGTTTATAATGGATACTACAGCCTAAGACAAAAAATTGTCTGTGCAGTGCTACGTCTTCGTATAGTCCCCATACAACGGTTCCTCCCGATATTCGATATTTTGATGATTTTGGCGACATTATTCACCGGAATTGTTTTTAATTTGGTATATGAAGTTCGTAATAGATGCTACAGCCTAAAATGGAATATTGCCTGTGCAGATACACATCTGATCCTAATATAACGGCTACATTCGGTATTTTAAAGATTTTAACAGAATTTTTAGCGGATTGTATTTTTGTGAAATTTCTTGTGAAATTCTTTCCAAATGGTGGAAGGTGTTCAAAGTTCGGCCCGGTCGAAATTACAGCTTTTTTACTTGTTTAACTTGTTTTGTAAAAGTATTTATTTCAACTACCTAGAAATCACGCATATGTACAGGGTTGCCCATATTCGACGGACCCATCTGGCAACGCCATAACTTTTGACAGAGATGTCACATAGCTTAATGACATACCGCGTTTGAAGCGTCAGTCCAAGCAGATTTTTACCATTAACCAATATACGCCACGCGAGCGCTCTGAAATAGTTGCGCCTTCTAAGAACAGCATTAAGCGTTTATACGAAAAAGTTTTGACTGGTAAGGCTCTTTCTAATCCGAAGAGGCCATATAAAAGTCGACCAAGGCGATCGGCCGAGAATATCGCTGCCGTACGAGCCAGTGTTGAGAGGTTCCCAAGAACATCCCAAAAACGCCGTTTTCAGCAGTTGGGCATGACTCGGTCCACTTTACAACGGATTATTCGCATTGATTTGCATTTGTTCCCGTACAAAATTCAATTGACGCAAAAAATGTTGCCTGCGGACAAGCCTCGTCGATTGGAATGGGTCATGGGTCCGTCGATTAATTTCCTCTTTAAATTCGAAACTAATTTCGATTAATAAGTTTTTAATTGAAGTAACTATTACATTAAGATCGCATCTTCAGTTTATATCAGAGATTTGCTTTTCTGTTTGTAATTTTCTTTTCCGAGTAACAAACGGATTTATTCTTTAACTTTTCCTTCCGACTCGTTTTTTTTTTTTCATCAGCCCTCGAACCTAACGCAATACAAAACATATAAATAAATATCAATATCAAATTACAAAAAAACTTTACCAATTTATTTGTGGACATAAAATAAGTTGATGGCATCGAAACTTTGTGTGTGTGTTTTTACACATCCATCCAGGCACATCAGGATTATTCAGAAAGCTCTCACACACACACACACGAAATCTTTTTGCATTGAGGAGTGCCGGTAAACTCCCACACACATTAGTTAACCTACAGCCATTGAATGTGTGACAACAATGAATGTGTCCACCCCCAAAACATAATCCCCCTTTGTCATTATGGGGATCATAAAAATGCTGAAGTCAACATAAATCATGTTGGGATCTATTTGTCTTTTCCTGGTTTTTCTTCTCTTATTTGTGTTTTGTTTTTGGCGTGGTTTAGCTTTGTGTGTTTTTCTGTTTTCATCAACTAAAAGTTTATTTGTGATTTCCCTCATCTGCAGGATATATCTGGTAACTACGTATTTAAATATATAACTTCCAAATATAGATTTCTCAGAAAATCTAAATACATATTAATAAGGTAATAATATTTGCCTATATAATTCTGAGCTGTGTTATAATTATTTTGGAAATGTCTGGTTTTTCGCTCTTTAAATTATATGCGAGCTACACAAAAACATGGGCATATGGGCTAATTTATACCAACTGACAAGTAGTTCGGATAAAAAGTTTGTAAAAAAAAACAGTGAAGAAAGTCTTAAAGTCGGGCGGGCCGACTTTATGCTGCCCTACAGCACCTTGCTAATTTTGTAGAGCTCCACATAACAATTAAAAGTTTTTATGGGAAAATTCAATCATACACGCTATGATTCTAATTGTAATTTATAGTTCGAAGGACTAAATATGCCGAAGCATTTGTATTTTTTAAATTCGGACTTGTATTGCCCATTTGGTGCGAAATTAATTTGAAATCATATAAAGATATATATGGGAGCTATATCCAAATCGGAACCCATCTCAATAAAATTTGGCAAAGATATTTCTGAGCTGTGGGCTGTGGGTAACAAATATAACAAATCGGATGAACAATATATATTGGAGCTATAGCTATAAATGAACCGATTTCGATCAAATTTGGCATACTTATTTTCAGACCTAATTTGGATGTATATGCAAAATTCTATACTATTCGGACTGATATTACACGTTTGGTTCGTCCTTGGGCCAAACAAATGATTTGTGCAAAATTTCATCTGGATCGGGTAATAAATGCCAACTATACTTTGTTCGCAAAAATACATGGACAGACGGACGGACATGCATAAATCGACTCAGAATGTTATTCTATGCAGATCATCAAAAGGAACTATGGGACTATCTCGTTTCCTTTTGCCTGTTACAAACAAATGCACAATGACATAATACCCTGACCACCTTGTGGTGTAGAATATTATTATGGAGAAACTACCCGAACCCATACGGAAGGTTATGTCGTCTTCGCCGCCTTGTTTTAGTTTTTGTGATTCTTAATTTGTGTTTGTAATTTCGACAGGATGCCACCGCTTTAAGATATTTTTTTATACCCTACAACACTATGTGTTGGGGGTATTATAAGTTTGATTGGGCCAAAAATTATGTAACACCTCGAAATATTGGTTTCCCACATAGGAAAGTATATATGGATCTTCCTAGCTCGCCGAGCTGAGTCGATCTAGCTATGTATGTCCGTCCGTCCGTCTGTCCATGTTAATTTGTAATCACTCTACAGGTCGCAATTATGGCCCGATCTTCACGAAATTTAGAATGTAGGTGGGGCTTGGACCAGAATAGAACCTTATTGCTTTTGGAAATGATCGCCAAATGTTTTGGGGTTGAAATGGACCAAATACTGAAAAAATGTCGGATTTTGCAGTAGCAATACAGGTCGCAATTATAGACCAATCGACGCGAAATTTCGCATGTAGATAGAGTTTAGGGCGGGGAAGAAGCCTACTAATTTGGGTGGTCATCGGATAATATTTAGCGGGTAAAATAGACCATATTTTTTGTGTTGAAAAAAATCAAAATTTTTCATTAAACCGTGAATATTTCAAATCCCGGCGAAATCACAAAGCCATCACAAGGTTACTTCTGACCTTTACATTGATGTTATTATCGAACAAATCGGATATATAGCAAAATATATGCGATATATATGTCTATAAAAGGAGATATGCTTGAAAAATCTCTTATATGTCGAGAACGGCTGAACTGATTTCGACAGTTCTCTTTAATTCAGAATGGCCTCTTGGCAGGAAACAAAAAACGTCTAAAAAATCGCATCGGGGATAAGATGAGGGTCAGAATAGAAGTCTACTCTTTTTGGAGATGATCGCCATATATTTAGGGGTTGAAATGGACCAAAAAACTGCAAAATTGTCGGCAGGTCGTAATTATCGCCCGATCCTCATGCACATTTAAATGGGGGTTACCACACATTGCAAAAGCCAAGCAGTTTTGGATGACCATCCAAAAATATTCAATGTGTGAAGGAGTTTGCCAACTTTTGTAGACAAAATACGAAAATGTCCATTCCAGTCACTTTTTGGAGAATTCACAAATACCGGAAAGACGCACTTCTGACTATTTCGTTAACGCTGATTTCGTTGAAGAATATAGTCAAATGTCTGTATCTCATATAGATGCGTTTCAGTCAAAAACCAATAATAAATGTTAATCTTTTGCCACTTCTGAGAGATTTTAGGTCTTTGGGAAATATTGGGTCCAGATCTAGGAAGACCATTTACGTGCAACATCTACCAATAAATTGGAAATGAGCAAATTAGTTTAAGTTGCTATTATTCGAAAATTAGAGAACGAAACCTGACGATTTTCTTTTTTTGTTTGTCACAATATCTTGTGGAATTCTGTCGAGTATTCCGCATATATAAACTGTATGGTTTATTATAGTGTTGCAGGGTATTCAATGGTCGGCCCCGCTCGACTGTAGCCTTTGCTTACTTGTTTAAAAAATATTTTTTGTTATATCTTACTGGACTTAATTCATGGATAAAACAAGTAAACACGAAGTAAGTTCGGCCGGGTCGAACTTGGAATATCCTCCACCATTTGGAACAAAGTTGGAGTTTTCCAAAAAATAAAATCCGTTAAAAATTCTGTTCAAATCTTAAAAATAACGAATATAGCCATTATATGTATTGAGGGTCCGTACGAAGTCGTAGATCTGCACAGGCCAATACAATATTCCAATAAGAAACTTGAAAAAATCCAGTGAATAATGTAGCTAAAATCATAGAAATACCACATATTGGTAGAGGTAACGATATATGGAGGCTATACGAAGACTTGGACCAGCATAGACAATTTTCTGTTATAGTACCGTAGACTATTTCATTAAAAATTTTGGCTACAATAATCCATACCGTTATATGGAGCTCTATGATATCGTAGACCGATATATCTCATCTTCGAACTTGGCCTGCCTGGAGACAAAAGACAGATCTGTTAACTACCTGTCTTTACTCGTTTTGATTCTAGCGTGATTACAATACACAACAGACGGATGGACGGACAGGCCTAAATTGTCTTAGAATTTTTTATAATTAAAATATCGAATATCGGGGGTACCGTTATATGGGGGCTATACGATATCGTGGACCTATGTTGACAATTCTCTTTCAGAGGGTAAAGTACTCACAAGGAACTCCTTGTGTGGAATTTCAGGCAATAACAGTGACAAATGTGGATAAAATCACCATAATACTGAATACCAGGGGGTACCGTTATATGGTGGCTATACGATATCGTGGACTTATATAGATATACCCCCGAATATCGGGGGTACCGTTATATGGTGGCTATACGATATCGTGGACTTATATAGAAAATTCTCTTTCAGGAGGTAAAGTGCTCACAAGGAACTCCTTATGTGGAATTTCAGACAATTCCGTTGAAAAATGTGGTTAAATCATCATCATACCGAATATGGGGGGTACCGTTATATTGGAGGCTATACGATATCGTGAACCTATATAGACAATTCTCTTTCAGGGGGTAAAGTGCTCACAAGGAACTCCTTGTGAAGAATTTCAGACAATTGTATTTAAAAATGTGGTTAAAATCATCAACATACCGAATATCGGGGGTACCGTTATATGGGGGCTATACGATATCGTGGACCTATGTAGACAATTCTCTTTCAGGTTGTAAAGTACTCACAAGGAACTCCTTGTGTGGAATTTCAGGCAATGTGAGTGAAAAATGTGGATAAAATCCCCAAAATACTGAACATCAGGGGGTACCGTTATATGGTGGGTATACGAAATCGTGGACCTATATAGACAGTTCTCTTTCAATGGATAAAGTGCTTAAAAGGAACTCTTTGTGTAGAATTTCAGACAATTCCCTTAAAAATGTGGCTAAAATCATCAAAATACCGAATATCGGGGGTACCGTTATATGGGGGCTATACGATATCGTAGACCGATATAGCCCATCTTCGAACTTGACCTGCCTGCAGGCAAAAGACAGACCTGTGCACAATTTTAGCTTCCTATCTTAATTCGTTTTGACTGTAGCCTGATTACAACAGACGGACAGGGCTAAATCGTCTTAGAATTTTACGCTGATTAAGAATGTATATATGTTGTTGGGTCTAAGATTATTATTTCGATGAGTTACAAATGGAATGACGAACTTAATATACCCTCAATACTATGTATGGTGGAGGGTATAACAAGGCATGGTTGCCGAAGGGGTTTTTGTTGTAACAGGCAAAACCAACTTATATGGTTATGCTTCTTCGTTCAGGTAGAACGAAAGCATAACAAGTGGAGAAATATGTAAACGTTTATATGTGCGGTTGTAAGATTTAGAAGATTTTCCATAACAATTTTAGTTTTATTTAATTCTTTGGTTCCTCTTCTGTTGAGCTTACGATTTCGTCACTTGGTAAATTTTTTTTCATAGAAGGTATTGTGGGGGAGAATATCCCAGACAAAAAACAAGGGAACTGATGAGGATTCGTGGCTCTTTCCGAAACCGAGGTATTCCCTGCCTTACCCCCTGGTAAACATTACCATCGTTCTCCACTAATAAACAAACTTTGATTTATAAAAACAACAATAAAAGGATTAAGCCTGACCATTTTGCAACAAAAACCAGTAAAGAAAGTCCTAAAGTCGGGCGGCGCCGATTTTACGATACCCTACACCACTTTGCTAATTTAGTTGAGCTCCACTTAATAATTAAAATTTTTATAGGAGAATTCAATCATACACGCTATGATTATAATTATAATTTAAAATTCAAAGGACTAAATGTGCCGAAGCATTTGTATCTTTTAAATTCGGACCTGTATTGCCCATTTGGTGCGAAACTAATTTGAAATCGGATAAAAATAAAAAAAAAGATATTTCTGAGCTGTATTTGATATATTTCCCTGAATATCGTTGTTACGGAGTGCATATTACGGTTGTGGGTAACAAATATAACAAATCGGATGAATAATATATATGGAAGCTATAGCTATATCTGAACCGATCTTCACCAAATTTGGCATACTACCTTCTAGACTCGATTCGGTCATAAGTGCCAAATTCCATTCCATTTGGGCAAATATTACACGTTTGGTGCACAATCAAAGGTAAATCGGACGAAGTTATATATGGGAGCTATATCCAAATCTGAACCGATCTCGATAAAATTTAGTAAAGGAATTTCTGAGCTGCATTTGATATATTTCACCAAATATTGTTGTTACAGAGTGCATATTACGGCTGCGGAGGAGAAAAATAACAAATCGGATGAAAAATATATATGGGAGCTATAGCTATATCTGAACCGATTTCGATAAAATTTGGCGTACTTATTTTCAGGCCTAATTTGGTTGTATGTGCAAAATTCCATACTATTCGGACTGATATTATACGTTTGGTGCACAATAAAAAGCAAATCGGACGAAGATATATATGGGAGCTGTATCTAAATTTTTACCGATTATCTCCAATTTCAATAGGGTTCGTCCTCGAGCCAAACAAATGTTGTTTGCAAAATTTCATCTCAATCGGATAATAAATTCGACCTGCATTTTGTTCACAAGAATACATGGACAGACGGACGGACGGACGGACGGACAGACGGACTGACATGCATAAATCAACTCAGAAAGTGATTCTACGCAGATCATCAAAAGGAACTATGGGAGATAGACCCTTTTGCCTGTTACAAACAAATGCACAAAGACATAATACCCTGACCACCTTGTGGTGTAGGGTATAAAAATTTTGAAATACCTTAATTAGGAGATAAATCTATATGGGCGCTACTTCGAAACATGGACATATATGGAATATTTACTTCGAAGAGTCCTACTTCTCCAAAACCAGAATCGCTGCCGTACGAGCCAGTGTTGAGAGGTCCCCATGAAAATCCCCAAAACGCCGTTCTCAGCAGTTGGGCATGGCTCGGTCCACTTTACAACGGATTATTCGCATTGATTTGCATTTGTTCCCGTACAAAATTCAATTGATGACGAGCAATTTTGGAACAAAATTATAATGTCCGATGAAGCCCATTTCACATTGAATGGGACCGTAAATAAGCAAAATTGCCGTTTTTACGCCACTGAAAATCCTCAGGAGATTCAAAAAGTGCCTCTTCTTGACGAAAAAGTCACAGTTTGGTGCGGCGTTATCAGGAGCGTTATCGCATGATGACCAATTTTGTGATGCCAATTATTCGTCGAAAGCGTATGAGGCAGTTCTGGTTTCAACAAGGTGGCGCTCCACCGCACACAATGCGATTTTCTGAAGAATTTGTTTCCGGACCGTTTGATGTCTAAAAGTGGTGATTTGGACTGGCCACCGGGTTCGCCCGATTTGACGCCGCCTGACTTCTTCTTGTGGGGATATTTGAAGTCAAAGGTTTACGTTAAGAGACCGTAGAAGAGCTCAAGGACAACATTCGTGAAGAAATAGCCGCTATTCCGGCCGAAATGTTGGCAAAAAAGATGGAAAATGCAGCAAAAAGGGCGAGGCGGCCATTTGAGAGATATCATATTCAAAAATTGATGTAAACAAATCTACTTGGAACAAATTAAATGATTAACATTGCCAACCGCCAAATTTTTATTTTTTTCTTTGATATAAAAAAAAAAAAAACAAACGTAACATTTGTGTTATAGTGTCGTAGGGTATCACATGGTCGTCCCCGCACGGCTATAGCATTTGCTTACTAGTATAATATTTTCCTCCACGAAGTATTTTCATACTCTATATAGCAATGTTATTTGGTACGAGATGTACAAATGACACTTTTAAATTTGGTGAAAATCGCTTCAGAGTTGGTTATACCTCGCATGTACCAGATCCCTTTGATTCCAAATTATAACTGCTCCGTCCACTTTATGAGATTTCTTTACTGATTTCCTGTGGAAATTAGGCGCAAACTGCAGCTAAAACCTTAAAAATAATAATAAAATAATATGCAGGTTTATATGATAATTTGAGTTATCCCCAAGAAAAAATCGGTCCGGCAGATTTAGATCAGTTATCGAAATTGATGCTACTTTCCTAGTTATACGTATGACTTCTGTCTTTTTTTTATGACTCCCCAAAGAAAAAAAAATAATAATTAGAAAAAAATGAAAAATTTTGAAAGCACATCTTTTGATTATTAGTACTGTAACCGAACATATCTATATAATCTTCCAATTGCCACCATTGTAAATAATTTATCTTAGAAATATTGACTTTTAAATTGCCTGGCCTGACATTCGATATTCCGCGTGGCAAGAGTAAATTTTAATTATGGGCGTGTGACACCAACAACAACGGCGGCAATATTATTCTTCATTCTATACTCGAGGTATTTTTACAACAAGTGTTTGTTTTTCCCAGAAATTCGATTCAAATGCAAACAGAAAAAATATAGTGTAGGGAAAAAATGTTAAAATTTTCTTTTTAAAAAATGTTTCCACATTATTATCATTTGTTATTTTATTGAAATTGTTGTGGTTATTCTATTTATGACTTTTATGGGCGGGATGGTCGATAACAAAAATTGCTTTTGCCTCATTTACGGTGATAAAGATTTAATGGCGCTTAAAAAACACAGACACACACACACACACACAATTTCACTTTTTTGTTTGTAGAGCACATTTTCACAAGCACTGCGATTTCCTCCTTGGCATTTAATAGATCATTCAACTTGGCTTGCCGCCTGCCGTACCTAGCCATGAGCATGATATACAACTTTTATTTTGTGTTTCCTGTAAAAGCTTCACGACCATTGGCAGGCATAGTTGTTGCTGTTGTTGGTCATTTACTAACGGTATGTCAAGATATCAGATATGCATGCATTTATTGCTCTGTGTCGGTGTCGTATCACAATTTTCATTTTCTTCTACTTCTTCGGATGACACTTTTTCTATTATTTCGTTTCACTACTTTTTTTTGTATAATTTATTACTTTAAAGGCTCATAAATACACAGACACACACACACACCCATAGATGGCAGAAAAAAGAGGACCTTAATAAAAACACGAACACAATTTCTTACCGACACCAGCCAAACTGAAAGTGAAATATTCGAAACACACTGACTGACACAGACTCTCTTCTCTCTTTCGACCTGTGTAACACTGAACAATGTTTTCAAAAACCCACTAACACAGATTGGCGTATAAAGGCAAGAAGAATGCCAATACGAAGGACCGAATGAACGAACGACACAGACAATGATACCCGGATACACATACAAGCGCGACCGTGTTTGTGTGTGAATTTTTTGCCTTTGTGTTGTTGCTGCTGTTGTTGGTATTGAATGAATGTGGTTGGTGGCAGACACCAAATAAAAGACCCGTCGGATTTTTTTTTTATTTTTTTGGCTTTTTTATTTTCACTTTAAACACCGTTTTTATTTGCCACTTTTACTTCCGTTCGTTTCAAAGAACCGTCTATGACTGAGAATTTGTTCGACTAGCATAGTTTTATATAAATGGCGCTTTTCATCTGTGTGTTTACCCAACCGGGGGAAAAGTTGGCTCAGCTGTTTTGTGTGTATGTTTAAATTTGCCAGGCTGACAGGACCTAAGACAACTGTCAAAAGTTTGTTGTGTACATAACGGCAGAGAGAGTGTGTAAAAGAGAGTAACAAAAACATATGTGTCTAAAAGCTTTAAAAAAGCTCGTTGTGGTGGATGTCCACGAAAATAGAAGTCATGGCTTAGTATTGCCATAACGGTCATACCCTGCAAGCATTTGGAAGTGAGTCACTCACTCCCTTTTTAAAATACCACATCTGCGACGCAAATATTGAAAATAAGCTCGGGGTAAAGCCATTGAAATTCCAAAAAGAGCAAGAACTTACACCGCAACAGAAAGAAAATAGACTCAAAAGAGCTAAAGAATTGCGTGGCATCAGAATAAATGCCGAATATTATCGCGAAAATATTTGGAGGGTGTATTATTGCCTTGGGCACGCATACATTTTGTCCGCAGATCTTGGACATTCCAACAGGACTCAGCACCACGGCACTCAGCAGGCGCCGCCCAAGAATGGTTACAAAATGCGGTCCCTCACTTCATTTCCAGCGTACAATGGCGCTAGTGACCAATTCGAACAAATCTTAACTTATTCTAAATTTTGAGGCTATTTCCGACATTTTTTGCTTTCATTTAATAAAATTTAAAAAACAATATATAAAAATTTTGGCGTTTGACTTTGTTGTAGTTTTTTTTTATCTCACCCTACAGTGTTGTACCGAAAGTTGACTGTATTAGCCAGTATATTGAAACCTTGTTGATCTTAATGAGGTTAGTTTCCTTGTGTATGTCTTCAAAATCTTGCAAAGTTACTGCAGAGAGCATAAAATCTCAAGCTGGAGTTCTCCCAAAGACATAAAACTGTAAGGATTTGGCAAATTGGATATTACCTTTTAATGTATCGATCAAGAAATAGATGGCCGACGACATGCCAAAAATCCATTATACAAATATGTTATTCTGATATCGCAAAAAAAAAACGGCGCCACACCATCTATTATATCCATCCGCCATATATCCATATGCCTTTGTACCACCACGTTTCTGTCAAAAACTCTTATCATTTGGTAGGCTTACGACTTTTCGACGTATGTATGATACGTTATATAAGTCAGAATTTCTGACAGACCATCTATGGAATAAATCAGGCCACTCCTTTTGGTACCTCTCCCAACCAACGGGTCAATTAGCCAAATTTTGAATATCCATGACGGTCATAAATAAGCATCTGATTCTATTCAAATTTGACTTATCGTAATATTTCTACCAATACAAAAGGTCGATTAGATCACTCCTCTCTTTACTTCAACGATTCAAAATTTTGAATTACCATGACGCTCATAAAATGCGAAGTTATCATCGGATTACTTTCAAACTTGACATCACCCAGTATTTCTATCAACAAAAGACATCGTATGAAGATGGAATATATCGGCCCAATCCTTCTGATACCTCAACATTTTGCTCACCCCCTACACTACAAAGTGTCATAATTTTTTTCAATGATTCTCTTCAAACTTATCTAAATATTTCTCTCAAACAAAGATATGATGTGAATATGGATTTTATCGGTACACTCCTTCGAACCTACCCCTTAAAGGGTTAACAGTTCGAATGAACAAAATATATTTAAATTGTTTCTTCCCAATGTTAACATTATCGGCTTGCCTTCGAGCGCAAATTGAGCATTAAAGACAACGCAAGGCCCCTTCAACCTTAAATCATATTTACATGTTTTTTATTTTTTTTTCAATTTTCACACACCATAGGTATAATTATTCCACACTATAGGTATAATTTCCAGCGCATAAATATTTTCGCCAGAATTGACGAGCATTTTTATCCATTACCACAAAATAGGCAAACAGAAAGAAACCCTGTAACGTTGATGTAAAGCAAAATAATACCTCGAAAAAGCCAAAAGTTTCCATGTGACCCAGTAGTCCGAAAATCCATGTTATACTTAGGACTAAAATTAAAATGGCCGAACGGTGGACATGTAGAATAACATCATCACGCTCCAGCGTAGAATGAAATTTCTTCGATGCGCGCCGTATGTTCCATAGGATGTAGCCAAAAATGCCAAAACAGATTAACATGATGCTGGACGCGGGCAGCAATATACCCAAAAGCCAACTGAATCCACTTGGATGACACATGAAATGACCCTCGGTGCGATCATGTAGAGATCGCATATATGACTGTGAGTCCAGCCATGTCACCAATAGTGTCGGTATCAATGGGAGACACCATGCAGCCAAGGCATAGCCGACTATAGTATGTCTGGCCACTTTTGCTGCAAAAACTCGAACATAGCGCTTATACTGCAAGACTGCTATAAACAACATCCACAAGAACAACACCAACATGGAGTACTGGAAGAATGCTCCCACAGCTATGCAACGCTTTGGATGTTCAACGTGATCGATGGCCGCACGAATATTTGGCATATTGAGTAGCATAAAATAGCTGGTGACAAGCAAAAGAATTGCGCTTATGTTGAGAAGGAGCTTATTCGAAAACTGATGACGCCAGTTTTCGTAGAAAAGTGCCGTTAGAAAGATACAGAATAAACCGAACAGTGACAAAATGCAGCCAATAATGGAACGTACAAACCGGAGGATATTCAAATTCGATGACAGTGTTGATTTATCATTTTCCAATGACAGTTTTTTTGTCGCTTTGACTCTATTTCGGCATAATGCTAGGTATGTAGAATTTTCCACGGTTGTTGGTTGTGCCAATCTCCAGAAAGAACCTTGCCACTGAAAACATTGAAAATGTCCATTGGAGTTAGTCTCATCCACAGGGAGTGGGATATATTTTGGTTGAAAATCTAGAAAATGTAAAAGAAATGGATTAACGAGGAGGAATATGGAAGTAAATGGTTTTATTTAAACCAGTTAGGAGAGAACAGGCCAAGCAAAAAACATAAACTTTTATAATGGGAATTTGTGCGAAATACGTCACGTTTATTAGGGTGTGTTTAAGCTTTGCAATCGGATCGAAATAATATATGGGGCCATGTCTTTCATGAGCTCAGTAAATTTCCACTAAAATTGATGGGGATTGCTTCTTCTGTTGTATGCAAAATCTCGTTTTTTGGGAAGGAATAAAACATATATTGGTTGAAATCTGAAATATGGAGGTGGTCTCGGAAATGTGTACTATAATTGTACGAAAAGTGGTGGATAGTACTGTATTTGGTATTGTATGAAGCGATAGAAACAAAAATCTGAAATTTGATATTGCTGATGGTATCTATATTGGAGATATTGCGTGAAGCGATATAACTGGAATCTTCAAAGTTGATATTGAATTCTCTGTTGGTATCTGCAATTCAGATATGCCGGAGGTTTGGGAAATATGAAATACGAAACGTACTAAATACTATTAAATTTGGTTTTGGGTGAAGGAATATAGCGGAAATCCTGAAATTTGATATATACTGGATGAGATGAAAAAACTGCAACCAACTTCAGACTGCTGTCATTTCTAAGCCACTCGTCCGACCGCTGTTAAAATTATTCCAGTTACAGCTCATTATATTGTTTACAAGCGTACAAAAGCATTTTGGTGAGAATTTTCTAGAAAAAAAGTTATATGTGATGGAATTCAAGCGTTACCCAAGAATGGTTACATAATGAGGTTCCTCGCTTCATTTCCAGCGCACAATGGCCAAAATCTCCGGATACCAATCCGTTGGACTATTGTGTCTGGAATATTTTGGAAAGCAAGTTTGGCACTAAAAAATACCAAAGTGTCGATCACCTCAAGCAAGCGCTTCGCCGGGAATGGACCAAAATATCGCAGAGCAACCTTCGGGCAGCGTGTGACGGTATCATTGGCCGTTTGAAGGTCATAATTTGTACCAAAGTTGACCGATTCATTCAAAAAATTACAAAATTGTAAAAATTATGACGTTGGACTTTGTTGCAGTTTTTTTATCTCACCCTGTATATACCTCTACTTGGGCGACTTTGCAATGTAAACGAAACATGTCTTCCATATTTAACCCACTTTCATAATCGCCTGATCTTTTCTTTAATTAATTTTTGTGTGCACGAGGATGCCGATTGAGATATGGCCTTGAGACACCTAATGTTTTTACTTGGCACAACGGCGAGGGACACTCATTTTCGATATTCTACTTTTCAAATTACCTTTGTTACTGCATATGGCGGGTAGCAAAGCACTTCCCATTTCCTGATCGTCGCTGGCTGTGTGATTTAAGAAGAAATTTGAATTTTTGTACCATGAGAACTTTAGGCGGAATCTTTTCTTTTTCGCCATCTTCCACAACTCCGGGGGAACATATGCCACTACATCAACATTTGATTGCAATAGAAGATCATTGAATGATTGATTCAGATAGATGTATTGAAAGTCATAATTTACGTCATTCTTCAACGACTGCATGTGTGATTTTTTATACACCACAATTCCCGTGACATCGGAACACATGGGCCATGTATAGAACACTTTAATGTTTTCCGCGCCGAAGTGTTTCCCATCTGCAAAGTTGCTGCGGCAGTTTTGAGGAGGTAAGACCGATTTTGCCATTGGAATAAGGTAGTTTTCCAAAGTTATAAGAAGAGCAGGTGTGCCGCTTAACTGACTAAATTTGGCTGTGGCATCATTATCACTTTGCAGCAGAAAATTGGCAATTTCCACAATTTGTGGAAGCAATTGAATATTCCGTGAACGTGTTATCACTCGCAACAAACTCAATGATATTTCCAGATCTGCTGCAGTAAGTTTGAGACAACGTCTATTTAAAAGATTTAGAAAATATGAAGTGATTGCGAAAGAAATGCGATCAAATCGGAGGTGTCTTATTTCCTTATAGAGTTTCTGTAGTTCAAAAGTCAGAGCATTTTTGTCGTCCTCATAACCAATGCATGTTACATTTCCATAATTCATTTCCTCCCACTCTGCCGTACATTCGATCGAATTACATTTCCGCACCAAAGGCAGGCCTGTCGGCAGTAGGCAGAATTCCGTTGGTCTCACTAGCTCACCAGTTCTTGCTGCCGGCCAGCTATTAGTTTTCCTTTGTGCTAGACCATCTCTAAGCAACAGATAAGATATTTCAAAACTTTGTGACTCACAGATAAATGACCGCTTTTCTTTTTCGCATGAATGTGACACTTTCGTGAAGACTTCTTCTATACCTCGCTGTACGAAGTTTTCGCCAAATTCGAAATATAATAGTATTGTTAGGTAGAATAAATTCATTGTGCCTCTTTTGTGTAGAAAAAATATACTGCAAGAATGTGTTATACTAACTTCGAATGCAATGAGATCATTTAATTTTATAAAAATATTTAAATGATCGTAACCATCGTAACCACAGAATCAGGGTATATTTTTTTTCGATATATCATTTTTAACCGCAGTAAAAATATGAATATATAAATACGACTTCATGTGATGTAAAAATAAGTAAATAAAACATTTATATTCTCTCTTTTGATAGCAGTGCTGTGGTGTGGTAGTACACGGGTTTTAGCAGGGTTGTTTGATAGTTAAAGTTAGTTAAAGTATATATATTTACAGGGTGAGAGAACAGCAACAAAGTCAAACGCCGTAATTTTTACATTTTTTTATACCCTTTACTTTAGTATGGAGGGTGTATTAAGTTTGTGATTCCATTTGTAGCACCTCGAAATATACATTTTAGACAAAGTATATATATAAAATAAAATTCTATGTCGATTTATTAATGTCCGCCCGTCTGTCAGTCTATCCGTCTGTGGAAATCTCCCCAGCTTCCGAACGATAAAATTTTACTCAAATTATGTCTGAAGGACAGGTATTGAAAATGGGCCACGTCTTCGCATAGCCCCCATATAAAGGTACCTCCCGATATGCGGTATTTTGATGATTTTAGCGACATTATTTACCGGAGTTGTTTCAAAAATGGTATTTAAAGTTCGTAATAGATACTACGGCCAAAGACAGACAATCGGCCATGTAGCCCCCATATAACCGTACCTCCCGATAATCGGTATTTTGATGACTTTACCGACATTACTTACCGGAATTATTTCAAATTTGGTATTTGAAGTTCGTAATGGATACTACAACCTATGTCAGAAAATTGTCTGTGCAGGTCCACGTCTTCGTATAGCCCCCTTATAACGGTACCTCCCAATATTCGGTATTTTGATGATTTTAGCGTCATTATTCACCGGAATTGTTTCAAATTTGGTATTTGAAGTTCGAAATGGGTTCTACACCCTAAGACAGAAAATTGTTTATGCAGGTCCAGGTCTTCGTATAGGCCCAATATATCAGTTCCTCCCTATATTCGGTATTTTGACGATTTTAGGTACAATACCCACCGAAATTATTTGAGATGTAGTATTTGAAGTTTGTAATGGATGTCTGTGACAGAAAATTGTCTATGCAGGTCCAGGTCTTCGCACAGCTCCGATATAATGGTATATCGGATATTTTAATGATTTTAGCTACATTATTCACCATTTATTTCAAGTTTCGAAGCTCCGATATAATGGTATATCGGATATTTTAATGATTTTAGCTACATTATTCACCATTTATTTCAAGTTTCGAATTTGAATATTGTAATGGCTTATGACAAACAATGCCTATGTAGGTCCACGTCGTATAGACCCCAATATAACGGCTATATTTGGTATTTTTAAAATTTTAACATAATTTTTTATGTATTTTATTTTTTATTCAAAGTTTGGTCCGGCTGAAGTTATTTCTTTTTAACTTGTTTAAGGGTTAAAGTAGTCACGAAGAACTCCTTGTGTAGAATTTCAGACAATTCCATTAAAAAGTGTGGCTAAAATCATCGCACGCCTTCGCCCCAAGACTTTACCTTATGCAAAATTTCAAGATTTTAGCTTCATTCGTTTAGTCTGGTTGTTGATTCTCTGTCAGTCAGTCTCATAGATTATTCTTAAAAAGCCGTTGTAATCACATGCTTATCTGGCCAATTCATTTCTACACTCTATACCAGAATTTTATACCATTTGGTTGTTTTCGTACATACATAGTACGGATTTCCAAGCCCACGACCACGACCGAAACACATAAATCCATTACTCTTCTTACACTATATACCATTTAGTTCTTTTCGTACACGTTACAATACGTATTTCCAAACACATCTTCCTATCAAGCGCTTCCAACACACAGTGATCCTAATACCAAAATACATAATTCCAGTTGAATTCCCACTTTAGTACAAGTAAGTAATTTCAGTAACCCTTATATTATATTTCAGAATTCCATTTAAATCAGTTTACCCAGAGCAATATTGTACATATATGTACACTGTTGTATGCATTTCCAAACCACCTTCTTATAGCAGCCATACATCACAACATTGAATCTCACTTAAAAAAATACATCGTAGTACCAAATTAATGCCTAAGTACTTTTGGTACACTTAAAGTTCGAATATCTTCAAAAAATCAAACCCTTTGGAAAATCTCGTTCAAAATTTTTATATCTATTTAATCTAGTTCTATTCTTTCCCCAATACAAAATTCCCAGATGCTGGCTTCAGCCGTTTTTCTTGGCCATTGATGAATCAATCTTTCCTTCAGTCACTCAACTCTTTTATTAATAGACATTTTTTCTGCATACTTTTGTGCTAGGTTTTTATTTAACCGCAATTGTTATTTGATCTTAGCGTATTCATGGGAGATGATACATCATCCTCGAGGATGTAATCTTTGCCACAGGCACAGACCAGCCACGATTTGCGAATATTTTTGTCATATGCCACAAAAAAGAAGAATAACACGAATCCCTGCAACGTTGAGGTGAGACAGAACAGCAGAGACAACACTTGATTCTCTTGCATGTGGGCCAGGATGCCGAACAGCCACGAAATGCCCAATAAGAAGAAGAGCAAAATCGTCAATCGCAGACGGACAACGAAGTTCTTGCGTTCTTGCTTGTTATGTAAATGAGGGTTCTTTTTGAAGCAAAGACTGCAACTGATGAAAACAAATATGGCAACATTTACGACAACCACCGTTGAAATGGGTATAAATATGCCGAAATAAAAGCTGCGGCCAGAGGGATAACAAATATCGCTGCTCACCAGTCCATTCTCCGACAGTGGCATATATGCAAATGGATCGAAGTGTATAACCAGCAGCGTGGGCACAACCGGCAAACCCCATGCGATCAGTATACATTTGATGCACTGCATTCGTGACAACTTCTTGTGAACAACGGCGATATAACGAACGTACTGCAAGTAGGCTATGATCAGCATCCAAAGGAAGAGGACCAAAATCGAATACTGCAAGAAAGCCCCCTCAAGCATGCAATAGCCAATTGTATCCTGCTTCAGCAAGGACTCACGCATATCCCCCAAATTGATGAACAGGAAATATGCCATGATCATAGTGAGAACTAAGCAAATGTTTAACAGCAGTGGATTAGAAGATTCTCTCCGCCACTGCCGGCAGCAAAGGGCTGTCAGCCAAATTCCAAGCAAGCCAAACAATGATAAAATGCAGCCAAATATTGTGATAATATCTTGGGAATAGCCAATAATTATGCTAAGAATCTCCACATCAGTGGCCTTGACCAATGTTGGCTTCAGACGTAACAAGGAGCCAAAGCCCAAAATTCTCTTTTCACACACGGCGATATTATCAAAGCGTTTATAACTCCCTCCGGAAGATATCCAGTTGTCATAGTTATAGGAGCCGCATTGCATTGGCTGCTGCTGGTCAACATCGGGATTGTAGAAAATGTATGGTATAATACCGGGTACTTCATCTGGAAGTAAAGAAGGATATTTTTAATAGTTTTTTTTATACCCTCCACCTTGAAAAGGAAAAATATACATAAAAATATTCAATAATAGACCCTAGAGAGTATATATTCTGGATACGCGTAAAATTCTAAGACGATCTAGCAATGTCTGTTGTAATCACCTATCTTTTGAACGAATTGAGATAGAAGCCTTAAATTTTGCATACATGCATAGTATACCCGAAGGTAGGTTAAGTTCGTAAATGGGCCATGACGGTCCACGTTTTCGTATAGCCCGCCATATAACGGTACCTCCCGATATTCGTATTTGAAGTTCGTAATGGGTAATACAGCGTATAACAAAAAATTTCGTAAGCAGATCCACGTCTTCGTATAGTCCCCATATAACGGTTTTCAATTAAGTAGTGATTTTCCGATTTTTTTATACCCTACACCACAAGGTGGTTAGGGTATTATGTCTTTGTGCATTTGTTTGTAACAGGCAGAAGGAAACGAGATAGACCCATAGTTCCTTTTGATGATCTGCATAGAATCACATTCTGAGTCGGTTTATGCATGTCCGTCCGCCCGTCTGTCCGTCCGTCCGTCTGTCCATGTATTTTTGTAAACAAAGTACAGGTCGCATTTATTGTCCGATCCAGATGAAATTTTGCAAAGGTCTTTTGTTTGGCCCAAGGACGAGCCCTATTTATTTTTTAGATATAGCTCCCATATATATCTTCGTCCGATTTGCCTTTTATTGTGCACCAAACGTGTAATATCAGCCCGAATTGTATGGAATTTTGCATATACACCCAAATTAGGCCTGAAAATATGTGTGCCAAATTTGATCGAAATCGGTTCAGATATAGCTATAGCTCCCATATATATTGTTCATCCGATTTGTTATTTTTGTCCACCGCCGCCGTAATATGCACTTTGTAACAACAATATTTGGGGAAAGATATCAAATACAGCTCAGAAATACCTTTGCCAAATTTTATCGAGATCGGTTCAGATTTGGATATAGCTCCCATATATATCTTTATCCGATTTCAAATTAATTGTGCACCAAAAGGGCAATACAAGTCCGAATTTAAAAGATACAAATGCTTCGGAATATTTAGTCCTTTGAACTTTAAATTATAATTATAATCAGAGGGTGTATAATTGAATTCTCCCATAAAAACTTTTAATTGTTATGTGGAGCTCTACTTAATTAGCAAAGTGGTGTATGGTATCATAAAGTCGGCCCCGCTCGACTTTAAGACTTTCTTTACTGGTTTTTAAATTTCCAAGTTCCGTCCAATTGGTGGAGGGTAATAAAAGTTCGACCCGTCTGAACTAAATGTTTTTTACTTGTTTTATTTCCAATCGTTTAAAGACATGACTCCATGTGTTTGTAGTCAAAAGTATATGACCGAAAGGGAAAGTCCTTCTGGGAGGAGGTGTTATTCAGGATTTAACATTTCATATTAAATTATCCAGCCAATGCGGTAATACTCTAAATTGTATTCAATAACAACTTCTCAAATGGTACTATTGGGTATTATGGGATAGAGCCAAAAACTAAAATCAGGTATTAGAATCAAGGTTGGAAAGTAAGTTGGTCTTGGAAATGTGTACCAAGTGTGCGAACTATACTAAATGGGGCTACATATGGAACTATTTTGTTTGGTTTGAACGGATGAGGTTGGAATTTAAAAATTTTGGTATTGGAGTTTCTGTCGGCGGTAGGTTTGTGATAAAAGGTGATTTTAGAAATCTGTAAAACAAGTGCACAAAAGGTACTAAATAGTACTATATTTAGAACGATTTAGTATTAGATTTAAATATATAGTGCTTGAAGTCTGAAGTTTAGTTTTAGAATCGCTGTTCAGGTGTAGACTGGACATATGGATGAGGTTTCGTAATTGTGTCCTATAATTCTTTAAAACGTTCTGAATTCTACTTTATTTGGAATTTGGTAAATAGATAGAGATAATGTTCTGTAATTTTAAATTAAGGTCTCTGTTGGTACCTGTGTTTGAGATTTGGCGGTGGTTTGGAAATGTGTCCCAAATTTATACAAGAAGTACTGCGTGGTACTACATAAGGCTGGAATCTTCGAGTTTGATATTGAGTTCTCGGTTGATATCCGGAATTCTGATATGGAGGTGATGTCGGAAATGATTGATATAAAAAAATGATTACAATTGTTGAACGTAAAGTACTAAATAGTACTAAATTTGGCATGGGGTTCAAGGAATAGACCTAAAAATCTGAAATTTGATATCATTGTCACTGTTGGCGTCTGGAGTTGGATATACGTACAATAATTGCACTAAATGACACTAAGTTTGTTAATGGCTGAAATCCTGATATTTGATATAAAGGTCACTGTTGGTATATGAGGTTCGACTAATAATAAATTCTTCTAAATTTGGTATTGGGTGAAGGGATGGAGCTAATAACCTGAAATTTGATAAGGTAGTCACTATTAGTACTAATTTTGGATTACAGTTGGCGTCTACGATGAAGATCGATATACGAGCTAAATTTGGTATTGGGGGAAAGGGTTAGAGGTGCAATTCGAAAATTTGATATTGAGATCCTGTTGGCTCCTAGGTTTTACACATGGAAACTTTAAAATATTATCGGCACGAAAAATTGTGTGTAAGTCCATTAATCAAATGGTTTCTAAAGAAATTTTCTTGGAGGTCTAAATAATATTCCAAAAAAATCATCAGGTACCAAAAATGGGGGTTTTCAAATTGTATTCAATGTCCGTGAGAGACACAGATTATATTAATAAAGTCCAACAAGCACCATCCCAATTGCGAACATGGTTCTTGAGAGATCCTTTTTTTATGGTGTCAAAAAGAAGCAAACTTGAGTTACGAGTTACAGACGTAAATATGTAAGGGGTCTACTGAGCTGAAACGAAAAGAAAGCCATAAAACTCGTTTTTTATGCAAATGAAAATATATAGAAGTAGATTTTATAGAAAAATTTTGGGATATCGTACGCGCGAAAATGGAAGTTAAAAATTTTCGTAAGGGACTAAAGCTTTGCAAACAGAAACTGCCATATCTAATGAGTCCTTCTTCATGTCGTTCAGAATGAAAAAAGTGTATACAACCTTACCCTTCCCTCTCTTACCTTTGTGTCCCGGTATGGCTATGCGTAGCACAACATTGTCGGGAATTCGGTTATCTTGGCCTATAAAGAAATTCCGATTCTTATATAAAGAGATTCGCATTGCCAAAAATTTCCGTTTTTCTTTGGCCGTTTCCATTTGAAGGCCTTGCCATACAAGCTCTGGAACATGTACAGCAACAATAAGATGCGGCGACATAGTAATCTCTTCCAAGGATTCGTTCAAATACAGATACTTGAAATGGGTGTTTGTGTGATTGTCGTAGCGTATGCCCGGCTCAGATGAGGGACGATATACACCAATACCGGAAACATTCGAACATATGGGATATATATAAAAAATACTAGTCGAGTTTTCAATGAAATACTTCACACCATCGGGTAGGTCCGAACAATCCGATGTGTTGGGCTGAAAGACTGCGGTCATATCATCGAAATAGGTCTCGACTGTGCGCAGTAGTTTGTTCGGTGTATTTGTGACCCGGGAATTGAGAACAGCATTCTGGGACGATTGCATTATAATGTTGGTTACTTCCGCCAGTTTCGATGCCATGGTCGGAGTGCGATGGCTTAAGGTTAAGATCTCCAGTATATTCGTCGAGATGTCAAGATCGCTGGCTATTCTTTGCGTGTTTGGCCTCGATAAGAGATTAGTCAGCTGATGAACGTTATCAATGGCCGATGATTTGTTTTCGTGTTCTACCTCTTTGAGAAGAACATTCAGATCCGCGGTTATGATATTTTGGTTAGTAACGTTTAAACATTTGATTTTGTCATCAAGTCTCTGCCATTCGGCCTCGTACTTATGGCTGTTGTAACTGCACTTGCGAGTTAAAGAGGCGCCATTTGACAGCAAGCATACATCTGAAGGCCTAGCCAACTCATTGAGGGCCGTGGATGGCCACTTATTGGTATGTTTCACCAGCCGATTGTTCTTCTTCACATAGAAATGCACAAATGTCTCTTCCTTACAGCCATTCATTGGAATATTTAGACAGTCCACCAACTCCATACCAACAGGTAAATTCTTAGCAATACATTTCCCTTGCAAAGGCTGTCCTGTAAGCGAATAGCATACACCTTGGACTACAAACGATTCCGTCGCCATTGTTGGAGACCAAATTGCCAATACGTCTATTTTGGAAATTGTGTCATTTAGTAGTTTGGTACTGAAACTAGTAGGGTAAATATTTTTTTCGCAAAACTCCTTCGACAGAACGTTAGTCACCGCGGCAACTACAAATATATAAAGCCATAAAGACATTTTTTCAGATTTTGATAAAAATAAAAAAACTTTGTTGTGATAACTGCCAGAGGCTCAATGCGACTGATTAATTTTTACATAGCGTTATTCTAGATTTATAAAGATATTACCCACTCAAGATATTTTTATTACACCTCACCGCAATTCACGAACATGGCAGACTTGATTAGGTTATTTTGATTCTATACGCATGGTGATGATTGATATCCTACGTCACAAAATGTATTTTATTCTTTGAAATTATGCCTATCAATTTCAACCCACTCAGAACCAGAGCTTTGCATTCGGCCAAATTTCAGTCTCTCCACGAATTTGAGCGAGTAAATATGGAATTGAGAATGCTGTACCTTTTGAGTAGGAGTAAAATTCGCTCGAAGTCAGCAGAGCAGATTCTATTTTTGTCGAGTATTTTAATGAAACAAGTGTTTTTCGAGTTTGAGGTCTTTGTTGTTGTATTTATTTTAATATTCCAATATTTCGAAATTCAATGAATTTTATCTTCAGGGAAATAGTCATGTGTATAAATACTAAATTGAATTTTTATAATTAACTTAAAGCTAGGGTAGCGCTTCTACTCCGTCAAGTTACATTATTGCATTATTTTTATGGGTATGACAACCATTTTATGCCCTCCTCCATAGTGTGGTGGGTATATTAAACTTGTCATTCCGTTTGTTTTTTGTCTGGTATATTCTCCCCAGAAGTTTTTTTTAAAAATTACTTCTATGACCAAAAACATTTGTTACCCAAGTGACGAGATCGTAAGCTCAATAGAAAAGGAACCAAACAATTAAATAAAACTTAAATTCCCTTGGAAATTTTCTTATTCTTACAACCACACTTAAAAACAAGGGAACTGATGAGGATTGGTGGCTCTTTCCGAAACCTAGGTATTCCAGAAGGTGTTCGCAGATATATGTCATCTTCACAACAAATCATGTATTAGCAAAAATGCTGCTTATTTTGCTTTTTTTGTGAGGTATAGGAAGAAATTTTTCGATCTCTACCATATTTATAACAGATCTTGTGTTGATGGAAATATTGAGACGTACAAAGTCTGAATGGAATCGGATATTAATTTTGCGTTTAATAAGATTCACAGATATTTAAAATTTTGACCCTTTGTGGGGGAGGTGCCAAAAGGAGTGGACCGGTGTATCCCATCTTCACAGCAGATCTTTTGTTAGCAGAAAGGGAGATCAATAAAATTAATTTATTTAAAAAATTTTATGCAGACAAAGTATTGAGTACATGCACTGCAATTTTCCAAAATAGTACAATCATATTTACATGAAACATTTTAAAAGACGTGAAAACACCACCTTCCTCATTTATAACTGCAAAACAATAAAGTTAATCGCATTTAACAACTGCATACATTACATCCTTCACTTGAAATATTCGCGTAACCGAGAATCCACCCGCGAAAATTGACAATTAACTATTATTTAGGATTTATATTAAATACATTGTGTGAAAACCTTTGTTATCATTTTATCAAATATAAACTTATTCTAAAATTTGTTACTATTTCCGACATATTTTGCTTTCATTCAATACAATTAAAAAAAAGTGAAAATTATGGCAATGGACTTTGGACGAAAAGTAGTAAATGGTACTAAATTTGGATAGAGCTGAAAGCGTAAACTCTTGTATTGCGATAACTGTTGGTGTCGACGATTGAGATATGGAACGGTTGAACGATTGAGCACTAAAATTACACGAAAAGTACTAAATGTAACTAACTTTGGTATTGAGTGGACATACATAGAGCTCGAACACCAAATTTTGATATTAAGGTCTCTGCTCGCATCTGGTGTTGAGGTGGTAGTTATGAAAATGCGTACTATAATTGTTCGAAAAGTACTAAATTGCGCTAAATTTGGAATTAGGTATTGGGATAGAGAAGGAATTCTGAAATTTGGTATCGAGGTCAAGGTTGGTTTGTAGGGTTTAGAGTTTGGTCAGAAAAATTGAATGGGTTTACTAATATTCTACTCGGTAAACTTCAACACGAAAAATTGTAAAGCCCGAAGTACTCCTTCCTGTACACCCCGAAAAAATCGTCAGATTTTAATAAAACTCAGCAAATAAGTGGTGGGTCAGGTGTAAAAAAGGATAAAAATCGCCAACGCCAGAAAGGAAAGTAGACAACAGTAGAAGTGTATTCTTAGAGAGGGAGTGAGTAACTCACTTTAACCTTTAACTACCGAGGTGGTGGTAAATTTTACCCTCCCTTCACATTTTCTTGAAATTTGCGATGAATAAAAGTTTTGTTTAAATGATTTTTTTTTTACTTATTGTAATTTTATTATTGTTGTACTAATTTGAAATATACAATCTTATACTTATACTAGAAATAATCATCAAAAATATTTTTAACAAAGTTTTTTTTTTTTGTAAAATTTAGAGGGGTAAAATTTACCACCACGTCATAAAATATAGCACCTCACTAGTTAAAGGTTAAAGTACTTGCAAGGTAGTTCCACAAATGCATACAAACATCATCAAAGTGAAAATACCACTTACCTCTCTTATGGCTACTAAACAATAAAGTTGATCACATTTGACAACCACATACAAACACATTTAAATTACATACTGCAATCGAAACACTCGCGCAACCGGGGCTCCAGTAGCAAACAAAAACAATAAGAACATTTTCTAAAAATAATTGTTATGATGCTATTCAACTTGACGTATTGATTAACAAATTGTTATTTTCCAAGACTTTTTTTTGCTTATTAACTATGTAAATATTCACATGCTATTGTTTTTAATTTATACAAAACACTACTACAATTTACAACATCCTTATATTTAAAGTTATAATTATCACTAGTTATAGTTTTTATTGCAATTTTATTGATTTATTGTGGAGCCAAACTAAAAACATACGAACGAATATGGAGACCGGCACAAACTAACTTCAATTTCAATGCGGAGAATCAAGGAATGAAGCCAAAGTGCCGTTATTTACCTTTGCCTAGTTGAGAGAGCGAAGGAGTTTTTTTATTTCCCATTGAAATTGCAATAATTAAGAGATTTTTCTCTTTCCCACTGAGAGTTCCGAATTTGGAGCATAAATCGATTCTCTTGCTCTCTGTTTTGAGTTCGTCAAACGGAAGTTGTAGAACAGCCCTGCTCAAAACCGTGTTCTAGAACATGAGCCGAAAAAAGGGTTTATTTAAAAGAAAATTTATATGTAGTTTTTCTTTATATTTTACGATTCCATTTAATTGTTTTTATACATGAATGCTTTCCAAAATAATTGATAAAGAAAATGGCTAAAAATATTTGTATAAATAATGAATTAACACTGTTTTGTTCTTGATTTAAATAAGCAAAGAGAAATTTGACTAGAGAGATATTTTTTCTTGAGCAGCGCTGTTGTAGAATCAATGATGTGGGGAGAAGAGATTTGTTTTGGAGTTAGATAAAATTTTTATCAATTTTATTAAAATATGTCTGAATGACATACATACTTTGTATGTACACTGGTGGCCAAAACTAAAGCAACTTAAATCGCAAAGACAATAAATGTCCTGTAACTTTTACAAAAATAAACAAATCGTAATTATTTTTCCAGTTTTAAATGAGGGGTTTAATTCACTTTTAAGAAACTAAAAATAAAAATACAAAAATAATTTTGAACGAAAAATTATATGTGGAAAACTAAAATGATCCAATTTTTGCTTGGTCAAAACTAAAGCAACTTTTGATATTTTATTTTAAAATAATTAAATTTTGGCTAGTAGTCGATAGCATAACCATTATTTTTGATAGCAGCTGCACACCTACGAGGCATTGAATCCATAACACGCTCAATTTGATCCTTGGGTGTGCTTTCCCAGGCACCCCGAATTCTTTAGAAAATGTTGTGCTTATTTATTTCCGAATCTCTCTTGATCTTCCTATCTACGATACTCCAAAGGTTTTCTAAGGAGTTTAGGTCAGGTGATTGTGCCGGTCATAACAAAACATGAATTTTTGATTCCCGCAACCAATATTTGACAAGTTTGGGATCATTGTCATGCTGAAACACCCAAATCAGCCGAATATTTTACTCAGCGTAAGGGAACAACGTGATGTCCAACACATCTTTGTAAACAAACCGATCCACAATTTCCTTTATTTTATGGATAGGCCCAAGTCCATAGAAAGAAAAACACCGCCACGCCATTTTTGACCCTCCCTCATGCTTCACAGTACCTTTGCAACACTGCGGCTTGAGTCCTTCATTTTTTGGTCTTCTCACCGTAAAATTTTTCACGTCTGAGCCTTTAATATTAAACGTAGACTCATCCCAGAAATAAAGTTTTTTCCATTGAGCTTGATTCCACCTTATATTATTGTTTCCGAAAGCCTTTTTGATTTTTTCAGATATAAATGGTTTTTTTGATGTCTTACGGGCATGCAGACCAGCTGCCACTACTCGTCTACGCACTGATCTCGAGCTTATATCCAATGGTTGCTCTCTCACCAATCCAGTTGAACTCTTAAATAGTTGTTTTTTATTTCTCTCACAATTTGTGGATCAGTACGGGCTGAAGTTTTTCACGGCCTTCATCCGTTATAGACTGTTACTACTGATCCAGTTTCAAAAAACCGACTTAGTATACAGAAATAATTATGAAATCACAGAAATATTTATGAAATATTTCTCGGAAATCATTTTCTGTGATATGTTGTTTTGATAGTCACTGATAATTTGCTGTTTTATTCAGGTACTGTATTTGCTTCTAGCCATTTTTAAAATTTTTTGGGTAGTACTTAAAAAACGAAAAGAAAAACACATACTGTTGTAAAAAACTTCTCAAAAAGGATTTATGACAAGCGAAATTGTCGAAGGAAGTAAAAAGCGATAAGTATCACAGTAAAAACAACTGAAATTGCAGCGGTTATATGAATGTACAACAGAGTTGCTTTTGTTTTGTCCAAGCCAAAATCGGGTTAATTGACTTTACCAAACATTATTTTTTATATAAAAATGAATTTTGGTTTTATGTTTTAGGTTTTTAAAAAGTGAATGAAGTACCTAATTTAAAACAAGAAAAACTTTCTCATTTCCTTAACTTTTGAAAAAGTTACAGGGCATTCATTCTCCTTGTAATTTCAGTTGCTTTAGTTTTGGCCACCAGTGTATGTATGTATCAACAATAGAATCTATGGTGGCGTTAACGTTTGTGTCTCTCATTCCCATGTTTGAAACATCAATAAGCAAACATAAATGGATTAGTTTGAACAATTTTTCGTTTAAAATGGGGTTTCAGCTAATTTTGTTTATATTTTTTGTTTGAGATATAAGTAAAAATTCGTTGCAGAAACATTCCTTAATTTTTATTTCTATAATTTGTAGATTTGGTCTTTAAATATTTTGGGTACATCTTCCAAAATTTCGTGATTCTCTTGTTAGCCCATTTCAAGCCCTAAACGTTTTTATTTTGACCCTAACCCAGATTCATCGCAAAATTTCGTGAGGTTTGCATCATAGTTGTGATTACAAATAAAAATGTGATTACAAATGTATATCTTGCTATATATGGAATATTTTGGATATCAACATCAATGTAAGGGTCGGCAGTGACATTTTCGTGTATTTGTGAATTCACTGGATTTAAAAATATTCTCGCGTAATATTATATGTTATATATATTATTTTGCGATCTTCTACCCCAACAATAGGCTTCTATTCTGACCTTAATCCCACTTCCATGCAAAATTTTGTCAGGATCGGGCCACAATGGCGACCTGTGTGAAGATGAGATATGGTGGACCAACCCCTTTTGTCACCTCTGAAGTTATTGTTTTTCGCAGACAAACCTCTCAGATGTACATAAAATGAAGACGTGGAGAAGTTTTGAAACTACTTTGATGAAATTCAAAGCAGTGTTATAGGATCCGGCCCTAATGTTAAATCGGTTAGGTTTTTTGTTTTCATTGCAATTGGGTTAGCTTCGGTCTAGTCCTGGTCTGTTATGAACTACATTTTACACGAGAGTTTGGAGTAGTCGCATTATTTGCAGGAAAATTATGCCACAAAGGCATACAAACATCATCAACGTTAAAACATCACTTACCTTGCTAATGGATGCTAAAAAATAAAGTTGATCGCATTTGAAAACTCCACACAAATGTATTTAAATTTTGTACTCCAATCGAAACAAAGTCGCAAACAATACGAACATCAAATGCTATGCAGTATTACTATTAATCGCAATTTCTGAATATATTTAAATTAACATAATTTTCTTTTATTAGACCTTTTTTTGCATAATAACTAAACATCAAAGGGCTAGGTATAACACTCTTAAGTCTGAATTAAAACCAACATGTTATTGTTTTTAGTTTTTACAAAAAACTACTAGATTTTACAACACACCATTCATAGGATTTGCTATGTTGTAATCAATATATATCATTAATTATAGTTTCTACTTCACTTTTTTATGTATTTATAGACTAACAAACAAACTCCAATTTAAATGCCGAGAATGAATGAATGTAACAAATGTGCTGTTATTTACCTTTGCCAATATGGGAGAGTTAAAGTTTTTCTCATTGTGAATTGCAATAATTAAGAGAACTATCTTAAGAGAGCATTACTTGGTTCTCTTGCTCTCAACTCTTATTATGAACTCTTCAGACGTGGGAGAAGAGATCTGCATTGGAGTTAGATAAAATATGTATATATTTGTGTCTCTCTTCAGTCAAATTTCTCTTTGCTTATTTAAATCAAAAAACAAAACAGTGTTAAGTCATTATTTATACAAATATTTTTTATCCATTTGCTTTATAAATTATTTTGGAATTCCGTTCCGGAATTCCGTTTGACGAACTCAAAACAGAGAGCAAGAGAATCGATTTATGCTCCAAATTCGGAACTCTCAGTGGGAAAGAGAAAAATCTCTTAATTATTGCAATTTCAATGGGAAATAAAAAAAACTCCTTCGCTCTCTCAACTAGGCAAAGAGAAATAACGGCACTTTGGCTTCATTCCTCGATTCTCCGCATTGAAATTGAAGTTAGTTTGTGCCGGTCTCCATATTCGTTCGTATGTTTTTAGTTTGGCTCCACAATAAATCAATAAAATTGCAATAAAAACTGTAACTAGGATGTTGTAAATTGTAGTAGTGTTTTGTATAAATTAAAAAAAATAGCATGTGAATATTTACATAGTTAATAAGCAAAAAAAAGGTCGTGGAAAATAACAATTTGTTAATCAATACGTCAAGGTGAATAGCATCATAACAATATTTTTAGAAAGTGTTCTTATTGTTTTTGTTTGCGACTGGAGCATCGGTTGCGCGAGTGTTTCGATTGGAGTATGTAATTTAAATGCATTTGTATGTGGTTGACGAATGCGATTTACTTTATTGTTTAGTAGCCATAAGAGAGGTAAGATGATGTTTGTATGCATTTGTGGAACTACCCTTCAAGCCTCCCTCTTTGAGTATCCACTTCTGCGACGTTTCTAATATAATAAATCCGAGAGTATTTAAATTTACAAAAACAAAACTACTGTTGTCTACTATTTGTTGTCACGGAGTTACTACTAAATGGCACCATAAAAGGTGAAAGAAAGAGCGGCTAAAACAGCGAATACCTGCAGAAAGTTCCAATTACAATAACAAGTATAGAAAAGAATAAAATTATTTTTTTTTTTTCACTTCCAATAACTGTATAGGAAGTGACTTCCACGATTATTAGAAAGCTTTATATGCTATTTAGTGTGTGTACGGTGTTTAGTGCGTAGTTCATATAGTTCAATAATTTGTATCGCTTGGGTGTGACTGATTTTTTCCACACTTTTTGTACATATGTGCAAAATTTTCATGTTTCTAATTTTTTGCGATTGATTGTTAATTAAAATGTTTATATTTTAAGAGGGAGGTGTCGAAAGGGATGTTCCGAAATATATTTTCTTCATGAAATATCTAGGGGTGAAAATTTAAGTCAAGCGAGCATTTATTTTTAATTTCGTAAGTGTAAGTTTCATTCAAAATTGAGATCCTTTTTGGCGGTGGCCAGATATCTGTCCTTTTTTACACCTCACCCATCACTTATACAAATATAAGGATTTGCTAAGTTTGATTAAAATCGGACGATTTTTTTCGGGGGGTACCTGACCTATGTTTGATAATAATATTAATATTAGTTCGATTTTGGACGAAAGCGTATACTATCCCCGGGAGCTATAACGCGCACCATTTAGCAAGACGGACAGTTTTCATTGCTCACACATCGTACTTTTCAGACTTTCAAGTTTTTATACCCTACAACACTATGTGTTGTACAGTTTAGTAGTGGCTTAGTAGATTATTACATGCTCAGACCCGCCGATGATATTTCCCTTTCTCATTTTATTAAGGTTTAGACAAAACATTTTGGTATCTTAAAAACACAAGATTTCAAAGCATTTTTAAATATGATCTTACATACAAAACAAAAATATATTTATAAATTCCTTCACGAAATTTTGATATTCTCTTAATAATAATGCAACTTTTCGCAAAACCTAAAAACGCATTATCTCTTAATATTCAGACGCAAACGTGGTCAATTGTGACATTACTGTATCCGTTTTTGGAAAGTAGTCCTTTGGCACGCAACATCTCACCCATGCAAATTGATCATTTTTGTCGACGACCACGAAATACACGAACAACATGAGTCCTTGGAATGTCGAAGTCAGACAGAACAAAAATGAAAATAACAAACTATCATTGAGATGCGATATTATTCCGAATATCCATGACAGGGCCAGCAGGATGAATAGAAATATGGACAAACGGATCTGGACACGTAGCTGTTGGCGATGGATGGTGTGCCGATATGTCGTCAAAGATTTTCTCAATTTGAAGAATATATAAATCAAAATGACCACATTCAATATAATTAGACAAGAAATGGGCAAGACTACGGTTAAATAAAAACCAATGCCAGAGGGATAGCATATAGGGTCTTCGCCCTGTGGTACATATGATTTTGAATCGAACAGTATTAGCAATGCTATGGGCACCATTGGTAGACCCCAAGCGGCCAGGGCATATTTGGCTACAAAATTTGAGGTTCTAATGGATCCCACAACGGCATTGTAACGTTGATATTGGAAAAACCCAATGAACAGCATCCACATCAGAAGCACGAGAATGGTGTATTGCAAAAACGCTCCCATGGCTACACAATGATAATTGTTGCTGATGTCGACCACAACGTCCCACACACTTGAAATATTTATAAACAGAAAATAGACCATGATAAGTGTCAGAACAAAACACAAATTCAGTAGCAGCTGATTTGAGGTTTGCGAACGCCAATGAGTGCAGCACAAAGCCGTCATCCAAATACAGACTAGAGCGAATAGCGACAAACCACTGCCCACAATAGAGATTACATTAACCGTTGAGTCACTGATTACGGTTAGCAGAGCAGCTCGATGAATTTGTGGCGATGGGTGCTCCACCCTTCGAACAGCAGCCAATTGTTTAAGATGTACGGTTTTGCAAAGCAGAAGATTTCCATCGAGTGGCTGGGCATCTGCGTTGCTAATCCACGTTCCATCTATGAAGGAGCTACATTTGGGAATCACTTGGTCATCGTTTTTGTGATATTGCAGGATAATGGGTATACTTTCGGACAGATCAGCTGCAAAAAGAAGAAAATACTGGAAACGATTAGTAATTTATAGAAACTAATTACAATCGATAAGATGGTAAATACAATCGGTAATATAGCTATTAAAAAAATCTCTAAAATCCATTGTAGGGCTCAAAAAGATTGCTTTAAACATTTTCAGTTGCCGATTTCATGGTCTTTTAATGAGAAAATAAAAAGAATTACAGAAACAATACAGTAGATTATCAAAGTAGAACTAACAAGTAAAAAGGGTGTAAGTTCGGCCGGGCCGAACTTTGATCAAATGCAAAACTTGAAAAAAATCGGTGAATGTAGGTAAAATTTTCAAAATACCGAATATAGGGAGGTACTATTATATGGGGGCGTGGCGAAGACGTTGACCCGCACAGACAATTTTCTGTCTTACGATGTAGAATCTATTACGAACTTCAAAAAACAAATTTGAAACAATTCCGGTGAATAATGCGCTAAGATCATAAAAATACCAAATATCGGGAGGTACCGTTATATGAGGGCTATAGAAAGACGTGGACCTGCACAAACCATTTTCTGTCATAGGCTATAGTATCCATTACGAACTTCAAATACCAAATTTGAAACATTTCCGGTAAGTTATGTCGTTTAAATCACCAAAATACCGAAAATATAATAGAATGATTTCCACAGACGGATAGACGGACGGACATTGCTTAATCGATATAGAATTTCATGCTGATCAAGAATATATATATATATATATATATATATATATATATATATATATATATATATATATATATATATATATATATATATACCCTTTGTGGAGTCTAAAATGTATATTTCAAGGTGTTACAAACGGAATGACAAACTTTATATATCCTCCATACTATTGTGGATGGTATGAAAATAAAAGGCACGGGTATCGTCTTTATGAAAATCTTCATCTCAAAGTTATTTATTTTTTTAATTCTTGGCTTAAGATTTTAACCCTCAAGCTAGATACAGGCTATAGTATATTGGAAAACCTCCTTAGGTCCAAACGCATTCTAGTCGATTATTCGATGCACAAATTTATTTCCGATATTTATATATAAGTATATATATATATATATATATATATATAAATATCGGAAATAAATTTGTGCATCGAATAATCGACTAGAATGCGTTTGAACCTACGTTTCCATTTTTCCATTTTGTGGAAGTCGGCTCATATATCGACTCAGAAAGTGATTCTATGAATATTCACACTATGGGTCTATCTCGCTTCCTTCTTCCTGTTACAAACAAATGCACCACGACATAATGCCCACACAACTATGTGGTGTAGGGTATAAAAACTTGATTTTGTAGTTGCTCTAGAGCTCTCAATTATTTAGGGCAGGGCAGAATCCTACCATTAAACCGCGAACATTTTTAATTCCAGCAAAATTACAAATACACGAAAAGATCATAGTCCGATCTTCACGAAATTTTGCATGTGGGTAGATATAGGATTTTTCATAAGTTTAGAGTTTAGCATAGGGCAGATGTCTAGCATTTCGAAAGCTCATCGAATAATATATAACTGTTAACAATGGTCTACAATTTTGTGTGAAAATATACCAAAATAAAAGAAATCAAAAATACTTTCCGAAAGAGAGAATTAGGTTTTTGAAGTAGGTATCGTATTTTTTAGAAAAAAAAAAATAGTTTTGGATCTATGATGATTATTCGAAAAGAGGAGCAATATTTGATTTTATTATACAGTAGATATGGGGTTATCTGTTGCGGGAAGTATCATTATAGTCAAAAGAGTTACCGATCTGCCGAGGCTTTACCGCGCCGATATCCATTGGCCGGCTGCGCCTGACGATAGCCTTTGCTTACAGGGTTGTCCATATTCGACGGACCCATCTGGCAACGCCATAACTTTTGACAGAGATGTCACATCGCTTAATGACATACCGCGTTTGAAGCGTCAGTCCAAGCAGATTTTTACCATGAACCAATACAAGCCACTCGAGCGCTCTGAAATAGTTGAGATTTACATTCAACAGAAGAAGTCAATTGTGAAAAAATAATGTGAGAAGTACGCCTTCTAAGAACACCATTAAGCGTTTATACGAAAAATGTTCGACTGGTAAGGCTCTTTCTAATCCGAAGAGGCCATAAAAAAAGTCGACCAAGGCGATCGGCCGAGAATATCGCTGCCTCGTCGATTGGAATGGGCCCAAAGATCCGTCGAATATGGGCAACCCGTACATGTTTTAATTAATGCCTAATTATTTCAAAGCTTGCAGTAAATATATTTTTATAATGGGGACCTCTCATCCCCAAAAGGAATTATTCATCAGCGAGAATCAATTTTGTGTCACTGTAAAATCCATCAAAGTAAGGTATGTGATAATGTTTCCCCCTAACTTTTCATGAATTAAACACAAATCAACGTTTAAATTACCCAACCTACCTTTATGTCCAGGCACTGAAATTGACAAAACTGGGGTGTCCACTTGATACCCATTCGATGCTCTGCGATCGATGAAAAAATTTCCATTTTTATATAACAGTATTCGTATAACATCTAATTCGTTTCTTTTAATGTCATTTTTTATTAGTGCTTCCCATGCGGTTTGCGGTATGTATGCTGCCATTTGAAGATGTGACTCGGCAGCGACATCATCCAATGACTCATTCATTTGTATAAAACGTAAATAACCCTGAATGTTCGTGTCATAGGTCATGGCAGCAGTAGGGTGGGCTAACGTACTGTACACGGCAATGCCAGTAATTTTCGAACACGCCGGATTCACATAGAAAGCACTTGTTAAATTTGTGGCATGATGGATGACCCCGTTCGGTACAAGATTACAATTATGTTCCTGAAACATGCGGCGGGCAATGATATCGTGGTAATTTTCCATGGCATTGATCAGCGACTTTGGTGTATTGAGTTTTAGCGCAGCTTGAACAATGTACTCAGGAGAGCCCAACAACTGATTTACAATATCCTGAATTTTCTGTAGAAGTTCAATGTTAGGATTCCTTTGTGTTATTGAGAATAGGATTTGAGTGGTGATTTCCAAATCTGCTGGGGTTCGTACAGTACCGGATTTTGCCAAAAGATTTCGAACTTTTGAAATAACATCGATTGCAGTTTTAGTGTCAAAAGCTGACTTGGCTTCATTATACAGCTTGTATAGGTCGAATGTAATTAGGTTTTCATTTATTTCCAGTAGACATTTGGCATTTTCCACATCTTTGCTGCGCTCCCACTCGGCCAAATACTGGCGGGCATTGTAAACACAACGCTTGGCTAGTGGCAACCCTGTTGCCAATAAACATGGCTCGTTGGTAATAGCCAATTCACCCATCTTTGCGGAATGCCATCTGTTGGTGAATTTCGTATGCTGTTTATTTTTGTGGATGTAATAATGTTGGAAGCTATCGCTTTTACAATTGTTATAAATCGAGCTACAGTTAACAAACTGCGTGCCCTTCTCCACAACATCCCACACTGCACCGTTGTCAGCTTGGCTCGTACGCCACGAGCAATGTCTTTCAAAGGGCAAACCATTACGACTGGAACACAGTTCGAGTCGTGTTAAGGAACCAACTCTTGCGGGATTCCACATGACCAGAACATCGATTTCGGTCTTTGTTGTATGTATCCGACTTGGGTAAATATCTTTTTGACACCATTGCTCAGCTCGTAGAACAGTAAAAATGCTCAGCAGTAGAATTAACAGATGTAACCTCATGTTTCCGTTCTTGTCGCAATTAATTTCAAACAAAGACTGATCGTGAATTGAAAGTATTTCTTCGATTAAACCGCGAAATATTTCTGTGATGTGTGTATTTATTATTCAGTGGAATTTATACCCTACATCATACTGTGGTACGCTGGGTACTATGTATTTTTATATCCACAGCCATATGGCTAGAGAGGGTATATATAATTTGGTACGGACACAACGTGTCTCATCGAAATTACGGTTTTAAACCCTAGGTCTCTTTGGACCAAATTCGTTTCAGAAATTTGGAGTCGATCTAGCGATGTCAGTCCGTCAGTGAGTCGGTCTGGTTGGCTATTGCGCACGATAACTCTCGAAGGATGTATCCGATTTGATCTAAACTTGGTACATATTAATATTATTGTCAAACTTAGATCGAGTTCGGAGATGGGCAATATCGGTCCACTCCTTCTGGTACCTCCCCACAAAAGATCGAAATTTTCAAAAAATATATTTTGTGCACAGAAAGAGAAACGACTTTGCAAATCCTAACACTTTGCAAATCCTAACATTAGCGTCAATGCTAGGTCAGGTGTAAAAACGGATAATATCGGTCCACTCTATTAAGTACCTCCCCCACAATGGTTCAAAATTTACAACTCTTATAAAATGCGATGTAAAAGTCCGATTGTCTTCAAATTTCACACATCCCAATAATTTTATTAGCCCACGGTCTGGTATTATGACGGAATATATCGGCCCACTTCTTCTGGTACCTCTCCCACAAAGTGTCAACATTTAAATATCCATGAAGCTCATAAAACGCGAAAGTAACACCCGCTTCCATTCACACTTGGCACATCTCAATATTTCCATCAACGCAAGAGCTGTTATAAAGATGGTTGAGATCGGACCATTCCTTCTGGTAACTCCCCCCCAAAGGGTTAACATTTTGAATAACCAAAACTATAATCAAATCCGAAATGTGTATTCGGTTGTCTTCAAATTGCACACATCACAATATTTTTATAGCCCAAGGTCTGGTTTGAATATGGGATATATCGGCCCACTCCTTCTGGTACCTGCCCTACAAAGCGTCAAAATTTTGAGTATCCATGAAACTCATAGAACGCGAAAAAGATTTTATTCAGGCTTGATACATCACAATATTTCCATCAACACAAGATCTGCTGTGAAAATGATATATATATACATATATATATATATATATATATATATATATATATATATATATATATATATATATACCCTTCTGTTACCTCACCAAAAAGGCTTATAATTTTCAATACTTTTATCTGCCATAACTTACGAAACAAATCAGCGATTCTTTACAATTTGCTATATATAAATATTTCTCTCAACCAGAAATTTGGGATGAATATGGATTTTATGATTAAGTTAAGCCAATATAGACCAAACATATCACGTCGCAATATTTATACGGTATTTAATTAGGTTCGATATGAAATGGACAATACTTTCCCATTCCTTCAGAACCCAATCCATAGAGGGTCAAGAGTTTGAATAATCATAACAGATTTCAAAATATATATAAATAATCAAACATTGGCTGAGGGTATACGTCTGTCGGCAGAACCGACTGATATTTTTAACTTGTTTTTATACCCTACAACACTATGTGTTGGGGGTATTATAAGTTTGATTGGGCCAAAAATTATGTAACACCTCGAAATATTGGTTTCCCACATAGGAAAGTATATATGGATCTTCCTAGCTCGCCGAGTTGAGTCGATCTAGCTATGTATGTCCGTCCGTCCGTCTGTCCGTCTGTCCGTCTGTCCATGTTAATTTGTAATCACTCTACAGGTCGCAATTATGGCCCGATCTTCACGAAATTTAGAATGGAGGTGGGGCTAGGGTCAAAATAGAACCCTATTTCTTTTGGAGATGATCGCATAATATTTAGGGGTCGAAATGGACCAAAAACTGAAAAAATGTCGGATTTTGCAGTAGCTATACAGGTCGCAATTATAGACCAATCGACGTGGAACTTCGCATGTAGCTAGAGTTTAGGGCGGGGAAGAAGCCTACCAATTTGGGTGGTCATCGGATAATATTTAGCGGGTAAAATAGACAATATCTTTTGTGTTGAAAAAATTCAAAATTTTTCATTAAACCGCGAATATTTTAAATCCCGGCGAAATCACAAAGCCATGACAAGGTTACTTCTGATCTTTACATTGATGTTAACATCCAAAAAAACGGATATATAGCAAAATATGTGCGATATATATGTTTATCAAAGAAGATATGCTTGAAAAATCTCTTATATGTCGAGAACGGCTGAACTGATTTCGACAGTTCTCATTAATTCAGAATGGCCTCTTGGCAGGAAAGAAAAAACTTCTAAAAAAATCGCATAAAAATATCTCTCTAAAGATGAAAATATTGATTTTGTAAATTTTTTTTCATATTTTTTCAATTTTGTCATATTTTTGGCATATTTTCATTTTGAATTAAACATTTGGTAATATTTCTACAGCTAACAAAACTAAGTAGTTAGGATACCAGGATATCATATACAGATCGGATTTATGGCCCGATTCTTACGAAATTTTGCATGGGGATAAGATGAGGGTCAGAATAGAAGCCTACTCTTTTTGGAGATGATCGCCATATATTTAGGGGTTGAAATGGACCAAAAAACTGCAAAATTTGTCAGCAGGTCGTAATTATCGCCCGATCCTCAGGCACATTTGAATGGGGGTTACCAGACATTGCAAAAGCCAAGCAGTTTTGGATGGCCATCCAAAAATATTCAATGTGCGAAATAGTTTGCCAACTTTTGTAGACAAAATACGAAAATGCCCATTACGCACTTCTGACTATTTCGTTAACGCTGATTTAGTTGAAGAATATAGTCAAATGGCTGTATCTCACATAGATGCGTTTCAGTCAAAAACCAATAATAAATTTTAATCTTTTGCCACTTTTGCGAGATTAATGGTCTTTGGGAAATATTGGTTCCAGATCTAGGAAGACCATTTACGTGCAACATCTACCAATAAATTGGAAATGAGCAAATTAGTTTAAGTTGCTATTATTCGAAAATTAGAGAACGAAACCTGATGGCTTTCTTTTATTATTTGTCACAATATCTTGTGGAATTCTTTCGAGTATCTCGCCTATATAAACTGTATCGTTTATTCTAGTGTTGTAGGGTATTCAACGGTCGGCCCCGCTCGACTGTAGCCTTTGCTTACTTGTTTTTTTAATTTTATTCAATGAAAGCAAAAAATGTCGGAAATAGCATCAAATTTTAGAATAAGTTTAGATTTGTTCGAATTGGTCAACTTTAGCACGAATTATGGCTTTCAAACGGCCAACGAAACCGTCACACGCTGTCCCAATGTTGCTCTGTGGTATTTTGGCACATTCGCGTCGAAGCGCATTCTTGACGGGATCGATACTTTGGTATTTTTTTAGTGCCAACCTTCCTTTCCAAAATACCCCAGACACAATAGTCCAACGGATTGGTATCCGAAGATTTTGATGGCCATTGTGCGCTGGAAATGAAGTGAGCAACGTCATCTTGTAACCATTCTTGGGTGGCGCGTGCTGGGTGAGATGGCTGAGTCCTGTTGGAATGTCCAAGGTCTGCGGCCAAAATGTTTGCGTGCCCTAAACTTAAATACACCCTCCAGAATATTTTTGCTATATTATTCGGCATTTATTCTGATGCCATGGTCGATTAATATAAGCGGCGAGCGCCATCGGCTGTGATGGCGGCCCACACCACTACCATGGCCGGCGCTTGAGTTCTGGTGACCAACCGATGGTGCACATTTTCAGCTAACCTCTTTGGCAAGTAAACACGATAATTTTGTTTGTTTTTTACAAACTGCTGGACATCGAGTGCTTTCCATTCGCGAAGTAGGTCTTTAGCTTTTTTGAGCCTATTTTCTATTCTATTCGCTTTACCCCGAGCTCATTTTTCAATATTTCCCGAATGGAATATCGGGGTATGTTCAGCTCACGAGCCATTTTTCGGCCACTACGAGGCGGGTTTCGATATTTCTTTCTTCCGTCCACTTCCTTGACGTCGGGTTACGCTACCAGTATCACGGTACGAGACACAAAAGATTTATTCACATTTAAATGCTGGAGTGCTCTAATGATAGTCACTTGAGGTTTTCCAGCCAAATAAAAAAAAATCACACTATCACGCTTAAATTCCATCACGAATAACTTTTTTTCTGGAAAATTCTCACTAAAATGCTTTTGTACGCTTGTAAAAAATATAATAAGCTGTCACTGGGATAATTTTAACAGCTGTCGGCCTAGTGGCTAAGATATGACAGCAGTCTGCATTTGGTTACAAGTTTTTTATCTCATCCTGTATATTTGGTATTGATGGCAGGGATAAAGATGAAATTCTGAATTTTCATATGTAGTTTACTGATGGTTTATGGGCTTGAAATTTGACAGTGGCTTGGAAATGCTAAATATAATTTTTATATACTAATACTAATTTTGGATCATTGTTGGTGCATGGAATGAAGACATGTAAACTGTTTTGGATATATGTACTAAATGTTACTAAATTTGATATTGGGTGAAGGTATAAAGATGAAATTCTGAATTTTGATATTGAGGTAACTGTTTAACATATTTGAGCAAAAAATTGGATGTGGGTCCACTGTGCAATGATATTACTAATATCCTCCTCCGCTAACTTCAGAATGACAGATTTTGATGTAAACGGATGATACTTCATTACTTTATGTGCTGCTGGCGCCACGTCAAACTATTTCTAACTAAAACATTTTATTCCGTGCCCACAAACAATACATATCATTAATATTTTCATATTTTTTTATTTACATCTTATAAATACAAATTCTTAAAAAAAAATTATCCAATATCATAATTTATACAAAAAAGGCATATTTGAAAAATTGCTGGCATTAAGTCTTAATCTGTTTGCTTTCTTCGAATCAGTTCACTTTTGTTCGTTTAGCTAGTCAAAACTTTATCGATCTAGCTATCAGTCGAAATTCTCATCTCCTTTAGGTGTTCCCAACCTTGCCGGTATGCGACTGCTCCGTGTGACTCAAGTCCATGCCATTCGATGTTGAGGCTGTGGTCATTGATTGTAATTCAGTGGCTTTTTTCTGGGCCTTTTTCGCCCGATTGGGACACAAAACCTGTTGCCAACAGCGACGTGAATTCTCATCCAAAATCACAAAGTAAACGAAAAGAACAAATCCCTGCATTGTTGCTGTCAGACAGAATAGATACGAGAATACCAAACCCATCTTCATAAAGGCAAAGATACCGAATATCCATGATAAGCCCAGAAGGAAAAACAATAGAATTGATAATCGAATTTGTTTGAGTACCAATTTCTTTTCACTGCGCTGCGTCGCCATGCTGAGACTGCGAGATATGCTGAAGAAAACGTAGACGAAAATTGCCAAGTTCGCCGTCACTATTAGGGAGACAGGTAAAATCACTCCGAAATGTAAACCACTGCCAGAGGGATAACATATTCCCGTGTCGGTGACCAGCTGATAGGTGGAGGGCACATATGATTTGGGATCAATTAAGGCCACCAGCAGCGTGGGTATCAGCGGTAGACCCCATGCCAGAACAGCTGATTTTGCTATATAATGCTTTGGTCGCTGTATACCAATAACTGTGACATAGCGCTGGAATTGCAGGAAGGCTATCAACAACATCCAGGTAAACAACACCAACAACGAATATTGCAGTAGGGCCCCCAGAAATACACATTTCGTATAATCATGTTCATCCACCAATGTCTCGGATATATCGTCGGTGTTGACAAACAAGAAGAGTACCATTTGTAAGGTCAGGGCGACACACATGTTCAGCAGAATCTTATTCGATGCTTGGGCTCGCCAACTCTTGAAAAGACAAGCCGTTATCCAAATGCCCATTAAACCCATCAGCGAGAGGGCACATCCAACCAGTGAAATAATATCGAGGGCTTCCATATGTACAGATGTTATTAGAATTTCATCGGTTAGATCGTTTTGTTTGAAACTTCCTCCGATTAAATACGAGAACTGTGTCAGATGACTGGTATAGCACAAGACAAGAGGCTGGCGATGGACTCCTGGAGATTCGCTTGTTGTCTGAACACCACCACTTGTCCAGGTGCTATAATTCCAATAGCCACAACCGGAATTTGGATTAGATTCGAAGGATGTTCCATGTTGTCGCAATAAAAATGGCAAACTTTCTGGCAGCGCATCTGCAAGGAGAAAAAAATGTTGCATGTTCATTCAAATTTTATATATGAAATAAGTAAAGAAGTCAAATCTAAGTTTGATCTAAAATAATTATCATTGATGGCCTATCAGAAGCTGTGACGTATCATACAGACGTCAAAAAAGCCGTAAACCTGGACAAATCTGATTTTTGATAGAAACCGGAACGGATATACAAGGTGATTGAATATTGTCAGCCTATTTAAAATTTTCAATGATTGTATATCAATTATCTCAGAAATCGCTCCACACATTTCATAAACACTAGCATTCTGGTGCTGAGTCGATTTAGCCACAGCAGTGTTGCTGAGCTTAAATCTAGAACAGCCAATAAAAAAGCTAGAACAACCTATAAAAAATAAAAATTGTTTTTATAACAAAGGCAAGATGCTTGTCGATTATGTAATAAAAACACAGGGTTTCATTCTTGATCAGCGATATCCGTCAATTGTAATTATGCTATTTTTCGAACAAACAGAGAGAGAATGCTAAAATTTAGCACACACGTGTATTTTGCCATTTGGCAGATTATGTTTGTAAATGGACCATGTAGGTCCAGGTTATAGCCCCCATACAACGGTACTTTCCAATAGCAGGTATTTTGATGATTTTAGCAACACTTTTTTTATCGGAATTATTTCAAATTTCGTATTTAAAATTCGTAGTAGGTACTACAGCCTATGACAAAACTCGCGTATGCAGATCCAAGTCTTCGTATATTTCTATATATTTTGAGCGACCATATTTACCAGCGACCGTTTCGAATTACGTAGAATAAATTCGAAATGGGTACTACAATGTATGACAAAAAAGTGTCTATGCAGGTCCATGTCGAGCCCCATAAAACGGTACCTTCCAATATCCGGTATTTTGATGATTGTAGCAATTTTTTTTACCGTAATTGTTTCAAATTTTGTATTTAAAAATCGTAATTGTTACTACAACCTATAACAAAAAATTGCGTATGCAGATTCTCGTCTTCGTATAGCTCCCTTATAACGATTTGTCCCAATATTCAGTATTTTGATGATTTTAGAAGTATTATTCACCAGTATTGTTTCAAATTTCCTAAATGAATGGGTTCCACAGCTTATGACAAAGTTAGGTAACACCTGGAAATATTGGTCCAAGACATGGGAAACCAAATAAAGACATTCATATCTCGCCGAGCTGAGGCGATCTAGCTATGTATGTCCGTCCGTATGTCAACGTTAAATTGTTATCACGCTACGGGTCACAATTTTATGTGATAAAAACTATGACAAAAAAAAAAAATCATTTATTGGAAAGTATTCACATTATCATATTTAGTACATAGTTTTTATTCTTTTATGCCTCAAAGCCGTTCTGAATTGAAATTGTCAAAATCCGTCCAATCGTTTTTGAGCGATAACATCTCTTTCTTTAAAAAACTGCAACCAACTTCAGACTGCTGTCATTTCTAAGCCACTCTTCCAAATGTTGAAACATGAGCTCGGGGTAAAGCCATTGCAATTCCAAAAAGTGCAAGAACTTACACCGCCACTTAAAAACCAGTAAAGAAAGTCTTAAAGTCGGACGGGGCCGACTTTATGATACCCTACACCACTTTGCTAATTTAGTAGAGCTCCACATAACAATTAAAAGTTTTTATGGGAGGATTCAATCATACACGCTATGATTATAATTATAACTTAAAATTAAAAAGACTAAATATGCCGAAGCATTTGTATCTTTTAAATTCGGACTTGTATTGCCCATTTGATATACATGGGAGCTATATCCAAATCTGAACCGATCTCGATAAAATTTGGCAAGAATATTTCTGAGCTATATTTCATATATTTCCCTGAATATCGTTGTTACGGGGTGCATATTACGGCTGTGGATAACAAATAAAACAAATCGGATGAACAATATATATGGGAGCTATATCTGAACCGATCTTCTCCAAATTTGACATTTGACAGAATATTATTCTATGCAGATGATCAAAAGGAACTATGGGTTTATCTCGTTTCCTTTTGCCTGTTACAAACAAATGCACAAATACATAATACCCTGACCACCTTGTGGTGTAGGGTATAAAAAGGAAACTCAAAAGGGCTAAAGAGTTGCTTCGCTTGGCCGAAAGTGGTGAACTGCCGAATTTGGTTTTCTTCGATGAGAAAATATTCGTTGTTCAGCAGTTTGTAAACAAACTAAATTTTGGTGTTTTCTTGCCAAAGAGGTCAGCTGAATATGTGCACATTCGGTTGGCCACCAGAACTCAAGCGCCGGCCATGGTGATGATGTGGCGGCCAAGGCCAATGATCTTTCTCGGCTTGTATTAATCGACCGTGACATCAGAATAAATGCCGAGTTTTATCGCGAAAATATTCTGGAGGCTGTTTTAAGGCCTTGGGCACGCAAACATTTTGGCCGCAGACCTTGCACATTTCAACAGGACTTCAACAAAGTACATGACTATGTATTGTATTTCTCGGTTCTGCTGATTTCTTTCAGGTTATTAAGGAAAGAATAATAGTTGAGAGAGAGATTTCGCGTTTTATAAGCTTCTTGGTTATTCCAAAATTTTGACCCTTTGTGGTGAAGATACCAGAAGGAGTGGACCGATATATCCCATCTTCACAGCAGATCTTGTGTTGGTAGAAATATTGAGATGTGCCAAGTCGGATGTTAATTTCTCATTTTATGAGCTTCATGGGTATTTAAAATGTTTACCCTTTATGGGGGTCAGAGTTGTAATTACTCAAAATTTTGTCAAATATATTACGATGTACCAAGTTTGGACCAAATCGGATAATCCTTGTGAGAGTTATAGTGCCAGCCAGACGGACGGACATCTCTAAATCGACTCGAAATGTCCTGAAATTGATTTGGGCAAAAGGGACTTAGCGTCTAAACACGTCATTTCAATGAGGCAGGTTTGGGTATATATCAAATGATATATACCTAACTAGCCGTATGGCTGAAGGTATAACAGAATAAATAAATAATTAAATAATTCCACATTCTCTGCTTTGTTGAAATATTAAAATTTGATATTTGAAGAAAAAATTGCAGCGCAAAATTTAAAATTTGGTGCATTCGGGTTCTTGACTTTTTTATGATTCGAGACTACTGTAAACTGATTTAAGCTTTCCAATTTCTTAGAGGAGAATCGTCATCTTGCACACAATAAATTAATTCGGAATTCGTTCCCGACCGGTCCGCTCAATACTACGATACAGGGTCCCTAATTTCGGAGAGGAGAGGTCCCTAGTATTTAGTAAATAAATTACATTTAATCTATATTTTACTTCCTATTGTTCATAAATATTATTATACTTTTTTTTTCACTCCAAACCTTCTATAGGGTCAAATGATTAAAAATTCTGACTATACATAGAGCAGTCATTCTTAAAAATAAATCTTTGTGTAAAACTCACCTTCATAGCCTGGTATTGAAATTGATAAGATTTTACTAAAAGGCTTTCGCACACGCATCGTATTTGACTCCACAAAGAGACCATCGTGGGCATAGACCTTAAAGACAATGACTGGTGAACGTTGCAACAACGAGAAATGTTGCAACAAATGTTGCCACATGCTCAACGGTACAAAGGAAGCCAATTCCAAGTCGGGGTCATTCAGAAGACCATTAACCGTTTCATTCATGAAAATGAAACGATAATGGAAATCGTTGAATGAATCATAGTTGAGTTCTTTGGAATGTGACGCAGACACTTTCGATGGATATATGGCAATGCCTGAAATGTTGGCACACAAGGGGTTGACAAAGAAGACGCTTATATTTCCGCTGATATGGGCGTAGATGCCGTTGTGAAGGTGTGAATTGAGTACTTCCACTGCCGGCAGCGTTGTTGGTGGTGGTGATAAGGTGTTATCAGTGCTGGTGGTGGTATTATGTGTGGCGTAAACGATTGCTGGATTGCGGCAATGGGCTTCGGACACAAACTTATCTCCGACGGAATCCATGTATGACTCAAAGGTATCGAGCAAAGAATTTGTGGCATTTAATTCGGCAGACATGCGGAGCACGGTGGGATCACTGGTCATTAAATTGTGGGTGATCTGTAGGACATCCGAGGAAAGTTCAATATCTGGTGTTTCGGCAATAAGACTTCTGAGAATTTCATTTGTCAAATGAATATCGGCCGGCAGACGACGTTTGGAGGGCGATTCTAGGATTTTGATGAGATTACGCGATGACTGCAGACGAAGCTTGGGATCGTTTATTCGATGTCGGCTGGTTACATTGCCCAGTAGAGAATCTAATTCGTTGCTGATGATCTGTTGTTCCGTTGTTCGCAGACATTTGTAGTTTACATAGCTGGCCGGCAAAGGTTCCCACTGTGCTCGGTGGCTTTTTTTATCATACAAACAACGTCGCGTCAATGGCAGACCATTAGGCCGCAGACACATGTCTTGCAGAGTGGATTTCTGATAGATTTTTGTTCGTTTCCAGCTGTTAACGTGTTGTTCCAGACCTTCGCCGTGTATGAAATGATGCCGGAATTCTTCGGCCTCACAAAACATGCTGTTATGGCATTGTATCATCACAGTGTTGTTGGTTTGAGCTTCCCACACAGCTTGATGCAATGTGGCCGAGAGGTAACAACGTCTGCGTAACGGCAAACCGGTCTGGGCCGAACACATGTTGGGCAAGACGGCGTTCTCACCCACTTTGGTTAGATTCCATGTTACCCACAACATTTGGGTTTGATTGTTGTCCGTTATAAATTCATAGAAATATTGTTCCTCCTCACAAAACCCGAATCGATTAATGGCCGGCGTAGTTGAGCTGGGCAGGAGGGGATAGTGATGTGTTACATTTGTTGGGTTTAAATCTTCATTGCTGTCGTCAATAACTTTGGGTTTCAAATGACCTTGAGGTAGAATGGTTTTGGCATTTGCATGACTTGCAAAAGCTCTGAGGAAAATTAACCATAAGATTATGTTGTGCATTTTATCACATTTGAAAATGTTATTTAACATGAGCACAAAATCTATTTTCATTTTAACTTGTTTCAACAATTTGTTGCCATACTACACAAATAAAATTTATTTATTTATTTATTTATTCGTTTATTTTGTTTTTCTTTTTTTTTTCTATTTTTGGTCCTAACGTTAAGTTGCCAACAACGAAAATATTACTTATGATGCACTAACAAACGACCGCTT